>NC_082733.1:30323680-31523680 GCF_030144855.1 Hypanus sabinus | reverse complement strand
TCCTGCTCATTAATACAAACATCCAATCTGTGAATCACCTAGCAGCAACTCGATGCATAAAAACATGCAGGCATGGTCAAGACATCAGACATCAAAGGTTTCAAAGGTTCCTTTAGTGTCAGAGAAATGGCTATGAAATTCTTCTCCTTTGCAAACATCCATGAAAATAGAGGAGTATCCCAAAGAGTGAATGATAGTTAAATGTTAGGACCCCAAAGCCCCCCCCCCAGCTCCCCCCACCCATGGATAAGCAGCAGCAAAGCAACGATCCTCCCTCCCCCACCAGCAACAAAAGCATCGGCGCCCCCACCCCACCGAGCACTCAAACGTGCAGCAAAGCAACAGTGAAGACTCAGACTTGCAGTACCCCAAAGTCTACCCGTTCACCTGGTAATTCGACATACCTCAAGCTCTCTCTTGCTAACAAGTGAAAAAGAGGTGTCCCCATTTCACAGCGGGAGGGGAGACATAACAAACAACTCGCTGATTTACGATGTTAAAAGTCCATTGCATCACTTTTTCTGAGCTCCGTGCCCAAAGAACTCGGGTCTCTGGGCACACAGCCAGCAGCCAGCTTGCTGCCCTTGATCTTCTGTCTTCCACGACACACCAACTTCCTGTGGAGGTTCCGACCTCCAGTCCTTCTGCCTCCAGAGTCACGAAATCCTGGAACTCCGAAGGCGTGCTGGTCTTCTCAGCTGCGTCCTTGGCATAGCATACAATGGCCAGTTGTGAGACCCCGAAAGCGGGTCCCATTCTCGCAAAGAACCGAAGTCAGCATGTAACTCCAGGTCAGGGTCTTCAAAATAACCTGAAAAGGAAAAATAGAGATATTAAAGATAGAAATGGAGCTGTTTCCGAAGATGCATGCAAAGGAGTCATCGTAAGGCACCATCGTCCCCCTAAGCTTCATCAGAATTGAGAAGAAATGTGATCTAAGTGACTTTGACCATGGAATAATTGTTGGTGCCAGACAAAGGGGTTTGAGTATCTCCGAAACTGCCACAACAATCTCTATAGTTCATAGCGAATGGCGCAAAAAATAAAAAGCATCCAGTGAGCAGTAGTTCTGTGGGTGAAGTTGTCTTGTTAATGAGGGAGGTCAGAGGAGAATGGCCAGACTGGTTCAAGATGACAGGAACGTGACAGTAACTCAAATAATCAGTGTCGTGCAGAACAGCATCTCTGAACTCAGAGCACGTCGAACCAGAAGTGGATGGGCTGCCGCAGCAGAAGACCATGCACATGCACTCCATGGGCACGTCAGAATGTCCGGAAAGTAACTAATAAAGTGGCTACTGTAAGTATTCTATGTCCGGAGGTTTCTATTCATTGGACAGGTTCACTGCCATCTCCACAACTCTGACCCTGACTCACCGTTACCCTGTGTGCACTTTCTTCAAAGGAGATCAATATTTAGCAAATAAGATCGACAGCCAACACTGCTTTTGTACTTCAGTTTTACTGTCTCACTGCAGAGAAGACACTGCAGTTCGGAAACTTGTTCACTCACAACTGAGCTGTGTTGGTGTTTGTACTTCCTCACTATTTCAGCCAACCCATCAAAGCATGGTAGCATAGCAGTTAGAGCAAGGCTTTACGGAGCTGTCGATCACTGATGGGGCTTCAGTTGCCACTGTTGTCTGTAAAGAGTTTGAATGTTTTCTCCATGTGTTTCCTCCAGGTGCTGAGGTTTCCTCCCATATTCCAAAGATATACACATTAGTAAAGGTAAGCTATAGGCTTGCTATATTGGTACCAAAAGCATGGTGACACTTGTGGGCTGTCCTCAACAATCTTTGAATTCTGTTGATTTTACTGTATGTTTCAATGTTTCGCTGAGACAAATAAGACTAACCTTAATCATATTGTTAACATGAAGATGAAAGGCTTGGACTGGAAATGTCAGCTGTCTATTTCCTTGCACAGATACTGCCTGACCCAGTGACAAAACCCAAAGTTTGTCACTCCTGATTCCTATGTCTCCATCTACATACATTTCTGTCCTTTTATCCCTCATGGATTTATTGAGATTCCCATCCAATGCTCCACACTTTGCGATCATGGAATCCCCCTGTGTAGAGAGATTTCCCCTAGATTGTGCACCAGGTCTGATCAGAACTACCTTGGATTCATGCCCTGTGGTTTTAGATTTCCCTTCCTTCTGTGGACTCACCCCACTATATCACTGATACAGCCATCCCCACCACCAGATTATCTACATGAGGAGTTGCCTCAAAGGAGGCAACGTCTATCGTCAAGCTTCCCCTCCATTTGGAACATGATCTTCTCTCACAGCTACCATCTGGCAGGAATTATTGAAGTCTGAAGCCCAGCACCACAGAAGTCAAGAACAGCTATTTCCCTTCAACCATTTGGTTCTTGAAGCAGTCTGCAAACTCTTAATTCCCATCTCAGAATACCTAGTATGATGACCACTTCAAACATTTTGCATGACAATAGCTGTTTACAGTTCTAATTATGTTTCTTTCGCATAGGTTTGTACAACTTGTGTTTTCTTGTTAAAGTTGGCTCTCTGATGCTAAGTGCCTGTGATGTCTCTACTTCTGCAGAAGTCTATATAGTTAGACTTTTACACAGTGTAGGATTTGTCAAAGTGGAGCAGAGAATGAGTTTGTAATGAGTTCCTAGTGGGAGCAAGGGATGCTGGGAATGGTGAGGGGTGGAGCACAGCAGGAGGGGTATGGGACAGGTGATAGAGGTACAGTGCAAGGCCTGGGGTGTGGCCCAGGTGTAGACACACCCAGCCCTGAGACAGCAGGCAAGGTAATTTGATTCCATACAATTGGTTTATTGGTCATCACAGGCTGTCTCTCTGGAGTTTCCCGCTCCCTTCCCTCTCCTTACTTTTTACCCAAACCATGATTTCCCTCTCCCTGCTCCAATCTCACTCTCAGTCCACAATAGAGACCCGTATCAGAATCAGGTTTATCATTACTCACATATAGAACCACAGAACGTTACAGCACAGAAACAGGCCTTTTGGCCCTTCTTGGCTATGCTGAACCAATTTTCTGCCTAGTCTGTTATGAAATTTGTTTTTTATGACAGCAGTTCAGTGAATACATAGAATTTCTACAGTAGTGTGCATATGACAATAAACTTGATTTCGGCTTTGAATCAAAGCTGGGCCATTTTGGTTGTACAGTTCATCAGAAGACCCTCTTAGCAATTGACCAAAGTCTAAACTGAGCCACTTCATTGGAACTTTACAGTGGAAGTTAAACTGCTTGCTTTGTAAGGCCGCAGTGATACTCAGCCTCGGGCAAATTGCTTCTTCCCAAAACAGTAATCCTACTTTTTTAAACACATGAGAATCTGCAGATGCTGGAAATCTTGAGCAACGCACACAAGTAACTCCGCAAGTCAGGCGACATCAATGAGAGGAATAAAACAGTTGACATTTCGGGCTGTGACCCTTCATCAGAACTGGAAAGGAAGGGGGAAGAAACCAGAATAAGCTGTACAAGCTGGAAGGTGATAGGTGAAACCAAGTGAGGGGAAAGGAGGGTGACTGAGGGAGAGGGGATAAAGTGAGAAGCAGGGAGGTGATGAGTGGAAGAGGTAAAAGGCTGAAGAAGAACTCTGATAGGACAGAGGAGGAAATGGAAGGAGGAGGGAAACCTGGTGGGGTAAGTGAGTTAAAGAGAAGGGTGCGAGGGTAACTAAAGTGAGGAGTGGAAAAAGAGAAGGAGGGAGGGGGAGAAATTACCAGGAATTAGAGAAATCGATGTACTGGAAGTTCCTATTTTTCTCTAGCATTTACCAACTGACCCACTGCATATGTTTGACATTTTCCTGCTCTTTCTTATTTCAGAGTCTCAGTAGGTGCAGCCACTTTCTGTTCTTTCAATCCAATATAAAGATGCTTCATGAATCACAATTTAAGAGCTTCTCTTTTGCCATCCAGTTCTACGCTTGGTCAGTCTGCGGGATAAATAGAACACATTGCTGTTTATATCTGTGCCTACATGCACTCCATGCTGTCAATCAACCGCTCACAGCAACCTGGACTGCAGATCAGAGATGACGTCTCATTGGGATGGAAGTCAAATCAAATAAGAAAGCAGTTTGCATGATCCTTATTTTGGCTGTAATCTCATTTAGGTACAGATACGTAGCTGGATCAGGTTGTTTGCTTAGGATTAAAGAAAAATCACGTGATCAATGTAAATGCGTTCCAACTGTTTTGCTGAATATTTATGTCTCAATCCCAGATGATAAAAGATATTATTTTTGCACGTTGCTTGTCCATTTGACTTCCTATTAGCTGTTAGTCCATTCTAGAGTGTTTAAACAATCAGGTTGTTCTCTCACAAAGCAGGACTTCTGCATCAAAGGCAAAACTGCCTTTCCAAAAACAAAATATTTGATGAAACTTCTACCGGTGCTCAATGAATGAAAACAGTCTCTGCTGCTGGACTGTACAAAGCCAAGTGTATGTCTACAATTCAGCACGGTTTTTGAGTTAACAACCTTTCTGAGATGAATGAAGAAGATCCAATGCTTTGAAGGAGAACAGCGTTTCAAATAATGTTTATCTCTGCAACAGCATTACTAAAGAAAAATTGGAACAGAAATTAATTTGTTGAGCTGAATCAGACTGGATTTCAGAAGCAACGTACAATAGTTCAGCTGTTGTGTGTTTTTGCTTCAGTGACTGCCGATGAAATTCTACACCCAATTCCTGCATGACGAGAGTGGCTACACCTCAGAAGTATTTAATTCTATGCAAAGGACTTTGGAACATTTCAAGTAAGTGAAAGGCATTACAAGTTCTTCTTTACTTCTGCCCTTTTTATTTGCAAAACATTTCCTAAAGGTTTCCACAAATAAGTGAAGCTGCACTTGGATTGGATCTTTTCTTCACAGAGTCCGAGAGTCATGGTAGAGGGCTTTTTGATCCATGTTGACTCTTGTGGAACAATTTTGATTCCCACTCTTTTTCCTCAGCTCTTTCTCAATGTCCCCTCCAGTGGCTGAATTATTCTCCTTTGAAAGCACCAATGGACAGATTTCACCACCTTAACCGGTAGAGAGGGGTACTGGGTTGCATCCTATTTGGAGTATACTGAGCAGTTTTGGGCCCCATATCTAAGAAAGGATTTGCTGTCATTGGAGAAGGTTCCAGAGGAGGTTCACAAGAATTCTGGGAATGAAATGGTTAATGTTTGAGGTGTGTTTGATGGCCCTGGGTCTCTACTCATTGGAGTTTAGAAGAATGAGGGATATCTTATTGAAACTTAAATTGAATCATATTGAATATTAAAAGGCCCAGATATGCTAATGTGGAGAGGATGCTTCGAATAGTGGGAGAGTCTAGGACCAGAGGGCACAGTCTCAGAATGGAAAGACATCCCTTTAGAACAAAGATGGGAGGATTTTCTTCAGCTAGTGGGTGCTAAATCCGTAGAACTTATTGCCGCAGATGACTGTGGAGGCCAAGTCTTTGTGTATATTTAAAGCCGAGGTTGATAGGTTCTTTATCAGTAAAGGTAACAAAGGTGATTAGGAGAAGGCTGGAGAATGGAGTTAAGAGGGAAAACAAAACAGCCAAAATTGAATGGTGGAGCAGAACTGATGGGAGAAATGGCCTAATTCTGTGTCTATGTCTTTTGATCTTCTGGGGTTCGAGGGTATCCAGAGTTCTTGAAAGTGAATTAATATTTAGTGAAGCTACTATTGTCAGTAGCGGAATTGTTCACTTCTAGCTTCCACTATGAGATAAATTCTTGTCCCACATGGCAGTGGTTAGAGTGAGATGTTAGTGATATCATCTATAGCTTCCTATTTTCCAATAGAATCGACAGAAGGGGCCATCTTGCAAGGACAGCAAAGTGAAACAGTTTGCCTTCAATAGGTGCTTCAGGAATGGAAATTGAGCTACTACTACATATCTTTGAGACAAAAGGGGTAGTCCTGAGTCTAGCTGTCCCCAACAATCCAGGTTCAGCAACCCTTCATTGCTATCTTCCCCAGTGTGAGGTTTATTTGCTCACAGATGGTATATCAGCTTGGACCACAGTATGGGGCTGAGTAATCTATTATTGTGGCATGTTCTGAGGAACAGTGAAAAGCATTTGTTTGTGTGCAATGCTGACAAATCATTCCACACGTAAGTGTATTGAGTTAGTTCAAAAAGGGTGGGAAAACAGAATGCGAAATGCAGTGTTAGTGTTACAAGGAAAGTGCAGTGCAGGTAGACCAATGAAATGGAAAGGTTATTGCGAGGTAGATTGCGAGATCAAGAATCAACCTCTATCTTGTGCTGCCATGGTTACGGAATGGTGGGTACTGTCTGAATCAAGGTGGCAAGGCCCAGGACCGAGAGTGGGTATGGAGCCAATATTTGTCCATTGCTGGAGTGGAGTTGGAGGTGATTTGATGTGGCAGAACTGAGGCTAGGTGAGGCAGAGTCAAGGCGGCGGAGCCCAGGCCTGAGAGCGAGGGACAACCTGCCGTTTGATCTGATTGGAAAGGTCATGGATCAGGTCTTTCGGTGGCTCTAATGGAGTAGGTTGCAGTAGCTACGTGCTCCAAAATTATTCACCTACTTTGCTGTTTAAACCTATCTCGGTGAGAGCACCATGAGTAGAAAACACTCTAGAAAAGAGGTTACATTAGAGACTTTGGCTGAAATGTCTCAACAAATGTCAGAGAGATTTGAAAAATTGGATAAGCTGGATGACCTGGAATCCAAGTTTGACTTGTTACAGAATTCCTTCGGCCTGGTTAAATCTGAATTGAAAACGCTTAATCGGAAACTTGGAAATACACAGCAGACTGTGAATGACCATGAAATTCGTATTAAGCTACACGAAGAATCTCTGCCGGTGCTGTAGAAGGATATTGAAGGTTTCAAGAAAATTTCTAAGGAACAACTTAAAAAATACGACCCTTTACCGAAGAAACTGACAGATTTGGATACCAGGAATCGAAGGTGCAATATCAGAATTCTTGGGCTTCCTGAAAAACTGGAGGGTAATCAACCTATCGATTTTTGTGCTCAAATGCTGAAAGATTTATTCCTTGATATATTAACGGAACTACCAAAATTTGAGCGTGCTCACCGAGTTACCCTGCCTAATTGGGATCCTGCCAAACCTCGCTCTATTATCATTCGCTTTTATGACTATCAGATTAAAGAACAGATCCTTCATGAATCAAGGAAGAAATGCATATTACAATTTCATGATCAACAGTTTCGGGTCATTCAAGATTATCCACTGGAAGTTTTAAGAGCTGGACAGGCTTTTAAAGAGGTCATGTCTCATCTTTTTAAGCTTGGCTGTCACCTTTCTCTCAGAGATCCATGTAAACTCAAGGTTACTATTTCTGATAATAAGGTTTCTTGGTTTACGAAGCCTGAAGAAGCTAAGAAATTTTTACATAGTCTCCATGCTTAAATTCAACCTTAAGTTGCTTTATGCTAAATGTTTTAATTTCAGGTGTTCAATCAAGTAATTGGCTCTTTGTTGATAAGAAGGTTTCTTAGTTTTATGAAGTCTTAATCATTTGTTTGATTAAGTAACTGGCGCCTTGTTATCTTTCAAACTATGCAAAATATGCAGGCAGACTGCATCTGTTTTCTCTTGCTGTTTTCTGCCATTATATGGGTCCTCTAATGTTACTTTCTCGCAGCTCTTTTTAAACAAAACTTATATTCTCTGTGTTATTTTATTAATTTGACTGAAAGTAGTTATGTAGGGTGTACATGTAGTATTTACTGAGGAATGAAACTATAGGGTGTTTTGCTTTATTTTAAATTCATTCAGATTTTTCCTATCTTTTGATTATTTATACACCTTTCAGTCTTTTACTGTTTTTCAATAGTATACAATAATCTATATTTCTTATTGCTGGTTTTTGGTTTTTTCATTATTTTGCCATTTTGTCATTTTGTTTTTTTCCCCTTGAATGCCTTAAATTAGTCATGTAGGAAGCTATCTAAACTGCTTCCCTTTCTAATTATTTTCTATTTGTTTTTTTACTCCTTTTCTTTGCAGCCGCAAGTATATGTTGTTTTACTTATTGATTTTCCTTATTTGTCTTTCCTTTTTACAGAGAATAATACTTGTATTTTCCCATGGTTTTTTCTCGTAAATAGCGAACTTAATTACTTTGATATTTTGTTTTTGTATATATATATTTACAATCGCTTATTCAGTACAGCTATACATATATATATTTTTGGAGCCACCAGAGTCTTGGGTTGGGAATGTTAGAATTAGTCTTCTGCTTCCCTTGGCTGATTTCTCTCATTGGGGGGAGGGAGGGGGGAAATGGGTTCTTCCAGAAAGCTGATTGGAGGTTTTTACTGTTTTATTTATTCACTATCTACATGTCTGTGATTACCTTTTATACATTACTAAAGGATACTTGATGAATTCTTTTATTAATAAACACAGCTTTAATGTGAAAGCTCTAAATAACCCTGTTAAATGAAATAAGATTTTTTCCTTATATCAGGAAACTTAAAACTCGTATAATCTTTCTCCAAGAAACCTATATTTGTAAAGATGATATTTCACGCTTTTTCAAAGGATGGAAGGGTATACATTTTCACTCACCCTCTCAATCTAGATCGAGAGGCGTCTCTATCCTGTTTGATCAGAATGTATCCTTTGTTCAACATAATGTAATTTCTGATACAAATGGGCACTTTGTTATTGTATCGGGTAGTCTTGGGAATAAACTAATGGTATTTGCAAATGTATACGCTCCAACTACAGATGACTCCTTGTTCTTTGAACGTCTTTTCTCTTTTCTGCCTGATTTGAATGGGTATTCCTTAGTGATGGGTGGAGATTTTAATTTTTGGCTTGACCCTATATTAGATTGCTCTTCAAGTAAAACCCCTGTCACTAATAAATCAGTCCTACTTTTTAAATCTTTTCTATTTCAATGTGGTATTCTTGACATGTGGCGTTTTTTACACCCCCAAGAAAAGGAATATTCATATTTCTCTCAGGTTCATCATATGTACTCTCGGATTGACTACTTTTTTATAGATAGAAACTTGCTTCCACTGGTTCAATCCTGTGACTATAAGGAGATTGCTTTGTCTGACCATGCACCTGTGCTTCTGGCTTTAAGATTACCTGTTTACTCTGTAGCAAATAGAAGTTGGTGTTTTAACTTATCATTGTTATCTGATAAAAATTTTCTAAAGTTTTTGGAAAACCATATTACTTTTTTCTTTAAAGAAAATTTTAAAGGAGATACTGCTGGTACTATAGTCTGGGATACTTTTAAAGCATATATTCGTGGAGAGATTATCTCTTACTCTACCTATATAAAGAAAAAAGTTGACAAAGAAAGGTCTGACCTAGCAGCGATATTAAAAGATCTTGATCGAAAGTATGCCCTATCTCCAGATCCGACTATATATAAGAAGTGTATTGAAATCCAATCCAAGTATAATCTTCTGCTGACTTACTCAATTGAACGACAGCTGTTGAGAGATAAAACTCAATTTTACATTCACGGGGATAGAACATGTAGTTTATTAGCCAATCGCTTAAAATCTTTTACAGTTAATCATCAAATCACAGAAATTTTGAAAGATAATGGTACTAAGATATCCAACCATTCTGAAATTAACAACATATTTAAAGACTTTTACCTTAAGTTGTATCAGTCTGACTCTTCTTTAGATGATACCTATATGAATGCTTTTTTCAGTAATATTAACATTCCTACATTGTTTGCTGATAGCCTAACACAGTTAGATCAGCCTATTTCCAATGAAGAAGTGGCTGAGGCTATACGTGCTTTACATTCTGGCAAGACCACAGGACCTGATGGCTTTCCTGGGGAGTTTTATAAAACTTTCACTATGTTATCTTACACCTTATTTATCCTCTGTTTAATCAGAGTTCTTTAAATCAGGTAAACTCCCTCAATCTTTTATGAAGCTTTTATTTCTCTTATTCTTTAAAAAAATAAAAATCCAGCTGATTGTTCTTCATACAGTCCAATCTCTTTATTAAATGTTGATGCAAAAATCTTATCCAAAATCTTAGCTCGAAGACTTGAAAATATTCTACCATTTATTATATCACATGACCAGACAGGATGTCTAAGCCCTTTAAATTACAGCGGGGAACTAGACAAGGTTGCCCTCTTAGTCCTTTACTTTTTGCTTTAGCTATAGAACCCTTAGCAATAGCATTTTGAGAATTTAAGGACATTTCTGGTATACTAAGGGAAGGTATGACTCATAAAATTTCATTATACACTGATGATATTTTACTTTTTATCTCTAACACTGAAACTTCTTTACCTTCGGTTCTTTCTTTAATTTCCCAGTTTAGTTCTTTTTCAGGATATAAGCTGAACTTACATAAAAGTGAGCTATTTTCTTTAAATGACCTAATGTCATCAAATGCCAAATTTCCGTTCCAAGTTGTTACAAGTCAATTTACATATCTAGGTGTAACAATTACTAAAAACTTCAAGAATTTATTTAAAGAAAACTTAAACCCCTTATTGAACTATGTGAAAAAGATGCTTTCTAAATGGTCTCCACTTTCTTTATCCCTAATTGGCTGAATTAATTCGATTGAAATGAAGATTCTTCCTAATTTTTTATATCTTTTTCAGGCCTTACCTATTTTTATTCCTAAGACCTACTTTGATTCTTTAGATTCAATTTTAACATCTTATATTTGGAATAATAAGCTAGCTCGTTTAAGTAAAGTTTACCTACAAAGAAATAAAGAGGTGGGTGGATTAGCTCTACCCAATTTTAGGTTTTACTATTGGGCTGCCAATATAAGGAATATTACTTTCTGGTCTTAATATATTTATCGTAAAGATTGCCCATCATGGGTCTCCTTAGAAGTTAATTCTGTAAAAAATTCTTCTATTGTCTCTCTTCTTGGATCATATTCTTCTTTTTCAGCAAATAACATAACAGATAACATAATTGTTAAGCAAACTTTAAAGATTTGGTCTCAATTTAGGAAATTTTTTGGTTTAGCGAATTTTTCATTATCATCTCCCATTCTCCTTAATTATTTTTTTATCCCTTCCATGACTGACAAAGTCTTTAAGGATTGGGATGAATTAGGTATTAAGTGTTTTTGGGACCTGTTTATCTCAGGATCTCTTGCTTCATTTGACCAATTGTCAACTAAATTTGCACTGCCAAAAACACATTTTTACAGATACCTTCAAATTAGAGATTTCTTATGTTTCCAATTAACTACTTTTCCTATAGGTCCTGATAAAAATTTACTGGATGATCTTTTAAATTTAAAACCTTTTGTTAATGGTTCTATTACCAGTATCTAAACTTGTTGATTGAATCTAGACAAGACTTTTTAGATAAAATAAAAAAAGCTTGGGAGGATGACATAAATTGTCAGATTTCTGATGATAGATGGAATAAAATTCTTAAACGGGTTAATAAATCATCTTTCTGTGCTCGTCATTCTCTTTTACAATTTAAAGTGGTTCATAGAGCTTACATTTCTAAACAGAAGCTGTCCAGTTTTTATCCGAATGTTTCTCCACTTTGTAATAAATGTAACTCTGCTGATGCCTCTTTAATTCATATGTTTTGGTTTTGCCCTAAAATTGAAAAGTTTTGGCGGGAAGTATTCCATACCTTCTCACAACTTTTTAGGGTCCAATTTGACCCAAATCCCCTTACTGCCTTGTTTGGTATTATTGCAGATGAAGATATAACTTTAAATACTTCTAACCTACAGGTTTTAGTTTTTTACCTCTCTTTTAGCAAGGAGAGCAATCTTGCTTAAATGGAAGGAGTCTACCCCTCCTACACATCTTCAATGGCTACGTGATATTATGTCTTATTTAAATTTAGAAAAGATCCACTGCTCAGTCTTAAATTCGAAACAATCTTTTTATGATATCTGGGAACCTTTCCTAAATTAGTTTTCCAATTTGTAAAGTTTAACAGTGCACAGACTTTTATGTATATTTTTATCTTCTCTTCTTAAGCAAATATGTTTTCTTTTCTAATTTATCCATTATCATTCATCAGCTTTTTTCTTTGGTAGTTGGTAGGGGTTGACCTTTTTATATAAAAATTTTGTTTATGCTGTATGACCTATCTTTAAATTTTTGATTACAGGGTGGTATACCTTTATGTGTTATGCTATAACATTTTGATCAATTTTATCACAATATATGAATGTACACAAGTTATGTTGAGATGTATCTATGCGTTGCACTCTGTAAATCTTGTTTTTTTTCTTTTGAATAAAAATATTGTAAAAAGGAAAGGTCATGGATGGTCCAAATCGAGGCGTTGGGGCCTGGACCTGAGAACATATCGAAGTGGCAGGAACCAGGTCCGAGAGCATGGAACGACTTAAGCACCAGACCAGATTGTGAAGGTCAGGTGTGTCAGGGCCAAAGGAAAGCTACAAGCTGGTGTTCAGCTTGCTGCTCCACAATGTTTGCTTGTTGAACCATAGAACATTACAGCACAGAAACAGGACTTTTGGCCCTTCTTGGCTGTGCCAAATCATTTTTCTGCCTAGTCCCATTGACCTGCACCTGGGCCATATCCCTCATATCCTTAGATGTCAAAAGTGAGCCCGCATTCACCACTTCATCTGGCAGCTCATTCACACTCCCACTACTCTCTGCGTGAAGAAGCCCCCCCCCCCATGTTCCCTTTAAACTTTTCCCCTTTCACCCTTAATCCATGACCTCCAGTTTTTTTCTCCCCTAGCCTCAGCGTCAAAGCCTGCTTGCATTCACTCTATCTATACCCGTCATAATTTTATACACCTTTATCAAATCACCCCTCATTCTCCTACGCTCCAGGGAATAAAGTCCTAACCTTTCTCTGTAACTCAGTTTCTCAAGTCCCGGCAACATACTTGTAAACCTTCTCTGCACTCTTTCAACCTTATTAATATCCTTCCTGTAATTAGGTGACCAAAACTGCACATAATACTCCAGATTCGGTCTCACCAATGTCTTATGCAGCCTCACCATTACATTCCAACTCTTATACTCAATACTTTGCTTTATAAATGCCAATGTACCAAAAGCTCTCTTAACGACCCTATCTACTTGTGACGCCACTTTCAGGGAATTTTGTATCTGTGTTCCTTGATCCCTCTGTTCTACTGCACTCCTCAGTTTCCTACCATTTACCTTGTATGTTCTACCTTGGTTTTCCCTTCCAAAGTGCAATACCTCACGCTTGTCCGCATTAAACTCCATCTGCCATTTTTCAGCCCATTCCTCCAACTGATCCAAATCCCTTTGCAAGCTTTGAAAACCTTCCACACTGTCCACTACACCTCCAATCTTTGTATCATCAGCAAACTTGCTGATCCAGTTTGCCACATTATCATCCAGATCATTGATATAGATGACAAATAACAAAGGACCCAGCACTGATCCCTGTGGCACACCACTAGTCACAGGCCTCCCAACTGTTCAGTTCGTCGCAGCATTGAACTGAGGGTGTGGCCCACAAATAACAGATCCTGGATCAGCTACAGTGATGACTGGCTTTGGGGCTGTGGATTCACTTTTATCAACTTCAGTTCTGAAGTTATTTGTTTATATTTACTATTTGCATGATTTGTTTTTTTTACTGCACATTTATGGCAGTCTTTTTTTAATGGGTTCCGTTGCATGGGTTTCTTTGTCTTGTGACTGGCTGCAAGCAGATGAACCTCATGGCTGTACTGTATAAACGAGTGGTGATTGATAAGTTTGAGGCCTAAGGTAGATGGAGTCAATTTTAGAAAACCTAACACATTTATTTTTCAACATAGTCCCCTCCTACATGTACACACTTAGTCCAGCAGTTGTGGAGCATACGGATCCCTTCTTTGTAGAAGACGGTGTCTTGGACCTCCAGAAAGTGGTCCACAGCTGGGGTGATTGATAAGTTCGTGGCCTAGGGTAGAAGGAGATGAGTTATTCAGCTCTCATTACATGCACATGCAGTTCGACTCTTTGAGTGATTATGCAGAAAGTTTGAAGTTAATAACTTTTGTGGTATTTCTGCTTAGCAGATAATTGAAAATTGCAAGTAAGCACTGTCTGAGAAAATGGACAACATCGGCCTTTCCGCAGTCATCCGCTACCTCGGTCTCAAGGACTTATCACCCAAGAAGGTCCACAAGGACATGGTGGCAACACTATGGGAGGGTGAAAAATAAACGTGCTAGGTTTTCTAAAATTGACTCCTTCTACTTTAGGCCACAAACTTATCAATCACCCCTTGTAGTATAAATACTTTGATAATAAATGTACTTTGTACTTTGAATTTTGGTAGGAGGTCAGTTCATGAGTCTGCTAATGGCCGAATAGAAACTATCCTCGAGCCTGGTGGTATGTTTTCTCAATTTTTTGTACTTTCTGCCCAAAGGGAGAGGGGAGATAAGAGAATGACCAGGATGGTGTGACGAGAGTCCTTGACGAGGATGAATTGGACCCAAGTGCAGGGAGATCCAAAGCAGGGCTTGAGACATGGTATTACACTGGATCTGAGCTCAAAGCAAGCACTAGACGATATCACGAGTGGACTTACAATTTAGTTCAGGTGTTCCTTAAATACTCAATTCTTGGTGCTTGAAACATGATCACCAATTAGCGGGACCGTCCTGAACCCTATCCATACTCCAGGGAGTTTGAGCATCTAAATCCCAGAAGCGGACTTGGTGGTTGGAGGCTGTCATAAAGGATTGTTGATTTTGTTAGCTGTTCTCCTGGGGCAATGGGAAGTATGGACAGAGTTAATACAGGAGAAGTAATTTTGTGTGAGAGACTGAGCTGTATTCACAACTCTGCAATATTTGTAGTCCTAGGCAGAACAGGTGCCATATTGAACTGGTATGGGCATTAAAGTAAAGCATTAGTCAGACCATACTTGGAGCACTGTGAGCAGTTTTGGGCTCCTTATCTAAGTAAAGATGTGCTGGCCTTAGAGAGGGAGGGTCCAAAGGAGGTTCATGAGAATGATACTTGGAATGAAAGGTTAAGCATATGAGGAGCCTTTGATGGCTCTGGGCCTGTACTTGTTGGAGTTTAGAAGAATGGGGGGGGGGGGTGGAATCTCATTGAAATGTATTGAATATTGAAAGGCCTTGAAGGAGTGGATGTGGAGAGGATATTTCCTATATTGCAGGCGTCTTGGACCAAAGGGCACAGCCTCAGAGAAGAATAGTGTCCCTTTATAACAGAGGAGGAATTTCTTTAGCCAGGGGTGGTGAATCTATGGAATTCATTGCCACAGATGGCTGTAGAGTTCAAGTCATTGGGTATATTTAAAGTGAAGTTTGATACGTTCTTGATTAGTAAGGACATCAATCATTACAGGGAGAAGACAGGAGAATGGGGTTTCGAGAGATAATAAATCAGCTATGATTATATGGTGGAGCAGACTCACTGGGTCGAATGGCCTAATTCTGCTCCTAAATCTTATGGCCTTATGGTCTAAAGTAGGCTCCAGTGATCAATAGCTAATGAAACTTTCCTACCTTTGATTGCAGTCCAGTGATTTCATTGAAGATTGCACATGAGACAAGGTCAACATCAGGATCAGTCCCACTGTGAAAGATGAAACTCTTTTTGACAATTACAGCCTACGAAGTACACGTAGACATTAAGGGAAGAGGGTTTGAAAAGAAGTTGAGACTTTTATTTTAAAAGCGCCTTTCATGTCTTGTTTAGAGTATTTCAAGACCAATGGAATGTTTTAAAGCTGTGGAACAAAGTCTCCCCCCAGCCCAATGCTTGAAGAGAGGAGGGATCAATACCAGAGTCAACTTTAAATGCTTAACATTAATCTGTCATCTTTGACATTTCCTGAAGACTGTACATAGTGCCTCACAGATTGGCTGTGTGTATTTTAAAAGCAGAATGCATCAGTTGGTTAGACAACGTGTACTTTGCTTTGTCGAAATCTGTAACACTTGCACATACTGGATGATATAGTGGGAGCTGCTTCTATCCATTAGCTGGAGGGAATGAATCTGTTGGGAAATGAGGATGTAATATGTTTATGGCAGTAGTCGTGTGGGCAAAATTATTAAAGATGTGATTTTTGAGGAGAGCTTTCATAACAGTTGGTTCTACTAAAAGCATCAGCCGATGTAATGGAAAATGTGCTCAGACCACTTTCTTCCTGCTTTTTGTCAGTATAACAATTTCTCAAGGGGGATAATAGTTGAATTTTTAAACATGCAGGGAGACAGAGGCTACAGGAACAATACTGCTTGCACCATCGAGCTCTACTACACTTGATTATCATACAGGAGAACACAGTATCTGGTGGGGATATTGTCAAGTCACAGAACACTGAAAAACCTCTTAACCTCCAAGGATAATGGTGCAAAATTCACAGCCCATTTCGGACCAGATCTTGTTTTAATTGTTTATCAGCAGTGCAGATTCACCTGAGTCTCTTGTTTGCCTGGTAGCATGCAGAGGTAAAATGCTCTGACCTTTAGCCTTGCTCAATAGTTCTCCCTTCTAGTTCTGATCTATGTAACCTAATATAACATAAATACTCCCCTCACATTGTTAATTTCCATGTTAATTCATTAGAAAGCATTAATCCTGGAAATATTCGCTTTATGTATTAGTTTTGAGTCTGCCTTCTGTGGAACTTTAATGATGAAAGTATTGTTTTATTTGTGTAAAATTCTCTTTGCTGTTGCTGTAATTTGTAAGTAAGTCAAATAATGATTAAGGATTATCTTTACTTGTCATGCGTATGTACATGATCACATATAGGCGCTCCGTGAAATGCTTCTTTTTCATTGAGTCGAGAAAGCGAGGATTGTGCAGGGGGCAAGTGTCGCCACGCTTCTGGCACCAACATAGCATGCCCACAATTTACTAACCCTAGCCATATACCTTTGGAATGTGGGGAGAAACCAGGACATCCAGCAGAAACCCACGGGGTTATGGGAAGTACATAACAAACTCCTTACAGTAGCGGTGAATCGAACCCCAAATGTTGTTCAGCAATCGCACTTACTGCATGCCACCGTTCCACCCCAGTGAATAATAGATTAAGGGGTATTATTCAAACATGGGCTCATCACTAATCTCATGTGAAATTGTATTAAGCCTAATGTGTAAAACTTGCTCTTGTGTGACGTTGAGAAAAGGTCAGGTGAAAGGTGGACTGATAAGAAATTTTTGGAATTATGGAGGGATTCCACAAAGTAAATACAAAAAAAGATGTTTTCACTGAAGGGCAGCGTAAATCTAGGCCCATAAATAAATAAAGGTTGCTAATTAATCCAGCAGGGAATTCAGGAGAACCATTTTACTCAGATAGTGGTGATACAGTACAACTTGCAACCACACAAATGGTTGAACCAGAAGAGCACGGATACATTGAGGCCAAGCTGGATAGGTACCTAAGGGAGGAAAGAACAGTGTTAGAGAAACAAAGCGTAAATGGAACACCTGTTGAAGTGATGGCCTGATCCTGCGCTGTTAGTAAAATAGCCCAAACTTTCCAGTCATAATGTCAATGAATCCATAAGGAGGTTGACAGCAGTCTTGTGACTATAGTTATGATTGTATTAAAGTATTTGTGTAAACATCCTTTTCCTTCTATTGTCATGTTTAAAATAAACATAATAACTGCATTCCCCCTTCTGACTCCCCTCTTACCCTTTCTCTTATCCTTACCTGTCTACCACCTTCCTCTCAATGCTTCCCCGCCTCCCTTTTCTCCCATGGTCCGCTCTCCTCTCCTATAAAATTCCTTCTTCTTCAGCCCTATCCCTTTTCAACCTATCACCTCCCAGCCTCTCACTTCATCGCCCTCCCAAGCCTACTTACCTTCCCCCTCACCTGGTCTCACCTATAACCTGCCAATTTGTGTAGTGTGTCGGCCTCTGTTAGTCTCGATAGACCATGGATTTGCACTTTGGAAAGTTTCCAGGGTGCAAGCCTGGGCAAGGGGCTTTTTTATGAAAAATCGGCAGTTGACCAAGCTGCAAGTCTCCCCTCTCTAAACCACCAATGTTGTCCAAGGGAAGGGCATTAGGACCCATACAGCTTGGCACCAGTGTCATCGCAGAGCAATGTGTGGCCAATTTGTACACCTTCCCCTATCTCACCTTCTTATTCTGGCTTTGCCTCCCCACCATCTCCTTCCTTTCCAGTCCTGATGAAGGATTTCGGACTGAACTGTCAACTCTTTATTCCTTTCCATAGATGCTGCCTGATCTGCTGAGTATTTCCAACATTTTGTATGTGTTACAGTAGGTAACAGAGGCTCATTCAAGGACATTGTCAACTGCATGACTGAATGGATAAAGCATCTGACTTCAGAACATAAGATTGCGGGTTCAAGTCCTGTTGCAGTCATTTTGGGGTGGCATGGTAGTGTAATGCCATTATGAGCACAATGTATCCAGGAGAGTTCAGTATTCATGACCAACCTGGTAGTGTAGAGGTTAGTGTAACACCTTTGCAGCAGTAGTGAGCTGGTTTCAATTCCTCCACTGTCCATAGAGAGAGACCACATGGGTTTCCTTCCACATTCCAAAGGCATTCTGCTTAGTAGGGTTAATTGATCACATTGGTATAATTGGACGACATGGGTTTGTTAGGCTGGAAGGAGCTACTACTGTGCTATATCTATAAATAATTAACTACATAATCCATGCTTGCCGCCAACTCCTCAAGGTGGTGATGCACCATCAATAACTCACTCTGAGACGTAAGGCGAGATATCGGCTTTTATTGACTGGAAGAAGGAACAAGCCGTGGTTGACCACCATACGACATCCTGGAGACTGAGAGGCCGGGGCTCAGGCCTTGATCGCCTTTATACAGGCGTCTGTGGGAGGAGCCACAGGAGCAGTCAGCAGGGGGCGTGTCCAGACAGGTATTTGTAGTTCACCACAGGGAGACAGTGTGGGAGGAGCCACGGTCAGTGGGAGGAGCCACAGGAGCAGTCAGCAGGGGGCGTGTCCAGACAGGTATATGTAGTTCACCACAGGTGGGCATCAAGCAATTTGCCAAGTTACTACATCAAATCTGCTTGTGTGACTTCTAGAAAAGGGAAGTGTCAGAGGTATACGTACCGGCAAGCAACGCCAAGTACAGACAAGGTGGTCAGCAACACCCGGCTCCTCTGGCTAACGTTTGCAATCTCTAAACTGAAAAGAAGTTCAAATCTTTGGTTCTATTCTTATTGAAAAATCACTTGAAATTATTTTACAGTCCTGATGAAGGATCTCGACCCAAAACTCTTTATTTCCATCGATAGATGCTGCCTGACCTGCTGAGGTCCTCCAGCACATTGTGTATTGCTCTAGATTCCCAGCGTTTGCAGTACCTCTTGTGTCTGATAGTTTAACTTGTTGGGAGAGATGTAACTGAATTTTCAGTCAATACCAAATCATATTTCTCTCTCTCTGGTGCTAGAAAATCGTATCTCTTGCTGTCTAAATTAGTCAAAGTAAATACAAATTTCCAAGGGTTTATAATAGTTTAAAAATCCTCTTATTTGAGATTGTTCATGGTATTGCAGCTTCTTTCTTAATCTCACATGCAGGCTTCAATCTTTAGCTTGGGCAAGAGGGTGGGGAGTGTATTGGAACATGCACACTGGTGTACAGACACACAGATGCATTCATGTACACACACACACACAGACACACATATATGTACACACAATCAGCCATGCACAGGCACAGACACTCAAGAACACAGAGAGACACTTTAATGTCTGGCCATTCCTCTTCCAGTAGAATCCCAAATGAAATCCACTATCTTAATACAAACAAAAGACCAAGCCTGTGCTCTATGTTGCTTAGCTCTGCGCTGGACAGCTCAATTACTCTGTGAATCACTGGGGATTCTAATCTCTGTCATTAGTATTCACACAGAGTCCAAAACTAGGAATCACAATGCCGTACAGAATAAGTAGCAACAAACCCAACCGATTTCGCACCCACACTATCAGAACAAAAATAGGATTCAGCCTGAAGAGCTTTAATTCAAGAGAGAAGTTGCTCATTTGGAAAAGCTGGCAATGTAATTAAAAACATTATAAGGAGTTCTCATGTGTTTTGGCCGTTACTTGCATATAAAACTACTTTCTGAAAATCAGATTTAAAATCATGAAATATTAAATACTAAACTCTTTCCTTTTTTTTGCATAATACAAAATTGGATCAACACTCTAAGGGAAGTAGTAAACGCTCCACGTAATCTGCATTCTAGCTTTCCCCTGGGCAATACTTGATCTAATTTTGTTACAATCTGTACCGAGCTTATAACATTTTTGCAATGCATTAAATATGTGTGGGATCATTTGCTTTCTTTTTGTTGCTAATGTTGTATGATGCTCATGAAACATTGTACTAATCACAAATCATAGGCTTGGAGGCTTGTTCTCCCTTATAATGTTAGGAAGGAGTATAACTAGCCTTCAGCACTCTAATTCTCTCCCTTCAAGTCAGAGGCTATGGGTTGAAGTCCCACCTCAGAGACTGGAGGATATCTTCTGATAAGATGGTGGCACTTATACATGCAGTAGTCTCTCAGGGGCCAACCAAAGGTACTTTTTTTCTTTGTTAAATGTGTTTTTATACATAGTGAGACTACTATTGACTCCAATAACTACATGTACAGCAGGTCTACTGGATCAGTGAGCTGGTCATTATTTGAAGTAGCCAGCCAGCAGTTCAGAGAAGGTGAGCCGGGCCATCGGGCTGAGGGATTCCAGTCATGCCCTTAGGTCGAGGGACTTGAATTGGGCGGTCTAGCCGAGGGACTTGAATTGGGCGGTCTAGCCGAGGGATTTGAATTGGGCGGTCTAGCCGAGGGATTTGAATTGGGCGGGCTAGCCGAGGGACTTGAATTGGGCGGTCTAGCCGAGGGACTTGAATTGGGCGGTCTAGCCGAGGGATTTGAATTGGGCGGTCTAGCCGAGGGACTTGAATTGGGCGGTCTAGCCGAGGGACTTGAATTGGGCGGTCTAGCCGAGGGACTTGAATTGGGCGGTCTAGCCGAGGGACTTGAATTGGGCCGTCTAGCCGAGGGACTTGAATTGGGCCGTCTAGCCGAGGGATTTGAATTGGGCCGTCTAGCCGAGGGACTTGAATTGGGCCGTCTAGCCGAGGGATTTGAATTGGGCGGTCCAGCCGAGGGATTTGAATTGGGCGGTCCAGCCGAGGGACTTGAATTGGGCGGTCCAGCCGAGGGACTTGAATTGGGCGGTCTAGCCGAGGGACTGGAATTGGGCGGACTAGCCGAGGGACTTGAATTGGGCGGTCTAGCCGAGGGATTTGAATTGGGCGGTCTAGCCGAGGGACTTGAATTGGGCGGTCTAGCCGAGGGACTTGAATTGGGCGGTCTAGCCGAGGGACTTGAATTGGGCCGTCTAGCCGAGGGACTTGAATTGGGCGGTCTAGCCGAGGGACTTGAATTGGGCGGTCTAGCCGAGGGACTTGAATTGGGCGGTCTAGCCGAGGGACTTGAATTGGGCGGTCTAGCCGAGGGACTTGAATTGGGCGGTCTAGCCGAGGGACTTGAATTGGGCGGTCTAGCCGAGGGATTTGAATTGGGCGGTCTAGCCGAGGGACTTGAATTGGGCGGTCTAGCCGAGGGATTTGAATTGGGCGGTCTAGCCGAGGGATTTGAATTGGGCGGTCTAGCCGAGGGACTTGAATTGGGCGGTCTAGCCGAGGGACTTGAATTGGGCGGTCTAGCCGAGGGACTTGAATTGGGCGGTCTAGCCGAGGGATTTGAATTGGGCGGCCTAGCCGAGGGATTTGAATTGGGCGGGCTAGCCGAGGGACTTGAATTGGGCGGTCTAGCCGAGGGACTTGAATTGGGCGGTCTAGCCGAGGGATTTGAATTGGGCGGTCTAGCCGAGGGACTTGAATTGGGCGGTCTAGCCGAGGGACTTGAATTGGGCCGTCTAGCCGAGGGACTTGAATTGGGCCGTCTAGCCGAGGGACTTGAATTGGGCCGTCTAGCCGAGGGACTTGAATTGGGCCGTCTAGCCGAGGGATTTGAATTGGGCGGTCTAGCCGAGGGACTTGAATTGGGCGGTCTAGCCGAGGGACTTGAATTGGGCGGTCTAGCCGAGGGACTTGAATTGGGCGGTCTAGCCGAGGGATTTGAATTGGGCGGTCTAGCCGAGGGATTTGAATTGGGCGGTCTAGCCGAGGGACTTGAATTGGGCGGTCTAGCCGAGGGATTTGAATTGGGCGGTCTAGCCGAGGGACTTGAATTGGGCGGTCTAGCCGAGGGATTTGAATTGGGCGGTCTAGCCGAGGGATTTGAATTGGGCGGTTTAGCCGAGGGATTTGTATTGGGCGGACTAGCCGAGGGATTTGAATTGGGCGGTTTAGCCGAGGGATTTGAGATGGCCACTAGACTGTAGCAGGAGCTGGATTGGGTTCGGAAGAACTGACCTGGGTGCACACCATGCTGCTGCCTGCAATTTGGAGGAACTGCAGTTGGTGTCTTTAGGTTGGCGTGCAGTGAAACAGTTAGTGGCAGTTTTGGACACTTCTTTTGCGATTGCAAAGCCCTGTTGGATATTGATTGTCACGAGCCTGCTTCCCTTGTTTGGTGGTGAGACAGGCAGTGAGGCAGCAGTGTCATCTCGGTTGTGGCGAGGCCTCAGGACATGGGTTTGCATTGTAGTGTGATGTCCACACTTGGTTGGGGGTGAAATAAAAAGCTTGGAAAAAATTAAAATCTGGTTCTGAAAGCTGTTGGTTTGCTTCTATTGATTGTATGATCTGTGTTTTTTTCTCTCTTTCTCTACGCAGTGGTTTTTGCTCTTTTTTTTCAATTGGGTTGTTTGGGTGTTTTGCTTTATGGCTGCCTGTAAGCAGGCAAATCTCAAGGTGTATAATTTATACATTCTTTCTTAAATAACATTCTTTAAATAATTGAAGTAAGGATCTGATAAGACAGGAGAGTGGACAATGGAAGAAAAGGAAAGTGGACGGGCACCAGAGGGAGGTGATAGGCAAGGGAGGAGAAGAGAAAGAGGGGCCCAGAGTAGGGAAATGATGGTGAGGGAAAGGGGGGGGGGAAATTACCAGACATTGGAGAAATCAATGTTCATTCCCTTTGTGATTCACTTATCCATTCATCTCTCCCCACTAATCTCTCTCTGGGCATTTACCCTGGCAAGCAGCAGAGGTGTCACACCTCCTCATTTACCTCCATTCAGGGCCCCAAACAGTCCTTCTAAGTGAGGCAACACTTCACCTGTCAATCTGTTGGGTGTGTGTGGGGGGGGGCGGGGGTCGTCTTCTGTATCTGGTCCTCCCAAGGCGGACTCCATGACACTGGTGAGACCCGACATAGATTGGGGGCCCGTTTTGTTGGGCACCTTCACTACATCCACAACCATTTCAATTCCAATCCCCGTTCTCATTCTGATATCTTGGTCTATGGCCCTTTCTTCTGCCACAATGAGGCCACTCCCAGGTTGGAGGAGCAACACCTCATATTCTGTCTATATTTCTCCAACTTCTGGTAATTTATAACCCCTTCCCCTTCCCTATTCTTCATTTCTCATGGTGGCAAAGCAGTTAGTACATCAGGTTTCAATGCCAGCTATGAGATTGGGGTTTGATACCCCTCTGCTGTCTGTGAGGAGTTTGTACATTCTCCCCCTGACCACGTGGGTTTCCTCCTGGTGCTCAGGTTTCCTCCCACATGCCAAAGACAGATGGTTAGGGTTATTGAGTTGCGGACATGCTATGTTGGCGCTTGAAACATGACGGCACTTGTGGGCTGCCCAGTGTAATCCTCACCTATTTAACTTAGCACAAAAGGTGCATATGACTAATAGATATAAAGTTCTAATCTTTTTCTCAGCGTAAAGTTCAGGGACAGCAAGAATGGGGATCCAGAGCAGAAACCATGACATAGTCTTCTCTCAGTAATTAAAGAACATTGAATCTTGTGCCTGCCTAAGTTCTGCTGATTCCAGTGTGTACTGTAAATCAGATTCCAGACATTGCTGGAGCTAGAGTGAATTTAACATTTGGGTAGTGCCTGTTTCCACAGGGAAGGGCAACAAGTAAAATCAGTGCTGAAAGATCCATATAATTTTCCAAACTCGGCAAACTAATTTTAATGTGAGTTCTTGGAATAACTCCATTTATTCTAAGCTTCATATTTATTTATCTATCTATCTATCTATTTATTTATTTATTTCAAAGGCTTCAAAGTACAGTTAATATCAGAGTATGCATACAGTATACAACCTGAAATTTGTCCTCTTCACAGCCGTCTATGAAACTAAGTAACCTGGTAGAACCATAGAAACATTGAAGGCCCCCTCCCTTCACACAAGCAGCAGCAAAAACATTGACCCGCCCGACCCAACCCATGCCAGTAGAAGTACTGAATCCCCCCACCCCCACCATTGTGAGCAGCAGCCGAAGCACCCAAGTGGTCTTGATCCGGAGTCCAATAAACTATAGTTCGCAAACCAGCACTTCGGTATCTCAGACAGGATCTCTCTCTCCAGTGAGGGAGAGGGAAGTCACTCCTACAGCAACGAGAGTGCTGGCGAGCAACTCTCTGTTCCGATGCTACAGTCTTCCTCATCTCTACTCCAAGTTCCACGCCTGGAGGACTGACAGGCTCTCGCCAGTGCAAGAGAGAGGTAGAGAGACCGAGTACAGGAGCCTTCTGACTGTAGCCAGCAATTAGCAAATACACTGCCTGCTGCCTGTATTTGGAGGTACAACACAGAACAGGCCCTTCTAGCCCACATGCTGGGCCCATTTATTTAACCCTAGCCTAATCTCAGAACAATTTCCGGTGACCAATTAACCTACTAACCAGTATGTACTTGGAGTCTGGGAGGAAACTCGAGCCCCACACAATCACGAAGAGAATGGACAAATTCCTTACAGGTGGGGCCCGAATTACACTCCGAGCACCGACACCCCGAGTCGTAATAGTGTCATGCTAACCGCCACGTTACCGTGACACCCTAATCTCTGCCGTGATTTGTGATAAAAACACAAGGCCTGATTAATGTGTGTAAAAGTGCTTATGGGGAAGGGTTTTATTTTGAAATGTAGACGCTGATTGTTTAATCCCACAAGCAAAGCAGCCAGGCAGGCTTTACATCACCATCCCTGACACGTGAGGATTGGCCATCAAGGGCACTTAAATGAATGCACGTCAATATATTAGCAAATGCATCCAGTCTGGGTTACAGTATTGTGAAAGCTTTGTGGCATTAACTGCTGCTGATAAATGGAAATGTGGTATGTTGCTATTAAAGATTAAAAGCAGATATAGCTCAGAAAGGATCTTATCAAGTCATTCCATTCAATTGCATGTCTTTGTACATTAACAATGCCATTCATTTCTCCAGGGATCATCCAAATGAAACTGTATCACTTGGGGCAACTGTGATTGGGTGCGATTTGGATTATCTCTGAAACATATGTGTCACATGTAATATCAGCCTGTGAAAAATCATTGATCCTCTAACGCTGTCACTCTTTTTTTCCATAATTGCTCAAGTGAGTTCTGAGTTAGCTATGGAAAAAGCACTGCCACAAGAAAGCGGCATGCAGAACCTCCACCATCCAGGCTCTCTTCTCGCTGTTACAATTGGACAGGAGGAACAGAAGGCACAGGTCCCACACCACCAGATTATTACCCTCCAGCGATCAGGTCCTGAACCAGCGTGGACAGCTTCAGTCACCACAGCACCGAGCGCAACCTGAGGACTCACGTTCAAGGACGCTACAACTCATTTATTATGATGCTTGTTATTCATTATTTTTACATTTTAACTTTTATTGAATCTCAGCTCAAGCTGGTGAAACCTGAGGAACGGGCATAGCCAAGCGCAGCCAGCATTCAAAGTAGCCCACCAACACCACAGGCAGCAGGTGTATCCTCAGGGAGCAGTTCACTTTCAACTGAGACCGCTCAGCCAGTTAAGAGAAGAAAGACATGCATGAAATGGTCATTAGAAATAAATACATTCATAATACGTGTATATTATTGAGTAATGGTACTTGAGACTGACATGACAGCACATAGGGACAAATGTCATCAACAGTTTATAGCACAATATCCCTTCATGCAAGTAAATGCACAATAAGTAGCACATCAACGTAGTGATAATAAAAAAAAACTTAATCCCTGTAGACAAGTTAAACCAAATGAAAGATGAAGTAGCACGAGAGCCAGAAAGAATCCAACCTAAAGACCACAAGAAAAGCTATACATTAAAACAATGAGGTTGCCACCCCTGAAGCACTGATGAAAACGGAATTACTTCAGCAACTGCTCCACATCCTGACGGTAATAGCAACAACACAGATGCAGAGCCTCCACAGAATGCCAAGTTGAGTTTACAGACAAAATTATCCTAACCTTTAACACCACATGAACAGAACACATGGGCACTGGCCCTACAGAAGCACCCTACATACCAAAACAAAACAAGTCAGCAAAATTTGCAGAAGTTGTTAATACTCTCAACAATATTATATTATCACAATATTTAGGAAGACCTGAAATATTTGAAGAACTACACACAGAAACATACAGTGCAGCATTAACAGCAGTGCTATGCATTGGCTCCAAAAGGGAGGCAATCATTAAAGGAAGGTCAGAACTGAGTAATGAAGTGAGAACACCAAAATGGCCAAAGAGATTAAGAAGCAAAATTGAAACCTTAAGAGCAGAAATAACCTCCCAAGTGGAATAAAAAAGTGTATAACCCAAGCAAGAAAGTTAAGAGAAAAGCTAAAGAAATACTAAGGAAATGTAAGTTATGGTCAATCTGACCAAAGCATGTAGAATTTATAGACACAGTGAAACAAAAGCTTGATGTATACAAAGCCAGACTAAGTAGATACATGAAATGTGCCAGATGATTAAAACAGAATTATCAGTCCAGAAACAATGAAAAATATTTATCCAGGTAACTGAAACTAAACTTGACACACCAAAGTGTCACCTGCACAAGCCGGGAATTACTAACAAACAGAGAGATAATGAAATATTAGTCTAATATCTGGTCAAATAGTGTGATGCAGAATCAAGAAGCAAGCTGGATTAGAGAGGCAAAAGAATGTACTCACAAGATTGAAGATATGCAAACACCTGAACTTACAATAGATATGCTGAAAATTATCCGTAACTGGAAAAGTACTGGCTGTGATAATATTCATAATTATTGGTATAAAACATTACTTGACCTCATCTGTACCTTATAATACACATTAATAAATTTCTGAAAAATCCTGAATAAGTGCCCAAATTTTGGACAGAAGATTAAACATATTTCTGATCTAAAGGAGAAATCACAAATGACCTATCAAAATATCTTCCTATTACTTGTTTACAAACTATATATAAATTGTAACATCATGCACCTCACAGTGAATCACCTCTGACTTAGATAACCACAATATACTTACAGAAGAGTAGAAAGGATGCTGTAAGGGTATGAAAGGATGTAAAGAACAACTTCTGTAATTCCAAGTCAAACTCAGCAGAAAAGCAGAAACCTTTCATGTTGTTTGTTGACTACCAAAAAACATTTGATTGTGTCCCACACTCATGATTAGTAGAAGTTTTTCATGAATATAAACCTCACCCAATTCTTGTGAAATTCCTACAACATCTCAGATTCAGTTTATTGTCATTTAGAAACTACAAATGCAATGCAGTTAAAAAATGAGACAGCGTTCCCCCAAAATGATATCACAAAAGCATATGACAAAATAAATTACACCAGAAAATCTACGTAATGTTTGGCAATCCCCAATCCAGAGTCCGGAGAGGCTGCTGCGTATTAATATCGCGCTACCGTCTAGCGCATTTCCTGGAAAGGAGCTCCAAATCCACCAGACAAAAACAAGACCAAAAACTAAAGCTACAAGACCTGCACAAAACCACATAGTTACAACATATAGTTACAACAGTGCAAACAATAGCATAATTGATAAAAAAAACAGACTATGGGCACAGTAAAAATAATCCAAGATGTTAAAGGACTGTAAGTTCAAAAGAAATCACCACAGTTTCCACAAGTTCCCAGGGTCCTGACAGACTCGACATCCCATGCCGGCGGCAGAAGGGAATACCCCCGCTATGAACTTCCAAGGCGCCGCCCGACAGCCTCGCAGACGCAGCACACAATGGAAGCTCCTTCGAATCCAGCCTCACAGACACAGCACACACCGAAAGTGACCTGAGTCCGTTGAGAGGACTCCGAGTCAGTCGAATCTCCAAGCCGCTGACCATCCCCTCCGGCACAGCTTCTCCGAGCACCATCCTCTGCTGAGCATATTAAGACGGTCCCGCCAATGGCCATTGGCAACGCGACCCCGAGGACTGGGGGCCTGTTCTTCCCAGCAGAGTCCCGGACCTCACAGCAGCAGCAGCAATGAAGGAGGTCTTCCTGGAATTTCCCTATGTTTCTCCGTGCTTCCATGTCCGTTTTCAATCGATTATGATTGCGCACGGCACCCCACTTCACAAATAACAGATAATCAGTTCCAGAGTGGCCGCTGCAAGCTGCATCGCGCCGCCATCTTGGATCATCTGATGGAGCATTGAAGTGCTGCAGTAACCATATCTATTAACAGCCAAAAAAGAACAACAACCGTTATCAAAATAAACCAAGGTATTTTTCAGGGCGACTCTCTAAGCCCACTATGATTTTGTCTGGCTTTAAACCCACTCTCTAATTTACTGAATTGGATGAAAATAGGGTATAAAATCACAGACAAATGAATTATACCTTGACCCACCTTCTATACATAGAAGATTTGAAATGAATCATTTCTTCATCAGTAAAGCTAAAGCAATTAATTCAAATAGTAGATCTATTTTCTAAAGATATAAATATGAACTTTGGACTAGATGAGTGCAAACATTAAATATAAAGAAAGGTGCAATAGAGTTAGCAGAATATAAAACAGAGCAGCAGGATAGAATACAACTGATGGATGAATATATTACAAATAAGTATCTGGGATATCAACAAGGAAAGAAAATAGATTATAGTGCAACAAAAGGAAAACTTTTGACAGAATATACTGCTAGGCTTAAGAATATCTGCCAGAGCTCAAAAGTGAAAACATAATAAAGGAAATACACTATACCATATTAATATATTCTGTTGGCATAACATCTTGGTCTGAAACCGATCTGGAAAATTTACAAAGGAAAATAAGAACTGAAATGACAAATTTTCGAAAACATTATGTATACTCAAATAGATTAGCACTACCTAGGACGGAAGAAGGAAGAGGAATAACAGACATAAAAAAATTGCACAGCAGTCAGATAAAACATCAAGGATATATTTTCAACAACAAAAGCAAGTTTTAGCACTCCATACAAGCATATGCAATTCTGTTAAGAAGTACACGCCACTAAACCTGAATAAAAGCACAACCTAGAAAAATTAAGAAATTATCATTACAGAAGAAAAAACCAATGGAACAACATGGCCTCCATGGAAGACCTCCCCAAGATCTGAACGGATTAGATGTCAACAAGGAAACATTGAACATCTGGCTCAGGGTTGGAGACCTCTTCCCAGAAACAGGGGTTCCTTGTGGCAATACAGGACCAGGTGGTTAACACAAACAATGATCAAAAACACGTAATAAAAGACCAAGATGATAAATGTAGAAAATGCCAAGAGAAACCAGAAACAATTCAACACATTACAGGATCCAGAAGCAGTTTAACTCAATCTGATTACTTACACGGGCACAATGAAGAGGCAAACATTATTCACCAAAATCTTGCTTTAAAATATAAACTCTTAAAAGACACTATACCTTACTATAAACATAAATCAGATCCAGTTTTAAAGTCAGAGTCCCAGGTATTATATTGAGGCTGATCCACAATATCATTATTATTGTATTTTTATTTTTTTCTCCACTCAAGCTGGTAAAAGTTGTAGTACAGATATAGCCAAGCACACTCATTTCTCAATTTTTTGTGCTAACCAGCTGGGCCTGTTTTGCTACAAGGAACCCTTGTGTCTTCTTGTTTCTAGGAGGAACTCCCAAATTCTGAGTCAAGTGTTTGATAATTCCCTGTCATCATCTAGTCTGCTCACTTCGTGGGGATGACCTGATGGACAGTCATGCTCTTTCATTGGTTAACTTTCTCTTCTGTATTTATAATTTCTTCATTTTTTCTGGAATGTGATTTCATTTAATTTTTGTGGTGTGTATTTCTTAACAGAATTGCGTCTGCTCACATAAAGTGTTGAACCCTCATTTCATTCTTGCTCCTTAGAAGTTTTATTTGCCTGTTGTGTAATTTTTTTTAAATGTCTGTTATTCCTCTTCCTCCTTCTGTCATAGGTAGTGTAAATCTAAGTGTGTTTGAGTGTAAGATAGTGTTTTCTAAAATGTGTTATCTCAGCTCTTATATTGCTTTGTAAGTTTTCCAGATGGTTTGGACCAAGATGTTATACCGAAAGAATATGTTAATATGGGTACAGTGAAAGTATTTATTGCCTTTCTTATACTTTTACTGTTGAGCTCTGGCAGATTTTCTTAATCCTTGAAGTAAATTTAATTGAAGGTGTTCCCTTTATCACACTATGATCTATTTTTGTTGCTTGTTGATATCCCAGATATATATGTGTTTCATATTAATCCATCGGTTATATTGCATCCTGTTGCTCTGTTTTGTACTCTAATAGATCTACTACACCTTTCTTTATATTTAATATTTTATTATTAATATTCCTATTTGCAGTTTGACTTATTTTATACATTGGTTGCTTGTCTTAGTGTGCAGTTTTTCATCGATTCTATTGTATTTCCTTGTTCTACTATGAATGCCTGCAAGAAAATAAATCTCAGGGTAGTGTATATGGTGGCACATGCATACTTTGATAATAAATTTACTTTCAACTTAGAACAATGAATTTTGGAAATTACCAAATGCAGCCTGTTTTGCAGTCATGATAATTACCAGTTCCCACTATGAACTATTTCACTCATACAGTGCCTTTGCTTATAATTTATACTGTTGATTATTTTGTATTCTAAAAAATGGCATTCATAAAATTAGAAACTTTGGACACCATATCACACCTGGAATATCAAACAGTTGAACTTGATCCATTCTACCAGCTGAAGTAACGTGGACACATTGAGATACTGCGGGCTGTGTGATTCATTACAGTTTGTGTACTATGGAACAAGGATAAACACCCAGAAGCCCAGTCAAGATACTTGTTGAAAGAATGGAAGACTGTATATCAACTCATCTTTGGCAGATGAATTGGAATAGACAAAATTAACGGTCCCCATCAACTTTAAAGCAGCCCAAACAGCCCTTCCAGACTGGGAAACTCTTGACCCCATAAGCCTATCTGGGCTATCTACTTTATCCGATGTTCCCTGTGCAGCCTCCCCTACAATAGTGAGGCCCGACACAGATTGGAGGATGGCTTTTACAAGCACCTTTGCTCTGTCTGCCACAAAAGGCAAGATCTCTCATTGGCTACCTAATTCAATTTGACTTCCCATTCCCATTGTAACATGTCCGTCTGCAGCTTCCTCTATTGTCGTGATGAGGGCAAACCCAGTCTGGAGGAGCAACAACTCATATTCTGTTTGGGTGCCCTCCAACCCGATGGCATGAACATTGATTTCTCCAACTTCCAGTAATTTCTCCCCTTCCCTCCTTCTCCCTTCTTCCATTTCCCATTCTGGTATCTCTTCTCATTTCCTCACCTGCCACTCACCTCCCTTTGGTTCCCCACCTCCTTCATTTTCTGCCATGGTCCTCTGTTCTCTCTTATTAGATTCTTTCTTCGTCAGTCCTTTACCTCTTTCTACCTATCACCTCCCGGCTTCTTACTTCATTTCCTCCATCCCTCTGACCCACCTTTCCCTTCACCTGGTCTCACCTTTCATCTCCTTCCCCTCTCCCAATGACTTATTTTGGTTTCTGCCCCTTTCCTTTCCAGTCCTCCTGGAAAAGTTTCACTGTAAAGTTCTGACTGTTTTCCCTCTCCACAGTTGTTCTCGACTTACTGAGCTCCTCCAGCTCTTTATGAGTGTTATTGTATTTCATTGGTCACAAGGGGAGAAAATAGTTCCATACAATAAAGCTGTCTGTAGATACCCTAGAGGGTACATTAGATGCATTACAAACTCTTTTACAACCCATCTACAAATAAAACAGTAGACCTTTGCTTGCAACTAGAAACAAGGAGAATGCTTTGATTCCTTAATAAGGGAGCAAAGATAGTTCGCAGAAAATTGCAAATTTTCAGTTATGAAGCAGTCATTTGTCAAGCAACACACACAAAATGCTGGTGGAACACAGCAGGCCAGGCAGCATCTAAAGGAAGAAGCACAGTCGACGTTACGGGCTGAGACCCTTGAGTCACGACGAAGGGTCTCGGCCCGGAATGTCGACTGTGCTTCTTCCGATAGATGCTGCCTGGCCTGCTGCGTTCCACCAGCATTTTGTGTGTGTTGCTTGAATTTCCAGCATCTGCAGATTCCCTCATGACTCAGTTATCAAAGACTGGATCATTTGTGAAATCTGAGGATCTTCCCTGACAGCATTAATTCAGGGTGATGCAGAGTTAATTCCAGAGATCCGAAACTTGATGACCAAATGAAGGAAGAACATGCCATGAATGGTGTGAGAAAAGATTTGCAACAATGTTTCCTTAGATCTTGCACACATTCGGACCGCAACATGCACAGTGTTGCTCTGTAAATAAAAAGTGTGCACTGTGTGTACAGAAAATTACTTACACAAACAGTACGTGATAAATACCTGTTGAAAAACCACAGAGTGGATGGGACGTGCTGTGCAGGAGCAGGGCAAGGTCAGCTTCATACCAGGAGTTCGAAAACAACATATTGAATGCCAAAAGGAGGTCAGTTCCAAGAACAAAACCACGGTCTGATATATCTGCATGCAGATGTTGGTGCAAAGGTAATCAGGTACAAATCACACTTGACTTTTCAGCAACATTTAATGCTATTTTCAACCAAGCCATCCATCTTAAGGCAACAATTGTTGAAGCCAATGAGTTATGTGCTATTGACGTAGGATACGATGGCTCTGAAGATGCCTGGGAGATGATTACTGAAGCAGTTAAACCCAAAGAATCAAATGAGGAATGATCTGGATGTCATGAGTGGAAAAGAAAAATGTCACAACTAGGCTGGAGAAAAGGTGGGACTTATTGAGAGAATCATGAAGGCCGGTGGAACCTGAGCAATCACACACAGGAATCCATAGATATCTTTCAGAGAGCATGAAAGTGTCAGCTAGCCCTAGATAATACTGAGCAGCTGATAATACACCCAATAGGCTTGCACCTAATGGGCCTCAAGGAGAAACTTAAAGCTGAGATGGGTCGATTGATGAAGGCAGAGCTAGAATAAGAATAAAAATCAGGTTTAATATCACTGGCATATGTCATGAAATTTGTTGTTTTACAGCAGCAGTGCAGTGCATGCATAATAAAAAGCTACGAATTGCAATAAGATGGGTAGGGCAAAAAGAGAGCAAATCAAAAGAACAAGAAAATAACGAGGTATTGTTACGTACCCTGTAACTGGGTTTACAGACCAGCAGAGATAGAAGAATCCGTTGGAGTCTGGTGGTACTATATTGAAAGGTGTTTATTAGTAAAATAAGCAAAACAATACCAATAATGCAAATATACATATAACACAAGTTAGCAGTAATAAACCTAAAAGCATAGGAACAATAATAAACAAGCTCTATTGATGTCTAGGGGTAAACGAATTGTCATAGAAGAGTATAAAGTTCAGTTCATGCATGCTGAGGTAGTTTTGGTTGTTGTGTTGTAATCATTGGAGAGAGAGAGAGCGAGAGATTAGGCAGCTACAGCAGGCAAACCTTCTGTTGCTTTCTTAATCTGTCGTACCGTTGTGGTCATTCAGTTATGACCCCTCTGTTCTTCAGCTAGACCATTCTTCTGTGGTGGACTCATCACTCTGGCATGAGTGGACACATACACAAGTCCCCACTGGCCCTGCTGTCACACTGAGAGCTTTATTGACCCGATCTCCTGATTCAGTCCTCGAAGCCCTGTGGGTTCACAACACTCAGTCAGTGTTCACTGGTGTGTCTGAGGGGTGTCTCCCCAGACCTGTCTTTTATCCCCATTGATGGGATCTCAGCCATCCATCAATTCTAAATGACCGTGTCCATCAAATCAGGCCACTCCTGCTGTCTCCTGAGGAATGTTAACGAGCAAATTAACGTAGTGAAAGGTAAATAATCCAGGAAGAGTCAAAATACAATTAATCACCTGTCTCTCTCTTATCCATAGCAGATGTTCCTGCCTCTGTGCTTCATCTCTCTCTCTCATTAGCAGCATAGCAACAGCAATAGTTCATAGTTCTTGGTGGGGGGGGGGGGAATGGTTAACTCTGCACCCCATTTCCATCAGGTTTGTTCATCACTCATAGCAGTATTGTGCCCATGGATTCATTGTCTGTTCAGAAATCTGATGGTGGTGGGGAAGAAGCTATTCCTAAAACATGGGCTGTGTGTCTTTAGGCTCCTGTACCTAATCCTTGATGGTAGCAATGAGAAGTGTAAAAGTTCTGGGTGATGGGAGTTCTTCATGACAGATGCCCCATTTTTCAGGCATCACCTTTTGAAGATGTTCTCAATGCTGGGGGTGGGGAGGCTAGTGTCCATGGGGGAACTGGCAGGGTTTGCAACTTAGGGCAGCTGTTTCTGATCCTGTGCACTGACCCCTCCAAACCAGATGGTGTTGCAATTAATTAGAATGCTCTCGACAATACATCTATAAACCATAAGACCATAAGACATAGGAGCAGAATTAGGCCATCTGGCCCATCAAATCTGCTCAGCCATTCAATCATGGCTGATCCTTTTCTTTTCTCCTCCTCAACTCCAGTTCCTGGCCTTCTCCCCGTAACCATTGATGACATGTCCAATAAAAAACCTATCAATCTCTGCCTTAAATACGCCTGGCCTCCACAGCTGCATGTGGCAACAAATTCACCACCCTTTTGCTAAAGAAATTTCTCCACATCTCTGTTTTGAAAGGGCGCCCCTTTATCCTAAGTCTGTGCTCTCTTGTCCTAGACTCTCCCACCATAGGAAACATCCTTTCCACATCTACTCTGTCTAGGTCTTTTAACATTCAAAAGGTTTCAATGAGATCTCCCCTCATCCTTGAGTTGCAGTGAGTACAGACCCAGAGCCATCAAATGTTCCTCATATTTTCATACCTGGAATCATCTTTGTGAACCTCCTCTGGACACTCTCCAATGGCAGCACATCTCTTCTAAGATGAGGGGCCCAAACTGTTCACAATACTCAAGGTGAGGCCTCACCAGTGTCTTATAAAGCCTCAGCATCACATCCTTGCTCTTGTACTCTAGACCTTTTGAAATGAATGCTAATATGGCATTTGCCTTCCTCATCACTGACTCAACCTGAAAGCTGACCTTCAGGGAATTCTCCACAAGGACTCCCAAGTCCCTTTACATCTCAGATTTTTGGACTTTCTCCCCATTTAGAAAATAGTCCACACATTTATTTCTACTACCAAAGAGCATGACCATGTATTTTCCAACATTGTATCTCATTTGCCACATTTTTGCCCGTTCTCTTAATCTGTCTGTCCTTCTGCATCCTAACAGTTTCCTCAACACTACCAGCCCCTCCACCAATCTTTGTATCATCTGCAAACTTGGCAACAAAGCCATCTATTCCATCATCTAAATTATTTATATACAGCATAAAAAAAAGTGGTCCCAACACCAACCCCTGCAGTACACCACTAGTCACTGGCAGACAACCAGAAAAGGATCCTTTGATTCCCACTCACTGCCTTCTACCAATCAGCCGATGTTCTAACCATGTTAGTAACTTTCCTGTAATACCATGGGCTCTTAACTTGGTAAGCAGCCTCATGTGTGGCACCTTGTCAAAGGCTTTCTATAAGTCCAAATATACAAATCCTCTACATCCCTGTCAGTACCTTCAGTCAAACTCTGTCTGTTTGTGTGTTTCCCCCAGCTGTCAGTCTGTGGTTTTGCATTGCCATGTGCTCCTGTCCCCACTCCAGCTCTACTCTGGCCCCTGTGTCACTGAGTACTCTGTCTTTCACCTGTTTCTCATTATTACCTGTTTTGCTGCCACCTGTGTCTCATTGTGTTCCACCTATCATCTGCCTCTCTGTTTATTGCTGCATTAACTGTGGTCACTTGATGAAGAAGTCAAGGATCCAGTTGCAGATGGAGGTACAGAGACCTGGGTTTATGGAGCTAATTGGTAAGTATTGAGAGTGTGATATTGTTGAACTTTGAGCTATAATCAAAAAAACACAACACACAGCTTGACTTAGGTTTTGTTATAGTCCAGGTGGTCCAAGGCTAGGTGAAGAGCTGGTGAAATTGCATTTTCTGTAGACCTATTGCAGTGATAGGTAAATTGCTGTGGGTCCAGGAGCTGAGTCCACTATGCAGGAGCTGATTCTGACCATGACCAGTTCAGAGATTACAGGGTCAGCAGATGCTGCAGGAATATGCACACATGTAGTCTTATTGTCCCTTTCAAAGTGTGCATAAAATGGTATTGAGCTCATTGGGAGTAAAGCATCACAGCCATTCATGATGTTAGATTTCACTTTATAAGAAGTAATGACCTGCCTGCTCTACCAGAGCTGATATGTATCCAATTTCCTCTCTAACTTCAATCAGAATTGTTTTTGCACTCTTAAAGTTGCATTCTGTAGGTCATACCTGGATTTGTATATTTCTGGATACCAGTCTTGAATACATAGTCCTAACCCTCAGCAGACTATGAATCTCCTGGTTCATCCACGGCTTTTGATTTGGGTATGTTGGGATGTCCTTAAAGGCACACACTACACAGGTCTTTGGTGACAACCGTGGCACATTCATTCAGAACTGAAGATAAGTTCCTGAATATTGCCCAGTTGGCTGACTCCAAGCAGCCTATCACTCCTCTGCCTCCCTTGACCATACCTTGGTTCATACCACCAGTGCTGCTATCTTTATCCTCCCTTTGTACACTGGGAGTAGAAGTACAGCCAGGTGATCAGACTTTCCAAAGAGTGAGTATGGGATGGCATGGTAAATGTTCTTGATGGTAGCATAACAGTGGCCAAGTATGTTGACTTCTGGTTCCAGAGATGATGTGTTGGTGGTAGTTGTTCAGGGACTTCTTCAAGCTGGCCTGGTTTGAAATCCCCTGCAATGATTGGGAAGGCAACAGGGTGTGTTGTACAAAGAGTCCCAGAAGACAAAATTACCCTCATGCATCTGGCTTGTTGTGTGATGAGTAATCACATGGCATGTTAAAAATTTGCCTCAACCTAAGATACCATGAGGGAAATTTGAAGAGGAGCTTGCATCCTTTAAAGATGATGGAGAATGCTTTGCCAGACTTGATTAGAGCCGAATCTTTCAAATGTTGTGGATGGAAAGAATGGAATCGGGGATGCAGAACTTGCTTGGGCGAGTGTCTGGTGACCCTGTAATCTATTTCAATTTGGTGTTCAAATGATACTGTTGGAGAAAAATGCCATTCCTTGAACACTGTCACCCCTGAACACTTCATAATGTTATTAACTCCACTGTAGTAGCTATTGTGTTTACTGTAGACTATTTTAGAGGCAGAATTATTGAAAACATAGTGCTAGCTGGTACTGTAAGGTGTTTTGTCCTTAAAGTACCCCAATTTAAATTGCAAGTATTTCCATTATCTTAGAGTGGAGAAGCGAGATACGGAGGCAATTGTTTATATCTAGATATTGACTGCTTTGCATCTCAGAATATACAAATGCAAGAGAGAACAAGCTTCGCAAGTTCTTGTGACGGATGTCTCAATGATACGGTGAACAATTTAAATCTGGAAACAGGACAAATGTAAAGAGCTTTCATTTGCAGCAAATTAAATTTCAGTCAGTCATCGGAGAGCTTTGATGGATGTGATGCAGCACTTCATGCTGTCTCATACCTGCATGTGCGTGACAGGGCAGTGTGTAATGGAAATGCTCTTCATTGGAACTTTGCTATCAAGTTGAAGTTTAATTGTCAATCATACATGAATACATCCAAATGAAACAATGTTCCTCCAGGGTCAAGGTGCAAAACACAGTACCAATAGTTATACAAAGCATGTATAGCATACATAATGCAGCAGTGAATGTACAGTTGCACAAAAAAATATACAGCCCAAGTTCCTGACTGTAAATTGATGGTGCATGGGTGTTGTTGGCAAGAACAAGCTGTTCTCGGCAGTCTGCAGATGAATGTGTGCGTGCACATAGTCCAGCTTGGCTTCTATTGAGTGAACACTGGACACCTGCAAGAGGCCAAGTCCGTGCTCCAACCGAGGCCAAGTGGCACACTCGGCATTACTCTTTCCAGTAAACCAATAAACGGGACTTGTAGTGTTTTACATTACCAATATCCAACAGGGTCTTGTGATCACCAGAAAAACATCTGAACCAATCACTTGCTGTTACACTGCCTTCGTGCACTGTTTCTGATGCCTCTCCGTAACTGGCAGCAACACGATCCACACCAAGTCAGCTTCTCTGCTATCAAGCAACCCACTGATGGGGTAGATCTGCAGTACCTGCAGTTCTTGATGTTCAGCATTGTAATGTGATCATAAAATTGACGCTTAAAAAAGACCCGGGAGAAGCCACTGCATTTGAGCATGCCTCTATCTCACAAGAAGTAGACTGATTTGGGAGTATTTGATTGACTAAATGGAGGGAGATTTATTGCATATATAAGTGTTGGCGCGTGGCCAAGTGGTTAAGCCATTGGTCTAGTGATCTGAAGGTTGCCAGTAAGGCAACATGTTGGGTCCGTGAACAAGGCACTTAACCACATATTGCTCTGCGATGACACCATTGCTAAGTTGTATTGGCCTAGTGCCCTTCCCTTGGACAACATCGGTGGCATGGAGAGGGGAGACTTGCATTATAGGCAACTGCTGGTCTTCCATACAACCCTACCCAGGCCTGCGCCCGGGAAACTTACCAAGGTGCAAATCCATGGTCTCTTGAGACTAACGGATGCCTATTTTAACTCTGCTAGAATAATGTAAATGAAGTTGTATCCTACCTAATTATTCCCAATGTTTTGACTGGTGCGGTTATAAACCATTTGCTGAAAACTGGTGCTAAAGTTGATCTTCAAAAACACAAAAGTAACAAATATATAATATTCATTGATATAAAAAATCATCATTATTGAATAAAAATTATGAAATATTGAGAAATACACAAAATGCTGAAGGAACTCAGCAAGTGAGGCAGCATCTATGAAAGGGAATAAACAGTCAACATTTTGGGCCAAGACCCTTCATCAGGACTGGAAGGGAAGGGGGCAGAAGCCAACATAAAAAGGTGGTGGTGGGTAAGGAGAACCAGCTGGCAGGTGATGAAAACAGTTAAAAGGGAAGGAGGGCAAGTGGGAAAGGGGATGTAACAAAAAGCTGGGAGGTCATAGGTGCAGGAGGTGAAGGGTTGGGGAAGAAGGAATCTGGTAGAAGACAACAGAGGGTCATGGGAGAAAGGGAAGAATGGGGGGCACCAAAGGGGGTGATGGGCAATTGAGGAGAAGAGAAGGAATGAAAGGAGAACCAAAATGGAGAAAAGGGGGAGTGGGGAGAAATGACCAGAAATTGGGGAAGTTGATGTTCATATCATCAGGTGGGGGTCTACCATGATGGAATATAAGGTGTTGCTCCTCTAAGGTTTAGCCTCATCGTGGCAGTAGAGGAGAGTTGGAATGGGATGTTGGAACTGACATTTTGGAATGGGAATAAGACGTCTAATTGAAGTGTATGGCCTCCAGGAAATCCCACTTTTTAAGGCAAACAAAGCAATAAAATTGTCTCCCAATCTGCAACCAGTTACACCGATGTAGAGGAGGCCACACAAGTATTGAATTATTAAGATGTGTAAAAGATTTAAAGTATTGCAAGAACAAAAATATAGTAGCTAAGGAAATCTGTAGACATTACACTTGATAATGTCAGGCAGTATTTTTACAAAGGAAATAATATTCAGCTAAATATCATTTACAGGATTATGGCCTTCATTTCCACTCAGTATTGGTCCAGCTGGGAGTATATATTTTTCAGATGCTGAGAGTTGGTAAATTATACAGTGCTGTTCAAAAGTCTTAGGCAAGGTACTATATCGTCACCTTGGAGCAGAAAGCGAGTTTGCAGATCTGATGGGGGCAAAGAATGTTGGGGATTGTGAGGGTGTAGCGTGGGACAGGTGGCAGAGAAGGAGTGCTGCAGGTGCAGCCATGCCCAGTCCTGAAGCACTGGGAAAAGTCATTTAATTCTACTCTTGTTCTCTCTGGGGGAAGGTGGGGTGTGGCAGATGTGCAGGAAATAAGAGATCCATCAACCATAGTAGGAGGTGGGTGGGGAAACCACATTTTTCATAAAAGGAGAACATCACAGATGTCCTAAAGTAAAAGATCTCATCTTGAGATCAGCTATGACTGAGATGGAGAAATGGAGAAAAGATGAACTCTTCCTTACAAGAGCCAGAGCGAGAGGAGAGGGGGTGAGGAGTACGTAGCTCTGGTAGTCAGTGGGTTATTAGTTTGGGGGATAGATTACCTCGAGATAGAAATAGAAAGGGGAAGGAGACATTGGTAATAGTCAAGCAAATTTGAGTGCAGGGTGGACGTTAGGAGTGATGTTAATGGGATTGATGAGTTCTGCATGGGTGCTGGAGGCGGCATCAATGCGACCATCAATGTAACGGAGAAAGGGTTGGAGAGTGGTGCCAGAGTATATATGGAGCAGACTGTTCTTGAACAAGTGGGGATAGCTTCACTCGCCCTGTTACTGAACTATTCCACAACATGAGGATTCATTTTCGAGGACTTTTCATCTCATGTTAATGATATTTATTGCTTATTTATTTTTATTTTTTTCTTTTCCATTTGCACACTGGTTGTTTTCCCATCCTGTTAGGTGCAGTCATGATGTGATGTATATGTAATATGATTAACAAATCTACTTTGAACTTTGGAACATGGCCAACAACAATGCAAGCAATAACGAGGGCACATCTGAGAGTCCATGACTACACCTTTGACTTGTAGAAATTAAAAAAGAATTTATTCTGGGTAAGCGGAAGTTCTGTCAGGTGGAATAGAGTGCCAGTAGCACTGCTTTGATCTATGTTCAAAAAACCGAAATAGAAAAACCTAAGTCTTTCTGATAGAGAATGCAGGTGGACTTCCATGGTAAAGATGAGGTGATGGAAGTTGTGAAAATGATGAGTGTCAAAGGTGCCTTGGATGTAGGTTGGAAGGATCTGGATGAGGGGACCGGATTGAGTCAACAGTACGAAGAGATAAGAATGGGGTAGGTGCAGGCAGAAACAATACACCTAGCAAAGCAGTCCCGCTTGTAAATCTTGACAAAAAGACTGAAATGGGCTGTATGGAGTTGGTGAACTATCAGGTTGGAAGCTGTGTATGGGAGATCTTCTGAAGTGAATTTTTTTTTTTCTTGTATTTGAAGGTGAACTTGGAGTCCTAGCGGCTAATGTTCCTCTTGTAAGCAATGGATTAACCAGGCATTCATCAAAGCAAAGAAATGAAGCAGTATTTAATAAAAAAAAACCTCACATTTTGAAAGGTGCAAGCGAGTAAATAGTGGAAGATTAAATCTCTGATTGGTAAATTGCCAACAAAAAGACAAATGGATGATGAACTATTAAAAGGGCATGAAGGAATTTCCTTTTCATTGTGTGCATTACTATAAGGAACATATTGGCATAAGTAATTACTGAGGCCATCAAACATGATATTTAAGAGGATAAAACTGAGAAGTATTTAAATGCTTACATGAAGAGCCGGGATTAGGTACTAAAGTGGACATTTCTGATATTAAGTCAACATCAATGCAAGGCTGATGGTTTAAGTAACTTCATACTGCAAGGAAATTTCTATATTTCTATAGTCACTCTCTTTATCAATTTTAGTGCATGTGAAGTGCCTGCATTGTGCGTAAAAACAATGGATTTAGTTCAAAAGCAATGCTTGTGTTTGAAATTTTACAACCATACACTCAGTGACCACTTTATTAGGTACCCCCAGAACCTAATTCAGAGGCCACTGAGTGTCTGTTCATGGTCTTCTGCTGCTGTAGCCCATTCCCTTCAGCTTTTGACATGTTGTGCTTTCAGAGATGCTCCTTGGCACACCACTGTTGTAACATGTGGTTATTTATGTTACTGCTGCCTTCCTGTCAACTTGAACCAGTCCAGACATTCTCCTCGGATCTCTCTCAATAACAAGGCATCTTCACCCACAAAACTTCTGCTCACAGAATTTTTCTTTGTTTCTAACATCTTTTGAAACTCTTAAAAACTGTTGTGTGTGAAACTCTCAGGACATCAGCAGTTTCTGAGATACGCATATCAGCCCATCTGGCACCAACGATCATTCCATGGCCAAAGTTACCGGTACTTGGAACACTTTTCTTCCCCATTCTGATGATTAGTCTGAACAACAACTGAACTTCTTGGCCGTGTCTGCATGCTTTAATGCATTGAGTTGCTCCCACATGATTGGCTGATTAGATATTTATATTACTGAGCTGTACAGGAATGCCTAATAAAGTGGCCACTGAATGTAACGCTATAAAACTTCAATTTATTTTCATTTTACTTCACAGCACATCTGGTGACTAGAGCGAGTTGTTAAATAATGTTGCTTGATTCCACAGGATGCTTTTCCATTGAAGTGTTGGCTTTATCTTCATTTTATTTCCATAGTGGTTCTTTAAGGTTGTTAAGCTGGGTGTGGTAATGGGGACAATCTCCCACCACCTATTAAAAGCTTCCAACAGCGTGTGCCTCAAGTAGCCTCCCACAATCAAGTCCATCTCCTGGCCTTCAAGTGCAGCTTAGCTACTAAGACCAGCTGAACCATTTCCATTGACAGGAGAAAGGGCAAAGGCAGGTTACTAGTGCCGTAAAACTAGTCACTTCGGGCAGATGGGTTTCATCAGTCATGACTGGCAGCTCATCTAGGAGAAGGAAAATTGTGATCTCAAACTTTACTTACCTTGCGGCTATACCCACTCATGGGGAAGTCTTTGTAGTAAACTCCGAGGGGAAAACTCTGGAGCTGGAGTCTCTAAGGCAGTCCTACATCGAGTTCAACGCTGACTGGCAACTCCTGTGATGCTGCTGATGCTGAACTGTATCAGTCTCTGCTATTCCTGTGGGTTCATCAGATGCATGGGGGGGGGGGGGGGGAGCTTGTTACCTGGGCAACAGCTTTCTCTCCATACTGCACTGGCCTGGCTTGTGTATCTAGATGGCTGGGCCCCAACTGCCAAAGTAGACCCTAACTGACAGAGGCCTCACCATTACCGCAGTCTCCAAGGAGATTGTCAGGCTACACGTTCCCTCGTGGAACTTTCTGTCTCAAAGTGTTTTGTTGTGAATAGATGTCAGTGACTTTGAAAGTTCAGAATAGCTATCCTTGTATGTCAACTTTCATTGACTGAAGGAGGCTGAACAAGTCTGAGACCATCTTGCCAAAGGAAAAAGCAACCCGAGAGAGTGCAGATCACTAGAATGGTGACCCTCACACTGAGCTCAATATTTAATGAGTGACACAGACAAAATGCTGGAGGTGCTCAGCAAGCCATACAGCATCTATGGAAAGGAATATGCAGTCGATGTTATGAGCTGTGACCCTTCAGCAGGACTGGAAAGGAAGGGGGCAGAAACTGGAGTAAGAAGGTGGGGAGAGGGGATGGGGTATTGGCTTGCAGGTAAGACAAGGTGAGGTGGAAGGAAGGTAGGTGGGAGGGGGTAGAGAAGCAAAAAGCTGGGAAGGTATAGGTGGAAGGGGTGAAAGGCTGGAGGAAATCTGATCAGAGAGAACAATGGACTGTGGACAAAAGTGAAGGAGGAGGGGTACCAGAGAGAGACGATAGGTGAAGAGATGGTGTAAAAGGATAATGAGAATGGGGAATGGAAAAAGAGAATGTAGAAATTACTGGATTTTGGAGAAATCAGTGGTCAGGCCATCAGGTATTAGGCCACTCAGACTGAAAAAGAACTGTTGCAATTCCTCCTTCTTCAGCCCTTTACCTCTTCCACCTATCTCCTCACAGCTTCTTACTTCATTGCCCCTCTCCCATCCTCCTCATCTGGTCCCACTTGTCACCAGCCAGCTTGCTTCCCCCCCCCCCCCCAATCTTATTCTGGCTTCAGCATCCTCCTTTTTCAGTCCGGCTGAAGTTTCTTAGTCTGAAATGTTGACTGCTTATTCCTCTCGGTCGCCGCTGCCTGAGCTGTTGAGTTTTTTCAGCATTTCATGTGCTGTTCAAGATCCCCAGCATCTGCAGAATCCCTTGTGTTTATCAATATCTAATGAGCAAGGTGTTGCATTGTGGTAAGACAAAGTAGGTCTGGTCTTACAAAGTGCATGGCAGGTCCTGGGGAGTGTTATAGAACAGTGGGACCTAAAGGTTCAGGATATAGTTCCCTCAAAGTAGTTACAAAGATGAGCAGGGGGATGAATAAGGCATTTGTCATGCACACATGTCAATCATGATATTGAACACAGGAGCTGGGATATCATGTAATATCTGAAGATGTTGGTAGGGTCGGATTTGGTGTACTGTGCATAGTTCTGGTTGTAGATCTATTGGAAGGGCATCATTAAACTGGAAAAGGTGCAGAAAGGATTTACAAGAATGTTTCTGAGAATGGAGGGGATTAGCTATAAGGAGGGGCTGGATAGATTAGGATATTTTTCCCTGGAGCTTAGAAAACTGAGGGGAGACTATAGAAGTTTATCTAATCTATGTCTATTGAAAGATTGGAGCGACTGGGCTTGTATACACTGGAATTTAGAAGGATGAGAGGGGATCTGATTGAAGCATATAAGATTATCAAGGGATTGGACACGCTGGAGGCAGGAAGCATGTTCCCACTGATGGGTGAGTCCAGAACTGGAGGCCACAGTTTAAGAATAAGGGGTAGGCCATTTAGAACAGAGATGCGAGAAAACTTTTTCACCCAGTGAGTGGTGGATTGTGGAATGCTCTGCCCCAGAAGGCAGTGGAGGCCAAGTCTCTGGATGCATTCAAGAGAGAGTTAGATAGAGCTCTTATAGATAGTGCGGTCAAGGGATATGGGGAGAGGGCAGGAACAAGGTACCCTCTTGGAACCCTCCATTGTGTATGATCAGCCATGATCACAGAGAATGGTGGTGCTGGCTAGAAGGGCTGAATGGCCTACCCCTGCACCTACTGTCTATTGTCTATATTGTCTATGTCCTTGATAATTTTATACAAGGCCACCATTTTCTCCAGCTTAGTGGAGTCCAAAACTAGAGCACGTAGGCTTAAAGTGAGAGGGGACAGATTTTCAAGGAAGCGAAGGTTTAACTTTATCACACAGAAGGTTCCCGCAGAGGGTGGTGCAAGTGTAGAATGAGCTGCCAGCTGAAGTGATAGAAGTGTGTTTAGTTGTAATATTTTAAGAGAAATTTGGATAGAAAACTTCATGGGAGCCCAGACTGCATTTCAGGAAATCTGATCACTTGGCTGTCCTTCTACCTGCATAGAGGCAGAAGCTAAAGAGCAAGGGTCCAGAGATGAGGCTGATAAAGAGGTAGTCACAGGAGGCAAAGGGATGGCCATGGGATTGCTTCCAGTCAATGGACTGGACCGAGTTCAAGAACTCATCGTAGGATCTGAACGAATACACCATGGTTGTCATGGACTTTATGAAATATTCATAGACGAGTTTCATTCAGAAAATCATTTGGCGTGTTCTCCAGACAGAAGCCCTTAATGCACCATGAGGTCTAGCTCACTGGCATTCAGGTCTGGCAACCAAGTAAGGTACAAGAGGTCCAGGTATAATCTCTGGAAAACCATGTCATGGGTGAATTGTTAACTCTGGACCAAACTTGAATTACTGATAGATGCTCAAAAGCTGTGCCCACGCTCGAATGCATTTACCTCTTATGAAGTGAAACCAAGTGATGTATATGACAGCAAGGCTTTGCTCCCAGATGAGTTCAATGCCTTCTACGTTCACTTTGATCATCAAAAAAATGGGGAACCTTCACTAACTCCCACTGCCCCCGATGACCCTGTGCTTTCAGTCACTGAGGCTAATGTGAGTGCATTCTTCAGGAGGGGGAAGTATCTGACCCAGGTGGGGTACTAAAGATCCATGTTGATCACTTGGATGGAGTGTCCACCAATACTTTTAACCTCTTGCTTTGGGCAACTGAGATGGCCATGTACTGCATTCAGCCTTCAATTACGCTGGAGCCTAAGAAGATTATGGTAAGCTGCCTCAACAACTATCATCCAGTAGCACTTGCATCCATTGTGATCAGGTGCTTTGAGAGGTTGGTGATGAAACAATCAACTCCTGCCTGAGAAGCAACTTGCATTCACTCTAATTTGCATACTAGTGCAACAGATCCACAGCTGGAGCCATCTCATTGGCTCTTCAATCAACCCTGGAACACCTGGACTGGAAAGGTAGACACATCAGGATGCTCTTTATTGACTACAGCTCTGCATTCAATACTATCATCCCCTCAAAGCTAATCAATAAAATTCAAAACGTTGGCCTCAAGACCTTCCTGGGCAATTCGATCCTCAATTTCCTCACTTACAGACCCCATTCAGTTCAGAATGGCAAAGAACTCCTCCACAATCTAAATCGGCACAGCTGCACCACAAGGCTGTGTGCTTCACCCCCTGTTTTACATTCTTTATACTTATGACTGTGAGGCTAAGCACAGATCGAATGCCATATCTAAGTTTACTGATGATACCACTGTCATTGGCTGAATCAAAGGTGGGGATGAATCAGCATGTAGGAGAGAGATTGAAAATCTGGCTGAGTGGTGCCACAACAACAACCTCTCGCTCTAAGTCAACAAGACCAAGGAGGAGGAAACGAGAGGTACATGAGCCAGTCCTCATTGGTGGATCAGAGGTGAAGAGGGTCGGCAACTTTAAATGCCTTGGTGTCCTCATTTCAGAGGATCTGTCCTGAGCCCAGTATGCAAGTGCAATTACAAAGAAAGCATGGCAGTGCCTTTACTTACTTAGAAGTTTGTGAAGATTTGGCACGACATCTAAAACTTTGACAAAACTTCTATAGATGTTTGGTGGGGAGTACATTGACTGGCCGCATCACAGCCAGGTATGGAAACCCCAGAAGTAATGGATACGGCCCAGTCCATCAAGAGTAAGTCCATTCCCCCACACTGAGTACATCTACATGGAACGCCACTACGGGAAAGCAGCATCCATTATCAAGGACACTCACGACCCAGGCCATGCTCTCTTCTCACTGCTGCCATCAGGGAAAATGTACAAGAGCCTCGGGACCCATATCACTAGGTTCAGGGACAGTTATTATTTCTCAAACATCAGGCTCTTGGACTAGTGGGAATAGCTTCACTCAGCTTCACTTGCCTCATTACTGAACGGTCCCCACAACCTGTGGACTCACTTTCAAGGACTTGTCATCTGATTATCTTGATGGTTTTGTTTATTTATTAATTATTATTAATTTATTTTCTTTTGTATTTTCACGGTTTGTCTGTACTTTGCCCGTCTTGTTGGGTGCAGCTTTTCATTGATTCTATTATGTTTTGTGGATTTACAGAGCAAAAGATGAAGTTCAGGGTTGTATATGTAGTTTGATAATAAATTTACTTTGAACCTTGAGAGAGGTAGGAGGGCTGTGGCGTGGGCACAGGTAGATAAGGCTGACACAGACTAGATGGGCCAAAGGGCCTACTTCTGTGCTATAGTGCTCTCTCTATCTCTTAATGACAGGGCTTCCCAGCCATTTTTTATACCATGAACCCCTACCATTAACTGAGGAGTCAGTGGATCTCTCTCTGAGAAGTTGGTGTGTATATGAAACCACCTGCCGGAGGAAGTGGTAGAAGCTTATGACACCTAGAAGACATTTGGACTGTACAGAGTCAGGAAAGGTTTAGAAGGATATTGACCAACATGAGCAAATTGACTAAGAATCGTTCAGTTAGGCAAACTTGGTCAGCATGGACAAGTTGGCCTGAAGGACTGTGAGACTGTATAGCTCTGACCGTTTCCCATGATCCATTGTGGCCCGGACTATGTGTTGTTGCAGCTCACCAACATTGTTGAGGCCTTTCTTCACTGCAGCCTCTAGCAACAAGAATATCGAGAGTGGCGTTGTGTAGGAGCGTTGTAATATAAAAAAAACGATTTTAAACACATGCACGAGGAGATCTGCAGGAAATTCAAGCAACACACACAGAATGCTGGCGGAACACAGCAGGCCAGGCAGTATCTATCGGAAGAAGCACAGTGGACGTTTCGGGCCGAAACCCCACAGTCCTGAAACGTCGATAGTGCTTCTTCCTATAGATGCTGCCTGGCCTGCTGTGTTCCAGCAGCATTTTGTGTGTGTGATTTTAAACACTCATTTCTTTTTCCAACTGCGCTTTTGAGAGGGTCATGAGGAAAGCAATGCAGCAGTTCAAAGAGAAGGCTCACCATAATCCTGGGATGGGCAAAACTGCGACTGTACCAGGAGCACTCCCCCACGAGAATAAATATTGAATTGGCTTTATTTCTTACATCCTTCATATACACAAGGAGTAAAAATCTTTGTTATGTCTCTGTCTAAATGTGCAATTTACAGTAATTTATAACATTTCCCCCTCTGAGGTAACGTGCTGACACTGACATTCAGAGATCCCTTACTAGATACGACTGTCAATTTGGGGTTAAGGGATTTAATGCCCCATTCCAGGTAATCCAGTCTCTTTCATTTTGGTGTCAAGCAATTGTCAAGCTACTGTTAAACTAGATTCTCAATTCTTTTGGTCGTTGCCATTTATCACAAGTACTAATTATGCATTACTATTTATTGCTTGCTGTAATTCAGTGCAGCCATTTATCACACACACTAATTGTGCTGTACAGTTTATCACAGGCACTAATAGTGCATTACCATTTATCGCACGCATCATTCATCATTAGCATAAAGGAATTTCAGCTGTGTGCAATAAAACTGATTTCTCCACCCCACTCTTTGTTACCCACACTTAATGATGTTTTCAAATTTCACTTGGCCTGTGTGATGACTGATTCATGCTTTATCCATGGACGAGCTACCTGGATCAACAAAGGTGCAGAGCCTCCTGAGGTAAATCAAAAGCAAGAATGTAATGTTGAGACTTGATAAAGACTTGAAGTATTGTGAGCCCTTATCTTAGAGAGGATGTGCTGAAACTGGAGAGGGTTCAAAGGAGGTTCGTGAGAATGATTCCGGGAATGGAAGTCTCATCATATGAGAAGCATTTGATGGCTCTGGGCCTGTATTCACTAGAATTCAGAAGAATGAGGGGAGACCTCATTGAAACCTATTGAATGGTAAAAGGCCTTGATAGAGTGGATGTGGAGAAAATGTTTCTTCTGGTAGGAGAGTTCTAGTCCGGAGGTTAGAGCCTCAGAATAGAGGGGCGTCCTTTTAGAATGGCCATGAGGAGGAATTTCTTTAGTGGTGAATCTGTGGAATTCTTTGCCACGGATAGATGTGGAGGGCAAGCCTTTATGTATATTTAAGGCAGATATTGATAGATTCTTGATTGGTCAGGGCATGAAGGGATCGGGGAGAAGGCAGGAGATTGGGGCTGAGAGGAAAATTGGATCAGCCAAGATGAAATGGCCTAATTCTGCTCCTGTATCTATGGTCTTGTGGTAAAGGTCAACCCAGATTTATTTTGCACACCTACTCTGACATCCATGCTGAAGTTCTCTCTTTTTACAGTGGATGGTGACTTTCTGGAATTCTCTGCCTCTGTGGGTGCTGGAAATTAGATGGTGGAGTATTCTAAGTGGAGCTGCATAAACATTTGAAGGAGAAATGGAGGGGCCAGGAGAAGTGACACAGAAGGGGAGTTCAACCCAGTGTATTAAATGTTGAAGGTGGGCTAAGGGGCTGATAGCCTTCTCTTGCTCCTATTCTCTTGTGCTCCTGAAACAGCTGAATAGACAGTTTAACAGATGTGTAAGCTGATAAGTTCATTGGGAACTGTAAATGGAGTGATAGAATCTGGGAGAAGATAACAACAATGGAGGCTGATAGTTGGTATGGATTTTGTGGGCCGAAAGGCCTATTTTCATGCACATTCTCTCCAAGATTCTACTGCTTGAAGCTTAAAAAAAATTGTGATGGGTAATCGAACAAAGAGAAAATTCTGGAAGCTTTGTGAACAGATCAACCAGCATCTCTGGAAAGAAAAGCAAGGTTAACTTTTTTAAGTCTGAGGCCTTTCATCAGAGCAAAGTTTCCATCGTATTGATGCATATCCAGTTCATGGCTGCTTTTTGTTGCCATGGGAACATATCCATCATTTCTGCTTGGCACAGTGACACATTTTCATTGTTGTTTTGTCAGGCCGTTTGGAAGTCGGTCACTATAAAAATGTGTTTTCTTTGAGATAGGTGTGTAATTTTAGGCAGAGCAGGACAGGAAGTGATCAGGGACATGTGATCATAATACTGTCATCTTCCTGGAAACCTGTGGCCGTTATCTGTCCATGCTGATTGAAAACTGGATTGGAAACTTGGCCTCTTTTGAAAAACTTGTGTCCGAAGTGCAACTTTGATTGCCCACAATCAGTATAATAATATATGGGTTTATACGTTTGACCAATTGGCTCTTGTCAAGCCTATCAGCTGAAATGTGTCTGGGTAGTCACCATCTGGTTAGAGGGGCTCGGCTTTTTGAAGACAATTGTACTTGATTTATTTCACCTGCATATTTGGAGTCACATCAGGCTAATGGCGTGATCGTGCTTTGCTGGTCCATGGATGGAATGGAATCTATGAAACAGAATAGATTCATTGGGAGATAATACCTAGTTCCATTTATCTAAATTGTACAATGAAAACGCAGTTAATTTGGTCAATGAGGCAGAATGCAGCACCAGTCTGCTGCATAATCTTGGAACGTACCCACTCCGGATATTTTCTCTTCTCTCCTGTCCCATCAGACAGAAGATAGAAAAGCCTGAAACCACCAGACTTGAGGACAGTTTCTACCCTGCTGTTTAAAACCATTGAATGGTCCGCTAGTATGATAAGATGAACACTTGAACTTGGAATCTATCTCATTATGATCTTGCATGTTCTGGTCCACCCACACTGCACTCTCTCTGCAGCTGTTACACCTTGTACTACATTATAAGGATTAAAGATTATCTTTATTATGCATTGAAGCATCAAATCAAATCAAGTTTAATTATCATTCAAACCATACATAGGTACAGCTGAATGAGACAGTGTTCCTCTGGGGCCAAGGTGGAAAGCATTCAAAATAGCAAGCAAACTGCGAAATAGCAAGTAACATTGAAAATGGTGAGTAACATGATACAAAATAGCGAGCAAAGAAGCATATTCACTTGAAAATAAAAGCATATATATAGTACAAACCCCTGAGCAACAATATCCAGCACAGTCTCCCGGCCGTGTCCAGATGCACGCAACCCCTGTCACTTCACCACTCAAACACAGGAGGGCAGCACTGATGGGAGAGGTCCGGCTTCAGCCAAGCACAGACATGGCGCTGCACCTCATACAGTGAAGTTAAGTTTTTAAAGCAGGAACGATTGTGCTATGCAACTCCATTTGTTTCTACACTTCCGGCTCCAACATAGCATGCCCACATTCAACTAACCCTAACCGTACATCTTGCGAATAGGTGAGGACACCGGAGGAAACGGACACATTTCTGGGGAGAATGTATAAACTACTTATAGGCAACAGTGGGAATTGAATCCCAGTTGGTGATCACTGATGCTGTAAAACAATGAGCTAACTGCTACACGACCATTGTTTTATCTTGTAGTACCCCAACGAACTGTGTAATGAATTGACTTGAATGAACAGTTTGCAAGACAAGCTTTTCATTGTAACTTGGTACAAGAGATAATAATAAACCAATTCCAAGTCCAACACCACTGCAACCTTGTAATCTGTGGCATTGAGTGTGTGTTTGTGACTGCTATCCAAAGATATTACTGTGTATCTAGTGGCATTCCTTTAATCCCCAGGATTAAAGTCTTCACTATGGTTGGAAAATAAAATTATTATTGTGGGATTTAAAAAGTAGATGACTGAAGGGAGACAGGAATATAATTTTGATGTGCAGAATGAAATATCACCTGATTTTTAACCTTGCCGAAATAAATCTGGGAAACAGATCATAACAGGGTGGTCTTTTTGGAGTGTGGAAGGTTGAGGGGGGACTTGATAGAGGTATTTAAAATTATGAGGGGGATAGATAATTGATGTGGATAGGCTTTTTCTATTGAGTGTAGGGGAGATTCAAACAAGAGGACATGAGTTGAGAGTTAGGGGGCAAAAGTTTAGGGGTAACATGAGGGGAAACTTCTTTACTCAGAGTGGTAGATGTGTGGAACGAGCTTCCAGTAGAAGTGGTAGAGGCAGGTTCGATACTAGAAGATTGAGGGGGGATCTTATTGAAATGTATAAAATTCTAAAGGGATTGGACAGACTAAATGCAGGAAGATTGTTTCTGATGTTGGGGAAGTCCAGAACGAGGGGTCACAATTTAAGGATAAAGGGGAAGCCTTTTAGGACTGAGATGAGGAAAAACTTCACACAGGGAGTGGGGAATCTGTGGAATTCTCTGCCACAGGAAACGGTTGAGGCCGGTTCATTGGCCATATTTAAGAGGAAGTTAGATATGGCCCTTGTGGCTAAAGGGATCAGGGGGTATGGAGAGAAAGCGGGTACAGGGTTCTGAGTTGGATGATCAGCCATGATCATACTGAATGGCGGTGCAGGCTTGAAGGGCCGAATGGCCTACTCCTGCACCTATTTTCTATGTTTCTATGATATTGTCACTAAAAAAATAAAATTGGATAGGTATATGGACAGAAAAGGAATGGAGGGTTATGGGCTGAGTGCAGGTCGGTGGGACTAAGTAAGAGTAAGTGTTTGGCACAGAGTAGAAGGGCTAAGATGGCCTGTTTCCATGCTGTATTTGTTATATGGTTTTGGGCCTCGTCATTGAATCTTGATGTTAACACATTATTCTTGATTAGGAAGTCTCTTACAAGGATATTGCCGGGACTTAAGGACCTGAGTTATTGGGAAAGGTTTTAATAGGTCAAAGTTTTATTCCCCGGAGTATAGGGGAATGAGGGGAGATCATACAGAGCTGTATAAAATGATGAGTATAGATAAGGTGAATGCACACAGGTGTTTTCCCTTCAATTTAGGTGGGATTGGAACTAGAAGTTTAGAGTGAAAGATGGAATATTCAAAGGGAAACTGAGGGGTAACTTCACTCAAAGGGTGGTGATGCAAATGTTGAACGAACTGCTAGTTGGTAATTAGCTTATTATTGTCAAATACACTGAGACATGGTGATAATGTGGGTGCAGTTGTACCATTTAGAATCTGGATAGGAACATGGATGACGCATTCCTGGATTGTGACTCAAAACAAAACATTTTGCTGCTTGTTTTGATGTACACATGGCACGTAAAGTTAATTGATCCATCTAAGTGGTCTGGGTGCAGGTAGTTGGGACAAGATGGAAAATTGGGTCATGATGGACTGAAGGGCCTGTTGCTGTGCTGTAGTACTCTGGCTCTTCATTATAGACTGCAAACAGCATCACAAGGTTTTTGGGACAGCACTCCTGAAGCCCACGGCCACAGTGGAGGACAAGGGGGCTGTCAACTGCAAGTTTCCCTCCAAGTCACTAACTGTCCTAATTTGGAAAACATCAGCATCGTGGGCTTAAATCCTAGAATGATCCAACTGAACAGTAGGAATATTTTCATCCTACAGACTACAGAAATGTAATTTTTCCTAGTTGCTCAAGGATGGGCAGCAATTACTCAAATTGAACAAAAAAAAATCCTTGCCTAAAATTATATCACCTTCCTTTAATGTGTGAAATTCATGCATTTGACACATTTTAATTGACTGTGGGCATTCATCTCCAAAAGACTTAAATGTTTTAACAACAGAATTTTAAGAAATCCATTTGAATTTTAGTGTTCCATCAGGTAATGGTTTTAGAGCAATTGGTAGCAGCTTGCTGTCTGGACAAATGGATTGTAAAGCTAATTAAAGCATTGGATTATCACCTGCTTTGTTAATTATCTCGCAGTGACCTATCCTAGAATAATTGGAGGCTACGCTACTTAAAATGAATCCTTGGTACCAGGAAGTATGTGAAAAGGAGGTTGTTATGTTAGGTCACTAGAAAATCCTTTGTTTTGAGACCAGGGATTGAGAAATTTTAATTGAGGCATGCACAATTACCAAGGGTTTTGAAGAAGTAGTTTGCAACTGGGAGGGCGGTTGATAATAGCTTTAAGGTCGATGAGATAAAAATGTGAAACGTGAAGTACAGTTTTCTTTGAAGCAACAGATTATTTTGATTTGGAATACATTGGAAAAGTACAAAAATTCTGCATATTTTAAAAGGAAAAGGTTTCAGGGAGACAAGCTGCAAAGTGATAAGCGTAGTAAATTCCATGGCTATGCTTAGATCTGGAGAAATTAAGTGGAACCCACAAAAACTTAGTATGGCTTGAACTGCATTTTGCTGTAATCATCTATCTGCAATATTGGCTCAGTTTCATTTCTGTCCTTTCATTCAGTCTGGCCTGCTGGGTATGTCCACATCCCTACTATTAGCAATGTATCTCTTTGTCTGCTTCAGCCTCTCACTATAACCTCCCTCCAACTCATTTAACCGGATGACTCCTGCTTTCTCAGGGCAACACTATCCATGCACTATCACAGATATTCTCTCTCTCCTCTCATTCTCTCCTGCCACTTTCTTGGGAAATTTCATGCCACCTACTTGGATTATTTTTGGCTGCCTTTCTGATAGCACAGGTCAACCAACATTATCGAAGTTGTGGGGTTTTTTCTCCTGTTTGTTATCAAAGAAGGAGTAGGAAGAGGATTTGATCACGTTGGCGACTATGACAAAGGAAACCAACATAATCAAATAGCCTTTTACCCTCTTTCCACTGGGCAGAAGATGCAAAAGCTTGAAACCTCTACTACTGTGCTCAGGAATGGCTTCTGCCCCAGTCGTCTAAGATTCTAGGAGATCTCATGTATGACCAAGGCAAGCTCTCACTTTCAGTCTACCTCATAGTGGTCTTTGCATTTTGTTGCCTGCCAGTACTGCTCTTTCTCTGTAGCCGTAACGGTAAAACAATTTGGCTTTTCCCTTTGTACATCCTTGATGAATGTACGTTTTCTAATGATCCAGATGGATGACATGCAAAACAAATATTATCACCTTGTCTCAGTGCACTTGACAATAGTAAACTAATTACCAAGTTGAAATTACCATAGGTGTCTCTATTTCCTGTGTTCTGAGTAAAGATTTTCAATTGAAATATTAAAGATATTCTGTTTCTCTTTCTACAGGTAATGCCTGACATGTGGAGTATTTTTAGCATATACTGCTCTGATTAAAGCTGAGTAAGACTGGGGGATTATTTTGAGAGCTGTCTTAAAGTTGACAAAGATACAGCAGGCTAAATGGTTTTTTCCTCTGCTGTAAAACTCTATGATTCCAATTTGTTTGCAGTCGTTAACCCAGTCAGACTAAAACTGCATCTCTGCTCGGAAGAGCTGCTTGACATAGATTATATTTTCATCTGTTTTCAATCTGAATATTCCATAATGAAATCTGTTTAAATAATGTGCACTGTGATATGACAGTGGTTAAGTAATCTTTTAAAAAATGATGCTGCTTAAGTGATAAATATTGTGATACGCTGAAGAGTATTTTCATGACTCAGAAACATTGGAACATATTGTCGAAGAAGGGATAGCCCTTTCCTACCTGCTCATGGTTCAAAGTTCAAGGACAAGAGATTGGGGCCCTCATCCAGGCTCCTCCTTTCTCACTGTTGGTGAGTCCTGGGTTTGTTACTGAAGATCAAAGCCTAGTCATTGATCAGAAGACAGGAAGTTGAGCCCCTATTGCTGGAGCCCTGTGTCTGAGAATCTGCTGGGAAAGTCAAAAGTCCAATGTTTGTAAATCCAAGTCCACTGGAGACTGGAAGCCAAAGTGTTGCCTGTCTTGGGGTTAGAGGTGTGTGTGTGATTATAGGCATGCAATGTTAGGCTGGAATGTATGGCAACATTTAGGTTGTGTTGGTTGTTCACACAAATGATGCATTTCACTGTATGTTTTGACAGACTGGCCATGAACCTGAACATTAAATGAATGTGAATACTAAAATCTCTGTGACTTTGAGGGATCTTTTATATCCACCTTGGGTGGAAAAGAAGACTTTGCAGACAATCCAAACTACAGAACCACTGTTCAAAAGTAACAACTTTCAGTCAGAAATTGTGCTTTTTTTTTTGTCTTTCAGATGGCTCTCAGTCTTTGTATTTCTTTTCTTCAAAAAAAGCCGAGCCTTTGATAAGGGAGGTGAAAGGGTGCTTTTGGTAGACAGAAGCATAGAGTTGAGATTAAAATCTGATCCTGTTAAATGGTGGAGTAGGCTTGAGGGACCTGCTCCTAGTTTAAAGATGTTCCTTCTAGTTGTCACAAAGTTAATGTTGTGTGGCCTTTATCCGAAACATGAAAAGTAAGATCAGGTATAAGCCATTTAACCCTTAAAACCTGTTCATAGCTGATTATCCAATTGCCTTGTAATTTGTGAGTGGTTTGCAGGCTGAAAGGCTTTATCTTGCTCTTCCTCTTGACAATCAGCTGAGATTGTGTATTCAAGGTCTAAGAATGTGGCTTGAAACAATGAAACTTTCAGACAAGTGTGCAACATTTGAGTCAGGCTGTCACTACAATCTGTGTTCCAATTAATCTTTATGGATCCTGTATTGATGACATAATCTTGGTTTTATCCACCAACGTGGCAGCAGTTCTTAGAACCATCTGTCCACATGTCCAACGCAATTAAGTATCCATTAAGTAAAGAGCAAAAGGAATTGGGTTATAAGGACTTTGAGGAGGCATAGGTTTGCTGTGAGGTATGGGAGATCTGATGGGACACTTCCACTCCATCTTCAGCAACAGAATGAATTACAAACTAAAACGTACAACAGAATTTGGCCTAGTGATCTTCTCTAGAGAGTGACTTCCTCAGGGTGTCAAAAGAACAATCTGTGAAATATTTGGGGCAGATTAGACTGCTAAAATGGACTAAACTGCTAATTTATGACAGAACTCTGGTTTGTGGCTCTGTGATTGCCTGTGCAGAATGGATGCACGTATGTTTGAAAGTCGTGCAATTCTGTGGCTTTCAAACAACAGCAGAAATCAACCACTCAACAGCAGACAGCAAGTGTAATCTTGTTTTCTGTCCATTACAGCGGTGAGCTGTCGACCAGACAAGGGTTGGTCCCCTGGTTGTTTGTATTACTAGCATGCTTCTGACAATCTGACAACTCCAGTTTATAGATGTTTGTCAGCCGATTTTCCTTAAGTAACTCAAACGGATTTTAGATGCTGCAGGCAAGGGTTACCAGTAAACGGCCATCAAAAATATCAGCAGTGCAATTAACCACCACCACACTTGTCTAGTCACCTCATTGTTAACACCAGAGAGCCAGGCAGTATTCCCGCATTACTTGTTGATAATGGCCAGTTTTAAGGGCTCTTGTAATAAGGCATTGTTTGAACTCCACATTCTCCCTTCAGCACAATGCAATCATCACCAGTAACCTTTCAAAGGTCAAGAGGCTGTCCAAGAAGGCTTTAAACTCTGATATGTATTACAGATGAAGTGATAGCTTTGTGGAATATCTGCTTTAAGACTGCAGGGGCTTCCACTTGCCTGTCATTTCAGATTCGGGTTTATTTACCACATATAGTGAGATCTAAGTGCATCGTTTGTATTAACAACCAACAGATTCTGAGAATGTGCTGGAGGTCGGGGGTGGGGGGGGGGGATTGGGGGGCAGAGCACAGGTTTTGCCACCAGTGCAGAACGCCTGTCATGCTTGGCAGAACAACAGAACACACAAGCACAACTAACCAAGCAACAGCGGCAACATGACGCGCTCTACGTTCCCGCTAAGGTGTGAGCATATGCGTGTGCACACATTTTTTTGCTACTAACACAGAAAGGAATTTAAACTGCTCACAAAAGGTTGTCACCCTCTACCTCGTCACCATGTTAAGTACATTTCACGATCGTACAAAATCACATTACCTCTTCCAGTTTCTGATGAGGACAGTGCTGATACCATGGAGTTTGCGATGATTTATCTGCAGATTTTAGAACTGACTTATTTATACTGCTTTTTATTGAAGAAATTATTCACTGTGCACATGTTGCTGTCACTGGGCAAAAAATTGCACAGCACAAGATTTTTGCGCACACTGGTCAATACAAGTTAGAGGGAACTTTGGCTCCATTCCCCACTCCCACTCAACAACCAACTCGCATACATACCTAGTCGTCTAACACCAGGATGGGTTGCCTTCTGCCTCCGGCTTCCAGCAGACTCATAGTTTCGCAGATGTTGGACCTTTGACTTCCAAAGCAGACTTGCAGAGATTCACAGATTCAGGGTTTAGATTATCGGGCCTTGACTTCTGGAACTCCCATCAGCCTTCAGGCTTCAGTCTTCGGTATCAACCAAGGACTTGCTGATGTCAGTCTTGTGAGCACCCTGGATGAGGTCCTGAAATCCAGGACTTGACAATGACAGGGCCCCGAACACTAGATCTTGAATTCTGGTCTCACTGACTTGCTTACCTAGGGCTCCACCCGCCCCATCATTACTGGTTCGACATTTGACTGTGTCCATGTCACTGGCTTTCGAAAGGGGGAGGGGAGGCTTAGACTGGCCTGTTGTCTAATTCCCCCACACCCCTGTCCCTAATCCCTAGCTAGGCCCCAAACTGCCCTCTCTGTTCCCAAAACAATCCCCATGAACCTCAAAAAAAAAAACCCCTAAAATATCAACTAAGTCTGAGATAGGACCTCAACGAGAATGTAGCTGGGTGCCATCCTTACCTGAAGCTTAAATTAAAAGAGATAGTAAGAGATTTGAAAGTGGGTGCTCCCACTTTCAATCTCTTACTATCCCTTTCAGTTAGACCTGATGAAGGGTCTCTGCCTGAAACGCGACTCTACTTCTTCCTGTAGATGCTGCCTGGCCTGCTGCGTTCCACCAGTGTTTTGTGTGTGTTGCCTGAAGTTTAAATCTTCAGTTCAGTTCACTTCCATTCCGGTCTTTCTGTCTATTGCCTCCTGCACTTTTTTCTGTGGAAGCCTGCCACAAGTTTGAAAAAGAGTACTTCTGCCTTCAGGAATCCTACAGCTTTCAGTAAACCATTCTCTTGTCCAACATTGAAAATGGACATCCCTGCTGTAAATTGTCTATCTGTGATATTGACTCAGATTTTTTTTCCACTTCTGTTCCCTCAGCTACTTATTTGCTTTATTTTGTACTTTTGTATTCTCACTCTCATACTGCCCACCACAAACCCCTTGAAATCCATTAACCAGTTGAGTATTACTTATCTCCAAGAAAACCCTGACACCCTGACATCACCCAGTCAGACACTTTTCATTCATCACCCCATCTTCCTTGTAACTTAAGACCAACATTTTTTTCTTTTTTTCCTCTGTGTCAACAAGAGTTTTTAACCTGAAATGTTAACCCTTTACAAAAGCACTGTCTGATGATGATTTCCAGTACTTTCAGCTTTTATTTTACTTTTCTGATGAATTTTCTACTGGTTTAATGGTGTATTTGTCAAATTGAGGCAAATGGATCATTAAAGCCATGGACTCAATTCCTTCATGCTGGAAGTTGTTCTGATTAAGTTTTGCATTTAATGGGGAAAATCTACTCATGATTGGCATTGATTGTAGTTGGGAGCAATGCCAAACTGGAAGCAACATCTTCCTGTAAATCTAATTGAAAACCAAACAAAGTAACAACAGGCAAGGGTAAATTAGTCGCGATGGTATTGTTCCCCACAGCTGAATGGTTTTCCGATGCTCGTTGGGGCTTAGGTCACTTGGCTGAAGTACTGTAGATCGATGGCGCCTGTGGGGCTAATTCTTCATCGAATCAACATCTTCAGGACTGAGTGGTAGAACAAAATGAGAAAAGGTTGAAGCCGCGGGTAGGAAGGAATCTAATTAAATCGCAGTTCGTTGATGTAAATGGTTACACAACAGAAGATGTCACTTCAGCCCTGGCTTATCAACTTTAATTATAAATAGTTAACACCAATCATGACGAGCAGTTGGAAATTAATGAAAGATACTTGGATGAAAGCGTACGTTACTCAGGGAAGTCTACTGTGCCTTTTCCTTTTCCCAATTCACTGTACTTGCCAATTAGTTTAATTATCTAACCATTAAATAACCATAATTTCAAACTAATCTCCACATAATATTCATTTAAGTGCCAGGCCAAATTGGGAAGGTTGGGTACAGACTGAATCGAGGAGGTGGTGCCCAGGCCCCAGAACGTATCAAAGTGACAAAATCCAAAGTCTGGACAAAGATTTAAGTGCCGGGCCAGATTGAAAAGGTCAGGGTGTCAGGGCTAGAGGCAATGGGCGGGTTAAATCACCTCACCTTTCCATGACATTTACTTGGCTCTGGGCTGAACTGAGGCTGTACCGTCACGTCAGTGGGTGGACCCTCTTTTGTGAACTTCAGTTCTGAAAGCTATTTGCTTGCTTTTATTGTCTTTACAATTTGTTTTTTTTTCCTCTCTCTGTGCACATTAGGTGCTTGACAGTTTTTAATGGTTTCTTGGTTTTGTGGCTGCCTGTAAGCAGACGAATCTCAAGGTTGTATAGTGCATGCTGATGCACCATCAATAACTCACACTGAGACGTAGGCGAGATATCGGCTTTTATTGACTGGAAGAAGGAACCAGGAGTGAGTGTCTATCATACAAGGTCTTGGAGACTGAGGCCGAGCTTCAGGCCGCAGGTCTCCTTTATACAGGGGCCTGTGGGAGGAGCCACAGGAGCAGTCAGCAGGGGCGTGTCCCGACAGGCACATAGTTCACCACACATGCATACTTTGATAATAAATGTACTTTGAACTTTAAGCATTCTGGAAATGATCAGTGACGGAATTACCAGTCACTTGAACAAATGTGAGTCATTAACGAAAACCAGTGTGGGTTTAGTAAAAGCAAATGGCATCTACTTAGATGGAGTTTTCCCATAAAATGGACTGTGAGTTGATGATTGGCCATTTAGAATCTACATAAACCACATAATGGACTCGTCATCAGGACTGAAGGCCTGGAAATGGAAGCTGCAGCAAAATGGATTGAAAGTTGGCCAAGTAATGGAGTCCTGAAAGGCTTTTTTTTTGCCAGAAGAGTTGGATGAGGACCACTGTTTTTCTTGATCTATACTCATAATTTGCGATATGAGTGAATCTGCAGATGCTGGAAATAAATAAAAACACAAAATGATGGCAGAACTCAGCAGGCCAGACAGCATCTATGGGAGGAGGTAGTGACGATGTTTCGGGCCAAAACCCTTCATCAGGAGTGAAGTAAAATGGAATGGTTGGGGGGAGGGATGAAGTAGAGAGCTGGGAAGTGATAGGCTGAAGGGAAATGGGCTTGGGGGAAGGTGGCCACACGCAGGTTGATGGAGCAATACCTTATCTCCCACCTAGGTAGCCTCCTACCTGCTGATAGATGCTGTCTGGCCTGTTGAGTTCTGCCAGCATTTTGTGTTCTCATAATTTGCAGTTGGATTTATAGAGAGTGAAGTGCAATGTGGTGGATTTTGCACAAATTGAAAATGCATAGGCTAGGAGGAGAAGATAATATTTCAGTGTGATGATAAGCACACTGGGGGAGATGGGGTGTTGATAAAACACTATGCATAAAAATATAAAGTCTTGTACAGAGTCATAGAACACTACAGCATAGGAACAGGCCCTTTGGCCTGTCTAGTCCATGCTGAACCATTATTTGCCTAGTACCATCGATCTGCACTAGACTATAATCCTCCATGCTCCTCCCATCCATGCACCTCTCCAAATTTCCCTTAAATGTTGAAATCAATCCTGCTGCAAGTTTTGATCGTCTTCTTCACTATCTGCTACATAACCAATCTTGGTATCATTCACAAATTTGCTGACCCAGTCTACCACATTATCATCCAGATTGTTTATATAGATGACCGACAGCAATGGACCCAGCGCTGCCCCCTGCAGCACAACATAGTCACATGCCTCTATTGCCAGAGCGGCAACTATCTACAAACGATCTCTGGCTTCTGCAAAATCAATGTCTAATCTAATTTACTACCTCATCTTGAATGTCAGGTGACTGAACCTTCTTGACCAACCTCCCATGTGGGACCTTGTCAAAAGTCTTGCTAAAGTATATGTAGGCAACATCCAGTGCCTTGCCTTCATCAGCTATCCTGATAACTTCCTCAAAAAACTCTTTAAGATTGGTTAGACATGACTTGCCATGCACAAAGCCATGTTAACAATCCATAATCAGTCCCTGTCTATCCAAATACTTCTATATCCAATCTCTTAGAATACCATCCAATAACTTGCCCACTACTGATGTCAAGCTCGCCAGCCTATAATATCTCAGCATTTCTTAAACAGCAAAACAACATTGGCGATCCTCCGGCACCTCACTCATGGCTAAAGATGTTTTAAATTTCTCTGCTAGGGCCTCTGCAATTTCTGCACTTCCCTTCCATGATGCAGAGGAATGTACCATCAGTCCCTGGGGGTTTATGCACTCTCATTTGCCTCAAGATAGCAAGCACCTCCACCTGTGTAATCTGTATAGAGTCCATGATCTCACTGCGGCATTGCCTCACATCCACAGACTGTCCATCTCCTGAGTAAATACAAATGTAAAAAATCCATTTAAGACCTCCCCCATCTATTCAGCTCCACACACATGTTATTACCCTGTTCTTCCAGAGGACCAATTTTTGCCCTTGCTATACTTTCAGCTCGTACAATATCGATAGAAGCCCTTAGGATTCTCCTTCACCTTGTCTGACTAAGCAACCTCTTGATTTTATCCCTCCTGATTTCCTCCTTAAGTGCCCTCTTGCATTTCTTATACTCCTCAACGATCTTGTTTGTTCCTTCTGCCTCTACCTGCTATGCACCTCCTTTTTCTTAATTAGGGCTCCAATGTCTCTTGAAAACCAAGGTTCCCAAAACCTGCTATCCTTGCTTTTTATTCTGAAAGGAACATTCAAACTCTGTACTCTCAAAATTTCACTTTCAAAGGCCTCCCACTTACCAAATACACTTTTGCCAGAAAGCAACCTGTCTCGATCGACATTTGACAGATCCTTTCTGACACAATCAAAGTTGGCCTTTCTCCAATTTAGAAACTCAACCCACGAATCAGACATATCCATTTCCTTAATAACCTCGAAACTAATGGCATTATGATCATTAAATTCAAAATGCTCACCTACACAAACTTCTGACACCTGCCCTGTCTCATTCCCGAATAAGAAGTCTAGTATCAAACTCTCTTTAGTTGGGATTTCTGTGAACTGGTTAAGGAAACGTTCCTGAACACTTTTCACCCCCCCCCCCCCCCACCAGCCTTTTTTTTTACAGTATGGGAGGCTCTCAATGTTTGGAACTTAAAATCACCCACTATCACAAACTTACACTTTTTGCAACAGTCTGCGATCTATCTACAAATTTGCTCCTCTAAATTCTGCAGAATGTTGGGAGGCTATTATATATAGCCCCATTAATGTGGTTATACTTTTTTTTTATTCCTCAGTTCTACGTATAAAGCCTCACTAGATGAGCTTTCCAGTCTGTCCTAATAGAGGACTGCTGTGACACGTTCTCTGACTAGTAATCCCACACTTCCCTCTTTTTTTAATCACTCCCATTCTATGATGTCTAAAAGAATGGAACCCCGGAATGTTGAGCTGCCAGTTCTGCCTCTCCTGCAAACAAGTCTCACTTATAACTACAACGTCATTATTCCAGGTGTTGATCCATACCCTTTGCTCATGAACCTTCCCCACAATGCTCATTGCACTACAATATACACAGCTCAGAACATTAGTCCCACCATTTTTAACCTTTTGATTCCTGCTTTGTATGCACATATATATAGCAAGGGTGCCTTAGACTCTTGCACAGTACTGTAGTACCTTTATGTATTGTACTGTACTGCTGCTGCTGCAAAAAATTTCATGACAGATATGAGTGATGATAAGCCTGATTCTGATATGATTCTCAAGTGTGGACTGAGAGTGGGAAGGGGGCAGGAGGAGGTGAATCATGGTTGGGAAAAGGGGAATGGAGAGGAAGGCATATTTTCCATTGGTGCTGCCTGGCCTGCTGAATTCCTCCAGCATTTTGTATGTGTTGCAATGGATGCTAGTGTCCATTTTTGAGTGGAACCTTTAAGAGAGATGTACAAGGGCTTTGGGGTGGATGTGGAATAGATTTACTGACATGACTTTGGAAAAAAAAGATGAAGATTAGCTTTATTTGTCACGTGTGTATCAAAACATATGGAAAAGAATAGTGAGGTAGGGTTCATAGACTGTCCAGAAAGCTGACGGTGAAAGTGAAGAAGCTGTTCCTAAAATGTTGACTGTGTGTGTCTTCCAGCTGCTGGGTGATGGAGGTCCTTTAATGATGGATGTTGCCTTTTTGAGGCACCATCTTTTGAAGTTGTCCTCAGTGGTGGGGAGGTTTGTGCTCAGGATGGAACTGGCTGAACTTACAAACTTCTGCAGCTTTTTTTCCCAATCATGAGCAATGACACCTACATACCAGATGGTGTTGCAACCAACTAGGATGCTCAATAGTATTTTTAATACTTTTGATAGTGTTTAATCATTGAAGATTTGGACTGTTCCAGTTTAAGGAGGAATTTGGACTTTTGGGGGGTGGGGCAGGGTAGAAATGGAAATGGTAAAATAATAACGCAATATAAGGAAGCTTTGATTTCATAATGAATGGTCAGATTTGGGATCCTCCACCTTGTTGTAGGCTTTGGAGGTTTTGCATGCCTCAATGACCCAGAGAGCTTTGTTGCTGGAGTCAGGGCATTGTGCTTCGGTTCTTGGTAGGGTCACTGATAGCAAACAGATCAAAGGGTAGAGGCCAGGCTATGAGTCCCGGTCCTCCAGGTCTGGGGGTTCAGCTCAGGGCTAGCAACCCAGACTGGTCAAAAAATTGTTATGGAAACAGCAATGGGAAATCCTTCAGTACAGACAGATGGAACTATTTAATTGCTGACTTAAACTCCAGTGACGCAAGTAAGAGTCTGGGGATACATCACTAGGGATAACGGTGGATGTAGGATCAATTGTATCTTTAGAAAGAAATATGGGATAACAATCTAAAAGAAAAAAAGAAAACTTGGAGTTGTGAGGGAAGTGAAGATTAGTGGGAGCCCATGTGGACTAATGGTCTCATTCCATGCATTTGCCATTCTACGGTTTCCATAACACTCCATTCCTTCCCTGTCCTGATTGAGTGTGAGCATTGGTTTTGAAAACATGAATTTACTCCAGAAACAATGATACAATACTGTTATTCCTGCTGTTTTCTGCTGCTTCATGTCCTCCCACCTCCCACCCAGGTCAGAACTGCATTAACACTTCTTGGCTATGATTGATAGTTCAGTTATGGAGAGCAGTAACTGATTCTTGATTAAACTGTCTAATGTGTATACTTATGGATTAGCTTTGTTTCTCACGTATATTGAAATATACAGGGAAATGCACCATTTTACATCAATTGCACGGGGGCAAACTGCAAATGTGGTGCCAAGATAACATATGCACAATGTACTAACTTTTGCTAACCTCTTCGTCTTTGGAATGACATGCACTATTTTCCAGACATCCAGAACCATTCTATAACCGAGTGATTCTTGAAAGACCATTACCAATGCCTCCACTATCAGCTACTTCTTTAGGAACCCTGGTGTGTAGACCATCTGGTCCAGGAGACTTACTTATCTTCTGACCTTTCAGCTTCTCCAAGCTCTTTCTTCTTAATAAAAGCAACTGGACTCACTTTGCCCCCCTGGTTCTCTTGAATTTCTGGCATACTGCTACTGTCTTCCACAGTGAATACTGGCACAAAATATTAAGTTCCTCCCCCATTTCTTTATCTCTCCAGTTTTCCAGCTGTCTGATTTAAATTTTGCTTATCTTTTATTCTTTATGTACCTGAAGAAAACCTTTGGTGTCCTCCTTTATAGTATTGGCTAGCTTACCATCTTTTCATCTTTCCTCTCTTTATGGCTTTTTTAGTCACCATCTGTTGGTTTTTAAAAGCTTCCCAATCATCTAGATTCCCACTAATTTTTCCTATGTTGCATGTCCCCTCTTCATTTTATGCTGTCTTTGACTTCCCTATCCCTATCGGATACAGTTGCTTCATCCTCCCTTTAGAATAATTCTTCATCTTTGGGGTGTATCTTCATGTGCTTTCTGAATCGCCTTCAGAAAATCCAGTCATTGCTGTTATGCCGTCATCGCTGCTAATGTCTCATCCAATCATATTTAGCTAGCTCCTCTCTCAGGCCTATGCAATTCCCTTTACCCCATTATATCTTCTCCCTCTCAGACTGCGGGGTAAATTCTATCATATTATCATCTCTGCCTCCAACACAGGACACAATTGAGTACTGCCTTTCCCCTGTAGGATTCACACAAGCTGCTCTAAAAAGCCATCTCAATGGCATTTGAAAAATTCTCTCTTGGGATCCAGCACCAACCTGATTTCCCAATCTACCTGCATATTGAAATCTCCCATGATATCATAGTGTAAGTTTTTGTAAATATTAGGTGTACCATGGAGAACATTCTGACAGGCTGCAGTGCTCTCTGGTATGTGAGGTGACTGCGCAGGACTGAAAGAAGCTGCAAAGGGTCATGGATTCAGTTGGCCCCATCTTCGGTATTAGCCTACAAAGTAGGACATCTTCAAGGAGCGGTGTCTCAAAAAGGCAACGTCCATTATTAAGGACCTCCAGCACCCAGGGCATGCCCTTTTCTCACTGTTACCATCAGGTAGGAGGTACAGAAGCCTGAAGCACACACTCAGTGATTCAGAAACAACTTCTTCCCCCCTGCCATCTGATTCCTGGATGGATGTTGGACCTGTGAACACTACCGCACTTTCTTAATACATTATTTCTGTTTTTGCATGATTTTGGTCTATTCAATATATGTATACTTTAACTTATTCATATTATTATTTTATTTTTTTTCTTCTATATTATGTATTGCATTGAACTGCTGCTGTTAAGTTAGCACATTTTGTGACACATGCCGGTGATCATAAACCTGATTCTGATCCTGATAAAATAGCATGAGACGTTTTATGTTGAAGAAAACCATAACAACTTACTTATTGTCCTCCAAACATGGAAGCATAAATTGCAGTAAAAATTTCACATAATTATGTCATCACGTCAGACCAGCCTCTTAAAGTGAACCCCAGTGCAGTGTTGGATTCTGCGAATTGTGCACGTTTCCACCCATTACATGACCCTACAGTAACATTGCCCTTTTTACATGCCTTTTCTATCTCCTATTGGAACTTGTCTCCCACATCCAGGCTACTGTTCAAAGGCCTGTATATAGCTTCAATCAAGGTCTTTTTACCCTTGCAGTTTCTAAGCTCTACCCATAAGGATTCCACATTTTCCTATACTATATTATCTCTTACTAAGGATTTGATTCATTTTTTTACCACCAGAGCCACCCTACTACCCCTTCTGCCTTCTTGCCTGTCCTTTCAGTATAATGTATGTTAAGATCCCAACTTTCAGTCAAGATGTCATAATCACTGCGATGGGACTTAACTCCCTTACTTCACTTCCCCTCATTCCAGTCTTGTTTGAGACTTGACCAAAAGCAGGGCAACATCAACTCTCCCTCCTTACCGTTGTCTTGGTTCCAGGAAAGAAAACTACCTTTCAGCCTGATGCAGCTAAGAAGTCATATTTTATTTAGTGCTGAGCTGCTGTATCAAAGTTAGCATTGGTTTGACAGTTCTAGTTAACAGCCCTGTTGGCTTAGTATTTCTTGTTTCTATTCCTTTACTTCTGCACAGTTCCCATTAAAGTCAGTGAACTGTTGATCGGTTTCAATGTCACTCTTGGGACTTGGGCCACATCTGCGCATCTTGACCACAGCAAGGCTTGACCAAAATAAAATGGACCCATCAGAGAGAGAACAGCTGGACTTGGCTCTGACATTCATTGGCCAGATAGGAGGTAAGTTATAGTTAGTTGAAACTGTGTTGAGAGAAGTAACTGAGGCAATGCGATAGATACAAGCCCAGATGATACCAGAGTCATGGAGCAGAAACTAAAATCAGGAGAAGCTGGATTGGCCAATGTTTCTCATGCAGTGTGACAGCTACTTTCAGAGCAGCAAGCCTGGTCCCAGCTGGACAAACAGACGTCAGCCCTGATAGCAACGGTTCAGCAACTCACTACAGACAGCGGGAATCAGGTGACAGCGATTACTGCGCTCTCAGCCACATTTCAGCAGCTTACTACTGACAGCGGGAATCGGGTGACAGCCACTCTCACAAACGTATTCAATAGCCTTTAGCCAAGTCACTTCCAGCCCCAGCATCTCCCAGATCATCCTCTTCAACAGCCTCATCAACCTTGGACATTAATGCCCCGATTCCTGTAACCATATCTGGGCCAAACCCAGTATTCCTCCACCAGGCAAATACTCCATGGATCCCATCAGCTGCAGGAATTTTATTACCTGGTGTGATTTGACTTTCCAAACCCAGCTTGGTTGGTTCGATGAAGAATCAGGTTTATTATCACCGGCATGTATCGTGAAATTTGTTGTTAATGCGCATGAACTAGCGTACATGGTGATCGTCTCAGATGGGTCCCTGCTCAGCATGTTCAATGCTCCATAGTCATTTCACCAATTTGTTGTTGAGTTCAAGTGAGTTTTTAATTTCCCAGTACTGGGTCCGGAGGCTGCCCACTGACTCCTGGTCTTGAGCCAAGGCAGAAGGACTATGTGGTGAAGTTCCGCATGCTTGTCGTGGAAATGAGTTGGAATGAGGAATCCCTCATCAGTGCCTCCAACGGAGACTAAACACAAGGGTTGGGCACGAGATCATAGTATGTGTTAAGCAGGTCAGCCTGAATAACCTGATTAGTCTGGCCATTCAAGAAGACAATCATGCAACTAAGTGGGGCAGGGAAAGAAATGCCTTGAGCTTCCTATTCTTTGGATCACCGTCTGCATCATCCTTCATCACCCAGTACCCAGTAGATGGAGGGGCCAATGCAGTTGTGGCATGTGTACCTATCTCAGGAGGAATGAGATCAGTGCAGGAGAACAAGCTCCTATCTCTATTGTGGCAATCCAGGCCACTTCCGGTCTTCATGTCCCAAGCACCCAATAAAAGAGGATACCCATCAGCAGGAAGGGGTGTTCTGAATGGTTGGCTCTTCCTAGAAGGATCTTCCCCTAATTGTGTAATGCTCCACCTTCCTTGTCATGGTGGTCTCAGAGTCATGAGCATCAGGCATTTGCTGACTCTGATGCAGCTGGGAATTTCATAGACAGGTTCCTGGCTCAAAAATGATGGAAAATATCGATGTCAAAGTCTCGTATGGCCTCTGGGCACTGGCCAGATCCAGTTTTCCACTGAACCCCTTCAACTTGTGCTTGAAGACAACCAAAGGGAACAACTCACCTTTTATCTGGTTGATTCACCTGAACTGCTGCTGGTGATAGGCCTTCGCTGGTTATTTCAATACAACCCATGGATTGATTGGCCCCTAAGGACACCTGAGGAATGGGGACTGCCTTGCCTGTCTACTGTCTGAGCCCAGCTCAAGCTCCTGTCAGTAGATCCTCTCCTGTGTCAACTGCTAATATTGACCTGTCTGGCATTCCAGCTGAATGTGTTGATTTTCTTCAGGAAAATAAGGCCACCTTCCTGTCTCCGCACCAATGACTGCATCATTGACCGCTTAGTCCTCCAGGGGACCAGCTTTTTTCCCTCTTTCGTCCCAAGATGGTGGCCATGGAAGATTAAATCATGGAGGCAATGGCCTTGGAGTTTATTCATCAATCAACCTTGCCAGCAGGGGTGAACTTCTTTTTTTGGCAAGCTAGTATTGATTATCAGTCCTTCAACATCATAGTGAAGAACTGCTACCTGCTTTCCCTGCTTGCCTCAGCATTTGAACATCTTCAGGGATCAACCATATTTTCCAAGATAGATCTGCCCAATGTTTATAACCACCTTCATATCTTAAGACCATAAGATATAGGAGCAGAATTAGTCCATTTGGCCCATTGAATGTGCTCTGCCATTTCATGATGACTGATCCATTTTCTCTCTCAGCCCCAATCTTCTGCCTTCTCCCCATATCCCTTCGTGCCCTGACTAATCAAGAATCTATCAACCTCTGCCTTAAATATACCTTAGCTCCTGTGGAAATGAATTCCACAGATTCCCCACTCTTTGGCTAAAGAAATCTTTTGACTTTGCATGAGTATAAGTATCATTTTGGGAACTGAAAACCTCTGACAGTCAACTAGGCCCTGGAAGCATGGCAACACTGGTTTGAGGGGCCAGAGCACCCCGTTTTTGGTTTGGACAGATCAAAAGAACCCCCCCCCCCTACATTCTGAACAATAATAGACATAACTCCTACCAAGCCTATTAGACTCTTCTTCACTCAGTTTAATTTCCCCCTCAGCTAAAGCCCTGGCAACAAGAATACCAAATCCGATGATCTCTCCCAGCAGTTAAATGTGTCCAAGTACAACACCATTTCAGAGCCCATCTATCTTCACTACTGCTCGAGTAATTTGGGGAATGGGGTGGAGGTGAGGACTGCCTAGTTGGATCCAGGCCAAGGTGGGAGCCTTCCCAATTGGCTGTTTGTCCCTGCCATGGTACGCCCTAGTACATTGGAATATGGTCACTCCTCTCATCTGCTTGGCCATCAAGGAATTTAACAGCCTATAGAATTTATCAAAAGACAATAATTCTGGTGGCCATCTTTGTCCCAGAATGTCCATATCTTCATCGCTGTCTGTCCCAGATGCCCAGAACAAGACGTCACACCTGCGCTTTGTTGGTCTGTTAAGTCTGCTGACTGTGACTCACCGCTCCTGATTGGTGGATTTCATCACAGGTCTGCCCTGCGTCTGGTGGAAACACTCCCATTCTGGTAATTGTGGCTCGATCCTCCGGGGCTTCCCACTTCATTGCTCTCCCTAAGCTGCTGACAGCTTGTGAAACTGCCACCCTCATGGTTCAGCACGTGTTCAGGCTGCGCGACGTCCCTCAAGATGTTGTGTCCAATTGAGGACCACAGTTCACATTCCATTTTTGGAAGACCTTCTGTTCTCTTGTGGGAGCCACAGCCAGCCTCTCATCTGATATTGCACCCCCCCCCCCCAAATCTAATGGCTGGACTGAGAGAATGATTCAGGAGCTGGAGACAATCTTGTGGTGCCTTGTCTCTTCCAACCCCATGACCTGGAGCTCTCAATTGGTTTGGGTAGAGATTGCCCACAATAACCTGCAGATGCTTTCTACCGGAATGTCCCACTTTAAATACTAGAAGAGTTTCCAGCCACAGCTCTTCCCTGACCTGTAGATTGATGTGGGAGTTCCTGCTGTTGAACAGTTGGTCCAATGCTACATGTGGAGTCAGGCCAGGGCTTCTTTGCTGCACATTCAGAATCAACATGGCTGGCAGGTTGATTACCACTACTGACAGGGGGAAATTAAACCGAGCGAAGAAGAGAGCCTAATAGGCTTGACAGGAGTCAAGAGCCACAAGTTGGCCCCATGTTACACGAGACCATTTGTAGTGGAGAAGGCAATCGACAAGTTCTCAAATAGATGGTGCTTACCGTCATCGATGAAGATCCACCCAGTGTTCCATGTTTCCTAGCTCAACCCGGTGACCACTTTCCCCTGGTTCCTGTCACCTCCATCCACCACCCCCCCCCCCCCACTTCATGGTTGTTTCCCTGGTCTATATTGTTCAGTGCCTCCTGGTGTCCCGCCAGATGTGGTGCAAGATCTGGAGTCTCATGGGTTGTGAGGGGTACAGACCATGATGTCCTGGGCAAATCTCTCAGCCAGGACTTCCAAAAGCCACTGATCTCTGGCACCTCAGGAGCTGCACCCAGGGAGGGGGGCACTGACACAAGCACAGGGTCTGCGACCTTGCAGGCAGGCCATGGAATGGGCTTGACAATCATGCTTGTGGGTATGCACATTCCAGCCAATTGGTGTTTCTTTCTGGTGGCATTTAAACCCCTTCCTCTTATTCCAGTCTTGCCAAGACTTGACAAAAGCCAAGCAACATCCATGCTCCCTGCTATCTGTGGTCCTGTTTCCAAGAAAGAAAACTATTGTTTAGCCTGATGCTGCTAAGGAGCAGAATTTATTTAGTATTAAGCTACCATGGCCAAGCTGCTATATCAGCGTTGGCTTTGGTTTAACAGCTCCAGTTAAGTTCTAATTTGCTTTTTTCCCCTTTATTTCTGCACAGTTCCCATTAAAGTCAGTGAACTGTTGATTTACTTCACTGTCTCTCTCTTCACGTTTGGGCTATAACCGCACATCTTGTCACGAGATTCAGTGATGCCCACAAAGTCATACCCTTCAATCACTAACTGCACAAAAACATCTACCTTATTCCATATACCACGTGCTTTCAAATTTAACATCTTCACTCCCGTTTTCATCACCCTTTTCAATATTGCCTCCATGTTACACTTCAACTCATTTCATTGACTGCATTTTTGCCCCATCATCTACCTGCCCTTCCACACTGTCTCACTACACACTGCATCTACTTGTATACCACTGCCACATCCTCAGACCTATCACTCTGGTTCCAAACTCCCAGACAAATTAGTTTAAATGTGATCGTTGTACAAATTGAGAAAAAGTGCTGAAGGTTCATTAATTGTAGCTGGAGATGCAAATGGAAGGAGATGCATAAAAAAAGTAATAGAAATAATGATGCGGGTGCACATGTGACAGGTTGCATCTCTGTGGAGAGGAATATTGTCGATGATGCAAGTTGCTTACCTTTTAATGATTTATGAAGCTCGATCAAATTTGCTATGTCTCTACTTATTCTAGCAAGTTGCCTGCTTGGTTTGTAAAACCTAGCAACAACGGGGGTATAAAGTTGAATCCAAATTTGAATTTTGATTTATTTTAACTTCTGGCACCCTCCTGCAGTTCAGCTGGCAAGGGAGGTGGACAATTGGCCGGAGACAGCTGGCACGATGGATCTGGTGTGAGGTGATGGCGATTTATGAACTTGTTGACAGTAGACTGAACTTTGTTGTTGATCCAGGTGCGTTATTCCTGCTTTTCCGAGATCAATGAAAACCACTTTCTGGGCCTGGTTCTTGTTTTTGGGCAGCTCGTAATTACAGTTGGTCATTGCAACCATCAAAGGTCCCAAATTTTCACATTTAAGTATTTAATGTGTACTTTCAGTGGGAGCCACAGATGATTAAAACTTGTGTGGTTGAAATGACATTTGGCATAATTCAGGAACAGACTGGGTGTGATAGATTAAATCAGATTTATTATCACTGACATATGTCATGAAATTTGTTTTTGTGGCAGCAGTACAAGGCAAGACAAAATATATTACTATATATTTCAAATTAAAAAATATATACTTAAGTGGAATTGTGGGATGGTGTTCATAAGCTGTACAGTAACCTGATGGCAGAGGGGAAGAAGCTGTTCCTAAAATGTTGAGTGTGGGTCTTCAGGCCATTGTATTTGAGAGGAGGGCATGTCCCACATTTGTGAGGGTCCTTAATATTGGGTGCCACCTTCTTGAGGCATTTTCTTTTGAAAATGTACTTGGTGGTGGAGAGGCTTGATCTTGCAATGGAACTGTCAGGGTCTACAACTTGTTGTAGCTTCTTGTGATCCTTTGCATTGGAGCTTCCATACCAGGCAGTGATAAAACCAGTTAGAATGCACTCCATCGTACAGCTGTAGAAATTTGCTGGACTTTACTGACATCCTAATCTCCTCAAACTCCTCATGGAGTATAAATGTTGGCATGCCTTCTTCATGATTGCATCAATATGTTGGGTCTAGGAACTTGAAGCTGCTCACTCTTTCCATTGCTTACCTCAATGAGGACTAATATGCTCTCCTGACTTCCCCTTCTTGAAGTCTACAATCTATTCCTTGGTCTTGCTAAAGTTAAGTGCAAGATGGTTTTTGCAACACCACTCATCCAGCTTATCTATCTCACTCCTGTATGATTCCTTGTTGCCTTCTGAGACCTGCCAATTCAGTGGTGTCATCAGTGAATTTATAGATGCCTTTTGAGCTGTGACTAATTAAGCTGTGAGATTGTGTGATAAAATTCAGAGTTCTTGAACCAATATTACACTGAAACTAGGAGCTGCATTGAGATTAATTCCCCGCCCCCCCCCCCCCCCACAAAATTTATAAAGCATTAGATAAACAAGATAGCAGTTGTGTCACAAATTGGTCAACCACATACAACAAGCAATCTTGTATCCTTGGAAACCTACATTAGAAACAATGGGGGTTGTTATTTGGTCATATAATTATCATTATTCAGACCATGACTAGATTGTCCTCTGGCAGCAAGTAATGGCTGTGGATTTCTCTAATAGACATAAAAGATTGTTTCTCCAGTCAGAGGCTCTGAAGTAATAACTCACCCTAGCATTTAAACATCAACAGGTACTTTATCCTTTCTGCCTACCTCAGCATTATGCTGTTATTCGTACTTGAAATTGATTTTGATAGTGCTCCAAATATAAATGTCTGGAAAGTTTATCCTTTTTTCTTTATCCTTTTTATTTTATCCTTTTTATTAATTTGAATTAACATTGTAAGAAATTTGTTCTATATAGAAATACTTGCAGCTCGTCCTTGATTCAAATAGTTGTCAATTTGTTTGCTCATGCACTTGAGAAAGTGCACCTTGTAATTAACCTTCAGAAGGAAAGTCCTCTATCAGCCTGCCCTGCTGTTCAACATTGCCCTCCAACAAAAACAGTCACGATAATGCCCTAGAAAACATGCACTGCTTTCTAAATTTCAAACTCCTCTCAATGGAACTGAACACATCAATAACAGAACTTGCCATCTTCGGTGTCCCAATGCAGCATCCAGTTACTTGGTGAGAAGTGGAAAGTCAAGACCTCAAACCTGGCATGAAGCTTATCCTCTGTGATGGTATTGAGTTCAGATTGTGATGTGCTAAACTCAGATGAAGACCTTAATCCCTGTCGGATATAAATGGCTATGAGTACTTGCACTAAAAGGAGATTATACTGTAACTACCCAATCTTCAAAGTCAAGTTCACTTCCCTGTTTATATTCCATAGTGAGTTTAGTTTCCAATATCCATTACTTGAGTGGTGGGTCCCCTCTCCCTTTCAAGGAGAGGATTCTTTCAGCTTAACAAAGCTTTCAACAAAGTAGCTTAAAACTCAACAACACACACAGAATTCTGAAGGAACTCAGCAGGCGAGGCAGCATCCTGAAAGAAAGGTCTTGGCCCGAAATGTTGACAGTTTACTTTTTTCTATCAATGCTGCCTGGCTTGCTGAGTTCCTCCGGCATTTTGTATGTGTTGTTTTGGATTTCCAGCATCTACAGATTTTCTCATGTCTGAGCTTAAAACATAGTTAATTTCTTTTCAGTGATGCACATTTAAATCCAGACAACATTTTAAAAGCACATTTAAAACTTAGAGCTTTTCCAAATTACAAATGGTTTCTAAAACTTGAAACACAAAGGAGGAAGGATTTCCAAAACAGAGGTGGAGGTCATATAAATGTAAAGGGCATACTGTACCAATCATTTGGATGATGAGTAGTCTGTTGCAGAAATTGAAGCAAGAGGAATAGATTCTAATTCACCCTGTGTTTTTTCTATAGCTTCTCGAGGTTTCTTAACTATTCCTAATAAGCCTGAATTGCTCCCTACATTTATATCCTTTTTCTACCACGTGGATGACTTGACATTTCCTCATATACCCTGATAACACAAATGGTCCAAAAGCATCTTGGAGGCATAGATTTCAGTTTAAGGTTCACCGTTCCCAACTAATGCTGTGGAGCTGACTCCCTTGAGTAAATAAACTTTCCAACTATAAACACATCAGTTATTGATATGCTAAATTATAGTATCCACCTGATCTGGAAGCATCCTTGAACTAAGCAACTTAACTAACTTAAACTAAGCTTTGTCTGTTTGAAACATGCCAAACTAAATACCCATTGTCTTGTGCTACATTCTCAGCAGTTCTCAGTCTCATGGTATGAGCCAGCAAGTCTGAGCTATAAACAGTTTGTTTTCAAAGCTGTTTTTTAAACTCCAAGCTGATTACTGCTTTTTACGTTTTGAAAATGAAGGGTGACTCCTATTTATGACCAGAAGTTAAAGAAAACTGGAAGTTTAGTTACAAAAGTTCGTGATCTTTCAAGTGTTTTGGAAGTGAGCTTTGCTAAAAAGCAAGAGGCACACTGGCCAAGGAGAGCAATATCCATCATATGTCTAACAAACAGTAATGACCCCTCTAATTCTATATACTTACAAAATGTATACAAGTAGGGAGCTAAAATCAGTGTCCTTTCCTCTCCCAATGTTCTCACCACTGAATTCAGCAATTAGCTTCAATGGTTGGACACCCTTTGCATGTCTAACACAAGGTTCCCATTACAGTTGCACCCTGCTCTGAGCCCTGTCACAGCAAGAAAATAAAAATGGACAGAAATATCAAAACCTGTGATAATTTAAGTGTCATTATCCCACTGACGTATGAGAATCCCTGGCCCCTGATGTCTCAAAGTGGAGAAGGAGCATTTGGGTTAGGACAGAATATCTTGAGTCCATTCATTAGCAATGCAGAGAAACTCGCCTTAATTTGTGGATGGAGGGAACTACCTTCCAAACTATCCATCTGCATGTCTGTTCTGCCAAGCACTGGAGGCATTATTTGCAATTTCTAATTTTGTCCCCATCAGACATGGAACTGGAATGCAACATGGTGATTCATAATCCTGAAGGGCTGCCTATGAAATGGATGCACTAAGTGCCAAAGGGGCATCTTCTGTGGAAAGGAAACTTAAGCTAAAGCTCTTGTTTACTGCCCCACATTAACATTATTAATAGGGTGGCACAGTGTCATAGTGAATAATATGATAGCTGTGCATTGCCAGCAGTCGCCAGTCAGGGTTTGATTCCTTCCACTGTCTGTAAAGGGTTTGAGCATTCTCCTCGTGACTGTGTGGATTTTCTCTGGTTGCTGCAGTCTCCTCCCACATTTGAAAGACGTACAGGTTAGGGTCAGTAAGTTGCGGTCATGTCCCCATATATGGGTGCTGGGAACATAGTGACACTTGCAGCTGCCCCCAACATGTCCTTGAACTATGTTGGTCATTGACACAAACAATGCATTTCACTGTATGTTTCGATGTATTCATGACAAAGCTAATCTTTTACCTTTATCATGATCACAAAGCACATTCATGTGTTTATTGGATTTGGAGGCCATGCTGTTGTAATAGCCACCAACACTTGCCACAAACTCACAAGGAAAGAGCAGCTGGTACACATGGATCTGTGTCAGAAAGGAATGGCCTCAATAAAAATGGGTGGGGTAAGTGAATGGGAAGGCTCCATTGCTTTTAAGTTTACTGGATAGATTGGCAAGTGTTTCCATTGATGCCACTTTATTTCAGTCAAGAATGTAAAAAATTTATGATACACCAAAAGGAAATTGGAGAAATAGCACATAGATGAATATGCTGATCCTTTGCTCTTAGCTTTCCTTCAAAATGAAATGCTGAAATGATATCAATCTTCACCGTGATCTTGGCATTGCAGCAGGAAAAAAGCAAACCAACAAGAGCCTGGAATTCATTCAACAAATGTAATTTCTATTTCATTAAAAGTATCAGTTATCAAGCGTTCCTTTAGTTAGTAAAGCTTTTGGTTCAATGCCAAATAAAGATTTGGCATTGCCCCTACAAATGAATAAAGGGGCATAACAGTAGTCTGCTCCCACACAAAAGCCTCCCATAATCACCAAATTCTGACACCTCAAATGAAAAACACTAATTGAATTCAAACGTATTTGTTGCTTTCTAATTTCATTTTGTATAGATTGCCATAAAGCTCTTCCTGACTGTTTGACAAAATTGTAAATCAGGTGTAAATGCTTAAAGTAAAAATTGTATCAATACAGTAAGTTTAATTAAGATTCATGGTTGGTTATTGTCATTCTTCAGTACACGAGTGTTAAGGAGAATGAAATAATTGTTACTCTGGATCCAATGCAGCATAAATGCACAATAAGCATAAAAACACAAATATAAATATAAAAGCAATCCAATAAAACGCAATGTACAAGTAACTGTTGAGTGTGGCAGTCACTGTCCTAATCTTTTTAATAACCTATTTTGGTTGATGTATTCAGCATTATAACTCAACAGACTGTTCACCCTGGTGATTTAATTAAAATTTAAACATTGGGATTCCCTTCCATATCCCAAGTCTTTCATCTCTGACAGTGGCACAGTCACTTGCACCCAGAATGAAGTTCTCAAAGAGGTTTGCTAAGTTTTGCAACTCTAAAACCTAATACTAATTGAAAGAAAAGCATAGGGCTGTGAGGTTTGTGGTTTAGTTTTGTTCTTTACTTTAAGCGAGATGTGCAATTATGACATGGTGGCATGAAGGCGGATGCCATTCATGTACTATTTCATGCAACTTGTAATGAATTACTTTAACAAAGAATGATTAATCAAACACTATATAATATTGCGCAAATATTAAATACACCGTCTTCCCTGCTTTGCTATAAAATCCAAATCAAAATAGTATGTGTGTATATACATACACACTCACACTCCTCAGGTTCTGGGGCCTCATCTATCTGTGGTTTTGACAGCTGTGGACACCTTTCTCCTGAATGTGCTGGCATCCCGAACAATGCAGGGCAAGTTACTCGACCTGCTGATTTATCCCAGGCTGCCAGACAAAGCTTCAAGCTATCTTGATCATGCCTAGATAACAATCGTGTTGCTCCACCAACATTTTAGCTCTTAGCTTGGATGATACAACAGCTCTCATTTTCCACGTAAGGCAACCTCTGTCAAGGGCAAGTTCATCCCAGCACTGGTAAAAATGGGGGAACTGGGATCTCTAGTGCACATTCCAACCAGTTTAGCTGTCAGTGACAGTGTGGGGTCTTTGCTGGTTTCCCTCCAGATCATCTCTGCTAAAATAGGGAGATTTTCGATTTTCATCAGAGTATATGTCAGGAGGAGTGTCCTCTTTTGTAAAAATTTTCCAAGGGTAAAATGGACAATCCAACAGCATTTCCAAGACTTATTTCTTCCTAAAATCGATCTTGTAATTGTGTCTGTGAAGAAACAGCCCATCACTGCTTTCATGTTGCTGCTGTTAGTAGGTCACCCTGATAATGGATACTAGTGGTTGATGGTTGGTAATGAGGATAAACTCTCTTCCATACAAATACAGGATGAAGCGTTTTACACCCCAGGCCAGACTCAATGCCTCTCTGTCTATGCATAATTTTTCTCCACAGTGGTACAGGAAGGTGACGCAAAAGTGATGTGGACTGATGGACATTTCCATCAGTCATAACGTGACATGACTCCATAAGGTGATGTGGATCACAGTCTCTGATGTCACTATCCCTTTCGCCTTTTGGAAAGCCACCCCCACTACTTTGATCAATGCAAATTCTTCCCAATCTGTAGGAGTGAGTTCAAGGGGTGGTGCAGAGTACCCCAATTTGGTAGGAAGCTGTTACGGTAATTGACAAATCCTAAAAGAACTGCAACAGTAATGCATCCTTTGATTCTGGAGCATCCACCACTACTTGAAATTTCTCAGGACCCTTGTGCATAAACATTGTGACCACAGTAGGTGATGCTTGGTTTAAACAATTCATATTTGTTTCGTCATGCTCTGAGCCCATATCCTTCTAATCTTTTTATCACTGTCTAAAGATTTTGGAGATGTTCCTTGTCATCCTTACTGGTAACAATGATGTCATCCAGGTAACACTGAGTGCCTGGGCAGCCTTGTGGTACCCAGTCCATAGCTTTCTGCCAAAATGCAGGTACAGCCACTACTTCAAAAATAACCTATTATAGCAATAAAGCCCTTTGTGAATGCCTATGGTGCAAAAATCTTTAGATTTTCCATCTGTATCTGTAGATCAACATCAACTAAGTTCACTTTGCTGAAGTGTTTTCTTACAGAAAGGTTTGCAAATATATCTTCTATCCTGGGCAGATGATATTGATCTGCTTTCAGTGCTGGGTTAGTAGTGGCCTTAAAATCACCACCCATCTTGACATTCTTACAGTCTACTGGGACCAGTGGTGTTGCCCATGGACTCCACTCAAACTTGGAAAAAAATTCCTTCGGTCTCCATGCAATTTAGCTCATTGGTTATGTTAACAAAGACAGTATAGGGAACCAGACGGGCTTTGTAAAACTTGGGTGTATCATTTTTATTCAGCTCTATTTAACTTTTGATATGTTTGAGTTTTCCAATGCCATCCCTAAAACACTGTTATGGAATTATGCATTTCCTTTCTTAATTCACTTTTAATTGACTCTATCGCAGGGGATGTGGCTTGCAAATGGATGGATCTCCAATGAAGTTGTGGTTGTTTCAGTCAGGAGGCCCCACAGTGCTGGGCCTCCTGTTTTTCCACATAGGAGCTCAATATGGTTTGTTGGTTGTTGAATTTCACTTTTATGAATGTCATTCTCACAGGGGTCATCTTTTCTCCAGTATAAGTTCTTAGTTGGATATCTTATTTTGTAGAATGACTAAAGCAGCAGAACCAATGTCCAGTCCTATTTTAATTAATTTGCTGTTCACTTCTGGTGTAAGCCACATTGCTTGTCTATTATCAGTTTTCACATTGTATATCCTAAGGCTCCCTAGTCCTGTATCACTCTCCTTATTATCATTGTTTTTCATCAATAGTATGCACATTAGTGCTCTATTTGAAAGTAAAACTTGATCTTTTATCTTTTTCTCTTCCCCATGCTGCCCATTTATTTTTGTCCGCCTGACATGCTCTTTGTAATTGTCCCACTTGTTTGCATTTTCTGCAAGTTTTTCCCTTAAATCGGCACCAGTCTGGGTATGTGAGCCCCGACTACAATGGTAACACCATTTCTTTGGCCAGGCAGGTTTCTGTTTAGATGTTACAATTTTGTTCCTGCTCTTTCACTTCTGACTGCAACTCAGTTGTGTCTCAGGCTGCCTTTTCTATTGATACAGCGATTTCAGCTGTTCTTTTAAATGTGAGTTACGCTTCAGTTAGAAGCTGTTTTTGAATGCTTTCTTGGAAGATTCCACGAACTAAATGATCTCTCAGTGCATCATTAAGCCAATCACTGAACAAGAAATGCTCAGATTATCCTTTTGATTCCACTTGTGAAACCTAAAGCGTTCTCCAATCGACAATAGTTTGTTTCTCATGTAGCTGCATTATTTTCACAATATCAGCAAAACACATTTTGGCTGGTTTGGTTGGAGCAGTTAAACTTCTAAAAAAAATTGTATGCTCTTCCACCCAATGCATTCAGCAAAGCAGGCACTTAATTTTCATGCCAAAGGGTTTTGGCCCAAAACATCGACTGTACACTATTCCTAGATGTTGTCTGGACTGCTGAGCTCCTCCAGCATTGTGTGTGTATTGCTCTGATTTCCAGCATCAGGAGATTTTCTCTTATTTGTGATTTGATTTTCATTGGTTTTAAAATACTGCTCAGTTCACTCAGTATACAATATCCAGTTATCTCTTCTGCAACAGAATGCTGCTATCTTTCTGGTGTAGCAAGCCATTTCTGCTTTTTTATAAAATTATGATTATTATCACTCACCCAGTACTCACTTTTTATGGATTGTGAATTTTGTCAATTTTCTGGCTTTTTTTTTCTAAATTTAACCATGCCTGTCCCTTCCTGATGAAGCACATGCAGAGCACTTCTTTTACTTGTCCATTTTGCACTGCCAGGTTTTAAACTCGATCATGTCTCCACATTTCAACAGGTCGGTAATCATCTCTGGTTTGGTTAAAACTTACTCATTGCCTCTGATTTGTTTTGCAACTCCAGAAATTAATTGAAAGAGAAACATGGGGAGACAGGATAAACATATACTCTGATTTCATTTTTATTTTTTGTGAGATGCGCACTTATGACATGTATACCATTCACATACTTTTATAAAAACCTTTAATGATTTATTTAAAAGAACAAAAATGCTTAATCAAATGTATATTTGCAATATTGCTCAAATATTACTGAAATATTAAATACACAACAGTGTTGTTTCTTGGTGGGGCCTCAAATGGCTGCAGTGACCATTCCGGGATCACGTAACTGGGATGTAAGGGTAGATTCCTTAATGGAGAATAGTTAACATGGGGAGGCTGATACATGTGGGGCCATTACACAGACTGGGGGTCAGGGTCTAGTGGCATGGAGTGCAAGGCAACCAACTGGGGACCCTTCATTGCTGTAGCACCCCTGTGCCTTTATCACTATTGCAATGTATCATCATCTTCCACCACCTCCACCGTTGAGGTCTTTGTTTAATCGTTCTTTGTCTGGAGCCTCCGGCTTGACCTTACCCCCATGCGTGACTCTATCTGGAACTGAGCGCCAGATGGCTAAACTCCAGACGGCATTGCTCTCGGGTCTAAGGAACTCACAAGCCTCTCAACCATGACAAGGTGACAATCCTTGGAGAAGCTTTCATTTCTGCCTCACACGCACAGAAAATAATAGCAGCCTTACTGATGGGTAAAGTGATTTCATTGATGAATCAGAGAAATGTCTCTTTCCTGAATTGTAATCATGCTGATTTCTCACAATAGCCTTGATTATTTGCAAAAATACAAATCAAATCCAATTCCCAGGAGCTCATTTCCCATCACCTTGAATCAATTCAGGCACCTTTTGTCCTCCTTAGGTTCCAAATCGAGCTTATTGGCAGTGATAGCCCCAATCATTCTGCAAAATCAGCTTGCAGATACACTTCAATGTTTCTGCTCTGTCATTTTATCCCTGTCTCATTTTCATCAAAAAGAAAGAATGAGGTGGTTTTAAAAAATCTTAATAGAAAAGGAAAATGTTTTACATCAGCCTTCATTTTCCACACCAAAAAATGACATCAGCCCTTATCTCCCACTCAAGAGACATGAACTCTCATAGAGGTCTTGAATGAAATACATTGATGCTAATCTTCAGGTCTGGGAATGAATAGATAAGGTGGGTGGTGAGAAATGATTCATAATATAGTTTGGTGGAGGTGGAGCTGAACATGAGGCATAAAATGCAAGCATTTTGCATAACCTTCTCCAATGATTTCAATGAAAGTTGCAAAATCATAGCTAGAAGTTGAGAATGCCCAACAAGAGTTATTTCCCAACATGCACAACATGGTGGAGAACTGAGAAGGTTGGGCAGCATCCGTGGAAATGAGCAGCCAACGTTTCGGGCCAAGATCCTTTGTCAGGACTGAAGATGGAGGTGGGGCAGAGGCCCTATAAAGAAGGTGGGGGGAGGGTGGGAAGGAGAAAGCTGGTAGGTGCCAGCTGAAAAACCAGTAAGGAGAAAGATTAAGGGATGCAGGAGGGGAAGCAGGGAGGGGATAGGCAGAAAAGGTAAAGAAGGAATGTAAGGGGAAAGCACTATGTGTAGTAGAAGAAGGCAGAATCATGAGAGAGGTGATAGGCAGCTGGAGGAGGAGGCAGAGTGAAACTGGGATGGTGGAAGAGAGGGGGAGGGAATTACCGGAAGTTGGAGAATTCAATGTTCATGCCAAGGGTCTGGAGACTCAGACGGTAGATGAGGTGTTGCTCCTCCAACCTAAGTTTGGCCTCATCATGGCAGTAGAGGAGGCCATGTATGGGCACATCCAAATGGGAAGGTGAAGCAGAGTTGAAGTGGGTGACAACTGGGAGATCCAGTCTATTGTGGCGGACGGAGCGGAGGTGCTCGACAAAGCAGTCCCCCAATCTGTGTTGGGTCTCACTGGTGTTGAGGAGACCGCACCAGGAGCACCGGAAAGAGTTGTTTCCCGCTAGACCTCTATGTCTCACTGGACAGGTTTTACTATTTATTCTCATCTCTCTCCAGTGGCTTGAGGTGTCTGACAGAAGTAACTCAATTCTCTGAAGCATACCCAAGGGTAGATTTCGTTGCTGCTGGACAGGTCATGAACTTTCATTATATTATTATATGTCTTGATGATCAGATTTTCTTTTTCTTAAGTTCTGCTGATGCACTGAAACCAATGGTGAGTTTCACCAGTGATACCTGTCTTTAGTGGGTAGTATCTCAAGATTTAGTAAGCCATGCACATTTCCCAGAGTATCTGAAGTTTTATAGACAGAGAGCCATATTGTACTGCCCAATAAGGGGCCACTAGAAAACATGCAATTTTCATTAGCTATTTTTCAGGGAGATAGCTAACACAAAGAGGCATAACTTTCAGGTGTTTGGAGGAAACATTCCCCACCATGCAGACCATGCCCTCTTTTTGTTGCTGCCATTGGAAGGGGCATACAGGAGCATATTAGGTCTCACACCACCAAGTTCAGGATCAGTTATTTCCCCTGCAGCCTTCACTCACCCCAACTCCAAACTGATTCCACAAATTATAGATTCAAGTTCAAGCGCTCTACAACTCATATTCTCAGTATTATTTCTTTACTTTATTCATTATTATTATTACGTCTGTGTCTTTATTGATGCTTGCTGCACGATTGAATGCTCGGTGAAGGGCGCTGATACTTTTAGCTGGTGGGGGTGGGAAGGGTGTTGTCTTGTTGCTGGTTGTGCGTGGGAGGGGGAGCTGGGGGGTGTTGGGGTTCCAAAGTTTAACTGCCATTCATTCCTTGGGGCATTCTGTTTTGTGGATGTTTGCAAAGAAAAAGAATTTCAGGATGTATATTATATATATTTCTCTGACATTAAATGCACCTATTGAAGCCTAATGAAATCTTTTTTATATTTGCACAGAATGTCTTCTTTTGCACATTGGTTGTTTGTCTTTGTGTGCATTTTTCATTGATTCTATTGCACTTCCTTGTTCTGTGAATGCCTACAAGAAAATGAATCTCAAGATGACATACATGTACTTTGGTAATTTGTACTTTTTAAGGCATAGTGGGGGATGTCAGAAGTGGGTTTTTTTACACAGAGAGTGGTAGGTCTGTGGAATGTGGTGGTGGTGGAGGCAGATACATCAAGAACATTGAAGAGACTCTTAGGCACGTGGATGAAAGAGGAATGATGGCTATGTGGGAGGGAGGAGATAGATTGATCTTGGAGTAGGTTAAAGGGTTGGTGCTGGTACTGTGCTGTACAGTTCCATGCTCTATAAGACAATTAGAGGTACGGGTAGAGTGGACAGCCATTCCTTTTTCCTACAGTGGAAGTGGCAAATACAAGCCATCTTTAAAGTCCAATCATCATAAAATTATTAAGTGATAATTTTAAGATGATTAGAAGAAAGTATAGGGGAGAATGTCAGAGTTTTATACAGTGCAGTGTGTGCATGGAATACATTACCAAGATGCAAATTCATTAGGGAGATTTAAGAAACTCCTAGATAGGCAGATGGATGCAAGAAAAATCAGTCCATCATGGGTGAAGTCCTCCGCACCAATGAGCGTATCTACATGTAGTGCTGTCACAGGCAAGCATCACCCATCATCAGGAACCCCCTCCACCCAGGCCATACTCTCTTCCCACTGCTACCATCTGGATGAAGGTACAGGAGCCTCAGGACTCACACCAGCAGGATCAGGAACGGTTATTGATCAGGCTCTTGAAGCAGAGGGGATCACCTCATTCAGTTTCACTTGCCCCTGAGCATGGAACATAGAACATAGAATAGTACAGCAAATTACAGGCCCACAATGTTGTGCCGACCCTCAAACCCTGCATCCCATATAAACCCCCACCTTAAATTCCTCCATATACCTGTCTAGTAGTCTCTTAAACTTCACTAGTGTATCTGCCTCCACCACTGACTCAGGCAGTGCTTTCCATGCACCAACCACTCTCTGAGTGAAAAACCTTCCTCTAATATGCCCCTTGAACTTCCCCTTACCTTAAAACAATGTCCTCTTGTACTGAGCAGTGGTGCCCTGGGAAGAGGCACTGGCTGTCCACTCTGTCTATTCCTCTTAATATCTTGTACACCTCTATCATGTCTCCTCTCATCCTTCTTCTCTCCAAAGAGTAAAGCCCTAGCTCCCTTAATCTCTGATCATAATCCATATGTTCCCACAGCCTATGGACTGACTTTCAAGGGCTCTTCATCTAATGTTTTCAATATTTATTGTTTATGTATGTATGTATTTATTTTTTTTTCTTTCTTTTTCTATTTGCACAGTTTGTTGCCTTTTGCACACTGGTTGTCTGTCCTGCTTGTGCAGCCTTTCATTGATTCCATTATGGTTATTGTATTTATTTAGTATGCCCTCAAGAAAATGAATCTCAGAGTTGCATATGGTGACATATACTGTATATTCATAATCCCAAGAGGACTATGTTCCATATAATCCCCCTCACCCCTCCAGGAAGTCTGTCCATCCCTTCTCTTCCCTCCTGCTTACCATACCTCTCATTGTAAAATGCATGGCTGCAGTTAACTTCTAGTCTCTGTTTCTCCAAACCTCCTTGAAACGTATGATTTTCTTTTGGAAGTGGTTCTGCAGACGCTGGAAATTGGGAGCGATGCACACAAAATGCTGGAGGAGCTCAGCAGGTCAGGGAGCATCTATGGAGGGGTATAAACAGTCGATGTTTCGGGCCAGGACCCTGCAATAGGAAATGATTATTTGAAATGTTTTGCTGCTAATGGGTGACTGGTTAAATCCAAACCAATGGGGCCCTGAAGCACTCTCTAAAGTGCAGTCTCACTTAAATGGAGTATCTGCAAACCATGAACAGTACATTAGAGCACCACAAACAATGCATTAGAAGCATCATTGCACTGTTTCAACTGGATGCTAAAGAACCCACTTTGAACAAAGAAGTTTACTATAAGGCCATCAGTTCAAGGGGACTAAGGCCTGCACACTGTCTTGTGCAGCATCCAGGATTTTATAAATGAAACTCCCAATTCTCTTACCAAACTGATGCAATCTAGTCTCTTTAATGGAAACTGCCTGCATTGCTATTGTAATCACAGTTTACAACTGGTGGCAAACAGCTTGTTACGGTCCCACTGCCTAGGAGGGACCATTATTCATGACATTCAATACCCTGGCATCCCAGGGAAGATGTTGGTTTTGTTAGTCCCACTGTGGCATCTTAAATCAAAGGAGTGTTGAAAATGTTCAAATGCATTTGGCTCCTGACTGTCTGATTGCTGTGTATCAAAGACATGGGCTTTAACCTTGAACATGCTTATAAAGCAAAATATCCATCCCTTATCACTAAAGATGATGCGAATTCTCCTAAGGGTAAAAGAAACATTCAATGTCTTTGAAAGATATTCCTTGGCTGACTTAATGAGGAGAATCAACACATTTCGTATAAATAGGTTAATGTCACTGTTAAACTCACAAACAGGAAAGATGAACAGAATGCTTTAAATATTTGTAGCTAACTGTCAAGTTAATGCCGCTGGCTGTTCCTTCTGCTTCAGAGTTTCCACCTTGAGCTTCCACAGGTGTCTATCATTCCACTGACTTACCAGGCGAGTGGTAATTTTTTATGAGTGACTTCAGATGTGTTGTGGAGCGAAGAATCCTTCACATGCATCTGGTCTTGGGCAGAAAAGAAACAGATTTATTTGATTCATTTTTCACTTGCAAGAGAGAGCGGGCCTGTTCAGTCATGGGATTAGTCTACCTTCTGTCTCCAGTGGTACATAATTCAGCGCTTTTATACATTCTTAGAGGCAAGGAGCCTCAACCCGAAATATTGACTGTTCATCTCACTCTGTAGAAGCTGCCTGGTCTGCTGAGTTTCTCCAGCATTTTGTGCATGTTGTGTCCCCAATCAATGAGAGGGAGCACGAGAAGAAGTGACAATTTCACTTAGATACCAAGCGGAATAGTTAAAAAAGCAATGCTTCTCAGCATGCAATCCAGTGAATTAGAAAGGTCAATTAAAAATAAGACAGAGGCACATGAAGTAGCCTTTGTGGGAGCAGCCATTGTGTGAGTGGGCCAGTGATAGAGTGGCTGTGGTTCATCAGGCTTGGGAGAGTTAAGTATCTAGTATGTTTCTTCTTGTTCATTCTTCATTTCTCAACTACTAGGGCACAGTTAGTGCAGTGAGAATGGCTACGTGGGTTGCCGTTTGCTCTGTTGTGTGAGATGTGGGGATTTTGGGAGACCTCCAGCCTCTGAGATAACCACATCTGGATCAGGTACACTGAGGCCACAGGCCCTTGTAGAGTTTGTTAAGGAACAGCATGACTGTCAACGACCTTGATGCTCGATAACCTTCGGTTCATACAGCAGACTAAGGAAGTGATAGATAGGAGCTACAGGGAGGTGGTCACCCAGATGTTGTAGGAGGCAGGTAACTAGGTGGATGTTAGGAGAGGGAAGGCAAATGGGCAGCTAGTACAGAGTAAGCCTGAGGCCATTCCCCTCAATAATAAGTATACCACTTTAGATACTGTTGAAGGGGATGACCTTTTGGGGGAGCTGCAGTGACCAGATTTCTGGCACTGAGTCTGTTGCTGTGGCTCAGAAGAGAGGAGAAGTGAAGAGGACTGCAGTGATGATAGAGATCCATAGTTAGAGGAATAGAGATCAAATCTTATGGATGCGATAGAGACACCTGGATAGTATGTTGCCTTCCAAGTTCCAGGATCAGGGAAGTCTCAGATGAACTTGCAGCACAGTCAGAGATTGACATGTATGACATTGGGGAGATCACTGAAACCTGGCTGAAAGATTATTGTTGGGAGCTTAATGTCCAAAGACGCACATTATGTCAAAAGGATAGGCCACTAGGCAGAGGGGATGGGATGGCTGTGTTGGTAAAAAATGAAATCAGATCATTAGAGCGAGGTGACATAAGGTTAAAAGATGTTGGGAGTGCTCATGCAGGATTCCGTAAAGATTAATTTGTACATTGAGTTGGTGGTGAGGAAGGCAAATGCAATGTTAATATTTATTTTGAGAGGACTAGAAAACAAAAGCAAGGATATAATGTTAAGGCTTTATAAAGCGCTGTTGAGGCCTCACTTGGCATATTTTGTGCCCCTCATCTAATAAAGGATGTGCTGACATTAGAAAGGGTTCAAGGAGGTTCATGAAAATGTTTCCGGGAATGAAAGGCTTTTGATGGCTTTAGTCCTGTACTCACTGGAATTCAGAACAATGAGAGAGGATCTCATTGAAACCTATTGAACGTTGAAAGGCCTCAAAAGAGTGGATGCAGAGAGGAAGTTTCCTATGGTGGGGGAGTCTAAGACCAGAGGACACAGAAGGATGTCCATTTAGAAGGGAGATGAGGAGGAATTTCATTTGTCAGGGAGCATTGAATCTGTGGAAATTCTTTGTCATAGGCAGCTATGAAGACCAAGTCTTTATCTATATTTAAGGCAGTGATTAATAGATTCGTGATTAGTCAGATCATGAAGGGGTACAGGGTATAAGCAGGAGATTGGGGTGAGAGGGAAATGCATCAGCCATGATGAAATAATGGAGCAGACTTGATGGGCCAAATGACCTAATTCTGCTCCTATATCTTATGGTCTTAAGATATCTAGCATCTATAGAATCTCTTGTGGCCCTGTATTAGGTCCCCTAACTTTAAGTAATGTTTAGAATTCTGCTGGCAATGCAATTTTTGTCCTCATCCATTGTCTCTAATACAAGTCTTTATTTTAGAATGTGGCCTTACAGATTTGGTGCCATCAACCTTGTCATCTTTTGGCACCCCAGACAATTTCTGTTCATGAAGGTACCTCAGAATATACCTGAGAATTAAAATGCAGATATTGGAAATATGAAATATGAAACAACATCCCCTCCCAGATGCTGTCAGCAGGTCAGCCAGAATTTACAGAAAAGCAAACAATTAATGTTTCAGATCAAGGAACTATTGAACTCAGAGTATGCCTTCCCAGGTAGACATAGCTAAATGTGCCACATCCCACAGTATGTAAGTTCAAAAGGTCAAAGTAAATTTATCGTTAAAGTGTGTACACCTCTCCAAATACTATCTTGAGTTTCATTTTCTTGCAGGCACTTACAGAAAAATAAAGAAATACAATAGAATTTATGAAAAAAACTATACATTAGAAACAATGTGCAAGAAAGATAAATAGTGCAATAAGTGCTGAGGACATGGGTTGTAGAGTTCTTGAATGTGAGTCTGAGGGTTGAGGAATCAGTTCAGAGTAGAGGTGAATGAAGTTATACACACTGGTTCAGGAGCCTGATGGTTGAAGAGTAATAACTGCCCCTGAAACTGGTGGTGTGAGCCCTAGGGGTTCTGTACTTCTGCCCAATAGTAGGAGTGAGAAGAGAACAGGGCCTGGATGGTGGGGTCCTTGATGATGGATGCTGCTTTCTTGTGGCAGCACTCCAGGTAAATGTGCTCAATGGTGGGGAGGGATTTGCCTGTGACAGATGGGGCTGAATCCACCACCTTCTGTAGCCTTTTCCATTCCTGGGCTTTAGTGTTTCCATTATAGGTTGTGTTGCAAACAGTTGGGATTCGCTCCAGTGTGCATTTATAGGATTTGTCAAAGCCGGCCAGTGGTCAGGCCAATCAATCAGAATACTCATTCCTACCCAGCAGAGGGAAATAACATCTCCCAATAATGTACATTTCCACCAAGGCTGTCATAGCTAAGGTGAGCTGAGAGTATTTGGTTGTAGAGAGAGTTAGACTCTGAATTAATAGCACATATTGAGACTGGGTGGAGCACAGGTGAAGGGAGAAAGAAAGAAGGGTCCGATGAAGAGAGAGGATGTGATCTGTGATGCCTTTTTGTGTGAGTAGAAATTTTCAGTGAGCTCCTGCAGATATTGTTCAAACGATGAATTCTATCTCCACAAAAGAACCGATCCTGCCCTTTGTTGTTATCTGACATATTGGTGCTGTGTTTGCTCGTAAAACAAAGTGTTCTTGTATTCCAAACACATGAGGGATTCTGTTTAAATCCACATTATTCTTGTTCTGTGTGGCTATCTACTCGATAGGCCAGTTCACCCAAACTGCTTAGAATATGCTGTTTTCGTACAAATTGACTGCATCGGGGGTGAAAGAATGAGACATGTCACGTGGAGAATTCAGAAGGACTTTTATCTGCTTTTAGCCTTGCTTTATAGTGGCACTTGAGGAGCCGGTAGACGTTCTCATTATGCTTTGAACAGATTGAGAAATTTCAGCGTCTGTTTGAAAAGAAATGGTAGAAATATGGGAAAGGCATTTGCGTGTGCAGCCTCACATGCTTGAGTGTTGAATGAGTGTTGCAAAATGATTGCAGCTTATTTACATGAAGCTCAAAAGCCTTTATTGCTTTTGATGCCAAGTACATGAAAAGCAACTCGGTACTTGAAGTCTGTGAGCAGGATTAGAATGCAGTTACAAGTGGTTGATAACCTTCATAGCAAATCAGGCTCTAGGTACCTTCAGCAGGTTGGAACCAGAAACAGCAGTTTTATTTCTGTGAGAGCAGACATTGAGTGTATTAATGCTCGTCATGTTTTGCAGCCCGAGACTACTCTCCCACTATTATCTGTCACATCCGTGTGAGATAATGCTTGCAAATTTTATGAAACGTACAGTGCTGTGCAAAAGTCTTGGGCATATATATATGTGGCTAAAACGTTTGCAAAGTTCTGTATGTTGGTTGAAATAGAAAGGTGGATGGGAAACAGAGATAGAGTGCTTAGTTTTGTATGAACTGGAAAGACATACAGTACTGTGCTAAAGACGTATACATAGCTAGTGTGCCTAAGACTTTTGCACAGTACTGTATAAAGTGAAGAGCAAGCAACCACTTCAAGAAAATAAACTTTCATTCAACTATGAGGTCACTCTCAGGTTGAAGAAAAAAAATTTCACATTCTGCCTGGGTAGCCTCCAACCTGACAGTGTGAACATTGATTTCTTTAACTTCAAGTAATTTCTCCCCCCTCCCCACCATACACTCTTCTTCCATTCCCCATTCTGGCTCACCTCATCCTCATCTCAACTACCTATCACCTCCTGCTGGTTTCCTCTTCCTTCCCTTTCTCCCATGGTCTACTGTCCTATAATCATATAACCATATAACAATTACAGCATGGTAATAGGCCATCTTGGCCCTTCTATTCCGTGCCGAATGCTTACTCTCACCTAATCCCACCGACCTGCACTCAGCCCATAACCCTCCATTCCTTTCCTGTCCATATACCTATCCAATTTTACTTTAAATGACATTATTGAACCTGCCTCTACCACTTTTACTGGAAGCTCGTTCCACACAGCTACCACTCTCTGAGTAAATTCCCCCACATGTTACTCCTAAACTTTTGCCCCCTAACTCTCAACTCATGTCCTCTTGTTTGTATCTCCCCTACTCTCAATGGAAAAGGCCTATCCACATCAATTCTATCTATCTCCCTCATAATTTTAAATACAGCTCTATCAAGTCCCCCCTCAACCTTTTACGCTCCAAAGAATAAAGACCTAACTTGTTCAACCTTTCCCTGTAACTTAGGTGCTGACACCCAGGTAACTTTTTAGTAAATCTTTTTTTTCTCCTATCTTCTCCTATCAGATTCCTTCTTCTTCAGCCCTTTACTTCTTTCCTCTAATACTTTCCAGCTTCTCACTTCTTCCCCCTCCGTTGGCTTCAACAATCACCTTCTAGCTTTGTACTCCTTCCCATACTTCCACCTTGTTATTCTGGCTTTCTCCCCCTTTTCCAGTCCTGATGAAAGATCTCAGCCTGAAACATCAACTCTTTATTCTTTTCCACAGCTACTGCCTGACCTGCTGAATTCCTGCAGCATTTTCTGTGTGTTACTCAGGAAAATGGAAGGATAGAAAATTCATTCTAAACTTTAGTTTTTGTACAGAAGTGCTTGTGGACTCTCTTCCATTGTTGCTCCATATCAGACTTATAAGTGCCCTTCAGACTAGTAGGGTGTGCTTGTTTATGACTGTTGTTCATTTTTCAGAATATTTTCTTCACTGATAGATTTATTGAATTTTTTAGAGAAATTCCTGATGAGAAGGAACTTGTAGATGCATCAGGCCTTTCTTTCTAAAAAAAAGATTTAAACCTTAGCTTTATTTGTCACATGTACATTAAAACATTCAATGAAATTTGTTGTTTGTGTCAATGACCAATACAATCCAAATATATGCTGGGGGCAGCCTGTAAATGTTACTATGCTTCCGGCTCCAACATATCATGCCTATAACTTACTAACCTTTACTAAAGTCTTTGGAATGTGGGAGGGACTATTCATGATATACATTAACAATCTTGAAGAGGGGACCGAGTGTATGTATCCAAGTTTGCTGATGATACTAAATTGAGTGGAAAAGCAAATTGTGCGCAGCATACAGAGAGTCTGCAGAGAGGTATAGATAGGTTAAGTGAGTGGGCAAGGGTCTGGCAGATGAAACACAATATCGGTAAATGCGAAGTCATGCACTTCGGAAGGAAAAATGTAAGATCAAATTATTATTTAAATGGTAAAAGATTGCAGCATGCAGCTGTGCGGAGGGACTTGGAATGCTGTGCATGAATCACAAAGGGTTGGTTTGTAGGTGCAGCAGGCTATCAAAAAGGCAAATGGAATGTTGGCCATTGCTGGACGGATTGAATTCAAGAGCAGGGAGGTTATGCTGCAACTGTACAGGGTACTGGTGAGGCCACATCTGGAGTACTGCGGGCAGTTCAGGTCACCTTACTTGAGGAAGGATATACTGGCTTTGGAGGCAGTGCAAAAAGAGGTTCACCAGGTTGATTCCAGAGATGAGGGGGTTAGACTATGAGAAGAGATTGAGTTGCCTGGAACTGTACTTGCTGGAATTCAAAAGGATAAGAGGAGGTCTTATAGAAGCATATAAAATTATGAAAGTGATAGATAAAATAGAGGCAGGAAAATTGTTTCCACTGATAGGTGAGACTAGAACTAGTGTACATAGCCATAAGGCTGGGGGAGTAAATTTAGGATGGAGATGAGGAGGAACTGCTTTTCCCAGGGAGTGGTGAATCTGTGGAATTCTCTGCCCGATGAAGCAGTGGTGGCTACCTCAGTAAATATATTTAAGACGGGGTTGGATAGATTTTTGCATCATAGGGGGATTAAGGGTTATGGGGAAAAAGCAGGTAGGTGGAGATGAGTCCATGGGCAGTTCATTATTGAATGGTGGATGTCCTACTCAAGCTCGTATTTCTTGTGTCCTTGTGTTCTTAAACAGGAACACCCAGAGGATACCCATGTGGTTTCAGGGACAACATGCAATCTCCTTACAGACAGAGGAAGAAATTGATCCTTGATTGCTGACACTGTAAGCCAGTATGCTAGTTGCGACACAAATGTAACACTCTGCAGAAGTTATCCAGCAAAAAGACCCACGAAAGGTTAAGTCACAAGGTAACATGGTGCAACATAACCTGCTGGATGTGCTCTGTGGGTCAGACAGCAAAATGGAGGAAAATGGACAATTGATATTTGGGATCGAGACCCTTCATTTGCACTGTAAGAGAGAGGAGATAGCCACTATTAAAAAGTGCATGGAATGGTTGGGCAAGAAATGGCAGTTCATAGATGGATCAAGGTAAAGAGAACAAAATGGCAGATGGGGCAGGGAGAATGGACATAGACCAGAAGCTGGGAGGTGATAGGTGGAAGTGTCAAAATGCTGATAGGAAAGTACATGGTAGGAGATTGCATGGTGTTGGAATTGATATGTTGGCAAGGATAGTCAATTGGCTAATGGACAAGAAACAAGTAGCGAATAAGAGGATCATATACAATTTGGCAAGCTGTTAACGGTCATAGGGATCAGCACTGGTATCAATTTGTTAACAATGTGCAGCCAGTGGTCACTCTGCTAGGCACAGGAGATGAATCCAGTGCGGTCTTCTGCTGCTGCAGCTCGTCCACTTCAAGGTTCAGTGTGTTGTGCAGTCAGAGATGCTCTTCTGCATGTCACTGTTGTAATGTCTGGTTGCTTGGGTTACTGTCACCTTCCTGTCAGCTTGAACCAGTCTGGCCATTCTCCTCTGTCCTCTCTCATTAATAAGACATCTTCGCCCACAGAACTGCTGCTCATTGGATGTTTTTTCTTTCTCGCAACATTCTTTATAAACTCTAGATACTATTGTGCACAGAAGTCGCAAGAGATTAGCGGTGTCTGAGATACTCAAATGAGCCAGTCTGGCACTAACAATCCTTTGGCAGTCAAAGTCACTTAGATCACATTTCTTTCCCCATTCTTGGTCTGAACAACAACTGAACCTCTTGACCATGTCTGCATGGTTTTATGCATTGAGTTGCTGCCACATGATTAATTGATTAGATATTTACATCAATGAGCAGACATATCTAATAAAATGGCTACTAACTGTATATTAACAATTTGGAGGGAGGAAGTGAATGTCTGGTGGCCAGATATCAGGGTAACACAAAACTAAATGGGAAGGGTAGAAACATTTTACAGAGAGATGCTGTTTAATAGCTTAAGTGAATTAGTGAATGGAGTATTCTATGGGATAGTGTTAGAGTAAAGCTACAGAGAGCTACAATTAACACATGCAGCAGGTAATTGGGAAGCTTAATGGAACATCTCAGGGCAGTTACAGTATTAAAAACAGAAGTCATACCACAATTGTGCAAAGCATCAATGAGATCACATCTAGAGTACTGCAATCGCCGTAATTGTCCCCGTATTGAATGGAAGAATATTGTTTCAATGACAATGGTTTGAAGAAGATTTACCAGGATGATCTGATGTATATTGGGAGAGTGCTTCACTGAGCAGCTACACTCCATCTACCAGAAATAAAAAGCAGGATCTCCCTGTAGCCACCCATTTCTATTCTGACATGTCAGTCCATGGCCTCCTCTTCTGCCGCAATGAGGCCAGATTCAGTTTGGAGGAGCAGCACTTAATATTCCATCTGGATAGCCTGCATCCTAATGGCATGGACATACTTCTGGTAATTGCACCCTACCCTTTACCATTCCCCATTCCCCATTCCTGTTTCCTTCTCCCACCTTTGCTCCTTACCTACCCATCACATCCCTTCCCCTTCCCTTGCTGTCTTGGCGCTCTGTCCTCTTCTGTCAGATTTCCCCTTCCCCAGCCCTTAATTCCTTCACTAATCAACTTCCCAGCTCTTTCCTTCACGCCTCTCTCTTTCTCTCTTGGTTTCACCTATTTCCTACCGCCTTGTAATTCTTCCTCCTCTCTGCCCACATTCTTACTCTGACTTCTCCTCTTTCTTTCCAGACCTGATGGAGAGTCTCGGTCTGAAATGTCAACAGTTTATTCTTTTCCATAGATTCTGTCTGGCCTGCTAAGGTCCTCCAGCAATTTATCTGTGCTGCGTGGACTAGAAAGGGATTCTTAGGGGCTACACTGCATGGGAGAATATGGCCCACTCCTTCCCAAAAGAGCCAGAACCAGTGCACCACACACAAACTGCTGGCGGAACTCAGCAGGCCAGGTAGCTTTTACGGAAAAAAGTGCAGTTGACGTTTTGGGCCGAAACCCTTCGGCAGGACTAGAGAAAAAAAGCTGAGGAGTAGATTTGAAAGTTGGGTGGGGGGGGGGGAGGAGAGAGTGAAACTTGGAAGGGGAGGGATGAAGCAAAGAGCTGGGAAGTTGATTGGTGGAAGAGACAGAAGGCCATGGAAGAAAGTAAAAGGGGGTGGTGGGGGGAGGCATTACTGGAAGTTTGAGAAATTGAGGTTCATGCCATCAGGTTGGAGGCTACCCAAACAGAATATTAGGTGTTGTTCTTCCAACCTAAGTGTGGCCTTATCATGACATTGGAGGACACCATGGATGGATATATTGGAAAGGGAATGGGAAGTGGAATTGAAATGGATGGGTGCCGGGAGACCCCACTCGTTCTGGCAGATGGAGTGTAGATGCTTGGTGAAGCGGTCTCCCAATATACAGGAGGCCACACTGGGAGCACCAAACACAGTATATGACCCCCAACAGACTCACAGGTGAAGTGTCGCCTCACCTGGAAGGACTGTTTTGGGCCCTGAGTGGTAGTGAGGGGGGAAGTGAACCAGAGTGTACATTCTCTGAGTTGGGGACCATATATTCAAGACTGAGATGAGAGAAACTCTCTTCTCTCAGGAGGCTGTCTTTGTAGCTTCTGGCCCACAGAGGTATGAAAAATGTGCCTGAGTATGTTTCAGACTGAAGTACATTTCTAATCAGTCAGAGAATCAAGCATTATGTGGAAAGGACAAGAAACTAGACTTGGGGAACATCAGATCAGAGTTGGCCTTTTGCATGATGGAGCAGGCCGAAGAACTGAATAATGTTTTGTTCCTCTCACTAACTGCCGTTATGAAGGTAGTGTGAACCACTGTAGGGCTAGTAAAGGAACTAAGTACATTGAAATTGTGAACAGCTCTGGTTGCCACTCTGTCACTGTGGCAGCAAGGAGATGTCACCAGTTATGGAGGGCAGGAGTTACAGGGCAAAATTGGTTAAGCTGGGGGTGGTAAGGAAGTGTACTGCTGTTACAGCATCTGAAACCCAGGTTAAATTTCACCGCCGCTGTCTATGAGGAATTTGTACTTTCTCCCCAAGACTGCAAGGGCTTCCTTCAGGTGCATATGTTCTTCTCACATTCCAAAGACATGCGTGTTAGTAGGTTAATTGGTCACATCAATGTAATTGAGCAGTGTGGGCTCTTTGAACCAGAAGGGCTGGTTCCCATGCTGTATCTCTAAATGAAGTTTAAAAGAATATATTCCTAATGGAGTGTAGGAGGCTGAAGTGTGACCTTGCAGAGGTTTATAAAATTGAGAGCATAAAATCAATAGAATGGATAGTTAGAATCTTTTTTCCCCAAGACAGGAGAGTTTAGTGGGTACATTTAAAGTGATCTGAGTTTTTCCATGTAGAGGATGGTGCATATTTAGAATGACTGCTGGAGAAGATAGAGGAAGCAGGTAACATAACAATGGTTAAAAGGCACTTGGACAGATACTTTGAATAGGAAAGGTATAGAGACCTAGGCCTAATGTATGCCAATGGGATTAGTGCAGGCAGCGATCACAGCTGGCATGAACAAAGTGCGCTGAAAGTGCCTGTTTTTACGACTGCTGCTCTAGTAATTGAACTCAGCAAAGAATAAAAACTGGTATATTCCAAGAAAATCTGACAAAAGGTCGTGGATTCGGCCCAGTACATCACTAGTAAAGCCTTCCCAACCATTGAGCACATCTACATGAAACATTGCTGTAGCAAAGCAGCACCCATCATCAGAGATCCTCACCACCCAGGCCATACTCTTTTCTTGCTGCTTTCATCAGGTAGAAGGTACAGGTGCCTCAGGACTCACACCACTAAGTATTAGAACAGTTACTTGCCTCCAACTATCAGACTCTTGAACAAAAGGGGATACATATACTCATTTAAAGACTCTTTTATCTTATTTTATGCTCACTATTTATTGCTATTTATTTATTATATGCATTTGCACAGTTTGTGTGGAGTTAACAGTTTCTGATGTTCACAGTTTACAGTTACTGTTCTAGAGTTAAGAACATAAGAAATAGGAGCAGGAGTAGGCCATCTGGCTCGTCCAGCCTGGCCTGCCATTTAATAAGATCATGGCTGGTCTGGCTATGGACATCTCCAGCTATGTGCCTTTCCCCCATGACCCTTATTTCCCGTGCTATGCAAAAATCTATCCAACTTTGTCTTAAATATATTTACTGAGGTAGCCGCCACTGCTTCATTGGGCAGAGAATTCCACAGATTCACCTCTCTCTAAGAAAAACAGTTCCTCCTCATCTCCGTCCTAAATCTACTCCCCGGAATCTTGAGGTTATGTTCCCTAGTTCTAGTCTTACCTACAAGTGGAAACAACTTTCCTGCCTCTATCTTATTTATCTATCTTATCCCTTTCATAATTTTATATGATTCTTTGAGATCTCCTCTCATTCTTCTGAAAAAGTTTTGCTAACTATTCCTGCAGAAAAAGAATCTAAGGGTTGTATGTGGTGACGTGTATGTACTCTGATAATACATTTTACTTTGAACTTTGAGGTTTGAGGGTTAGAGAAACTTTGAGGTTTGAGGTTAGAACTTGGATGGCAATCTTTGATGTGCTGATATCGCTTTTGATGGTAGAAGTTGTAGACATGGGAATAGCTTGGGTAAGTAACTGTGCATTTTGGAGACTGTAAATCCTGTAGCCAATGGGTGCTGGTGGTGGAAGCAATAAATATTCAGGGTGGTGGATGGATTGCTGATTGGAGCTGTGGAAATATCAATAGAAAGCCTACAAAGCCTACTGTGAATGCCTGCAAGAAAATGAATCTCAGGGTAGTATTTGGTAGTATATGTACCTTGATAATAAATTTATTTGAGCTTTGTGGAATGGGTAGCCGGCGATGGTGGTGGAGGCGGATACGATAGGGTCTTTTAAGAGACTTCTTGATAGGTACATGGAGCTTAGTAAAATAGAGGGCTATAGGTAAGCCTAGTAATTTCTAAGGTAGGGTCATATTCGGCACAACTTTGTGGGCTGTAGGGCCTGGACTGTGCTGTAGGTTTCTCTGCTTTAACCTGTTTTGAACTTTGAACCACATGTACAGTACTGTGCAAAAGTTTTTGCTCATGTATATAGCTGGGGTACTCTATGGTCCTGAATTGCATTGAGCTTCTTGAGAGTTGCTGGCCCAAGCAAATGGGGAGTTTTCCATCGTGTTCTTGACTGTGTGTTGTTAACTGGCTTTTTTAATGTATGGTAATGAGTCTTTGCCCTATTGTTGCCACACAAAATAAACAAACTTCATTTCATCTAAATCATTGATAATAAATCTGATTCTGAAATGATGGTCTTTGGGTGCCACTACAAATGATGCCTAATCTGATAGCCATAGTATTCATTTGTCTAGTCAAGTTAATTTTTTGGTAAAAGGTCTCAGGATATTGATAATGGAGTACCCAACACGGGTTTTTTTTTTAAAAGGATACAGCACGGTAACAGGCTCTTCAGGCCCAATGAGCCCATGCTGCCCTATAACACTCTTGTGCCCAATTAACTTAATAAACTGTACGTCTTTGGAATGTGGGAGGAAACCTGGTCACTCGGAGGAACCTACGCAGTCACGGAGAGAATGTATAAATGCTTTATAGATAGAATTGAACCCAGATCGCTGGTACTGTAATAGCATTATGCTAACCATTACACTACCGTACCATCCCTGAATTTGCATTAAATTCCAATGGAGAGGTGGTTAAAACTCTCATTGTACAGATTATCACTGCTTGGCACCTAATGGCACAGAGTTATTTGCCTTGTCTTGCCATACCTAATTGTTATTCAGGCATTGCTTCCTATAGGTGTGGACAGATTAATAATTGGAATCTGAGATAATGAGGCAAAAATACAGTTCTTTTAGAAATGAAAATGTTCAGATCCATCTAAAACACTTTTGCTACTGGTTGAGGTTAGAACCTATCCTTTTATCCCTGGGACCTGAATTTAAATTCATTAATGACAGATGTATGGATTTTCTGTCACTTCGTGGTAAATGAAGTGAATTTTATGTAGTCTCAGGCCTGTTCTGAATGTGTCTTCCACACAGGAGACTCAAGATGGTCAGGAAGTTAAAAAAAAATACAGGTTCTTTGGTGACATTTTCAGAGTTTGAATCTGTTAGTGAATATAGTTTGGGTCACAAGCATAAGGAGTATAATTCCCATTTCCAATTATAGTAAAATTGCTGATGATTGAGTTCTACTAAGGACTATTGCAGAAACAGTACTACTTTGGGTCTATGCTGTATCTTGATCATCATAGAATGTGCCTATAGAAGTCTATTTGGCCCATCCAATCTGTGCTGGCTCTTTACACACCGACCTGGGCAGTCTCATTGCTCTGCTCCTCTCTTGCGGTTCATTAAAAATGTTTTATCTTTAATTATTTATACAATTTTCTTTCAAAAACCACAATTGAATCTGCACCCACCACAATTTCAGGCAGTGCATTTCAGTCCATAACTATCGTGTATATCTATAAAATGTCCTCACATTAACTCTTTGATCTTTTGTCAGTCATTTAAAATCTGGCTCCTGCAGAAGAAGACTCCTGGCCCATGCTTCTTAACGTTGGAATCTTGTGGGAATTGTGTTGTAACTGAACTGGATGTAAATCATTTTGAGATATGAGTTCTAGGTTATTCCTAAACCCTAAAATTCATGCTGGAAGTGCATAAACCATTTGTTTTTATCTGTGATTATTCCGTTTTCAGGTCTTCCCACCCACGCTGAGATCAGATGGGATCAGACAATATTGTTTCCAGCACTGTTCACTGAAGTGAAAACTAGTTTCTGATGCAGATTAACCTGACCATTAGAGCTGAAAATTGTGTGTTTATTGCAAGTGAAGTTGTCTCCAGCATGCTTGATATATTCATCCTCCTCGACACACTTACACAAAAGTGCCAAAGATATACAAGCAACTGAACCTCACAGATTTAAACAGTACAAAACACACTAAATATAATGTACTTGTGGGAGCACAAAAGGTGTATTAACATTAATTGTTATTATGGAAGTACTTGCATTTTGGAAGGGCCAGGTTATTAGACTGTGCTGCTGAGATTATGGAGGACCAAATCAGCCAAGGTTCCTACAAGCTTCTGAACACCGTGCTACCACCCAGTACACATTATTTATAACAGTGCCGGTAGCATTACTGTAATATTATATGTCATATATGCACTATATGCCTACAGAATACAGTTTTTATCTGTTATTATTATTATTATTATTTTATGTGTTGTGTGTGATATATGTGCTCTGCATTGCATCTTTGTCCCTGAGGAACATTGTTTCATTTCATAGAAACATAGAAAATGGGTGCAGGAGTAGGCCATTCGGCCCTTCGAGCCTGCACCGCCATTCAGTATGATCATGGCTGATCATCCAACTCAGAACCCTGCACCTGCTTTCCCTCCATACCCATTTCGCTGTATACATTTATACAGTTCAATGGCATTAAACTTGAGCCTGAACTTGAACTTGAAATGACCAGCCCTGAGCAATTCTAAGTAGACTCTGTGGGCAATTTGGGTTAATGTATCAAACTGTGCAATCAATTGTGCCTTCATGGTTCAATTGCTGTTCAGTCCTTGCTGGGGTCATTTCACCATTGGGTGGTAGTGTGAGATAGCCATCGCTCCTTTAATATGTTCTGGAGTTTGGAAGGTTAGATCAAACAGGCTTTTCTTCAATGCAAGCAACAAGCAGGAACATGGGAAAAAAATTAAATAGCTCAGAGTTTATACTTTTTGAATACAATGACAATACATAGCTGTTAATTTATATCCGTCAAATATGACAGTGTCTAGTGTGCCAAGTAGCAAGGTTGCCTGTCTGAAACTTTCCATTTTCCATGGCTTAGTTGGAGATACAAAGACTATTCGTCTATTAGTTTCTTCAGTGTTTGCCAAATACCTCCACTCCAAGATGCCTGGTCAAATAGTATCAAATATTATTGCTCTAAAGTAGCTTGTTTTTCTTCATTTATGCCAATATCTTCTTGTGTTGTTTCCTCCTACCCATGGGTGTTCTCATCTCATGGTATATGCCTTGCCTCTTTGTAGTGTGTCATGGTTTAGAACAGGGGATCCCAACCTTTTCAATGCCATGGAACAAAACCATTAATCAAGGGGCCTGTGCAATAGGAAACCCCTGGTTTCGAGGTTCAATGTGTCTCTCAATCAGTTAGTTAGAATACAGTTATTGCATCCCAGCTGTGTTGACATGGTTTACTTAGCTTCCCTGAATATTTGGTCAGTCCACGCCAGAATACCTTGTGGCCATGTTACACTTCTTTCTGTCATAATATTATATTAATGTGCATATAAGTGTTGAGGAACCAACCATTGTCTTGAGTCTTTGACTGAGCAATTTCCAAACCACTTCGTCAAGCATCTCCCCATTGTGACCACTACAGCCTCTGTTTCCATCGCATGGTCTCACTTTTCACAGGTGATTCTTGTCACTACAAATCAATTGCATTTTGAAGTGATTTGAAGGATGGTTCTTGCATGTATCAACAGATCCCATGCTAACTATAGACCTAATTAATTGTTTTCAGCAGAATTCAAAAACCAGTAATACACACTGTAGATGGTGGTGGGTGCACGCTGAGGACAGGTCTGATATTTACTTATTATGACATGGAGGCATTTGGGCCATCTAGCTTCTGCTGCTTTTTACAGAATAATCTCTGCAGACAATTGTCCCTCTTGCTTCCCTGCAATCTACTGGCTCTTGCATGTCTATTATTTCTCATTTGAATCACTTCCTACTCACCTATGCTATAGCAATTTATGGTATGCGATTCACCTCCCAGCCCATGCTTGGGACAAGGGAGGAAAGAGGAGCAGCCAGGGGGGACAGGACAAGTCCAGGGAGGACATGTAAGCTCGAGGCAGATAGCACCCAAGGCCAGGCTCAAACCCAGGGTGGCAAAGCTGAAAGGTATCAGCATTAATTGGAGTGCCCTCTGCATATCGCCTTGTACATCAGCCCTTGTACAGGATTGGCCAAGACTCAATTGACCCCTACAACCCAGGAGTCAGCCGGCTGGGCAGAAATAGGGATCCAGAACAGGCACATTTCAAAGCACAGTACATTGAACAAAAAAAATGAAGAGAATAGAAGGAAAACCTGGGCTAATACTCTGGTTTTGTGTTTGTGTGTTCTGGAAGGTCGCCTGGGGAAAGGTGAAAGTGATTGGATTAGTGAGATCATCTTTCTTTAGGCTTCTGAGCTTGCATCAGGAGCGATTTATAATCATTTCTATTGTTAAACTCTCTTAATGGGAAAATGTAATTTTTTTTAGTTAAGCCCAATACGTCTCACAATTCATTAAAGCTCTGGTTAAACATTCTTGAAATAGAAAGGATTAAAGTAAATAAATAATTATTGCACAGTCATGTCCCTGACTGTGATGGGACTTTATTTCAACGGGATGCTTTGGATAATCTGCAGATACAAATGGAAATTAATTTGTATCACGTCAAGGTGATATTTAAAAATAATTTGGTCTGGAAATTGCTGCAGCACTGGTTCTGAATCAGCTAAAGTGAAAATAAAGAGTGCAAATTGTCGGGGGTTGGGGAGGGAGTGGGTGAGGGGGTGGATGATTTTTCATTGCACTACGACCTTCACGAGAGCTTCTCTGGAGGAACCCTTGAACCATTTCAAACTCAACAATAACAGCTTCAATTGTAAAATCTGCTTCCATTGGAAGTTATTGTTTCCAGTTAAACTCGGGACATTTCACAAACCAAACTTACTGAAATACTAGCAAAAAATATTTTTGGTGATATTTTGTGCCTGCCCAGCCTCTGGATGTAAAACAAAATGAAAATTAGATGTAACCTCATTCAAAGCAGAAGCGGATAATATTGATAAATGGAATATTTGTAACAAAAATACACTCAGTGTCCACTTTATTAGGTACACCTGCTTGTAAATGCAAATATCTAATCAGCCAATCATGTGGCAGCAACTCAATGCATAAAAGCATGCTGACATGGTCAAGAGGATCCGTTGTTGAACCTAAATATCAGAATGGGGAAGAAAAGTGATTTTAGTGACTTTGACCGTGCAGTGATTGTTGGTGCCAGACAGCGTGGTTTGAGTATATCAGATACTGCTGATCTACTAGGATTTTCATGCAGAACAGTCTCTAGAGTTTGTTTATTGTATTTAGAAATACAGCCTGGAACAGGCCTGTCCGGCCCAACAACCTATCCATTGTAAACCTAGCCTAATCACAGGATTTACAATGACCAATTAACCTGCTAACTGGTATGACTTTAGACAGTGGGAGGAAACTAGAGCACCTGGAGGAAACCCATGTGCACACAGGAAGAATGTACAAAGTTTCTTACAAAGAACATGAGAATAGAACTGCTCAGTCCAATACCCCGGGCTGTCATGATAACCACTTTGTCACCGTGGTGTCATTGCTTACAGAGAATGCTGTGAAGAACAAAATTCATCCATTGAATGGCAGTTCTGCAGCTGAAAATGCCTTGTTAATGAACGTGGTCAAAAGAGAACAACCAAACTGGTTCAAGCTGACAGGAAGGGGACAGTAACTCAACTAACCATGCGTTACAACAGTGGTATGTAGAAGAGCATCATTGAGTAGACCACATGTTGAACCTTGAAGTGGTTGGGCTACAGCAGCAGAAGACCACAGACATACACCCAGTAGCCACTTTATTAAATACAGGAGGCATCTAATAAAATGGACACTGTATATAATGGAACAATCTGAAGGTTTTAAGCTCGGGCAGGTATAATGGAATCAATTGACTTCTCCTGTACTGCATACTTGCATGGTGCATACATAAGACTAAGATTTGAATTTATTCATTGGACAAGGAAGAAACAGCTTTGGTGTTCAACTAAGTGCACTGTACACAAACTAGGACTACTTGCTAAGGCAGATATGACATAACTTTGCATTAATCTTCATGCATTCTTATCTCCAAGTTAGAGTTTAGAAATTAGAGCAAATAATCTGAGACTCCAGTGCAATAGGGGGCAAGTGCTACATTGTCAGAGGCACTGTCTCATGGTTGGTATCTAAATAAAGGTTCCAGCTGGCCCTACTGGTCTCTCAGTCCTATTTATTTTATCAATGAACAGCAGAATTGGCTCTACTGTGTTGGTCAATTTCTGCCCTTCAATTGCTGTTAAATTATTGTCTTCTTCGGCTGTCCATCGATTTTCGATGATGACTGAGGCCCGGGCAAGGTTGTATGGAAGACCTGCTGTTGCCCATGCTGCAAGTCTCCCCCCTCCATACCACCGATGTTGTCCTAGGGAAGGGCATTAGGACCCATACAGCTTTTTACTGGTGTCGCCACAGAGCAAAGTGTGATTAAGTGCCTTGCTCAAGGACACAACACACTGCCTCAGCTAAGGCTCGAACTAGCGTCCTTCAGATCACTAGACTGACGCCTTAACCACACGCAGCTCAGAGCAACGTACACAAAATCCTGTGGGAACTCAGCAGGTCAGGCAGCACCTATGGAGAGAAATAAAGAGTTGGTGTTTCAGGCCTGAAGAACCCTTCATCAGGATATTCATTGGTTTTGATGAGGGATCTCAATCTGGAAGGTCAACTGTTACTTCCTCTCCACTGATTTTGCCTAATCTGCTGATATCCTCCTGAATGTTGTGTGTGTTGCTCTGGATTTCCAGCATCTGCAGAATCTCTTGTGTTTATAAATGATCCCTTTGTTGTTTGTGCTAATTAGCTGTATGCAAATTAACTGTCAATCTTCCTCCATAATAACGGTTAATATTTTTTATTTAAAAAACACACTTCAGTACATGTCCCTCAGCCATCCAAAAAGGAGGCTCACTGAAGCTATTTAGGAGCACAGAAAAACAACTGGTTATCAATCATTTCACTCAGCAGTCCACTTCAAAAGAAACGCAGTGATCAATACTATCTTCCATACAAGAACAGGCCCTTCATGACCTCAGTAAAGACTTTGACTCTGTTATTCAGGAGGGACTGAGGAAAACTTGCTTTAAGTCCTACCAGCAAACATATCTTTACCTCCCTCCCTCTCTCTGCTTTCTCTAGGAATCGCTCCCTTCGTGATTCTCTTGTCCATTCATTCCTTCCCACTTATCCCTACAAATGGCCTAAGTGCTACACCTGTTCATTTACCTCCTCCCTCCCCTCCATTCAAGGCCCAAAACAGTCCTTCCAGGTGTGGCAATACTTCACCTGCTTATCTGTTAGGGTCATCTATTGTGTCTCGTGCCACTCTTGTGGCCTCCTCGACATTGGTGAGACCGGTTGCAAATTGGGGGATCACTTCATCATGCACCTCCACTCTATCGCCAAAAGCGGAGCTTCCCAATGGCCAAACATCTTAATTCTGTTTCCCATTCCTGTTCCTACATGTTGGTTCCTGGGCTCCTCTTGTGTCATGATGAGGCCACCGTATATTCTCTCTGGGTTGCCTCCAACCTGATAGCATGAATATTGATTTCTCCTTCTGGTAAAACCCTCCCCCTCCCCTCTTCTTATATTCCCCGCTCTGGCCTTTTACCTCTTCTTACCTGTTTATCACCTCCTCCTTTCCTTTCTCTTATGGTCCACTCTCCTCCCCTATCAGATTCTGTTCTCACCAGCCCTTTACTTTTCCCACCCACCAGGCTTCACCTATCACCTTCCATCTATCATCCTTCTCCTCCCCCCCCCCCCCACCACCTTTTTATTCTGGCACCTTTCCCCTTTCTTTCCAGTCCTGAAGATTTAAAAGGATGTTGCCTGCATTTGGGAGCATGCCTTATGAGAGTTGATTGAATGAACTGGGCCTTTTCTCCTTGGAGTGACAGAGGATGAGAAGTGACTTGATAGAGGTGTACAAGATAATGAGAGGCATTGATCGTGTGGATAGTCATGGGCTTTTTCCCAGGGCTGAATTGGATAGCAGGAGAGGGCATAGTTTTAAGGTGCTTGGAAGTAGGTACAGAGGAGATGTCAGGGGTAAGTTTTTTATTCAGAGTGCGTGGAATGGGCTGCCGATGGTGGAGGTGGATACGATAGTGTCTTTTAAGAGACTCCTGGATGGATACATGGAGCTTAGAAAAATAGAGGGCTATGGGTAAGCCTAAGTAGTTCTAAGGTAAGGACATGTCTGGCACAGCTTTGTGGGCCAAAGGCCTGTATTGTGCAGTAGGTTTTCTATGTTTCCATGTTTCTATGAAGAAGCTTCTTGGCCCAAAATGTCAACTGTTTACTCATTTCCACAGATGCTGCCTGACTTGCTGAGTTCTTCCGACATTTTGGGTGAGTTGCTTTGGATTTGCAGAATGTCTAGTGTTTACAACTTGTTTTAAATCTAGCTGCCCACAGAAATTTACCTTTGTTTCATGGTGCTACAATTCTAGCTAATGGGTCAACAGCAGAACCAATTTCTGTGCTCACCTTGCCAAGCAAACCCAAGCACTTTTGCCATTTTTTTGCAGGAAAATAATGCATCTTGCTCAAACCTGAGTGGAATTACTCATAATTGGTCCTTATGGCACAGAAGGTGGCCATGCTGGCTGCCAGGGGAACAACCAATCATGAACATTCCCATGCCATTTTACCCACATCCCAGCCAATAGGAATGATGTGGGAAATGTTCAAAAGTAAGCACTGACCACCTTATTCGGTACTCTTGTGTACCTGGTCATTAATGCAAACATATATTCAGCCCATCATGTGGCAGCTAACCAATGCATAAATGCATACAGACAAGGTCAAGATGTTTTGTTGTTGCTTGGACCAAACATCAGAATGGGGAAGAAATGTGATCTAAGTGACTTTGACCGTGGAGTGATTGTTGGTGTCAGACTGGGTAGTGGGTGGGGGTGGGACTGAGTATCTCTGCAACTGCAGATCTCCTGGGATTTTCATGCACAGCAATCTCTAGAACTTACAGAGAATGGTGTGAAAAGCAAAAAAAAACATCCAGTTCTCCTGGCAAAAATGCCTTGTTAATGAGGGAGGTCAGAGATGAATGGCCAGGCTGTTTCAAGCTGGCAGGAAGGTGACAGCAATTTAAAAGAAACACATGTTACAACAGTGGTGTGGAAAACTGCAGCTCTGAATGCACAACTTGATGTGGCTGGACTACAACAGCAGAAGACCGTGGGCATACGCTCAGTGGCTACTTTTTTTTAGATACAGGAGATGAATAATAAAGTGGTGACTGAGTGTATATCACCTCTACTCCAGAACCAAGGTGACGCCAACCTCAGTAGTAAATCTGCAGAATGATGATGGTGCTGACATTTGCTTTTAGAGCACAAGCTCCAAGTCATTGTCAACTCATTTACTCTAGTATACAAGACAATGGCCTTGCACTCAATCTCCATTAAGAAAAGGTCTCTTGTCAACCTGCCCTAGCTTTACACTGCTCTCTGACAATGAAGGTCAACAGTAAGTCTCTGGGCCATGCCCCATATCTTGGGCTGCTCCTCCCAGTGAAGACAGACATCTCTGCTGAGAGCCTTGGTAGTAAGCAGTAAATGCCGGCTCGACTGCAACATCTACGTCCTGAAAAAGAATGACATAATCAGAATCAGGTTTATTATCATTAACATATGTTGCAAAAGTTTGCTGTTTTGCAGTAGCAGTACAGAGCAAGATAAAAAAAATTACTCTAATTTACATTAAGAAATTAAAAAAAATAATAGTTAAGTAGTGGAAAAAGTGAGATAGTGTTCATGGTTTGTTCAGAAATTTGATGGTAGAAGGGAAGAAGCTGTTCCTTCGATGATGACTGTGTGTCTGCTCCTGTACCTCCTCAGATAAGAGGGCATGACCTAGATTGTGCAGGTCCTTAATGATGGATGCTGCATTCTTGGGGCATCCCCTATTGAAGATGTCCCCAATGGTGGGGAGGCTAACACCCATGGTGGAGCTGGCTGGGTCCACAGCCCTCTGCAGCTTTTTCTGGTCCCGTGCCTTCATACATGATGATGATGTAACCAATCAGAGTGCTCTCCATGGAGCATCTGAGGAAACTTGCAAACAATATTTGGTGACATAAAAAATCTTCTCACACTCCGAATGAAATGTAGCCACTGGAGTGGCTTCTTCATCGTCATCATTGAATTAATATGTTGGGCCATATGGACAGGTGAACAAGGGTCAATGAAAAAAAAAGAAGTTGCCTCAGTTGTCCTGAAATACTGTCTATAATTTAAAGAGAATCAAATGCTTATATTGAAATTCTTCCCCTTTGTCCCACATTTAAAGTTTGGAGCATAGTTTTCACTCAGCCTCAGTGTGGGTGACTTTAACATCTGACTCACCCTGAGAAGGGATAAATTGACTTTTCTACTTTCTTGTCAAATGCCTGTAATGAAAGCTGTCTGGACTCCATTCTAAAATATTTATTGTAGATCTGTTGTCAATTTGCTTGAGCTTCTCACTGGGCCAAGTGTCAGCTCTAGTTACAGGGACACAGGTGGCGAAGAGAGGGGGCTGAGTGATCGCCCTCTCAAGACTTCACAGACAATGTAACAACAACACACATCATCTCATGGAAGAGAGTGGCTGCTTACGGGTGTGCAGAGCACACATATTACAAGCCCTGCCATCTGGCAACAAAAAAATTGTCTTTGCAAACAGTTGGTGTAGAAAATGCTTGCCTGCAGGAACTGCACAGCAGTAGGGTATGCAGATAATTGACTTTTAACAAGCATACTCCTACCTGAGAGGTTCCTGTTCAGTATAGTTTATAAGCAGGTGGCCTGCTCATTGACCGGTATTGACTAAGAAGGATTTCTGGTACAGACTGCCAGGAGCAGTGAATGAAGTTGAATTCATCCAAGTTCCCCAGAGCATTTGTGGATTCATTGCTGAAAAAATTGTTTTATTTTCTGTTGAAATCATATCACTCCTTCGTCTGAATCTATACTCATTAAGTTACCAGTTTACATTCAGTCATCCTCTCTCTCCTGAACATGCTGTGGGGCAGCATTGTAGTGTAAGGCTAGTACTGCGTAGTGATGCGTGTTCAATTCCTGGTACTGCCAATTTGGAGTTTATACGTTCTCCCTGTAACCGCATGGATTTTTTTCTCTGTACTCCAGTTTTCTCCAAAATTCCAAAGACATGTGGCTTGGTAGGTTAACTGCTCATGTGGGCGTTATTTCACAAAGTGAACTGTTGGGCCAGCAGGGCCTGTTACTGTGCAGTATCTCAAAATAAAATCAATATTTTAAAACAAATCTTCAAAAATCGGTTCTTCCTCTCAGACTCAAGAACGTAACTCCAATCAAGCCAGGTTATTTATTATAACATACAGATCAAATACAGCAAAAACTCGGTTGATATTTCCACACAAAACATTCAAGAGAGAGAGAAACCTATTCCTTTCTCATCAAAAACACTAAGTCACTAGCAGTATTCACAGTCTGATGTTAACCATTTGGCCTTGAAACAACTTCCACAACCCAAAATCAGAATCAGATGTACTCTTATTGATATTGACATCTATGAAGTGAAATGTGTCTTTTTTTATGGCAGCAGATCGGTAGAAAGACATAACATTACTAAAATATTACAAAAAATTAATAGAACAAAGAAAAAAGGATTAATATATCCGCAAGTTCATGAACCATTCAGAAATTCATGGTGGAGGGGAAGAAGCTGTTTCTGAATCATTGTGTGAGGTTTCAGGTTCCTGTGTCTCATCCCTGATGGGAATAACAAGTAACCTCTGGTAGTAACCCTAATCATTACCTCAGTCTAACAACACTATGTCCACTTTGCACTAGAAGAGACTTGTTTGTTCTAATTGTGTTCTTTCTTGGATAATTTTGTAAAATTTGTTTTGCTTGTGGACGTCGTGCATCTGTATTTGTGCCTGCTTCAAGTGCATTTTTCATTGCACCTGTACTGTGCAAATGACAATAAACTGGACTTTGAAATGTGTCTCCATACTGTAGGAGGTTTAACTGGATGAGTGTTCAGATATGTAGAACATAAAATTACTACATTACTGTGCAAAGGTCTTAACCTATATATGTGTGTGCCTAAGACTTTTGCACAGTACAGTAGTAATTTTATATATTGCAATGTACTGCTGCCACAAAAAGACACAAATGCCATGACATATGTGAGAGATGATTCTGATATGGGTCTCTACTGTGGACTGAGAGTGGGAAGAGGGCAGGGAGAGGGGAATCATGGTTGGGAAAGGGAGAGGGAGCGGAAAGTGCCAGAAAAACATTCTGTAACGATCAATAAACCAATTTTTTGGAATCAAATGACCTTGCCTGGTGTCTTAGGGCTGGGTGTGTTTGCACTCGCACCACCCCCCCCCACCCTGCCACTCCTTTTCTGCCACCAGTCCCACACCTGTCCCATGGTGCTCCACCCTCACCATTCCCAACATCCTTTGCTCCCGCCAATTTTACAAACTTGCTCTCCAGTCCACATTGATAAATACACTACTGTGCCAAAATCTTAGGCACCTTAGCTATATACATATGCCTAAGACTGTATATATCTGAGAGACTAAACAGTTTCAATATCACATTCAGATTCTTTCATTTATCATATGTACATTAAAGCATACAGTGAAATGGGTCATTTGTATTAATTACCAACACAACGTATGGATGTGCTGGGGGCAGGATCTGAAGTACTGAGTATAGGAGATGTGAGAAAAGTGGTCAATATAGCGATAAGAAAGAATAAAAGGAATTGAGAATGCTGTTACTTGTTTCTCAGAATTGGATTAGCACGGTACACAGAAGCAAACATGCACAAGAATGAGATGAGTGCTGTTGTATTTGCTCTGCATCTGTTTGTGCAGTGGAGTCTTTCAACATTGAATAAATCATATCACAATTTTAACAATACATCTGAGAACCTGAATCAACAGTTCTGAGCAACAGTACTTAGTATCAAGGATGTTAGAAAGACTGAAAATATGAATGCTATTAAAAGCAATAAAGTGATCTGAGAACGTTGGTGGATGTTACCATGGTATACACAACCAAACAGGCAGGTTTACAATGAACTAGTGTGTGTGTGAGTGCTATTGTATTTGCTCTGTGCTGTGGATTTTGTCTTTTTTGAGTAGGTCATATCACAATTTGCTGTGACTGTTTACTGCTGCCATATCGAGAGTGTGTTGCTGTGTCTTTCTAATATCATCCCTTCCCTTTTATTGTCTCCCATCTTGTGAAAATTTCAGACAGGAAATTTATTAATCGATAGAATGTTCATCTCCATGCAATCGTTGCTGTGAATAGGGCCACCATTCTCGGTGTGAAGTCACTGTCCCTGGAGACATGCTCAGTGACCTGCGTAGTCACTTTCTCTGGTGTCTGACACACAAACATGAGACTCTGCAGATGTGGAAGCCTTGGGCAACACACTCAAAATGCTGGAGGAACTCAGCAAGTCAGACAGCATCCATGGAGGGAAATAAAGAGATAGCTCTTTATTCGCCTCTGTAGATGCTACCTGATGTGCTGAATTTGTGTGTGTTTGACATAATTTGGATTAAGTGCTGAGCTGATGAACAGCCTTGATCATGCATGTGTTTTAGTACTGGGGAGTTGGGGTGTGTTGGTCCATTGATGTTGGACTAAATGCAGATATTTTCCCTAAAACATTTCAGAATTGTCCACAAACAAGCACACCTCCTCATGCACCAAATGCATCTCCATGAGAACTCTGCAAGCCATCTGCAAACCCTCTACCCAATACCCTGATCTGATTCTCTAGGGCATGATTCTACCCCAGATGAAGAGGCTGATTTGTTTTTTCTCTCCTTCATCCAGCCCTTGATTTCTTTCCATGTCCTCTGATCTGACCCTGCCTCTGTGATCTTCCTGAGTTCACTAGGTTCGCAGTATGGTGGTGGAATTGCCATTTTGTGCAAGCAGTGAGCTAAGCTGATTATCCTGGAGATCATCCAGGGGCTCGACAGGTAACCCACTGAATAATTTCAGGTTAACACACATTTTTGAGGGTCAGAACAACTCTGAGACTTTGAGCTCTTGTTTGTTTCAGTTTCTCCCATCACCTACCCTTGCAAGCATCCCAAGTGCTACACACCTCCTTCCTCACCTCCACTCAGGGCCCCAGGTGAGGCAACACTTCACTTGTGAATCTCTTGGGGCCATTTATTGCGTTCAGTGCTTCTGATGTGAGCTCCTCTATTTGGGGTGTGCTTCATCACGCACCTCCGCTCCATCTGCCACAAGCGGGATGATGCGGTGGCTGAACATTTTAATGCCGATTCCCATTTCCATTCTGATATGTCAGTCCATGGCCTCCTCTTGTGCCAAGATGAGGCCACTTTCAGGGTGGAGGAGCAACATCTTATGTTCTGTCTCGGTAGCCTCCAACCTAATGACACGAATATCACTTTCTCCTGCCAGTAAACAAACTCCCCTCACCCCCTATTCCACACACTGACCTTTAACCTTCTTCTCAGTGGCCTTTTCCTTCCCTCGGCCCTCTCCTCCTTCCCTTTCTCCTATGGCTTATTCTCCTCTCCTATCAGATTTCTTCTTTTCCAGTCCTTGACCATTCACACCCTCCTGGCCTTACCTATCACCTTCTAGCTAGCCTCTTTCCTCTCCCCAAACCTTTTTATTGCGGTACCTTCCCCCTTCCTTCCCAGTCCTGAAAAAGTCGTCATTTCCACAGATACTGCCTTGTCTGCTGAGTTCCTTGAGGATTTTGTGTGTGTTGCTTTGGATTTCAGGCGTCTGCAGACATTCCCATGTTTATGTGGCTAATCTTTGTTTAGCTTGGTACACAACATTCATTGCTAACATTACTATTTTGAATTGTACGCTTGCCATCTGAATTAGTGAATAGAAGTGGGAACGCAAAGATGTTATGAATGATTGGGAGTAACTTCCCATGTGGACTAGGAACACGGCCCATTCCAACCTCCAGTTCTATGGAATGCTGAAAGTGATCTACCTGAGGCTGATGGACTGAGGGTTTGGAAAAACTTTTTCTTTGCCTGTATCTCATCTGTCTGCACGGCAGCAGTGTAATAATTAGTGTAACGCTTTTCAGTGCCAGTGATCTGTGTTTGATTCCTGCCATTATCTGTAGGGAGTTTGTACATTCTCCCTGTGACCACATGGGCTTCCTCCTGGTGCTCCGGTTTCCCCCCACAGTCTGAAGATGGATCAGTAAGTTATGGGCATGCTACGTTGGCACCAGAAGCACGACAACACTTGTGGGCTGCCCTCAGCACGTCTTCAGACTGCATTGGTCCTTGTCAAAAATTATGCATTTTGCTGTATGTTTTGATGTACGTGTGACAAATCAGAATCAGGTTTATTATCACCGGCATGTGACGTGAATAAAGGTAATCTTTAATCTTTACAATGAGCTCCAGCTTTTTGACACTAGAATAAACAAAGGCAACATTGGAATGAAACACCTTGCGTCTTTCTTCAGAGAATAAATCCGTCTATTGCAATTCGGGTTTAATGTCATGATTTCACTCAAACATTTTGCTGCTCTATTCCTTGTTGTTGTAACCCTGTACATATCAGTTGATTAAGCATTTGTTGTTCATTTAAATAATTAATTCAAGTCGTCAAGTTGCTTTTTATTGTCGTTTCGACCATAAAGTACACAGAAAAAATTAAACGTTTTTCAGGACCATGGTGCTACATAAACAATACAAAAACTACACTGAATTACATAAACCAACACAAAAACTAACCAGACTACAGACCTACCCAGGACTGCATAAAGTACACAGAACTGTGCAGGCATTACAATAAATAATAAACAAGACAATAGGCACAGCAGAGGGCAGTAGGTTGGTAGTCCGACGGCTTGGGGGGAAATCTGTTACATAAGTAAACAGCTGAATGGCGGCGTCTGAGATTCCGTCTGTTTCTGTACTCCTGCCGAGTATTTCGTTGCCACAGATGTAGTCCAATTTAATGTCCATCTGAGAGCAGAATGGACGGGACAGCCGGCCAGCTAGGGCTTTGCTTTTTTTCCTGGCACCGACTCCTGCCCGCTCACCTCACTTCCGCTTCCTTGCACGCCGCTTACGCTGTCCCCACCTCCGGTTAAAGTAGATAAAGAATTCATCTCCATATTAAAATAATAAAGCATTAATGTACAGTTAATCAAATAAAGAGCCTATAGAGCTGATATTATGATTAGCAGATAACCGCAATGATCATAAATATTTAGTCTACAGCAGCATAATTAGCTTTCAGAATTTGTCTTCTCTCTTTCATTCCACATGAAGGGTCTTGACCGAATCCTTCAACTGTCCATTTTTCTTTACAGAGGCTGCTTGACCCATTGAGTTCCTCTCTCAGCGCCTGTTTTGCTGCAGGTTCTAGCTACTGTTGTTTACCTTGTTTCTCTGAGTGACAATAATTGACTGGTTCTGTTTTTGGATAAACTATTAGAGCATTTTCCTCCTCTCTGTTCCACTCCAGCAACTTAATGTGTCAATGACCAATGTATTCAGGATTTAATGGTGAATGCCCTTCAACAGTGAAGAGGCAAGGAAGAGATTTTTCACATGGACATGGTAATGATTAAAGCTTTCTGCAGTTACAAGTGATGGAGACAGTCATTTACAGTGTTTATAAAGAATTTACATATGCACTTGAGGGAAAATAATTTGCAAGGCTACAAAGTTCAAAGTTCAAAGTACATTTATTATCAAGGTATGTATAAATTATGCAACCTTGAAATTCAGCTCTCTGCAGGCAGCCACAAAACTAAAAAGCTGAAAGAACCCATTCAAAACAGACCACAAAAAAAACACAAATCACACAAACAATAAGAGCAAGCAACAGCATTCAGAATGAAAGTGAGTCCATGAACTTGAAACCCAGAGCAGCTGGAGCAGGGCAACAGGGCAAGAGCAGAGGTAAGATATTGCCTGGATTGAGCCTTAGGGAGCTGACAAGGCCTTAATGGGTTAAATGGCCTCTCCTGAGGCATAACAGTTCTATGAATTAACTTTCTAGAGTATAGCTTGACAAGAAATATGTTTGTGTAACCTGAAATTACAGACAGCAGATAAGAATGTTCAGTCAGAATTGCTTTGTAATATCTTACGAACAATCGACCATATTCCTTCCAAATAAGGATAACACACACAAAATACTGGAGGACATCAGCAGGCCAGGCAGCATCTACAGAGAGGAATAACTGAGAGGATGCTGCTTGACCTGCTGAGTTCCTCCAGCATTTTTTGAGTGTTGTTCTGGATCTTCCCAGCATCTGAAGAACCTCTTGTGTTTATGATTTGCCCTTGAAATAAGAATCTACAAATTATAATAGGCTGGTGAAAGTAAGTGCCTTCAGTCTTTAAATAAGCATCTGCTGTTAATTGTGTCCAAGAATTAGCACATCGAAACTAATGCCCTTAAATAGGCAATACTCAATCTTTTACTTTAGATAAGAAATTTTTGTTGAACATCCTGCTTTTAACTTAACCCTGAACATCCTGGGGTGGTTGGTGAGGAAAATTGTTTCCATATTTGTTTCAGCTTTTCATTTTCTTTTCACCCCAACTACCCAAAGCAAGGTTCAAAGATATTTAATTTCTGAAAAACAGAGGAGCCTCTTTCAGAACCTATGTTACTGAGTAATGGATTTCCTCTTTGTTCCAGTCCAGTGTCAGCCTTTTAAATCGGCTGGAATCATGCGTTGAGCTCCATTACCCACACATCAATGCAATGGCTTTGCCTCCCTTGCTGGGCCCCATGTAAGCACAATGTTATAATAAAGTCAAGGCTTCAGCCCTTTGTAATCATCCATGCAGCTCTTGCTAAAATTGCTTTAAATCATTGTTGAGCTTCCTTGGAAATTCCCAGCTGATAAGAGAAAATTGTATATATGACTTCTATACAAATTCAGTGGTTTGTTAATGTATTCAAATAATAACCTGGTAAGTCAAGGCCAGCTACATCTTGAAACCAACTAATTAAACCTGTATTTGGTTCATTGAAGCGAAAGATATGTCTTACATTGGGCTTGAAGGCCTTATTATCCTATGTGTTACACTGTAACTTTCAGGTTAAGTTGATGACTGTATTTTTATAACCTTAATGTAAAATCATTGAATGCACGGGCCAGATCTTATTCAGGTTTGAAACTTATGAATGGATCTAGCTACTCAGGCTTTTTTCTGCCATTTCATTAGATAATAGTTTTTTAATGTCTTTTTTAACTTCATACATATAGCTTGGCTCCCCAGAGGATAAGCTGAGTTACATTAGAAAACTGCTGTTTTAGTGATGAGTAATTAATACCCAGCTCATTCAACCTGGTGTCTCTGCACACAAAATGATATGCTGTCTACTTGTTCAGCACACACAAAATGCTGGAGGAACTCAGCAAGTCAGGCGACATCTATGGAGGGGGAATAAACAGTGTTATTTTGGGCCAGGGCTCTTCATCAGGATCTGGTGACGGATCTCAGCCCAAAACATCGACTGATTATAGACACTGCCTGGCTTGCTGATTTTCTCTAGGACTTTGTATGTGTTGCTCAAGACTTTTATAAGATATAGAAGCAGAATTGGACCATTTGGCCCACCGAGTCTGCTCCGCCAATTCTTCATGCCTGATCTATTTTTTCCTCTCAACCTCAATTTCCTGCTTTCTCCTTGTATCCCTTCATGCCACGACCAATCAAGAATCTATCTACCTCTCCCTTAAATATACATAGACTTGGCCTCTATAGCAACGTGTAGCAATGAATTCCACAGGAAACTGTTATGTTCTGTAAATCCAAAACAAGAAACTAATCAAAATAACAATAGTGGAGTCTGGAATGGGTGTATGTTAGTTTTTTTTTAGCAAGGTGCCAGCATTGCGGGGATGTGTTTAGCTAAGACAACTTCAGTTGATTCCATGCACCATTTGCAAGTCACATCCCCTGCAATAGAGTCAACTGATAGCAAATTAAGAAAGGATGATGCCACAGCAGTGCTCAAGGATGGCATTGGAAAGCTCAAACACATCAAGGGTAAAATAGTGTTAAATAAAAATGCCACACCCATGTTTTTCAAAGCCCTTCTGGTTCCTAACAATGGATGACATGGTGGTGGGGTGACCCATTCCATTCACATATATGACATATTTGGAGATGTTTCTTGTCGTTCTTACCCGTTACAATGATGTCACCTGGGTAACTCAGAACGCCTGAGCAGCCTTGCAGAACCTGGTCCAGAGTGCAGGTGCAGAGGCTACTTCAAAAATGGCATTCTTCTTCCATCTACAGCCGCAGGTAGGTCTCAGCTACATGCACTTTGCTGAAGTGTTTTCTTCACAGAAAGATTTGCAAAGATATCCTCTATCCTGGGCAGAGGGTACTGGTCTACTTTCAGTACTGGGTTCGTGGTGACTTTAAAATCACCACAGATCTTGACAGACACATTTCTCTTGGCTACAGAGACTGTGGGCTCCACTTAACCTTGGAAAGAATTTCTTGAGCCTCATGCAATCTAGCTTACTGGCTACTTCACCGCAGATGTTGTAAGGAACCAGAGGATTTTGCAAAACTTGGGTGTGACATTTTTATTGAACACTATTTTATCCTTGATGTGTATGAACTTTTCAGTGCCATTCTCAATCGCTGCTGTGACGTCATCCAGTACCTTTCCTAATTTGCTTTCAGTTGACTCTTTTGCAGGGGATGTGGCATGCAAATGGTGGATGAAATCAAATTGCAGTTGTCTTAACTAAACAATCCCCACAGTGCTGGCCATCCTATTTTTACCACATACAAGCCCAGTGCGGCTTGTTGATTCATCAGGACTTGGCCGGAAACGTCGACAGAGCTTCTCCCTATAGATGCTGCCTGGCCTGCTGTGTTCCACCAGCATTTTGTGTGTGTTGTTTGAATTTCCAGCATCTGCAGATGTGTGGCTTGTTGATTATTCCATTTCACTGCTACAAATGACTTTCCCACAGGAGTTATCATTTCTCCAGTGTTAGTTCTTAGTTGGATATCTGGAGGCTTCAGTTGAGTATCTTTGAAATGCTGTTCTAACTCATTTTATGAAATGACTGAAACAGCCGAGCCAGTGCACAATTCCATTTTAATTAATTTGCTGTTCACTGTTAGTGTAAGCTACATATATTGCTTGCCTATTGCTAGTTCGCATCTTAAATCTCAAGGCACGTGCTCCTCTCATCATTTTCAGGTTTTTCAACAGCATGCACATCCGTGCTCTTTTTGAAACTGCAACTTGAATTTTTATCTTTCTCTCTTCTCTGTGCAGGCTATTCATTGTTGTCTGCCCGACATTGTTTTTGTATGTCACCCAATTTGTTGCATTTTCTGCAAGCTTCACCTTTAAACCTGCATTGGTCCGTACATGTGAGCCCCTGTCACAATGGTAACATAATTCGTTTACCCAGGCAGGTTCCTGTGAAGAGATTACACACTCACTTTCATTTCTGACTGAAACTCAGGCATGTCTCTGTCTGCTGTTTGGACTGCTCTTTTAAATATAAGTTGCGCTTCAGCTAGGAGTCATTTTTGAATGCTTTCTTGTAAGATTCCACAAACTAAACAATATCACGGTGGACACTGAGCCCATCTTTGAACTGGCAATTCGCTGAGAATTTTTTAAATTCAGCCACGTATGTTGAAATGGATCCCCGTCCACAACTTTTGATTCTGCTTATGAAGCCTAAAGCATTCTGCAATCAACTGTGATTTCCATTCTAAATGTCCCTGCATTGCTTTCAGGGTATCAGCTAAGCTAATTTTGGCTGGTTGGGTTAGAGGAGTTAAACTTCTAAGCAAAAAGTATGCCTTTAAATCAGATGCACTCGACAAAATTGGCATTTACTTTTCTTTGGCTATTTCATTTGCTTCAAAATACTGCTCAATTTGCTCAGTATATGATTTCTAATTATCTCTTGTGCAATCAAACACATCTATCTTTCCAACATAGCCAGCCATTTCTACTTTTTTAAATTTATTATTATCAGCCAGTATTCACTGTTCATGTACCTGTGAATTAGTCTGGTTTCTGCCTTTTTCTTAACTCGAAAGTCTCACTGTGCTTTTATTTAACTCGAACATCTCACCACTTTTTAAACTAGAATGTCTCACTGTGCTTCAACAGGTAGGTAGTTCTCTTGGGTGTACAGTATTTTTGTTTTTATTTTTATCAAGGCTCACCATATGATGTGGTGGTGTGATGACATATGTCATTTACGTACTATTACATATAACCTGTAATGAATTATTTAAACAAAGGATGCCAAACAATACATTTACAACATTACTTAAATATTAAATACACAACATGAGGAAAACCATGCAGTCACGGGGATAATGTACAAGTTCCTTACAGGCAGCAGTAGAATTAAACCAGGGTTGTTGGTGCTGTAATAGAGTTGCGCCAGTTGCTATATCACTGTGCCAAGTGTGATTTCAATGGTCTCCCTTAACAAACAAAGGAGTGGCATGAAGCTGAGTTTTGCCACCGTTTGTATATTAGAGTCCTTGTATAACAAAACTATTTTACAGGAGAGATTTCCATTTTCACCTGAGTTCAATGCGAAGGATGTTACTTGACATTAATCATGTCAGTTACTGATCTAATGTTATACCTGTAGAGTGTGGTGCCTGAACTGAATCCCAACCCCTGGTGCTGAAATATCTCGGTATAGAATTATATTGGAAGGCTTTTATTGGATTATTATTGTCACATGCACCAAAATACAGCAAAAAATTTGTCTTGCATACTGCTCATACAGATCAATTCATTACACATTGAGCTAGAATAACGTAAAACAATATCAATGCAGAATAGAGTGTAAAAGTTACCGAAAAGTTGCAGTGCAGGTGAACAATAAAGTGCAAGTTCAGAATGCAGTTGATTGTGAGCTTAAGAGTCTATCTTGTCATACAAGAAGTCTGTTCAAGTCACTGATAACAGTGGGACAGAAACTTTTCTTGAACCTGGTGGTACATTCTTGAATATTCTGTCTGGATGCATAACAACTGGGTATGGCACCAGCTCTGGATGTGATTGCAAAGAAACTGCAGAGAGTTGTGGATAGAGCTCACCACATCATAGGAAACTGCTTCCCTTCCATAGCCTCTGTCCATACTTCTCAGTTCAAGTTCAAGTTTATTGTCATCTGACTACATATACTGTATACAACAAAGAAAGCATCATACCTTCAGACCATGGTGCACCCACAATACATCTATATCACATAATAAAATAAAACCGAATGTTACCATAAATAAGTTAATAAAATATAATTCACAGTACAGGTGAATTGCACAGTTAGTGTCCTAGTGACAAGACTTCGGTGGTGGCAGGGTAGTCATTAGTCACAGCCTGAGGGAAGAAGCTGTTCCGTGGTCTGGCAATCCTAGTCCTGATGCTCCTGTACCTCCTTCCCGATGGTAATGGGTAAAGAGATAGTAGGATGGGTGGTAGGGATCCTCAATAATGCTTCGGGCCCTTCCCAGACAAAGTTCACAGCGAATTACACAAATGGGGGGGGAGAGGGAGTCCCTGGAAATCCGCTGGGCAGTTTTTATTCTCCTCTGTAGAAGAAACAAAAGCCTGGAAGCACATACCACCAGGCTTAAGGACAGCTTCTGTCAGGCTGTTATCAGACTCCTGAAAGAAACTCTTGTGAGATAAAATGGACCTTTGGCCTTACAATCTACCTCATTATGATCTTGCATTTTATTGTTCATCTGCACTGCACTTTTTGGTATCTTACACTTTATCCTGCATTGTTATTGTTCTACCTCAATGCACTATGCAATGAGATTTTGTGGGGAAGATCGGGAGTCTCGGATGGTATGTTGCTTCCCTGGTGCCGGGGTCCGAGACATCTCAGATTGGGTGCAGGTTATTCTCGAGAGGGAGGGCAAGAATCCAGATGTTGTGGTCCATGTAGGGACCAATGACATGGGTAGAATGAGTGAGGGGGTCCTGCATAGGGAGTTCAGGGAGTTAGGTGCAAAGCTGAAAAGCAGGACCTCGAGGGTAACAATGTCAGGATTGCTACCTGTGCCACGTGCGAGTGAGGCAAGGGTATAGAAAAATTATACAGACTAATACATGGCTGAGAGGATAGTGCAGGAGGGAGGGCTTCAGGTTTTTAGATAATTGGGCTTTGTTCCAGGGATGGTGGGATCTGTTCCGAAGGGACGGTTTACACCTGAACTGGAGCGGTACTAACATTCTTGCAGGGAAGTTTGCTAGTGCTTCTTGGGGGGGCTTAAACTAAATTTGCAGGGGGCGGGGATCCAGAATGTGAGAGAGGATAGCAAGAGGAAGAATAAAGGATAGGTGGGGACTACACAGTTCCAGAATATTAAGTGTATAGTAGAGAAAGGTGAGGCAGAACAAGTGATGAGGAGGACACATGTACAGAGGGATGGTCTGACGGAACATAGAGTTAAATGTGCAGAAAGAATAAGTAAATTTAGGAAGGACAACAAAATTCTAGGGGAGTATAGCCCGATGGGAGTTCGGGGAGCTGGGTTAAGCACAATAGGCAGCGATTCAAACAGAGAGAGGAGAAATGGGCTAAAAATTCTATATCTGAATGCACAAAGTTTCAGAAATAAGATGGATGAGCTTGAAGCTCAGGTGCGAATGAGTAACTATGATATTGTTGGGATAACAGAGACATGGCTGCAGGGAGATCAGACCTGGGAAATGAATGTACAAGGGCATACATGCTATCGTAGGGACAGAAATGTGAGCACAGGGGGTGGGGTGGCCCTGTTGGTGAGGAATGAGATTCAGTCCTTTACAAGGGGGGGACATAGGATCAGGAGAAGTAGAGTCTGTGTGGATAGAACTGAGGAACAGTAAGGGCAAAAGGACCCTAATGGGTGTTGTCTACAGGCCACCAAACAGTAGCATGGATATTGGATGCAAGTTGAATAGGGAGTTAACATTGGCATGTGGCAAAGGTAATGTTGCAGTAGTTATGGGGGATTTCAACATGCAGGTGAACTGGGAGAATCAGGTTGGTGCTGGACCCCAGGATAGGGAGTTTGTAGAGTGCCTAAGGGATGCATTCTTGGAACAGCTTGTATGAGAGCTGACCAGGGACAAGACTATTCTGGATTTAGTGTTATGTAATGAACAGGATTTGATAAGCAATCTTGAAGTAAAGGAACCATTAGGAGGTAGTGATCATAATATGATAAGTTTTTATCTGCAATTTGAGAAGGATAAGGGCAGCTCGGAGGTGTCAGTGTTGCAGTTGAACAGGGGAAACTATGGAGTCATGAGGGAGGAGCTGGCCAAAGTTGACTGGACGGATATCCTAGCAGAAAAGACAGTGGAACAGCAATGGCAGGTATTCTTGGGAATAATGCACAAGGTGCAAAATCAGTTCATCTCCCGGAGGAGGAAGGATTCAAAGGGGGGAAAGGGGCCACAGTGTTTGACAAAGGAAGTCAGAGATTGCATAGCATTAAAAAAAAAGGAAGTATGTCAGAGCTAAGGTGAGTGGGAGGAAAGTTGATTGGGAAGTTTTTAAGGAACAACAGAACTTAACTAAAAAGGCAATACGGGGAGAAAAAATGAGGTACGAATGCAGGCTAGCCAGGAATGTGATTTCCGGTATGATGGCAATTGTTTAGTTGCTCCGAACTTTTGCTCCGTCATTCTTCCTATCTTTGTGCTATATGTCTCCCTTCTTAAACCTTAGTTAGGTATTTTATTAGTTCTCTTTTACCTGCCTGTGAACACATCTATCTTATAATGGCTACCAAAAGTACTAAAACCGGGAAAAAGGAAACTTCTACAGCTTTGCCAGCTGACATTCTCGCTGTTTTGGAACAACATCGACAAGATATTTTAATGGATATTAGAAATGAATTTAGAACTTCTTTCAACCAGCTGGATCGCAAATTGGATCAGATCAATGCTAGAGTGGATGAACAAGTTGAACATTTATCTCGCATTGACTCAACTTCTGAAGATTTAAAACGCCGTGTTCAATATCTTGAAACTCTTTGCTCCAACCTGGAGGAGAAGAGCAGTAAACTTTTTTCCAAAATGGTGGATCTTGAAAACTGGAGCAGACGTTGCAATCTACGAATTCTTGGTTTGCCAGAGGCCACCGAAAAGGGCTCTCCCGTTGAATTTTTTGCTGATTTTCTCTGTGAGATTTTTGGGAAAGAATTTCTTCCGACTCCACCTGAGCTTGAAAGGGCTCACAGGATGTATGTTCCCCATGCAACTCTGGGTTCCCGTCCACGGCCGGTAATTTTGTGCTTTCATCAATACCAGGTGAAAAACCGTTTGATTATGGAGGCACGCCGCAGAGCTACTTTTGCTTTTCAAAATACGGTCATTCGTTTTGTGGAGGATTATGCCCCCCAGGTTCTGAAGATGTGTGCTGAGTTTAAAGGTGTAATGAAAGTGCTTTTTGATCGCGGATTCAGACCCTCTCTCCGAAATCCAGCCGATCTTTGAATTACGCTTACTACTGGAGATTATAAGTGGTTTAAATCAGTGAAGGAGGCTGAGGCATTTGTTGGAAGTCTTCTGGCCACCCTAGTCTTCATTGGAACCGGCCTGACCTTCTGAAATGGTTGTTAAGTACCTCTCGAAGTAAAACTATTTTTTCCGAACTCAGACTTTACTTGAATAATTCAGACATTATCTATTGAAACTCTAAGGGCTGTAGTCAATCTCTTCCTGGACTTGGTGCGTTTTTTCTAAATAGATAATCGAAGTTTAATGTTTCCCTGCGGACTTTTAGATTGTACTTGTGTAATCTATTTTATTTTTGTATAACTTTATCTATAGAGAACTACAATTGACTTTAACTTGTTTTGGAGGTTTGGAGTTTTTATTGAAGGCCTCCCCGTTGGTTGATTCATAGTTTAAGTTTTGCTTTTTTTTCTGTAAATGGTTGATAAGTACCCTCTTTGAATTTATAATTTCCCCCTTTTCTCCCTCCCTTTTTTTTTTCTTTTCTTTTAATCTTTTATAATTTTTTGCGGTTAGGTTAGTTTTAGTTTTCTTCTGATTTTCTTTGTATTAAGTTTTATACTTCTGTTGAAGTTGTTCTTATTTGTAATTCTGTTTTCTAGTGCATAAATTAATTATTATTTGCTATAGTATTTATACGGAGCTTTTGTTAACGACACAGAACTGGAAGTCATACTTGGGTTAATTTTTTTGGTAGAGCTAGCTGCTTTTTTAGGTAGCTGTCTAGTTTTGGGTTGCGAGGGTGGGGTGTGTTCTCCAGTTCCAACGCTACTCACTGTTTCTTTTGTTTGCCTTTGTTATTCAGGACATGTCTCTGTTTTGATTCTATGGATCTATGGTTACATTTTTGCTCCCAGACTGTTATTGTACTGCTTGATTTTTTTATATGCCTGCTGCCTTCTATGCACTAACAATTGATAATGGTTAACACACTTAAACTTGTGAGCTGGAATGTAAGTCATCCTGTTAAAAGAAGGAAGGTCTTCTCGCATATTAAACAACTCAAAGCTCACATTGCCTTCCTTCAAGAAACTCATATTCGTAGTTTTGATAATTCTCAGCTTTTGTCAAAGTGGGCAGGTCAGCATTTTCATTCATCCTTTGCTGCCAAAGCTAGGGCAGGGGGTGTCTCCATCCTTATTAACTCAAATATTCATTTTGAACTCCATAATAAGATATCTGATACAAATGGCTGTTTTATTATTGTTTCTGGTAAATTATATAATACTAAAGTTGTACTAGCAAACCTGTATGCTCCCAATTTTGATGATGTTAATTTTTTTGAACATTTTTTCTCCTCACTACCAGATTCAAACTCATACTCTCTTATACAGGGTGGCAATTTCAATTGTTGGTTAGATCCTAATTTGGATCGATCGTTCTCTGTTACTAGACTACCTACTAAATCTGCCTTAGCTAATTATGGTATCTCTGATATATGGCGTTTCCTTCATCCTACTGAGAGAGATTGTTCTTTTTTTTCACATGTTCACCATACCTTTACTAGAATTGACTACTTTTTACTCGATAATCAACTTATTCCATTTGTCAATTCTTGTGATTATCAGAGTATACTGATTTCTGACCATGCCCCAATTACTTTGTCTTTAAATTTTCCTGGTCTCCCTCAGAGGAACAAACACTGGTGTTTTGACTCGACTTTATTATCGGATGATGATTTTCTAAAATTTATTAAGGATCAGATAACCTGTTATTTTAACACCAATACATCATCTGAAATGTCATCCCAGATTGTCTGGGATGCCATGAAAGCATATTTGAGGGGTCAAGTAATCTCCTATACAGCAAATCTCAATAGAAAGTCCTGTGCAGATCGATTAGACCTCATTAATCAGATTAAAGAATTGGATCAACTGTATGCTCAAACTAAGAATCCTGAATTATACAAGAAGCGTGTAGAACTTCAAACTAAATTTAATCTTTTGTCTACTCAACCTGTCGAACGTCAACTTCTTGAAAGTAAGAGTCGCTTTTATATTCATGGTGACAAATCTGGTAAATTTCTAGCCAATCAGTTGAGGCGTTCCAAAGCCAAACAACATATTACAAAGATCCAGAAGGAGAATGGAGACTTTACATCGGATCACTTAGAAATTAATGACGCATTTAAAAATTTTTATTCTTGACTTTATTCCTCTGAATCTCTGAATGAGAATATCTCTGTTGATTACTTTTTAAATAATCTGAATATTCCTTCGCTTTCATCTGATTTTAAAGCCAAACTTAATGCGCCTATATCGTTAGAAGAAATATCTTTTGCAATTTCTGCATTGTCTTCAGGGAAATCTCCTGGACCTGATGGGTTCCCCATAGAATTTTATAAATCATTCTCTTCACTTCTTTCTCCTCAGTTACTCTCAATATTATCTGACTCATTTAATTACAGTAAATTGCCACCCTCTTTTAATGAGGCATTTATTATTCTTTTATTAATAAAGGGTAAAGACCCAACAGAGTGTACCTCGTATAGGCCGATTTCTTTGCTTAATGTTGATGTTAAAATCTTGGCCAAAGTTTTGGCTTATAGATTAGAAACTGTTATTCCCTCTATTATTTCTGAAGATCAAACTGGTTTTATTAAAAACCGTCTTCTTTTTTTAACATTCGGCGTTTATTTAACATTTTATATTCACCTCCATCTGGGATTCCTGAATGTGTTATTTCCCTCAATGCAGAGAAAGCATTTGATCGTATAGAATGGAACTATCTTTTTGCAGTTTTAGAAAAATTTGACCTCGGTCAAAGTTTTATCTCTTGGATCAAATTGCTGTATCTATGTCCTCCTGCCTCTGTTTTGACTAATTTTCAGAAATCCCAGTTATTTAACCTCAAACGTGGCACCCGTTAGGTATGCCCTTTAAGTCCCTTTCTCTTTGATTTGGCTATAGAACCTTTGGCGATAGCATTTTGAAATTGTCCTGAATTGACCGGGATTTGGAGAGGGGGTGTTGAGCATAAAGTTTCTCTTTATGCTGATGACTTATTACTTTTTCTTTCAAATCCGTCTACATCCTTACCTCCAATGTTTTCACTTCTTGATCAGTTTAGCCAGATCTCTGGCTATAAACTTAATTTACATAAGAGTGAACTTTTCCCAATTAATAAAGAAGCACAAGAATTAACATTCTGTGATTTCCCTTTTAAAGTAGTTCATAATCAATTTACTTATCTTGGGATTACAGTCACAAGGAAGTTTAAAGATCTCTTTCGTGAAAATTTTGCCAGTCTTTCACATACTATAAAACAGAGTCTGTTACAATGGTCACCTCTATCTATGTCTTTGGTAGGTCATATTAATGTTGTTAAAATGTATGTTCTCCATAAATTTTTATATTTATTTCAATCAATCCCAATTTTTATTCCTAAATCTTTTTTTGATTCCTTAGACTCTATTATTTTGTCATATCTGTGGAAGAATAAGCGCTCTAGAATTAATAAAGTTTATCTCCAAAAATCTAAAAAAGAGGGTGGCATGGATTTACCTAACTTTCATTTATGTTATTGGGCAGCCAATATATGTTGTGCTACCTTTTGGTCTTTTTTCCATGGCCAACCCAAGTGCCCTAATTGGGTGGCAATGAAGTTGGGTTCCACTAAAGATTTATCTATTTCTGCACATCTTGGCTCTGCACTCCCTAGTAGTTTGTCCAGATTAATTGTTAATCCTCTTGTTGGACACACTTTGCGTATATGGGCTCAGTTTAGGAAATTTTATGGTTTCTCTGGTTTTTCCTTTTCTAGCCCTATCTTACATAATCACCTATTTTTTTTTTACCTACTATGTATGATTCAGCATTCCATGATTTGTACAGGAAGGGCATTAGACATTTTGAAGATCTTTTTATTGATAATCGCTTCGCATCTTTTCAACAGCTCTCTGCTAAGTTCAATCTGCCCAATACTAATTTTTTTTAGATATCTCCAAATTAGACACTTTATTAATCCTTTAATTCCTAACTTCCCTGAAATGCCTGAGAAAAATGTTATGGATTTCTTTCTTTCTATTAATCCACTAGGTAAAGGTTTAATATCATTTATTCATGATAAATTAGCAGCCTTACGGCGTGCCCCTGTGGATAAAATTAAAATGGCTTGGGAGCATGACTTAAATACCTCCTTATCTGATGAGACTTGGGACTCGATTCTCAAATCGGTTAATTCAACCTCTTTTCATGCTCGCCATTAACTTTTACAGTTTAAGATTGTTCATAGAGCCCATATGTCTAAATCTAAACTATCTCGATTTTACCCTACTATCAGTCCTCTTTGTGATAAATGCAAAAGGGGTGAGGCCTCTCTCATTCATATGTACTGGTTTTGTCCTAGCTTGGAGAAATTTTGGAAAGATGTCTTCATAACGTTATCATATATTCTGAATCGCCATCTAGAACCTAACCCTCTAATTGCTTTGTTCAGTTTTTTGGGTGAGACAGATTTACGTCTGAGTTCGACTAAGTGTCGAATATTATCTTTTGCTGCTCTCCTGGCTAGATGTTTAATCCTCCTTAGATGGAGAGATGTTGCCCCGCCCATGCATGCTCAATGGCTTAAAGATATTATGGCCTGCTTAGACCTTGAAAAAATTCATTATTCAGCTCTTAATTCGGATATAAAGTTCCATAAGGTCTGGGGACCTTTTGTTGAGTACTTTCATAACCTTCCTCTTAACTAAGGTTTTTTTCTCGGTCCCTTGCCTTCAGCTCCTTTTTTTTTTTGGCAGTAGGCATTAATATCTTCTGTTGCTAAGTGTATTTACAGCTTTGGGGGTTTGAATGTCCTGATTTATATTCTCTATATTGTGTTGTGGTTGGTCTGGAGTCTTTTTTGTTGCGGGGCTTGGGGAGGATACTAATTTTACATGTCTTCAATTTGGGTGCTTTCTCAATTATCTTTTTTTTGTATTATATTATTATTGTATGTTTATTTTTGCACTGTATTAATGCTCTTCATTTTGATCTGGGTTTTTTTTATCTGTAGCGATGTAGAAAATGTATAAAAAAACTAATTTAAAAAAAAGCTAGCCAGGAATATAAAGGAGGATAGCAAAAGCTTTTTTAGGTATATGAATGAAGACAAAGAAGATAGCTAGGAACAATGTTGGGCCCTTGAAGAATGAATTGGGTGAAATTTTTATGGGAAACTGAGAAATGGCAGAAGAATTTATTAAGTACTTTAGATCTGTCTTCACTAAGGAAGACACAAGCAATCTCCCAGTTGTATGGATGGGCCAAGGACATAGGGTAACAGAGGAAATGAAACAGATTGACATTAGGAAGGAAACGGTGATGAGTAGACTGATGGGACTGAAGGCTGACAAATCCCCAGGTCCAGATGGTCTGCGTCCTAAGGTACTAAAGGAGGTGGCCCTGGAAATTGTGAATGCATTGGTAATCATTTTCCAATGTTCCTTAGATTCAGGATCAGTTCCTGAGGATTGGTGAATGGCTAATGTTATCCCACTTTTTAAGAAAGGAGGAAGGGAGAAAACAGCGAACTATCCACTTGTCAGCCTGACATCGGTGGTGGGGAAGATGCTAGAGTCCATTATTAAAGATGAAATAGTGGCATATCTAGATAGCAGTGATAGGATTGGGCTGAGTTGGCATGGATTTACCAAGGGTAAATCATGCTTGATTAATCTATTGGAGTTTTTCGAGGATGTAACCAGGAAGTTAGACAAGGGAGATCCAGTGGATGTAGTTCACCTCAATTTTCAGAAGGCATTTGATAAGGTCCCACATAGGAGATTGGTGGGTAAAATCAAAGCTCATGGCATCGGGGGGAAGACATTGACATGGATAGAAAACTGGTTGGCAGATAGAAAGCAAAGGGTAGCGGTGAATGGGTGTTTCTCGGAATGGCAGGTGGTGACTAATGGGGTGCCACAGGGCTCGGTATTGGGACCACAGCTGCTTACCATTTACATCAACGATTTTAAATGAAAGCATTGAGAATAACATCAGCAAATTTGCTGATGATACTAAGCTGGGTGGCAGTGTGACATGTGATGAGGATGTTAGGAGAATTCAGGGTGACTTCGATAGGCTGGGTGAGTGGGCAGATACTTGGCAGATGAATAAGTGTGAGGTTATCCACTTTGGGAGTAAGAACAGGAAGGCAGATTATTATCTGAATGGTGTAGAGTTAGGTAAGGGAGAAATACAAAGAGATCTAGGAGTCCTTGTTCATCAGTCACTGAAGGTGAATGAGCAAGTGCAGCAGGCAGTGAAGAAGGCTTTTGGAATGTTGGCCTTTATTACAAAGAGAATTGAGTACAAGAGCAGGGAAATCCTTTTGCATTTGTACAGGGCCTTGGTGAGACCACACCTGGAGTATTGTGTACAGTTTTGGTCTCCAGGGTTAAGGAAGGACATCCTGGCTATAGAGGAAGTGCAGCGTAGATTCACGAGGTTAATTGCTGGGATATCTGGACTGTCTTACGCTGAGATGTTAGAGAGACTGGGTTTGTACACGCTGGAATTAAGAAGATTGAGAGGGGATCTGATTGAGACATATAGGATTATTAAGGGATTGGACAAGATAGAGGCAGGAAATATGTTCCAGATGCTGGGAGAGTCCAGTACCAGAGGGCATGGTTTGAGAATAAGGGGTAGGTCATTTAGGACAGTTAAGGAAAAACTTCTTCTCCCAGAGAGTTGTGGGGGTCTGGAATGCACTGCCTCGGAAGGTAGTGGAGACCAATTCTCTGGAAGCTTTCAAGAAGGAGCTAGATAGGTAGCTTATGGATAGGGGAATCAACGGATATGGGGACAAGGCAGGAACCGGGTATTAATAGTAGATGATCAGCCATGATCTCAAAATGGCGGTGCAGGCTTGAAGGGCCGAATGGTCTACTTCTGCACCTATTGTCTATTGATTGGATCTGTATAAACAGTGTGCAAGACAATGATTTCACTGTATTTTGTTACCTGTGACAATAAAAAAATCAATAACAATACCATTCTATGAAAGAGATTGTCAGCACATTAACACATTGATAGTTGTGAGAACTTGCTGGTCCCAAAGTGTACCTCTGCAAGACTGTCTAACTTTAAATAAATACTTCACTGGTTTTAAGATTCTCAAAAATATTCTGTGGATGTAAGTGCAAGCCTTTCTCCTTTTCCTTCAGAGGATCCAGACATCCACAGCGCTCTACTTTCTCTGAAGGAGGAGAGTCTTGGTGATTAGTCAACATCCACACACCGTTTGATGAGGCAATTATTTGAGCAGAATTAAGCCACTTTGCTAAATTTTATGAGAATCTTTCATTTTCTGGAAGATCAAAAAAGCCAAGAACATCATCTAACCATCAACAAAACTTTAACGAGAAATACTGTCACACAATATCGATGGCCACTTTATTAGGTACACCTGGACACCTGCTTGTTAATGCAAGTATCTAATCAGCCAATCATGTGCCAGCAACTAAATGCAGACATGGTTAAGAGGTTCAGCTGCTGTTCAGATCAAACACTAGAATGGGGAAGAAATGTGATCTGAGTGACTTTGACTGTGGGATGATGGATGGTGCCAGATGGGATGAGTATCTGCTGATCTTCTGGAATATTTACACACAACAGTCTTTAGAGTTTGCTGAGAATGGTATCAAAAATTTTTTAAAAAACATCCAGTGAACATTAGTTCTGTGGGCAAAAATGCCTTGTTATTGAGAGAGGTCAGAGGAGCATGGCCAGACCAGTTCAAGCTGACAGGGAGGTGACAGTATCTCAAATAAGCATGTATTACAACAGTGGTGTGCAGAAGAGCACCAAATGCCCTCGCCTGAAGTGGATGGGCTTCAGCAGCAGAAGACCATGAGCATACACTCAGTGGGTCAAAGGAGGCACCTAGTAAAGTAGTATTGAGTGTAGATGAACCTCACACTTGTATTCCATTATACAAGGATGCTGGTGGTGTAAAGAATGAATAGATAATGCTGCCCAAAACAAGAGCCCAACCAGGATTCAAGAGAAAGAATCCCCAGGTTTTATCCTGTATCCAACATGATCCGAACACAACATTGACAATGCGACCACTGAATGCGTAAGTAATGAGGCAAACCTTCCCCGGTCTGTGAGAGAGTTTCTGAGGACAAATGGGTCATTACATTTGTCCTTCTATACAAACTCCCAGATTAGGCTACACAGTGTTTTAAGTACCTTTATCAATCATCACCCAGTTTTGCACAAGGAAATAAAAATCTGTGTACAGCAGAACTTTGATAACCCCACACGCTCGGGATTCTGGCACCAGATGGTCAGATTTTCCACACTATTAGATATAATTTCTATTAATGCCTTAACTCTCTTTTAATTCACTTTTTGAAAGGCAGGAGGTACCTTAGCATTAGGACAAGAAGTGTTGGGATAGGAAGTAGCTTCCTCCCCCAGGCTGTAAAGGTATTGAACTCCCCGCAGCCATCCTGGTCTCAACATGCACAAAGCATTATACAGTTTACTTTTTAACTTGTGTCATAAATACGTCATATTATTTGTTCATTTATTTGTGGTAATATCATGTTATGTGTCTTGTGATATGCACCTTTGGAGGAACGTTATTTCATTTGGCATTATACTTGTATATGTTTGAATAACAATAAGCTGAACTTGAACTTGAACCTGATCGGTCCTGGGGCCTGTACTAAAATGCCATTTCAAAGAAAGCCTGGCAGTGCCTCTACTTTCTTAGAAATCTGTGAAGATTCAGTATGCCATCTAATACTTCAACAAATTTCCATACATGCACAATGGAGAGAATATGGATTAGTTGCATGATGGCCTGGTGCTCAGCAGGTCTGGCAGCATCTATCGAAAAGAGCCAACATTCAACTTTTTGGGTTGAGATCCTTCAACAGGCTTCAGCCCAAAATTTTGACTGATTACTCTTTCCCATAGGTACTGCCTGGCCTGCTGGGTTCCTCAAGCAGTTTGTGTGTATTACTTTGATTCCAGCATCTTCAGGTTTTCTCTTGTCTGTGAAACGTGAAAGCAGATCAGCGAGAGAAGGGGAATAAATGGAGGTGCGCAAAATACACCAGTGTCCAAAAATGGAAAATCCTATAAAAAGTTATGGATAACGCTCAATGCATGACAGACAAAGACCTCCCCACCATTGAGTACATCTACAAAGATCACTGCCACAAGAAAGCAGCGTCCATCATCAAGGACCCCCCACCATTCAGGCCACACTCTCGTCTCACTGCTACAATCAGAAAAACAATGCAGGAGCCTTAGGCCCCGCATCACCAGGTTCAGAAACAGTTACGAGCCTTCAGTCATCAGGCTCCAGATCAGCGTGGATAGTTTGACGCACCTCAACACAGAACTGATTTCACAACCTGTAGACACATTTTGAAGGACTCTACAACTCACGTTTTCAAAATTATTTATTTACTTGATTTTTATTTTTCCTATTATTTGTTGCTTTTTGCACTTGCACAGCTTGACTTCTTTTGCACATTGGTTGTTTGTCAAGTCTGTGTGCAGATTTCATTGATTCTATTGTATTTCTTTTTTTAACTGTGTATGCCTGGAAGAAAATAAATCTCAAGGTGACATATGCATACTTTGACTTTATCTTATTCTAACTCAATGCACTCCGTAACGATTTGATCTGTAAAAACAGAACCACAAGACAAGTTTTTAATTGTATTTTGGTATGTGTGACAATAATAAACCAATACAAATACCAACAGGGTGAAAGCAGAGACAGAGGAAATAAGCAATATGAGTGAATGAAGACAAACGTGAAAGCTGTAATACACACAAAATACTGGAGGAACTCACCAGGCCAGGCAGCATCTATGGAAAAGAGTAAACAGTCAATGTCTTGGGCTGAGACCCTTCATCAGGACTCCACCCGAAATGTCAACTGATCTCCATAGATGCTGCCTGGCCTGCTGAGTTCCTCCAGCATTTTGTGTGTATTATTTTGATTTCCAGCATCTGCAGGTTTTCTCTTGTCTGTGAAATGAGAAAATAGATCAGTGAAAGTTAAGGGGAATAAATGGAGGTTTGCAAAATACCTTGAAAGTCTTAAGAGAGCAAATAGTGAAAAATTGTTTCCAACGGTTGGTGAATTAGCAGCGAGCGGATTGATTGAGGATTATCACAGGAAGAACGATGAGAGCATTTAGAAGGAATGATTTTACACAGAAGAATTATCAGAAGACAGATTGCTTTGCCACAAGTAACTATCTGGACTAAAACTATATCATAATTTGGAACAGAGTGAGATAAGTATTTGAGGAGCTGGCACTGATGAATGCTTTTCAGTCTGTACTGTAAATCCTTCAATTCTCAGCTCGTTCCTTCCTTGTTTTATTTTTAAAGAAGCTGATCAGTTAAAACCTAGAAGATACGATTCCAGAAACTGAGCTTCTTTTGTCTGCAGGCTGATTGAGATATTCTGTTATGCTCCTGGACCTGAAAAATATATCATTCAAAGACCATATTGCATCAAAGGGCTACACATAAGGAATCTGGAACATGTCAAAATAAAGTGAAGGCTGCCAAGAAGGACAGACTGAGGCGACAGAATCAAATAGCCTCCTCCTAAAGTTCCAATCCAAATTTTGCATGTGTAAGTAGTTAATATTTTAACAATATATGCAGAGCTTCAAAGTTAGTGGTTTTGTTAATATGAGATAATTCAAAGTACATGGATGTCACCATATAATACCCTGAGATTCGATTTCTTAGACATTCACAGTAGAAAAAAGAAATAAAATTGAATCAATGAAAACTAATCAAAGACACACAAATGACCAATGTGCAAAAGAAAGAAAACTGTGCAAATACAAAATTAATAATAATAATAAATAAGTAAATTAATAATACTGTGAACATGAGCTGTAGTGTCCTTGAGAGTGAGTTCATAGGGCGTGGAATCAGTTCAGAGCAGAGGTGAATGAAGTTATCCATGCTGTTTCAGGTGCCTGATGGTTGAAGGATAATAACTTTTCCTGAGCCTGGTGGTATTGGATGCAAGGGTCCTGTACCTTGTTTCTGATAGTAGCAGTGAGAAGAGACCATAGCCTGAATGGCGGGGGTCTTGATAATAGATACAGCTTCCTTGTGGCTCTTCCCTTTTTGTCGGTGTGCTTACTGGCAGGGAAGGCCTTTCCTGTGATAGGAGCTTATTTCAGAGACATCACGTGAAGGAAAGAAGTATATTGAATTTATGTGGCACTTAAGGATGCTCAAGAGCTATTAATGGCTGTTAATCACCTCTCTCTGCCTTTTTATTCTGGCTTCTTCCCCCTTTTCCAGCCCTGAAGAAGGGTCTTGGCCCAAAAGGTCGATTGTTTGTTCATTTCCATGGATGGTACCTGCTGAATTCCTCCAGCATTTTGTGTGTTTTACAGCTATTAAAACAGTTGACAAAGTTTCCGCCTCACATCACAATTGACTTTCGGTAAGGATGACCAATCAGCTGATAGATAATTATATAAAGTCCAAGCATTCTGAGGACACACCGCAAATCAACTGCACACTGTTAATGTCTCCTCATGTGGTGACGTAACGTTTGCAAATCAATTGCTAAGATGGGAGAAGGCCTCAACCAAACCATCAAGCATCCGAGATACCCATTTTCTGAAATTTTTCCATGAAGATACTTTTTGGTGTAGTTACTTCCATTTTGTAGGAAAATAAATGATTCATAGCTAGCCATAAACAGCCATGAGATAAAACACCAGACAATCTGTGTTAATGATGGTTGAGTGATAATTAAATCCATCAGTTGGTAGGTTAATTGGTCATTGGAAATTGTCCCATGATTACTTCAGGATTAAATTGGGGGATTGTATTTCTATAAATAAAACATATTGCTGAGGACATCATGAAAGCTCCTTCTTTCAGAACTGTAGAGGGTCTTTTCAATGTTTACTTGAAGAAGAATTGGTTGAATAGTGCTTATGATGTGACAGGGGTGCCTGGCCTAGTAGATAGAACTCAGCTTGAATTTAGATTAGTCCAAGGCCAAGTTACTGAGAAATCCACAGTTTAGAAATCTTCTATAAATGAAGGAACTTGAAGATGAGAGTTATTTAAACAACAGATGTTTTCGTTCTCCCCTCGTGTAATTAAGATGAATGAGAGAGGAGACTTCTGGCAGCAGACTGTAGCTCATCTTAACGGACAAACTGTGCTGCATTGATGGATTAATGTACAGCAATAATGAAAACACAATGTCTTAAAATGAATTTATCATGGCCAGCACAGAGTTCAGTCTGTGGTTTATGTCGGTGACAGATCCTGAGGAACTGCTAATTTTATTTATTGCATTGCTTCAACACAGTGTCATGTTTGTAATAAAATAATTATTTCATAGTCATTTGTAAGGCACAGTCTACTGTTAAAATGCTGATTCTTTAAAAAAACCATTGAAAAGTAAATGTCTGCATTTGCCCCATTAGCAGCAGTCTACACGAACCAGGCTTTATTCTGCTCTTTTCTGCTTTATTTGATCCCTCATCAATTTAGCTGCACAACATCCATTCTAAGGTAACTTGGCTTGCTGGCTTTTGCACATCTCCTGCCTCCCCTGCCACCTGTGGCATTAACCTTTGCATTTCCCCTGGCAGCATGGTGGTGTAATGGTTAGCACAATGCTTTACACAAGGCGACCCGGGTTCGATTCCTGCCACTGCCAATAAGCACATTGGTTTCTTCCTGGTGCTCTAATTTCCTCCAAAAGTCCAAAGCCATATCAGTTGGTAGGTTAATTGTTCATTCTATCCTGTGATTAGGCCAGGATTAAGTCGGGGGATTGTTGGGCAGTGTGGCTTTAAGGTGTAGAAGGGCCTACACCATGCAGTATCCCAATAAATAAAATCAATTTTAAATCCTCATACCTGAGTCCCACTGGAAACTAGAAGTCACTGATTGTGCTCCATCCAAGTAGCTCTTGACACACTTTTGAGAGAATACTGTTCGTTCAGACTGAAAAGAAAATCTTTGAGCTTCTGTCATCCCCACCTTTACTTTTCCTCAGTTTAGTCACTCCTTGAGTCTGACCCCTACCTCTTTTTATCTTACCTGACCTCTATTGACTCTCATTCTCCTCAGTTTTGTGTGTACTGAAATTTCTTTTTGGCTTGTTTTATCATTATCATGTGTACCAAGATACAGTGAAAGGCCGCTCTCGCAAGCTGTTCAGGCAGAACAAATCATTACACAGAGAATTGAGCTAAAGGAAGGCAAAAATAAAGCAGAACGAAGTGTAGAAGAGACTGAAAAATTGCAGTGTGCGGTAAACCAGAAAGTGCAAGATCATAACGAGGTAGATTCTAAGGTCAAGAGTTCACCTTGGTGTACAAGTGGTCTGTTCAAGTGTCTGATAAAAGCTGTCCATGACGCTGGCGGGACGTGTTTTCAGGCTTTTGTATCTTCTGCCTGATGGGAGAAGGGAGGAAAGAGAATACCTGGGGTGGTTGGCGTCTTTGATTATGCTGGCTGCTTTATTGAGGCTTACTTGTCAGTCAGGGAATTGGGTCCTGGACATCGAAACAAGAACTTGGCATTAAATCGCTCCAGTTTGCTGCTCACCATGGTGACTACACACAGGACAACCTACCGTAATAAAACTAAACTCTGCCTCTCTGTCCTGTAGCACTCATCCTACTTTATTGCAAAAAAGTAGTGGCTTCGATATGTTTATAATTACTTCTAGATCCGGCATCTCTCAGTCACTTGCTACCCTCAGCCACCTTATCATTTCTTTTCTCTAAACTTGATTATCGTTGTATCTAAGTGCAGTCCTACAAGACAAATCGGAGGGAGCAATTTATCTTCACACCTGTGCTGGAGACTTTTTTCATGAGAAAGTAATGTTGAAAGCCAAGCAGAGGCTAGTCACTAATCTACTGTGATCTTTAGTCTTAAATCCCCCACCACATATAACTGTAATAATGCTGAAATGGAGACATAAAGAGATCTGAACTTTAGCAGCAAGAAATCAATGTGGAATTCCCTGCACACCTTGGGTGTGCGATTCCTCTGTCATGATTCTAGATGTGATTTGTTAGGCTTCGATCCCAGCTGTATCACATTAACAGAAATCTCCACATTCACTCGTACACTAAGTCACCTCTGCACCCATGTCATAGATAAATTCAACAAAATGTAACTTCCATTGAAAAATTTGAAGATTAATACATTGCTCTTCATTTTACAATCCAAAGAAAACTTGTATGATTTGTTTTCTGATGTCACAGCAGGACCTGGTATCAATTATATTATTGGAGCTCCAACATCTGACTTGGTATAACTCCTCCTTTTCTCAATTTCAAAGGACGTGAGTTATACACCAAGAAACTAGTGCTGTAATGAAGTTTAGAGAACTGATTAAATGAGTGCCTGGGAAGATGGTCTTGAATTATGTATTGCTTTTCATGCTTAACTTCACAACCAGTGATGTATTTCTAAAATATAATTAGAATATGCCTATACTTAGAGGGTGTAAGTATAGGGTAAATGCTAAAATTATTTGGAGGGTATCTCCAATTATTTGAGAGTATATGAATTTTTGTTTTCAATAAAAGGCCATTGGAATTTGAAATGCCTGAGTGGGCGATGAAGCAGAAATTCTTGTTGCGCTAAGATAGTTCCCTCTTACCCCTTCTCTTTTTCTCACCAGCCTATCAACTCCCTCTGATGTCCCTCAGCCTTCTCTTTCTCCCATGGTCTATTTTTCTCGCCTATCAGATTCCTTCTCCTTCAGCCCTTTATCTCTTCCACCTTTCACCTCCTAGCTTCTCACTCCCCCCCCCCCCACCCACTTAATTTCCCCCTCACCTGGTTTCACCTATCATCTTCCAGCTTGTACTTTTTCCCCTGTACCCCCCACCACCACCTTTCTTATTTTGGCTTCATCCCCCTTCCTTTCCAGTCATGATGATGGGCCTTGGCCTGAAAAGTCGACGGTTCATTCCCCTCAGACCTGTTGAGTTCCTCCAGCATTTTGTGTGTGTTACTCTGGATTTCTAGCATCTGCGGAATCTCTTGTGCTTAAGAAGTAAGAGTACTTGAGTTGCTAAGAAACTGAGGGCAGGTAAGTGGGATTGGTATAAATGTGTGCTTGATAACTTGAGTTTGTTTCTGTGCTGTTTGACTCTATGACTATAAGCACTGTAGTGATGTGGGAAGCTACAGTACTGCACAAAATTCTTAGGGACATACATATAGCTCAGCTGCCTAAAACTTTTGCATAGTACTGTAGTAATTTTATGTAGTGCTCTGTACTGCTGCTAAAAAAGATTCATGACAAGTGTGAGTGATGATAAACCTGATTCTGATATGGGTCTCTGTGGCAGACTGAGAGTGGGAAGAGGGCAGGGAGAGGGGAGCAAGAGAGAGACGTTCTGTAATGATCAGTAAACCAACTGTTTGAAATCAAATGACCCTGCCTGGTGTCTCAGAGCTGGGTGTGTCTACACCCGAGCCACCCCCTGACCCGGGCACTCCTTCTCTGCCACCTGTCCCACACCCCTCACACGGCACTCCAGCCTCACCACTCCGAACACCCTTTGCCAGATTTAAGAACTCACTCTCTGCTCCAAGATGACAGATACAGTACTCTGGAAAAATCATAGGCAGCCTAGCTACGCATAGGTGCCTAAGACTTTTGCACAGTACCGAATGTGTGCACACAAGCCTCTCCCACAGTAACAATGTGATCATCACCATCCTGACCAGGATACATGCAGAGAACGACTTGGTTTTCCTTCAGAATCATGCCAGTGGATCCCTTACATTCATTTAAAATAAGATTGTGTCTCCATTAAAAAAAGTTATCTCCAGAAATGTAAGACTCCTGACTCCCATAGTAATTCCCTGGATTGTCATCTTAAATTTTGATGCTTAAGTATATGGAATGGGATCTGAATCGATCCCTTCTTCCTCAGAAGCAAGTGTGACCTCCCAACCATCATGCACACCACATAGTGTTACTTTATATACATGCAACCAGTCTATGTATATAATAATTACTTGTGCATTGTGTTTTATAGGATTGCTTTTATATCTATATTTTTTGTCTATTTTATTACATTCCTTAAGCTTGTTGTGTTTTTTAAACATCCAGAGTAACAATCATTTTGTTCTTTACACTCATGTGCCGAGGAATGACAATAAACAATCCTGAATCTTGAATTATGAACAATGTACCTTGCTCAAGATGGTAATGGCATGCAGAAATATAGAAATATATTGGGTAACAGGTGGAGCTTCGCTGTGAAAAATCCTGCATTATAATACGGCCATTTGGCCTTTACAACACACAAAATGCTGGAGGAACTCAGCAGGTCAGGCAGCACCTACGAAGGGGAATAATTAGCTGACATTACAGGCTGAGGTCCTTCATCAGGATGGACTTTTCCGGTTTTATGGGCTTCATCAGTCTTGTGGAAGAGAAAGGAGTAAATGAGCTCTCACATGACAATGCCTCGGGATCGGCTGATTTCAGTCATCATTTAAAAGTTTTAGCCTGAAACATTGACAGTTTACTCCCCACCATAAATGCTGCCAGACCTGTTGAGTTCCTCCAGCATTTTGCTCAAAGTTCTAAGTAAGTTTATTATCAAAGTGCATATGTGTCACCAGGTACAACCCTGAGGTTCATTTTCTTCTGGGCATTCTCGATGAACCGATGATAGAGTAATAACCATAACAGAATCAATGAAAGACCGCACCAACCTGGGATTTCGACCAGTGTGCAAAAAACAACAAACTGTGCAAATACGAAAAGAAAGAAATAATAATGATAAATAAATGAACAATAAATATCGAGAACATGGGATGAAGAGTTCTTGAAAGTTAATCCATAGTTTGTGGGGATAAGTAGTGGTGCAAGTGAAGTTTTCTGAAGTTATTCCCTTTGGTTCAAGAGTCTGATGGTTGAGGAGCAATAATTTAACCTGAACCTGGTGGAGTAGCTTTGGATTTACAGCATCTGCTGAATCTTTTGTGTTTATCATTTGTTCTATATCAGCTCTCGGGGAAGGAATCCCAGCAGTCTCATCTCCCTTCTTATTTTCTTGTATTCTTGAAATTTATTCCCTCTCATACAAGCCCATCAACTTCACTTTTTCAGTCTTCTTGCAGTTAATCTGCTCAAAGGGTCTATAAACGTACCAGCTCACGTGCTACCTTGTTCCCGGGCAGGACAGGATCCAAGGGTGGAGGAACAGCAGGAGGATCTCTCTGTCGTGGGACTGACTCAAACCAGGTGTGGAGGAGGGCAGGCTCGGTCACTGTGATCTCTGGCGATGACTCATTCCAGGAGCAGAGAAACAGGGAACTCCGTATGAAGAGACAGAAACAAAAGGTTAGACAAAGGACACTACAGGGCATCAGAGGCATGACTGAGTGACGTCAGGAGGCATGTTAATTTCCACAAACACAGTTGAACTCCGCTTCCAGAGCACAATGAGAGTCCCCTTGAAATAATCATAGAACATGGGAAAAGAGCTGGTTCTGGTTGTTTCAATCCGAAATCAAACAGAAAACACCAGAGTTTATCGTCTTTAACAATTAGTAAATACAGGTGCTCAAAAAACACAGAAGCCCAAAGCTCTACTGCAGGACTCAGAGGCTTCCGACAACATGCGTGACAAGGAACATGAGTGCCCCGAGGGAACCCCGACAGCCATGGACAGGACTGTAGACTCCGCACAGACAGCGCCGGAGGCTGGAATCGAACCTGGATCTCTGGGGCTGTGAAGGGCAACAGCACTACCTGCTGCAGCACCATGCACTGGATGGGTTCGGCTCACGGGATGCTTTTCCTGTGTGAGAAGGATAGTAAATAAATGAATGTATGAACAGAAAGGGGGGGGAGTGCAGTGCTTCTGCTGGTGTAAATGGGGGGAGGGTCGATGCTACTGCTTGTGCATAGGAGGGGGAGGGGGCTCTGCTGTTCTGATATCACTCACTCTTCGGGTTTTTCCATTTTGTGGATGTCTGTGAAGAGCACGAATTTCAGCTTGTATACTGTACACATTCTCTGATATCAAGTTGAACCACTTGAACCAAACTGAACACAAAAACAAACAACAAAATAAGAATCAGAAAATACAGGTAATAGCAACACAGCTCCAGAGCAACAAGGCAATGTAAAAGCAACTGCTGGAACTAGTTCCACAGACGAGTGGCAGCGATGTCAATAAAGGCTGGGATGGCAGTTACAACCAGGGCAATGCCGCATTACCAGGAGTAATTAAAGCCATAGGAATCACTGCGGTCCCTTAAAACATCATTGGAACAGCGATACCAATGACAGCAAGAGCAATAGACACAGCACTTGCGGCAGTGATAGATCCTACGTCAGAAGCAGCACCCCCCCCCCCACCCCACTAAACCAACAGCAACATCTGTGGTGCCCACCTGCCATATACCTGTGGGCATTCAACTGTATCTCCAGATGCCTTCCTCTTCCACACACAATCATTTGCCTGCTGAGCAAAGGTCTTTTCCATGGTCCTCTTCCAAGCACTTTTTCCCTGTCTTCTTGGGAGCTTCAGTCTGCTGGTTGGACACCGACCCCGATGCTGAGATCCACGTGCATCTTTCAAACCCACTGTTGCTCTCTGTTCCGGCTGCCACAGGTATGGTGGCTCTCAGTGAGCTAGGAGAAGATTTGAAGTGTGAATCTAGGGTTTTGCTTGTGGTTTGGAGTTAATGGCAGGGGTAGGAGATCTAATCCATCATGAAATGCGGCTCTAAAAGAAATGCAAACATATATTTTATATTGCATCCTCACCAGAATGCAGATGTTGGAATCTAGAGTAGCTGCTGGAGCAACATCTGTGGAAGGAAAAGGTTTGTTGACATTTCAGGCCAAGACTCCGTACAGCAACCTTTCCCTCCACAGATGCTGCTTGCCCTGCTCAGATCTTTTATCAGTTTGTTTTTCTTTTAAATGATGATTTATTTATTATTGACATACAGCACAGGATAGACCTTCTAACCCTTTGAGGCCCAGCGATCCTCCAATTTAACCATAGCCTAATCATGGGACTACTTACAATAACCAACTAACCTACCAACCATCCTTTGGAAAGTGGGAGGAAGCCGGAACACCCAGAGGAAGCCCACATGGTCACAGGGGGAACATGCAATCTCCTTACAGGCAACGGCGGGAATTGAACCTGGGTTGCTGGTACTGTAAAGCATTGTGCCAGCCACTCCACTACCATACCACCCCATCTGCATCTACATAATGCCTCTCCTAGCCTCAGGCTAGTACTAATACTTCATAGGCAAAGAAGTACTTTCAGATGCAATTTTTGGTGTTAGAGTAACTTTGAGAAATGGGTAGTGCCTCCTGGATAATCCTTATGCTAAAGTCAGAAAAAGCAACTGTGAAGTTTCTCTCCCCTCCATTCACTAGTGCCATGGGACATTCGGCAGGCATACAGGTAGATAGATGCACAAACAGGTAGACATAGAATCCACTGGAGATTTTGTATGGAGTTCACAGGATATCACACAACAACATTTGGTGAAAGATGCGATTCATGAAGTTCCTTTGATCTTTAATTGTCTAGGGCACATCTTCCCAGACCTGGATAGATGTGTTTTACAAGAAAAAGAAGAGAAAGTAACTTTGTCAGAGTGTGCCTGTGGCCAAATTAAAGGCCACATAGCAGCTCGTTCCTCACAGAGCAAATGTGGTGGAACCAGTACAGAGGTACAATCTGATGTCTGTGATGTTATCATTAGTTTAAACTTCTAAACATACAGTATAGTAGCTTTAATGTGCAGATACTGGAAATTTTGAGGAAATCAGCAAGTCAGGCAGTATCTATGGAGGGGAATAAACAGTCAATGTTACAAGCTGAGATGCTTCATCAGGACTGGTTTTATTGGTTTCAGTGGCTTCACACAAGAGGAAGGAACTGAAAGCTATAAACTCAAAATGAGTTGTCACGTGGCACTACCTCTGTAATTACTGCACTCTCCCAACTCATCACTCAAGCGTAGGGTCTCACGAGGACCTCAACCCTGTAACCTTCTCACCTTGAAGACAGTCCCATCACTATGCACAAGAATGCCAATACTGCTTCAGATGTGAAACACTTGCCTGCTTGCTAGAGATACCTTCTACACGAAGGTGATTACAAGGACAGTTCCCGAAGTACTGAATCACAAACAAATTCATAATTGCTTTAAAATGTGGGTTCTATTCTCAGTTAGATGATAAAACAGTCTCACATGTTCACTGGCCCATATTTGTCTCGCATCGACAAACTCTTACTATTTAAATCACAGATAATTAAAATGATCTATCACCTTATTTCCTCAGAAGATGTCATTCTGCATGTTGGCTGAACAAAATCAGGCAAGTTGGTGCTGAGAAAGGCAATGTGTTCTTGACTTGACAGTACTATCAAGCCATCCAAAGTTATGGTTGACATGGGACAGATGAAATTCAAAAGACCTTATGGCTCTTCCAGAAGAAAAAATCACTCAACTTTCCACACACTATTCCGCTGTACGAGAAAGTATAAATTCACAGCCTCAGTTTTTATGCTGCTCTGTGTGAGGCAGCTGAGTGGAGCAGGGTCTGTAGTGATTTGCTGATATCTCAAAGGAAAACATGCACTGTGCTTGTCAACGTTCCTGGATTTACTGCTGAGTGATTTTGAGGTAATTTTTTTGGGAGGGGAAGAGGGGGAGACCAGAACTCCACCTGGTTTTGAGGGGGAGGAGAGGAGAATCAACCAATCTCATCAGTCTTGTGCTCTTGTCAATGACCACTTCCTGGGGAATGAATGTTCAAAGTTCAAAGTAAATTTATTATCAGAGTACGTAGATGTCATCCCGAGATTCATTTTCTTGCAGACTTTCCCAGTAGAACAAGGAAATACAAAAGAATCAATGAAAAATAATATACAAACAAAGACTGACAATCAAACAATGTGTAAAATAAGACAAACCATGCAAATACACAAAACACCCCGTAAATACTGAGAACATGTGTTACAGAGTCATTGATAGTAAATCCACAGGTTGTGGTATCAGTTCAGTGTTGAGGTGAGTGAAGCTGAAAGAGCTTCATCCATGATAGCCTCTTAATTAGATTAATGTTCCAGTCAATTCCCATCTCCAACAAGGAAGATCCAATTCATCTTGGAATTCAATAGCTATGACATGCCAGACCATCCATATCCTGGTAAAAGATCATCCACAGACTTGTTGGCATGCAGAGCAGTAATGGCTTGTAGGTGGACGATGGAAGTCCATCAGCATGTTATGGCTTTTATAGGGGTGACCATAATCTTACTTAGATCAGCAACATTAATGACGTGGCATGTTGTTCCAATGCTTTTTAAACACCTTCTCTAATATTTCAATTAGTGTGCTTTACCTAGGTGTTTTATACTTTCAAGGCAAATAAAAGTTCACAAGTCAGATGCTGGTCAAAATGTAGATTTACATGCATGCTCACGTCTTCTCTTGCTCTCTCACTATTAACTTACACTACATCTGTTTGTGTAAGTCATAAACACTGGCTCTTACATTTGGGGCTGTTCACATGCACAAACACCTTTGTTGGGCTCCCAGAGTCAAGCATTCTCTGTGCTTCACAAAGGTTGGTCTCCTGCCTTGGCTGGTGCTGGTGTCAACTTCACTCCATTGGCTGAAGCCCTCAGAGTAGTCCTTCACTGGCTGTGCCTCTTACTTATTTCGCTGGCTGCTGTCAGCTTCTTCACTGCAGACCGACACAGTGGAGTTTTTGCTTCCCTGTCTTGGTGATTTGGGGTTCATTGCAACTTGTGGTTGCCTTTTGGTTGGCCAATTGGACAGCAAGTTGCAGCTCACTTCAAAGGACAATGAGCTTTGAGGAACTTTTGAATACCACTCTTCAAATGAGATAGGGGCGAGAAGGCAGAGCTATATTCAGTATATCTCTCTATTTGCTTTGCTTCCCTGAACTTCCTTGGTAATATTCAATCATCATTCAATGGACCAGAATATGGTCAGTGGCACCAAAACTTGCCACAATATCACTAGCCTATGAGCACAGGCTGAATGTCTGGCCTATCCAATTTTGTGGATTTGGATCTTCCTCTAGTCTAAAAGCAGCTTGACCATCCTTCCCATGATTCCCAGTTTCTGCCGGTTCTGAAAACAGAGATTGGGTAAGTTTAATCAGGTGTATAAATTATTTGGATCAGCCCAGTGAATGTGCCTATGCCTGTGACTGGTCTCAGGTGTCAGGTACTTAGATAGATAGTTAGAGATAATTAATGAGGAAGACTTTGCACCCAACAGATACACCCAGAGGAAATGTGTTCAAGTAGGAGCTTGCTACCTGAGAGTTACTTCCACTGTGCTGCAGGGAAAAAGTGGCTGCTGCGAAAGAAGGGATTGAACAACCAAAAGACCCAACTGCTAACCACAGCCTCCACTTACTCTTGCCCACATTGCACCAGAGTGTGTGGCATCCAGGGTCAGCCTCTTCAGCCACTTGAGGACCACTAATAGATCACTTCTCTGGAGAACATCATACCTCAACCCGAGAGATTGCTGTACTATTCACTACTACTACCACTATATTAGTGCAAAGTACCAGAGGAAGGGTCTACTTCCTTTTTCAGTGAAGTCAAAAACCAGTTGTCATGGAGTTGGAACCATTCGTAGAAAGACTAAAGAGGAAATTAAGAGAGAATCTTTTTATCAGCTGTCACTAAGATCAGCTTGCTTTCATCTAACAATGAGATTTCACAGTTCTTTCTTGCATTATTTATGGAGCTTGTGAACAAAATGGAACATTGTACTGGAGATATATATGCGATGCAGCACAGGAACGTGACTTTTGGCCAGTGATGTTAGGAATTATATTTAATTTGCGGTGTCAAAAGTTATGGTGAGAATGCAGAATGGGGTTCCGAGGGATAATAAATCAAGCATAATGGAGAAGACTCAATGGGCTGAATGGCCTAATTCTGCTTCAATATCTTTTGGTCTTATGATGTTGTTCTGAACTCATTAACTTAATGATGCTTGATTAAACCAATCCCTTCCACCTATGTACAGCTCATATCCCTGCATTCTCTGCACATTCATAGACTTATCTAAGAGCTTCTCAAACACCTCTATTGTATCTTCCCTTCAGAGTCCATTCCAGGCACCCACCATCCCTGTGCACATATAAAAAAATGTTCTGCATGTCACCTTTGAATTTTCTCTCCTTCACCTTAAATGATGTCAGAATCAGAATCAGTCAGCTTTATTATCGCCTACATATGTCGTCAAATTTGTTAACTTAGCAGCAACAGTTCAATGTAATACATAATGTAAAAGAGAAAAAGATAATTAAATAAGTAAATCAATTACAGTATATGTATTTTAAATAGATTAAAAATTGTGCCAAAACAGAAATAATACACATTAAAAAAGTGAGGCAGTGTTGACAGGTTCAAAGTTCATTTAGGAAGAGGTTTCAGAATCGCTGAGTGTGTGCCTTCAGGCTTTCTCATGGTAACAATGAGAAAAGGGCATACCCTGGGTGCTAGGAGGTCCTTAATAATGGATGCTGCCTTTCTGAGACACCACTCCTTGAAGATGTCCTGGGTATCTATGCTCTCCATAGAAGTTTTTGAGATGGTGTTCACTGGTTCAATGTCCATTTAGGAATCAGATAGCAGAGGGGAAGAAGCTGTTCCTGAATCGCTTCAGGCTTCTGTATCTTCTACCTGATGGTAACAGTGAGAAAAGGGCATGCTTGGGTGCTGGAGGTCCTTAATAATGGACGCTGCCTTTCTGAGACACTGTTCCTTGAAGATGTTCTGGGTACTTTGTAGGCTAGTGCCCAAGATGGAGCTGACTAGATTTACAATCCTCTGCTGCTTCTTTCGGTCCTGTGCAGTAGCCCCCCCACCCCCGATCCCGATATCAAACAGTGATGCAGCCTGTCAGAATGATCGCCACTGTACATCTATAGAAGTTTTTGAGTGTACTTTTTGACATGCCAAATCTTTTCAAACTCCTAATGAAGTATAGTCACTGTCTTGCCTTCTTTATAACTGTATCGATATGTTGGGACCAGGTTGAGTTCTCAGATCATGACCCGCAGGAACATGAAACTGCTCATTCTCTCCACTTCTGATCCCTCTGAGGATTGGTATTTGTTCCTTTGTCTTGCCCTTTCTGAAGTCCACAATCAGCTTTTTTGTCTTACTGATGTTGAGTGCAAAGTTGCGGCTGTGACACCACTCCACTAGTTGGTATATCTCACTCCTGTACACCCTCTCCTCTCCATCTGAGATTCTACCAACAATGGTTATATCATCAGCAAATTTATAGATGATATTTGAGTCACACAATCATGGGTATAGAGAGATTAGAACAGTGGGCTAAGCACACACCCCTGAGGTGCACCAGTGTTGATGGTCAGCGAGGAAGAAGTCGAGGATCCAATTACAGAGGGAGGTACAGAGGCCCAGGTTCTGTAACTTAACAATCAGGATTGTGGGAATGATGGTGTTAAATGCTGAGCTGTAGTCGATGAGCAGCATCCTGACATAGACGTTAGTATTGTCCAGGTGGTCTAAGACTCTGTGAAGAGCCATTGAAATTGCATCTATCCTTGACCTATTGTGGCAATAGGCAAATTACAGTGGGTCCAGGTTCTTGCTGAGGCAGGAACTCAGTCTAATCATGCCCAACCTCTCAAAGCATTTCATCATGGTAGATGTCAGTGCTACTGGGCAATAGTCATTAAGCAGCTCACATTATTCCTGACGAAGGGTCTCAGCCCAAAACGTCAACAGTGCTTCTCCTTATAGATGCTGCCTGGCCTGCTGTGTTCCACCAACATTTTGTGTGTGTTGCTTGAATTTTCAGCATCCAGATTGCCTCATGTTCATATTATTCTTCTTAGCCACTGGTATAATTGTTTTTTTAAAGCAAGTGGGAACTTCTGCCTGTAGCAGTGAGAGGTTGAAAATGTCCTTGAATACCCTTACCAGTTGGTGCCACAAGTTTTCAGAGCCCTAACAGTCCTTCTGCCTTGTGAGGGTTCACCCTATTTAAAGACAGCCTAACATCGGCCTCCGAGACAGGGATCACAGGGTCACCAGGTGCAGCAGGGATCTTCACAGCTGGAGTTATATTCTCCCTTTCAAAGTGGGAATAGAAGGCATTGAGTTCATCTGGTAGTGAAGCATCACTGCCATTCATGTTGAGCAAACACGAGGAAATTTGCAGATGCTGGAAATTCAGACAACACACACAAAATGCTGGTGGAACACAGCAGGCCAGGCAGCATCTATAAGGAGAAGCACTGTCGACGTTTTGGGCCGAGACCCTTCGTCAGACCCGAAACGTCAACAGTGCTTCTCCTTATAGATGCTGCCTGGCCTGCTGTGTCCCACCAGCATTTTGTGAGTGTTGTCTGCCATTCATGTTACTGGGTTTTGTTTTGTAGCAAGCAATGTCAGGAAATAGTTTGCTGTTTGAAGTGTGTTAGACATTTCAACCCTGGGAAAAAGATATCAGTTGTTTACCATCTAACCCTCTCATAAGTTTACAAACTTCTATCATTTCTCCCCTCAGCATCCACTGCTCCAGAGAAAACGATCCATGTTTGCCCAACCTCTCCTCAGAGCACATGCCCTCTAATTCAGGCAGATCCTTGTAAATTTCTTCTGCACCCTCTCTGAAGCCTCCACATCCCTCCTATAAGGGGGCAACTAGAATTGAATGTAATATTCTACACACAGACCAAGAAGAGTTTTACAAAAGTTCAGATCAGAGATTTCCAAACTTTTGTGGGTTATTGCTCCCTTGATTCCTAGACCACATCCCCTTTAACCACGCCCCAACCTTTCACGCCATCACATAAAAGCTATAAAGAATCTTGATCTACGATGCACAGTGAAAGAAAATAGGAACTCCAAATCCAAACCAGTGACATATAATTCCAAAAATTATTCAAATCTTTTTAAAGCTGCAATTAAAATTATTTCTTTGTTTAACGGCAGTAAAAACAATTCACATCAGCAATTTTTGAGCAGACATTAGTAGTCCAACTACTCACTACCTCATTGCTTGTTCACCTTTCAATGTGATGGATGGAATTGTACAGTGATATTAGCTTCTCAACATTAGGCTGAATGTCACTTTGAAGGAGCCTCAGATGCCCATGTTTAGTGATTTGCAGTCTGTTTCATTGCCTTGAAAGAAGTAAAGAAGTTGTTTGGCTGCATTGAAACCGCAGTCCACTCAATATGATGTTGGAAAGGCAATAAAGAGCATTTTGACCTTTTTCCACAGTGCAGGATAGCGTTCAGCCATTTCTTTCTGCAACCAGAAGTCTTGATATGATTTTTTTGAACTTCGGCTTCAGCCCAAAGTCATTTTACAATATGATCTGTTCTTCCTCCACCCTTTCTGTTAATTACTCATTATAAGTGTTCAGGAATGGATTTTTGCCCAATTTGGAATTTGGATTGAGTGAAGACCCTGAAATCTCTCTGACAAGTCATTATCTGGTACTTCCTGTAGCGCCCCCACACCCCCAGCTCTCTGCTTTCTGCAGGGATCTCTCTCTCCACGATCCCTGTTTTTTCATCTCTCCCCACTAATCTCCCTCCTGGCACTTATCCATGTAAGCAGAAAAAGTGCTATCACCTGCATATTCTCTGTCACCCTCACCTCCTTCCAGGTGAGGCTGCACTTCACCTGTGAATCTTCTGGGGTCGTCTACTGTATCTGGTGCTTTCGGTGTATCCTCCTCTAACTGATGAGACCCAACGTAGATTGAGGACCACTTTGTCTAGCACCATCACTCCATGCGCAAAAGGAAGGATTTCCCGGTGGCCAACCATCAAAATTCCCATTCCAACATGTGGGTCCACGGCCTCCTTTTCTGCCTCAGTAAGGTCACTTTCAGATTAAAAGAGCAACAACTCATATTCAGTCTAGGTAGCCTCCAACCTGATAGTGTGAACGATTTCTCCAGCTTCTAGTTATTTTGCCCCTCCCTCTTCCCTGTTTTTCATTTCCCCACTCTGAACCCCTTTTACCTCTTCTCCTCACTTGCCTATCACTCCTCCCAGTGTAACTCCACCTTCCTCTTCTCCCATGGTCCACTGTCCTCTCCTATCAGATTCTTTTTTCTCTAGCCTTTGCCTTTTCTATCTCCTAACTTCTTACTTCATCCTCCCTCCCTCATCCACCTGGATTCACTTATTACCTTCTAGCTTTTACTCCTTTCCCTTGCTCCCCTCCTCCTATTCTGGCATCTTCTCCCTTCTCTTCCCGTCCTGATGAAGAATCTTAGCCCGAAACATCAACTGTTTGTTCTTTTCCATAGATGCTGCTTGACCTGCTGAGTTCCACAAGCATTTTTGTGTATTATTTATGTAATTCAGTCAAGTGGGCACAGTATATTTGAAGATCATCATTTGGTATTCTTTCTTTCTTTTCCAACTCGGAGTAGCTTGGAAAGTGGAAAAGGTCGTAATGGCCAATGTTGCAAGTGAAGATTAATTTCAATAAATCTGCCAAATAAGCAATATCATGCATAATATTCTTGAGCTTATTACTGAATGAAGCATTTGTCTTCAAATAATTTTATCATAGTTTCAAAAAGTGCATAAATGCACCTTCCTTTTGAGAGCCATCTGACTTCTGTATGCAACACCAGGTGCTCAAGCATTCTCAAAACAAAGCTCTTGAAATAGTCGAGAATTGAGAATATGGAACTTGATTCTATTTACTGCTTACTGTTTTAATGACTTGTGCAGCTGATCATTAAGGAATTTCGTGACAAGATGTTGTTTGTGAATTACACAGTAAATGGTAAATTTGTTAGGTAGATCTTCCTTCAAGAGAGTAGGAAACCCATGGTGGGGTCCAGTCTTGGATGGTACCCCATCTGTTGCACAAGCAAAAATGTTGATGAGTGGAATGTCCTACTCTTTGATAAAATGGTCAGAAACAGAACTCTTTCATATCTGTTTCTGGTCCACTTGCAAGTAACAACACCATGCTTTCAACTTTTATGAAGCAAACATTACCAAGAAGTAAAGATTAGTTTCTTGACAAAGTTGACTTATCCAACTGCAGAGCAAATTCTGTTGTCCAAAGCATATTACGCAATGTGTCTCAGATATTTTATCTATTCATCTTTGTACAGTTGTTGGTGAGTAGAATCACTTTAATTATTTGGTCTGGTAACTTATGCTAAATTGGACTTAAAGCCTCCCGTATTGCTGGCAGAATCAGTTCTCCAATTCTCTGGGGTTTTCCAGGTTAAGCAATGAGCAGTGAAGTACTGTGTGAAGCACACAAACTATCGCTGTTTTGTTGTGAAGTGTTGGCAAACATAGTTTTAAGTGTTTTTCGTTTCAGAAAGTTTTCATGAAGTGTCTGAAAATAAGCCATATTTTTGTTTGGTCTATCAGAGTGTGTTCTCTTCAAATTTTCAAGGAACCTGAATAGTTTCATTGTCTCATTTGAAAAAAACTTTTTCACACAACAGACACATTGGCTGTTGTAGGTCAGTTGGTGCTGATGTAAATCCATATTTCAGATACTCCACACTTTACTGTCTACACTTCTTTTTCAGTTGGTCTTCTGTGACCATAAAGGGAAAAGTTATAACATCATACTAGCTCGGGGAAAAACTGACTTGCTACCAGAAGGTACATAAACTGGGCCAGCAATATCTCTGTTGGGCTATGAGCCAGAGAAGTGTAGTCAAGACTATTCAAATGAGTAGATTCTGAACTTTACCCCACTGAATATCATAGTCTCATACACAGGAATTACATCTCTATGTGATTAGCGTGTGGGAATCATACCAGCTAACGCTGTACTACAGAAGTGAATGGCAATAATGTGTAGGCCGGCCTTGGACTAACACAAATTCTTAGGCCAGATTTCTCATGACGTGCCAAATACAGAAATATCACATTGCTTTTCAACAACTATAACATGCTTTGAGCAAAGTCTAAGAGAACGGAAGGTTAGCAAGAGATGAGGAGATTACGTGATCGTTGCAATCAGTTATGAAGCAGAGGAATTAATACTTATAATAAGTAATTTATTAAATTAAGCCTGTAATCCCTCAACTGCCCCCTTGCAACCAAACGGCACCCAAACCACCCCTTTATCATTGGAGATTCCCACCATCAGCAGGGGAGTGATATTGCCCACTTTGGGAGCCAATGGTATATTATTCAGCTTCATCGCGGTTAGCAAGTTTCCCCATAGGCTCCTCTGTTCAGAAGAATGCAAGGTCATCAGCCTGAACTTAACTGTTTCTCTCTCCTTGGACATTGCCTGAATAGTTGTCAGATTTACCTAAGCTTATTCAGAGCTTCCCTATGCTTAATCTTCAATGTTGGCAACGTTGTTGTCTTGTGTCTATAAACATGTAACAAGGATAGAACTACCAGCAAAATATCCTTTGTTGAAAGTAGGCATCACTAACTGACAGTAGGGGGTACAAGTCTTATCATCTGAATGCATATGTTTAAAATGTACTCTGACAGCCATGCATTATGCTGTGTAAAAGTCTTATGTATAGCTTGAATGCCTAAGGCTTTTGCACAGTACCGTAGTAATTTAATGTATTGCATTGCACTGCTGCCACACACAAAAAAAGAAACAAATTTCTTGACATATGTGAGTGATGATAAACCTGATTCTGATACGGGTTTCTATTGTTGACTGAGAGTGGGAAGGGGACAGGGAGAGGGGGGATCATGGTTGGGAAAAGGAGAAGGGAGAGGGAAGGGAGTGGGAAGCACCAGAGAGACATCCGTAATGATCAATAAACCAATTGTTTGGAATCAAATGACCCTGCCTGGTGTCTGAGAACTGGGTGTGTCTGTGCCTGCGCCAAGCCCTGCCCCTGGTTCTCCTTCTCTGACACCTGCCCCACACCCCTCTCGTGGTGCTCCACCCTCATCATTTCCAACATTCTTTGTTCCTGGCAGATTTACAGACTCACTCTCTGCTCCACTTTGACAAATACAGTAGTGTGCAAAAGTATCAGGCTACATAGCTACACACACACACACATATATATATGTATATATACCTTCAACTGTTGCACAGTACTCTGTATCTCAGAAATCTTTTCTCTTGTGCTGTCAAGATTCAAGATGCAAGTTTATTTGTCACATGTGTATGGTAGCGTATGTACAATGAAATGTGCCATCTTGTTAATAGCCAGCTCAACCGAGGGTGTACTGGTGGCAGCCCGCAAATGTCACTACACATTCCAGTGCCAACACAGCAAGCCCACAATGCTCAGTAGAACAACACAGAACAAACACAAACAACCACAGTAAAAACAGGCTTGTTGGTCCCTTCCACCTCCACGCATAATAGTTCTTTTAGCCCAAGACGGGCCTCCAGCTCCAGTAGACACAGACTTGAACCCGTAGACATCGGGCTTTGACCTGCTCAGCACATTTGCAGAGGTTCACAGACTTGGCTTGGGGCAATGAGACTTGACTTCCAGTCTTCCGATTCATCCTTGGCATCAATCACTGAGCATCAGGTCTCGAAATCCAGAACTGCCAATGGTAGGAACCTGAACGCTAGGCCTTGACCTCTGGTCTCACTGATTGGTAATCACAGGGGTGGTCATCAGAATTTGTTTCTCCCACCTACAAGGGACCCGGTGACAACCCACTGACCCTGGGGGAGCCATCGGCCTTCATTCACACTGGTCCGTCGGCCAGGTGTCCAGCTGGATATCTTGGTTTGGCCTATGTCTACGTTGTAGTCCTTTGAATGCCGAGCAGAGACTTGAGACCTTTCTCTCAACATCCCTGTCACTAAAACCTTAACTTGACACTTAACTCCCCTCTCTGTCCCCAAAACCATCCCCAGGAAAATGCTAAATGGAGGTCACAGGTAGGTGTCATCTTGGGAACATGCTCTTTTTTTAAAGAGGTGACAGTATGTCAATCGGCAGTTGTGCAGCCCCATCGGATTCATTAATACCAGTTAGAGGTTATTTACACCAGTGATGGGGAACCAGAGGATGGAGTTTTGGGTAACGTGATAACAGAACCCTTCATCATGTCCGAACCCAGGCAGTGTTACCCAGGCACCCATGACTCCTGTCATCCTCAGCTTGTGACCTGGATCTGATGGACTGGCTGATTTTAATTCCCAGCTCTCGAGTGAGGCAGGTTTAAAAGACTGCTGCTGTAGAGTGCCGACTTTGAGCATTAAACTGTTCTGGCTTTATATTTCCACGTTCAGCTTGGTTTGATGGTTGCTGTGATGATCGAGTATGTCAAATACCCCAGCACAGTCCCCCACATAGACACAAGATGAATGACTGGCTCCTTTGTTTTTGATGTTGTGTGTAGGAGGACACCAGCAGCATAGTTGCCTTTTTCTTTGTATATAATCTCCTGATTAAACACACTGCTGGCAAGCATGGCAAATGCAGAAGGGATAACCGACTAATAGCACATGGCCACTTTACTAAAGCATCCTGCTTCGATGCAAAGCAGTACCACAGCAACAATCCAACTCAATGCACTGACAGGAGGTCCCAAAGCAAGCTATTGAAGGAGCTGCAAGAACCCTTTGAAAGGATTTCCATCCCCATGGAAGGCGAATGGATGATTAACAGCTCACTCTATTTGACAGCTATTCAGGGATCCTGACTGGGGTGGATTTATAGGTGATGCCTCTGATGTGGTTTTGCATGCAGTGGGCACAGGAGCATGGCCCAGCCCATCACTCAATGGCACCATCTTCCGAAACATAGAATTATCGAAACAGGCTGTCGTAGCCCAAATCACTCAAGTCAACTCTAATGCTTACCTATGCCTGCACTTGGCCCATTTCCCTCTATTGCTTTCCCACTCAAGTACCTATCTAAATGCCTTTTAAACATTGAAATTGCATCTGCTTCCGCCACCTTCCTAACAGCCTGTTCCAAATATTTACCACCTCTCAATTTGTCCTCTCTCAACTTAAACCCACCACCCCAAACTCTGGGAAAATACTTCTAAATAGCTCATCTGTCTACGCTCCTCAGAAGTTCTAAAGCTCTTGATGCCACTCCACTGCCTCCCATATTCCAGTGGAATAAAATCAGCCCATCAAATGTCTTACACTAACTATGGAGCATAGTGGTAAGTGCAATGCTATTACAGTGCCAGTGACCCGGGTTCAATTCTGCTGCTGTCCATAAAGAATTTGTCCATTTTCCCTTTGAGCGTATGGGGTTCTTCCCACATTTCAAAGACGTATGGATTTGTCAGATAGGTCTAATGGGATGGGGTTGGAAGAGCTTGTTACTGAACTGTATCTCTAAGGAGGTGGCAGAGAATTCAGAAATTATTATCCATCCATCATTAAGGACCCCCCCATCACCTGGGTCATGCCTTGTTCTCATTGTTACCATCAGGAAGGAAATACAGAAGCATGAAGGTAGACACTCAATGATTCAGGAACAGCTTCTTCCCCTCTCTCAGCCAATTTCTGAATGGACATTGAACCGAGGAACGCTATCTCACTACTTTTAACATTTTTATTTTTCCACTGCTTATTTAATTTACCTATTTGTATACATATACTTACCGTAATTTGCAGTTTTTTTCTATGATTATGTATTGCTTTGTACTGCTGCTGCAAAGACAACACATTTCATGACTTATGCCAGTGATATTGAACCTGGTTTTGATTCTGAAACTAGTCAAAACAGAACTACCACCCTCCAATCCAGGCCAAATCCTGCTGATTCTCCTCCACACTCTGTTTATGCCAATGATGATGGATGAGGACCCTGGCCTCCAGGCCTTGAACTCTGGACTTACCACCGACAGGACGCAGAATACTAGGCCTCAAACTCTGGTCTTGCGCACTCACATAACTGGGGTAGTGGGAGGTGGGGTGTAGTGTCACTGGTCCTTGTGCTTCCTGGCTGCAAAGAACTCCGATCCTGAAACCTACCAGTATGTATAGTGTACATGTGCCTATATAAAATTACATCCAAAAATTGAGATGAACTAGAGCAGTGGTATAGCTGTAATGGCTACCGTCTATTTTAATCAAATACAGTACTGAGGGAGAGGTACACCATCAAATTGGCCTTAGATGAGATGGTTGGAAATAAGAACACGGAAACGTTCCTGTGTCCTAACTAATATTTATTCATTAATCAACATCATTACTGCAGTTTAACAGCTCATTAACAAATTGACGTTAATGGAAATTGCTTTATGTAAATTTACTGCCACCTTTCTGAGACTCCAACTCCCTCCTTCGCTAGGTTCACTCATCTCTGTGCTGAACTGAGGCTGCGGCCTTCAACTAAGGCTACTTCCACACTACACCAGATAAATCCGTAACCGAAGCTTTTTCTCTTCGTTTTTACCCTTTGTCCACACTAAAACGGTGTTTTCGTCCCCCGAAACCAGAGCTTTTCAGAAACACTCCCCAAAGTGTGTATTTTTGAAAACGCCAGATTGGCCGGATCAGTGTGGATGGGGTAACCGGAGACTTCCGAAAACGCTGTCAAACAGCAGCACACCATTTCATTGTTTTCTTAAATGCAACCTAACAATTTCAGAACAGACGGCAATGAAACTAATGCCAGAGAGTTAGAAATGTACTCATCAAATACTTCGACCCATAACTTACTGAATAAATAAGTATACTCAATTTGCTCTGTTTTCTGTCGTTGCTCATATGAAGGTGGTTTACCTATTTATGCAAGTACTTCTCTGACAATAGATGTGTAACAGCCTAATGTAACATTGTATGGAAATACAAGATAACACTGATGCAGACATGTTTTATACATTTAACAAGGTGCTTTATTAATGCAAGAGTTAGTCAGTTTTTCAATGTCCGTCGTCAGCCGGGTCAATCTGTCCTTGAACTCCCTGTCGGTTGCCTCCGTATGCTCCACTACTTGTTTTCTTTTTACTTCTCCTGCAGTTCTCCTGTGTGAAAGCCAACAGCTGTCCGTCGTTTTAAGTTTTTTCTAGTCTGTAACTACACAAACGCGCACTTTTACAGCGAGATTCAACACCAAACATGCCACTAGTTTTCGGTAGATGTGTCCTGCGCATGCGCAGGAGGAGATTTGCTGAAATCTCCGTTTCAATGTGGATAGAGATATTTTTAAAAACGCATGGCGTGGACACCAGTTGTTTTTACGAGAAACTGGCATTTTCAAAATTATCCGGTCTAGTGTGGACGTAGCTTAAGAGGCTCCTGGAATGGCTGCAGTGATGACAGGCTTTGTGGCTGTGGACTCACTTTTGTGAACTTCTGTTCTGAATGTTAGGGTATTTTTCACACAAAGTGTTTTTTTCTCACACATTTGTTTGAAAGACTTTTTAAAAAAATGGGTCCTGTTGGGTTTCTTAGTTTTGTGGCTGTGAATCTTGAAGTTTTATATAGTGCAGCACAGTAGCGTAGTGGTTAGTGCAATGCTTTACAGTACAATTCAATTCTCGTCACTGCCTGTAAGGAGTTTGTATGCTGACTGCGTGGGCTTCCTCCAGGGTTTCCAAAGATTGTTTGGTCGATCAGTCATTGTAAATTATCCTGTGATTTGGCTCAGACTAAATTGGGGGATTGCTAGGCAGCGTGGCTCGAAGGCCTGGGAGTGCCTGGTCTGCGCTTTATCTCAATAAATAAATATAGCATTGATAACATGCTATTGATAATAGATGTGCTTTAAACTTTGACCTCCCTTCAGATCCTTAGATGTGAAGCACTTTGGGACATCTGAAGGCAACGAGAGATGACATATAAAGTAAATGCAGGTTCTTTCCTTACAGCTGAAACTGTTATCAGTCTAAAATCCTAATGGTATTTCTCTCTTTAAATCCTTCCAACACCTCCAAGCTGCAGTATGCACATTCAGTTTCTGATAACAGGTTGAGTCATATGTCTGACATTATATCTGGTCTTAAGATAACAACATTTCTAGGCTACTTTCCCAGTTGAAGGTCATGATGGCATAATGACAGAGAAAATACATCAACTGATGTGGGTTTATAAACTTCACTGTGGGGGTTATCCCTCACACACTTGTCATGAGATTTATCAGCTGATGGTGCCTCTGATTACTCTTCTTCAAGATTAGTATTCATGGACCCAGCTCTTGTTATGTCTCTTTCCCCTTCTCACTCACAAACTCACTGATTTTCACAATGCCAGACGGTAAAAATGTAATGCCTGTATTGTTGGAATATCCAGTGTTGTAACTTACCTTTCTCCACAGTTATGGAAAGATTGCATGAACAGCTTGCCACTGTCATCAAACAGGTTGGCACGTTACAACTGTCTTGCAATGTTTACAAGCACCAACATAAAGACACAAATCCTGCAGGCAAATATGTCCTCAGTTGCCTGTGCTAAATGTGTAATGAGTTAACATATGGCCATTGAAATCCAGTGCAACACACACAAAATGCTGGCGGAACTCAACAGGTCAGGCAGCATCTATGGAAATGAATAACCAGTTGACACTTTGAGCCAAGGTCCTTCTTCAGGATTGGAAAGGAAAGGGGAAAATGCCAGAATATAAAGGTGAGGGGGTGGGGTAGGGGGAAGGGAAGGAGGATAACTAGAAGGTGTTGGGTGAAGCCAGGTGCTCAGTACATTGTTGACGAATCGGAGGGCAGCAGAAATCACAGAAGTGGAACAGTGGTCACCTTCTGGCTATCCTCTGACTTAAAGAGAAGATATAAAGAAGTTTAAATCTTGAGTTCAGTGAGACTATCTCCCACGGCCTCCCGCTTGTGATTTCTGTTGCCCTCCGACTCTCCGACCATGTACTCACCACCTGGTTTCACCTCTCACCAATTAGCATCACCCTTCCCACTCCTTCACAACATTTTATTCTGGCATCATCCCCCTTCCTTTCCAGTCCTGAAGAAGGATCTCAGCCTGAAACATTGACTTACACAGATGTTGCCTGATCTGCTGAGTTCCTCCAGCAATTTTTGCTTGTGTGTGATATGGGCATATCTCACTTTTGAAAATGAATGTGGTCGAGACTGAAGCAGTTGCTTGTACACTCTCCCTTCAGTGTCTATACGTATATATATATATACACACATTGAAGTAATAGATTGAGAAAATAGATGCAGATAATCTCCTCAGATGAGAGAGTAAAGAATAGTGGAAGCATGGTCTAGGGAAAAGAGGATAGCTTCTCTGTCAGAAATTTCTTCACTCAATCAGCTATGAGTCTTTGGATATTCCCAATGGAGATGATGAGTGAATGTTCAGTCATTGAATACATTTTCTTCAAGGAATGAAGAACTGGGCAGGAAACCAGATGAGGTAGGAGACCAGATGAGGCAGGAAACCAGACGAGGTAGGAGACCAGATGAGGCAGGAAACCAGATGAGGTAGGAGACCAGATGAGGTAGGAGACCAGATGAGGCAGGAAACCAGATGAGGTAGGAGACCAGATGAGGTAGGAGACCAGCTGCGATCTTACTGATCGGCAGAGAACTCTTAAGAATTAAATCCTCCTCGACATTCCATTCCTTAGTTATAGTGTTGCTAGGTTATAGATGTTCCAGTGACAACACCCTTCATTCAGTTGACTGTGCATCTAATCTTGGAAAAGGGTCAATGTTCAACCTTTTTCACCAGGAATCTCCAGAATTCCTCCAAGACAAATCTGGGTTTGGATCAGTGACAGATGTGGGCCGTTGGAGGCATTAATCAGTAAACTAGCCCTTGGGGTTCAAATTGGTCACAGACTTTTGATCTCCTTGACATCAAGTATGTTGGATTTTCTCTGTTCCAAGTCAATATAGGAAATCTCACCACAGAAATGCTCTGTTGAAGCACGTTTAGCACCCTCAACAGCTGAAGCCCTGACTCTGGCCATCTTGGCTGAGATTTCTTCCTGCATCTTAAACTCCTCTATTTTCCTTCGAAGTTGCACTTCCTGTTCTTGCAAAGCATGCTTCAGTTTTCTCTGAAGCTGTTCCACCTTTCCTCCAAGGCGTGCTTATTCTCAATATCTGTTGTCTTGCGTGTAACTCAACTGAATCAGGCTCCATTCTAATGGGTACTGATGTGGTGTCAGAAGCACAGGACATCTTGTTAACAAGAGAATGTACTCCATGCATGTTAGACATGCTGTCCTCAGCATGTATGCCATCCTGTAACTTATCAGTTGTCACAGCTTGTTCTTTGTCTTCACAAATATTTTCATTTCCTTCAGGGGACTGACCTTCACATGTTTGTTTAATTGCTCCCTCAGCTTCCAGCTGAATTCATTTCATCTTCCAAGTGCACAAACAAGACAAAACAATGGCAATTTCAGTTCTGCTTTTCAATGACAGAAGCAACTCTTTCAATTCTTCAGCATTTAACGTAACCAAGAATTGAACACTTTAGGCAACCACCACTGCAGCTGTCACGTCCGCCAAATTGGACAGAGCAGCATTTTACCACTTCAAGACTGTGTTTCAAGGTTGAACACACAGCGTGAACTACAAAACAGGTTGCACTTGCCACAAGCTGTTTCTGGCTGGTGCTTCCAATTTCTCAGACATGTCTGAGTGCTGATGTTCGTTTGGTATAACCGTGGAAATCTGCGCTACTGAATGCCAATGTTCATTGGCTACTAGCCCACTTCAGGCCTCTTTGGTTTGCTTCCCCTTTTGCTAGGGCACGCATTTGCCTAGGTCTTGTTTGTAACTTACAAGAGGAAATGGGACTCACTGGCAGTCAAGCTATTCGCTCCAAGAGCAAGGGACAAAGCAATGAGTCCAGCAGAAAATCAGAAAAATATGCCCTGTTATTTCCAAGAAGTTCACTTCAGAATCAGATTTAGTATCACTGACATATGTCGTAAAACTTGTTGTTTTGTGGCAGCAGTATAGCGCAAGACATTTAAAAAATACTAATGCTTACAATAAAAATAAAATAACTAAAAGAAGAATAGTGAGCTAACTTTCATGGGTTCATCATGGATAGTTCAGAAATCTGATGGCGGAAGTCAAAAAGCTGTTCCTAAAACACTAAGTGTGCATCTTTGGGGGCCCCTATATCTCCTCCCTGAAGGTAATAATGGGAAGAGAGCTTGTACCAGAAGGTGAAGGCCCTTAATGATAATTGCTTCTTTCTTGAAGCACTGCCTTTTGAAGATGCAATTGACGGTGGAGAGGCTGTGCACGTGATGGAGCTGGCTGCGGTCCTCTGCCATCTCTAATGATCCTGTATATTGGAGCTTGCATACCGGGCAGTGATGCAACCATGCAACATCTGTAGAAATCTGCAAGACTCTTGGGTGAAGTACCGAATCTCCTGAAACTCTTAAAGAAGTATACCTGCCGGTATGCTTACGCTGTGATTGCATCAATGTGACGGGACTACAGTAACTCCTTTGAAATGTGTGTTAGTTGGTTAATGCCTCTTACACCCCTCCCAACTGTCTTAACCCTCACCAACTAGACCAATCAGAGATCAAGGGATTCAACAACATACAGAATTGTGCATCAGTCTAACTGGAGTCTCCTTAAGAGTTAACTCTGGCAATTTGCTTTGATCTTGTTGTAGGAACAGAGTGCATTGTACCTGGTCTCTGCCTGAGCTCACTCATACTGCACTGCTGCTGTTGGCATCAATTCAGTTCATGTAGTCCCCGATTGCTCATTGATTGATTGATGTGGACGAGCAGCTTTTCCTCTCCTGCATGGTGTTTGCCAGAGCTGCGGGCATGCAGTGAATTAACGTGCTGCATCACGGCACTGCAGTCAAACCACATTTAAACAGATGCTTCCAAGAGAGCAACACACTAAGCTGCAGCCTCAGCTTTGTGCAGCCCGCCACTGACCGTGTGCCCGGTTAGCTTCTATTGGAATCAGCGTTTACTAAAGAAATGCTGGAAGATACGAGCACATACTTCAGGTCTCTCAGCAGCACCAGATGATTCAAGTACGACCGAACATACCCTGGCTGAATACCTGCCCAGGGATGCTTGGCCTTTTGACTTTATTGCCTCTGGTTTGCTGGCTCCCAGAAGGAGCAGTGATGTGGAAAATGATCAAGATGGGGTGGGTTACAGAGCAATCGCGATTCAATGGGAATCTTGAAACAAAAATGAAAAAGGCTGGAAAAGACACCAGTCAAGCAGATCAGTGAAAGAGGGAAATAAGGTTAACTTTCAAGCTGATGGGAAGAGTTACAGGTGAAAGGCCCGACTCCTGGAACATAAATTCTGCTTCTTTCTGCCATGGGTTTTCTAATATTTTATTTATTTCGGTATTACACAACTTTTCCTTTGCAAGTTGATGTTCAGAGCAACTTCTCAGAGATCCAGGAGTATTAACGTTCAATGTTCAAAGTAACTAAATCATCAAAGTGCATATGTATTACATATTCAACCCTGAGATTCATTTTCTTGCAGGCACACTCAATAAATCTATAGAATAATAACCATAACAGAATCAATGAAAGACAACATTATTAGGGCATTCAACCAGTGTGCAAAAGACAACAAATAGCACAAATACAAAAAGAAGAAACAACAACAATAAATAAATAAATAAATATCAATTAAATATTGAGAACATGAAATGAAGAGTCCTTGAAAGTGAGTCCATAGGTTGTGGGAATATTTCAATGTTGGGGCAAGTGAAGTTATCCCCTTTGTTTCAAGAGACTGATATTTAAGGGATAGTAACTGTTCCTAAATCTAGTGGTCAGAGTCCTGAGGATCTTGGACTTTCGTTCTAATGGCAGCAGTGAGAAGAGAGCATATCCATGGTGGTGGGAAATCCTGATGATGGATGCTGCTTTTCTGTGACAGTGTTTCCTGTGGATATGCTCAGTTGTGGGGAGGGCTTTACCCATGATGGACTGGGCTGTATCCACTACATTTTGTAGAATTTTCCATTCAAGGGCATTGGTGTTCTCACACCAGGCTACGATGCAGCCAATTAATATATGGTACACTACACATCTATAGAAGTTTGACAAAGTTTTAGATGTCAGCTGAATCTTTGCAAACTCAAAGGAAGTAGAGACACTGCCATGCGTTCTTCACAATTGCACTTACATGCTGGGCCCAGGACAGGTGCTCCAGAATAATATCACCAAGGAATTTAAAGTAGCTGATTCTTTCCACCTCTGATCCTCCAATGAGGACTAGTTCATTCACCTTTAGTCTCCATCTCCTGCTGTCAATAATCCGCTCTTTGGTCTTGTTGACATTGAGTAAGAGTTTGTTATGGCACCACTCAGCCAGATTTTCAATCTCCCTATATGCAGATTCATCACCGCCTTTGATTTGGCCTACACCAGCAGTGTCACCAGCAAACTTGAATATAGCACTGGTGTTGTGCTTAGCCTCATAGGCATAAGTGTAAAGTGAGTAGAGAAGGGGGCTAAGCACACAGCCATGTGGTGCGCCTGTCCTGATAATGGACATGAAGGAGATGTTGCTGCCAATCCAAACTGACTGGGGTCTGCAAGTGAGGAAATCAAGGATCGTATTGCACAAGGAGGTCTTGAGACCAAGGTCTTTGAGGTTATTGAGACGAGAGGCTGGAGACACTGCAATTTGGAGTGACAAACCAGATGCTGGAGGAACTCAGTGGGTCAGGCCGTCCCTATGAGGAACATGGACAGTTGGTGGTCCATCTTTCTTCACAGATGCTGCCTGACCTGCTGAGTTCCTCCAGCATCTTGTTTGTATCATAAATAGTGCCTATTTCTGGCTTTGATTTGAATTGACTAATCTCAGCCTAAGCTGTGTAGTGACTTGACAATTAGACAAATATGATTGATTAGCAAGGTGAAAAAACAGGCAGATCCGACTCCTAAATGCCATCGGAAGATTTCTGCTGGAAGAGGGAAAGTTGGTCCTTGGAAAGGGTAATTTCAGCAGTGAAGCTAACTGTGGTTTATAATCTTGCTGTGGTAGGGAGGAAACACAGTGTCACAGCTGGCATATAACACACACCAGTCCTTATCGATAGGTCAGCAGCGGAAAGATAGAGCAGTTTCAAACTCCTGGGGATGTCAACATCACAGAAGGTCAAGCCTGGCCCCAAAATAATGATGGAATTATGAAGGCATGCTGGCAGCTATATTTCATTGGGAACTGAAGGAGATTTGGTATGTCACCAAAGACTCCAGCAAATTCCTACAGATGTTCCATGGAGATCATTTTAACTGGTTACATCATCATTGGGTAGGCAGGGCTACTGAAGAGAATTGGAATAAGTTCCGGAGGGTTGCAAACTTAGCCAGCTCCATCATGGACACCGGTCTCTCCACCGTTGAGGGCATATTCAAAATGGATGCCTCAAAAAAAGGCAGCATCCATCACTAAGGATCTCCACCACTCAGAACATGCCTTCTTTTCATTACTACCATAAGATGGGACGTATAGGAGTTTGAAGACACACAGATGTCTGATTGGACAATGAACCCATGATCACTATTTCACTATTTTTGCACTCTTTTTGAAATATTTAGTTTTGTATTAATATATCATTTGATCAGTATGTGCCATGTCACATGACATGGGCAATCATGGTCTTTCCTTGACCATGATTGCTCCTGGCAATTTTCTTCTACAGAAGTGGTTTGCTTTTGCTGCCTTCTGGGCCGTGCCTTTACAAGATGGATGACCCCAGCTATATCAATACTCTTCAGAGACTATCCGCCTGGCATCAGAGGTTGCATAACCAGGACTTAAAATATGCACCAGCTGCTGATACGACCACCCACCAGCCTCTCCCTTGCCCTTAAATGACCTTGAGTGGGTGGGGGATGGGCTCTAGGTAGGTGCAACACTTTGCCCGAGGGTGACCTGAAGGAAAGGAGTACCTTACACCTTCTTTGGTCGAGATGTATCCCCAGCCTGTCACCCCGTTAGTATATAGATTTCTTATTTGACACAGCCATTTTAATAATATATGTCAGTGTGATAACTGTGATCCTGATCGCTGCCTCTTCACAGTTTCAGCAACCCAAGTTCAATCCTCACTTCCGGCACTGTCCGATGGAGTTTGGACATTCTTCTGGTGCCTCAAGGTGCTCCGTTTTCCTCCCACATCCCAAAGACATACAGGCTGGTAGGTTAATTGGATCTTTGTAAGTAGTCCTAATGTGTGGGCAAGAGATAGAAGCTAATAAAACTTATTGGTTTTTTGGAAAGAATAAAATGAAATTGGTGTAGGGTGAGTGTGATTGTGTGCCTGATGGTCAGTGCAGGCTCTTGGACCAGAGGGATTGGTTCATAGCTGTGTAACACCATAACATAAATCCCAGCTATAAAGTTGTCACTTTGACATTGTACATGGGGAAGAGAGAACCATATACTACCATCAGGAGAGAAGAACGGGGGAGGGGGGGAATATTATAAAATTGATTTTGTCAGTTTGCAGTTATTGATCCTCTGCCCGAAATGTGTTAATTGTGGTTCTCCCTCAGAGCTGCAGTGGAAGTATAATCACCCCATTTATCAAACGACTCCAATCAATCAAACCCCTCAGCGCAGAATCAAACAGATCACCAAATGTTGCATGAAACAATAATCCTGAATGGTGACCTCTGTTCACAGACATGTTTATCTTCTCTTTTTTGAGTTCAAATCAGAGAATATTTTTTTATATATGAGATGCATTTTGTTCAGTGATCTAAAGAGATTTAAGGCCAGAGAGGGATCCTAGTACCATGATAAAGTTGAGAGACTGAAATGATGCTATAAACCATTCAAGAAAGTGATTTATCGATGTCATCTGAAGCTGCTGCTACTGTCCTCTCACTGCTCTCAATTTGCTGTTATTTTCCCATGCTTGTTTTAAAACGGCAAGGACCATTAAAATCCAAGTGACAAAGATGCAGTATTGCAATATATTATCCAAAATCTATAGTCGTGTTATACTGCTTCACTTTTTGTATGTTGAGCTGATGATTTTGGCCAGTTGTTTTAAACATTGATTGCCCACGCTACGTGAAGCTGTAAGTGACCAGAAAATAAATGAGCCAATTACTGAAGCCACACAGGCAGCAGGGAGAGAGGTATTGAGAACGGCTTGTCTTTTCTGTTATCAGATTTTTGTTTTACTCATTGTAAGATCATAAGACATAGCAGAATTAGGTCATTTGACCCATCTAGTCTGCTCTAGCCATTCCATCATGCCTGATGATGATCCCTCTCAACCCCATTCTCCAGCCTTCTCCCCGTAACCTTTGACACCCTTACTAATCAATAACCTATCAACCTCCACTTCAGATATATACAGTGACTTGGCCTCCACAACCATTTGTGGCAATGAATTCCACAGATTCACCACCCTCTGGCTAAAGAAATTCCTCCTCATCTCTTTCTAAAAGGATGTTCTATTCTGCAGCTGTACCCTCTGGTCCTAGACTCCCCCATGAGAGATAACACTCTATCTAGGCTTTTTAATATTCAATATCTCTCAATGAGATTCCACACTCATTCTTCTAAACTTCAGCATGTACAGGCCCAGAACCATTACACGCTCCTCATACATTAACCCGCTAATTCTCAGAATCATTTTCATGAAGTTCCTCTGGACCTTCTCCAATGCCAGCACATCTGTTCTTTTATAAGGTGCCCAAAGTTGCTCAGAGTACTCCAAATGCAGTCTGACCAATGCCTTATAAAGCCTCAGCATGACATCTTTGTTTTTCTGTTCTAGTCTCCTCAAAATGAAAGACAGCAACACACACAAAATGCTGGAGGAACTCATCAGGCCAGACAATATCTATGGGAAAAAAATAAAGCCGACATTTTGAGCTGACACCCTTCGGGAGAACCAGAGAAGAAAAGGTGAGGTTTAGTTTTAAAAGGTGAGAGGAGGGGAGAGAGAAACACAAGGTGATAGGTGAAACCAGGAGGGGGAGAGATGAAGTAAAGAGCTGGGAAGTTGATTGGTGAAAGAGATACAGGGCCAGAGAAAGGGAAATCTGATGGGAGAGGACAGAAGGCCATGGAAGAAAGAAAAGGAGGGAGGAGCACCAGAGGGAGGTGATGGGCAGGCAAGGAGATAAGGTGAGAGAGGGAAAAGGGAATGGGAATGGTGAAGGAAGTGGAGGGGTGCATTATCAGAAGTTCATGAAATCGATGTTCATGCCATTAGGTTGGAGGCTACCCAGACAGAATATAAAGTGTTGTTTCTCCAACCTGATTATGGCCTCATTGCAACAGTAGAGGAGGCCATGGATTGATATATCGGAATGGGAAGTGGAAGAGGGGTTTAAATGGGTCGCAACTGGGAGATCCTACTTCTTTTGGCAGATGGAGCATAGGTGCTCAGCGAAGCGGTCTCCCAATCTACGTTGGGTCTCACTGGGTTATCTCCTTGCCTGCCCATTGCCTCCCTCAGGTGCTCCTCCCCCCACTTTCTTTCTTCCATGGCTTTCTGTCTTCTCCTATCAGACTCCCCCTTCTCCAGCCCTGTATCTCTTTCGCCAATCAACTTTCCAGCCCTTTACTTCACCCCTTCACTTCCCATTTTCACCATCACCTTGTGTTTCTCTCTCCAATACCCCCGCCTTTTAAATCTACTCCTCACTTCTGTTTCTCCAGCCCTGCAGAAGGGTCTCAGCCTGAAATGTCAACTGTACTTCTTTTCCACAGACGCTGCCTGGCCTGCTGAGTTCCTCCATCATTTTGTCTGTGTTGCTTGGATTCCCAGCATCTGCTGATTTTCTCTCACTTCAAAATGAATGGGAGCATTGCATTTGCCTTTCATACCACCGACTCAATTTACCAGTTAACCTTTCGGGCAGGGGTTCACAACTTGGGTCCACAGACACCTCCATTAATGATTGGGGTCCATGGCATAAAAAAGCTGGGAGCCCATGCTTTAGGGAATCTGGTACGAGGACTCCCAATGTGTGCAAAGTTGCTTTGCCCACAAGATTGTATTTTCTGCCAAACGCAAAATGCTCCTGAACCAAGTAGGTTGATGCCATTTTCAGAGGTAGAGGTTCCACACCAATGTCCAGAGTCACATAAAATTAAAAAGCATATAAAAATGGCAGCTTAGAGACATAAGAGACTGCAGATGCTGGAATCTGGGGCAACAAATAATTTGCCAGAGGAACTCAGCAGGTTGAGGGTCATCTGTGGGGAGAAAGGAGTTGTTGACATTTTGGGTCGAATTCCTGCATCAAGACTGCATATTAAAGTTATTACGAATTCCATGGAGCATGTAGAGATCTTCCAACAACCAGGCATTCATTCATTCATTCATTCTTTCTTTCTTTCTTTCTTTCTTTCTTTCTTTCTTTCTTTCTTTCTTTCTTTCTTTCTTTCTTTCTTTCTTTCTTTCTTTCTTTCTTTCTTTCTTTCTTTCTTTCTTTCTTTCTTTCTTTCTTTCTTTCTTTCTTTCTTTCTTTCTTTCTTTCTTTCTTTCTTTCTTTCTTTCTTTCTTTCTTTCTTTCTTTCTTTCTTTCTTTCTTTCTTTCTTTCTTTCTTTCTTTCTTTCTTTCTTTCTTTCTTTCTTTCTTTCTTTCTTTCTTTCTTTCTCTTTTTTCTATAGGGCAGTTAGGGGGGAGGGGTTAAGGGGAGGGGGTAAGGGTTATATACATTGTTTTTTCATACTTTGTAATCATTTAAAAATGCAATAAAAAAAGTTTAAAAAAAAAGACTGCACGAAGATGGCAGCTTTTCTTCCCTGAAGGCCACTACCATGATCAAGGATCAACTTTATTGGACATATCCATTTACACGCATTAGAAATTTGCTGTAGTGTGTTGGTAGGGTGAGACATGCAACAAAAACAACATTCAACAATTATGAAGAATTAAGAATTACGAGGGGTGATTGATATGTTCATTGCCTAAGGTAGAAGGAGTCAATTTTAGAAAACCTAGCACATTTATTTTTCGACATAGTCCCCTCCTACATTTACACACTTAATCCAGCAGTCGTGGAGCATACGGATCTTGGACCTCCAGAAAGTGTCCACAGCAGGGGTGATTGATAAGGTCGTGGCCTAAGGTAGAAGGAGATGAGTTATTAACTTCAAACTTTCTGCATAATCTCTCAAAGAGTTAATCTGCACGTGCATGTAACGAGAGCAGTATAACTCATCTCCATCTTAGGCCACAAACTTATCAATCACCCCTTGTAGATAAAAATTAAAGTTAAAGGATAGATATGGAATAAAGTGTGCATAATATATTATTAATACCAGCATGGATTTACCACGTAGACAGCATTATACAAAATGGTTTGAAGTGTCTATAGTGCAGAGCAGTAACGGTCTTAAAAGATAGAGAGGATGGGTGTTGGTCGGGAGGCTAACTAGAATTGTTGATCAGATTAACTGTCTGAGGGAAGAGACTTATAAAATGGTGTTAATGTCTTCTTTTACTAGCCATGTGCAGAGACCTGGAGCAATGACCCATAGGTACAAGTTCAAATGTAGATTTTAAACTAGAGTAAGTGTCACACACTAAACGCTGGAGGTACTCAGCAGGTCAGGCAGTAGAAAGCTGAGGAAAATCTGCAGATACTGGAAATCCAAGCAAACATAGAGAAAATGCTGGAGGAACTCAGCAGGCCAAGCAGCATCTATGGAAAATAGTACAGTCAATGTTTTGGGCCAAGGCCCTTCATCAGGACTGGAAATTAGGACAAGAAGTTAGATTCTAGAAGGTGCAGGAGGAGGGGAGGAAGAAATACAAGGTGGAAAGTGATAGGTGAGACCTGGAGAGGGGGAGGGGTGAAGTGAAGGGCCGGAAAGCTGATAAGTGAAAGAGATAAAGGGCTGGAGAGGGTAGAAGACCACTGAAGAAAGGGAAGGGGGAAGACAATCAAAGGGAGGTGATGGGCAGGTAAGGAGATAATGTGAGAGAGAGAAATGGAAATGGGTAATGGTGAAGGGTGGGGGGCATTACTAGAAGTTCAAGAAATTGATGTTCATTTCATCAGGTTGGAGGCTAACCAAACAGAATATAAAATCAGGAAATATCTATGCAAATGAATGAACAGTTGATGTTTCAGGCGAAGATCCTTCTTAAATATGGTAGCTTTTAAAAATGGGATGGGCAAGGCTAGAATTTATTGCTATTCATAGCTGTCTCAGGGAGGTGATTACACTGACCCAGCATATAAATGTAATTGAGAAAAAACCATGACATTAACTCTACTTCTTTAGGAGTCTGGGGAGATTTGGTATGACATCAAAAATTTTTACAAACTTCTACTGATGTGTAGTGGAGACTGTACTGACTCATTGCATTATAGCCTGGTATGGAAACACCAATGGCTTTGAATGGAAGATTCCACAAAAGGTAATGGATTTGGCCCTGTACATCAGGGGAAAAGCCCTTCCAATTATTGAGCACCTCTACAAGAAACGCTGTCATAGGAAAGCAGTATCTATCATTGAAGATCCTCACCACCCAGGCCATGCTCTTTGATCAGTGCTGCTGCAATTGGGTAGAAGGTACAAGAGCCTCAGGACTCATATCACCACGTTCAAAAACAGTTACTACCCCTCAACCATCAGGATCTTGATCCAAAGGAGATGACTACACTCACTTACCCACCCATTGAGATGTTCTTACAAATAATAATCTCACTTTAAGGATTGTTTATCTTGTTATTTCATATTCTCAATATTTATTGCTGTTTATTTATATTTGCATTTGCACAGTTTGTTGTCTTCTGCACTCTGGTTGATCTTTCATCGATCTTGTTGCTATTCTATAGATTTGCTGAGTATGCCCACAGGAAAATGAATCTCAAGGTTGTATGTGGTGACATATACAGTATGTACTGATATTAAAATTTACTTTGACCTTTAAACTTTGATACAACTAAAGAGTTTCCTGGGTGATTTTGTAAGGCTTTGAAGAATCATGGAGACTGGAGCCATATATGCCAGACAGACATGTTTTCTTTTCATTCCTGAGAAGATAAACTGGAAATACTCCCTAATACTGGCAGCATCAACAGAGAGAGAAACCATTGGCTTTCTGTTTGATTTAGTTGGCTTTACGCAGGCATTTGATTCCTGCTCTATTTTTGCCAATGGTAATTCGATTCCAGGTTTATAAAATTAAATTCTGCTACTGGATGTGAAGCGTCAACCTCAGAAATAATTCAGGAGCTAAGCTCCCTACAGGGCAATTGTTCTTGTCATGTCGAGGGGTTACATCAATTGTAAGCAAAGATCTTGATGACACAGAATTTCTTTTTAATGAGTGGGATATTTTGACTGAATGGATCATATTTCAGATTTACTTACATTGCTGCAGATGAATGCAGGTTTCAAAGATCTGAATTTTAGTTGCAATGATTGATATTAATATATTGCATTTTCCTCTCTTTGCAGAAAACAAAAAAAATTGCCCAATAATTGTCTCTTGTATTTCATAATATTTCATATTTCCGTATGATTTAGAAGGCCATTCTGCCCATTGAGTTAATTCTGTAGGGAATGCTATGTCCAATGTCACCTATTCTCTCTCATCAATTCCCCCTAATTCTGTTTCGATCTACACTAAATGATAAAAATCTTGACGAATAGTGGTATTCGTCATCCCTGCATCAAAACATACTGTGAAATGCATAGCTTGCATTAAATCAAATCAGTGAGAATTGTGTTAGGCAGCCCACGAGTGTCATCACCTTCAGGCACCGACAGAGCATGCCCACAACTCACTACCTCTAACTGTACACCTTTGGACTGTGGGAGGAAATTGGAGCAGCTAGAGGAAACCCACACAGCCATGGGGAGAACCTTACAGACAGCAGTGAGAATTGAACCCGAATCTTACAGCTGATGCTGTAAGAGCCCTGTTCTCATTGCTCTTATCAGGAAGGAGGTATAGGAGCCTGAAGCTACACACTCAATGAATGAGGAACAGCTTCTTCCTGTCTGCTGTCTGATTTCTGATTGGATATTGAAACGATGAACTCTACCTCATTGCATTTTTTTATTTTTGCGCTACTTATTTAACTGTACACTTCGCAGTAAATTCACAGTTTTTTCCTCTATTATTAAGTATTGTATTGTACTGCTGCTGTAAAGGCAACTAATTTCCCAACATATGCCGGTGATATTAAACCTGATTCTGATAATGCTGACCACTATGCTACCATGCTGCCCCAGGACTAGTTTACAGAGCCAGTTAACCTACCAACCAATATGTCTTTGCGAATTGGAGGAAACTGGAATGAGGGGAAACCCACATGGTGTCAGGGAGAACATATAAATTCCACACAGGTAACACTGAGAGATCAGTATAGAATCAGCTTCGCTGGAACTGTGATGGGGCAGCATTTCCAATAGCAACACTATGTCATCTGGCTTCAAAACAAGAATTTGCACAGGGTTGCAGACTCTGCCAGCTCCATTACAGGCACAAGCCTCCCCACCAAAGGAGGACATCTTCAAGTGTTAGTGTCTCAAGAAAGCAGCATCTGTTACGGAGAACCCTCACCATCTGAGACATGACCTCTTCTTGTTACTACCACCGGGAAGGAGGGACAGGAGATGAAGACTCACACTGAATGATTCAGAAAAAATTATGTCCCCTCCGACATCAGATTTCTGAATGGTTCAGGAGCACAAACTGGGTACTCCATTTTTATCTGCATGATGTATTTAGCTTTGCACTGTACAACAAATTTTACCTCAGGTAAACCAATGATCATTCCTGATATGCGTGTCATATGATGTGGGCGATCCGTGGTCTTTCCGTGATCATGATTAATCTTGGCAAACAAGCCAATGGTAAAGATTCTGATTCTGTTTCTGAGTGCACCAGTGACTATATTTCTTTGGCTGTAGAAACATAAAAAATAGGTGCAGGAGTAGGCCATTCGGCCCTTCGAGCCTGCACCACCATTCAGTATGATCATGGCTGATCATCCAACTCAGAACCCTGTACTTGCTTTCTCTCCATACCCCCGATCCCTTTAGCCACAAGGGCCATATCTAACTTCCTCTTAAGTATAGCCAATGAACCAGCCTCAACTGTTTCCTGTGGCAGAGAATTCCACAGATTCACCACTCTCTGTGTGAAGAAGTTTTTCCTCATCTCGGTCCTAAAAGGCTTCCCCTTTATCCTTAAACTGTGACCCCTCGTTCTGGACATCCCCAACATCAGAAACAATCTTCCTGCATCTAGCCTGTCCAATCCCCTTAGAATTTTATACGTTTCAATAAGATCCCCCCTCAATCTTCTAAATTCCAGTGAGAATAAGCCTAGTCGATCCAGTCTTTCTTCATATGAAAGTCCTGTCATCCCAGGAATCAATCTGGTGAACCTTCTCTGTACTCCCTCTATGACAAGAATGTCTTTCCTCAGATTAGGGGACCAAAACTACACACAATATTCTAAGTGCGGTCTCACTAAAGCCTTGTACAACTGCAGTAGAACCTCCCTGCTCCTGTACTCAAATCCTTTTGCTATAAATGCCAACATACCATTTGCCTTTTTCACCGCCTGCTGTACCTGCATGCCCACCTTCAATGACTGGTGTACAATGACACCCAGGTCTCGTTGCATCTCCCCTTTTCCTAATCAGCCACCGTTCAGATAATAATCTGTTTTCCTGTTCTTGCAACCAAAGTGGATAACCTCACATTTATCCACATTAAATTGCATCTGCCATAAATTTGCCCACTCACCTAACCTATCCAAGTCACCGTGCATCCTCTTAACATCCTCCTCACAGCTAACACCGCTGTCCAGCTTCGTGTCATCCGTAAACTTGGAGATGCTGCATTTAATTCCCTCGTCTAAATCATTAATATATTTTGTAAACAACTGGAGTCCCAGCACTGAGCCTTGCGGTACCCCACTAGTCACTGCCTGCCATTCTGAAAAGATCCCATTTACTCCCACTCTTTGCTTCCTGTCTGCCAACCAATTCTCTATCCACATCAATACCATACCCCCAATACCATGTGCTTTAAGTTTGCACACTAATCTCCTGTGTGGGACCTTGTCAAAAGCCTTTTGAAAACCTAAATATACCACATCCACTGGCTCTCCCCTATCCACTCTAGTAGTTACATCTTCAAAAAATTCTATAAGATTCGTCAGACATGATTTTCCTTTCACAAATCCATGCTGACTTTGTCCGTTGATTTCACCTCTTTCCAAATGTGCTGTTATCACATCTTTGATAACCGACTCTAGCATTTTCCCCACCACCGATGTCAGACTAACCGATCTATAATTCCCTGGTTTCTGTACAGCTCCTTGGGATGCCTCAAAAAGGATACAAAACCTACCATAGAAGCACAAGGCTTATTTGCCTTTATAGTCTATTAAGTATTCACAACACAGTGTTCCTTCGGTAATAAAACCATTTCTGTGCAATCAGACACTGCTCTAATCCTTGCTGCAAATATTAACTAAGAAGGTGAAATTGTTCTGCTTTTAATTAGTAAATTAGAAAATAAACACATGCAGGTGGCATAAGACCCCTTTGTTGTTTCATAGGGGAATCTGATACCTTCAGTATGGATCTTCCTTTCCAATGAAAATTCAAGTGTCGATAAGACCATAAGAGATAGGAGCAAAATTAAGCTATAAGAGTCTGCTCTGTCATTTCATAACGGCTGATTTATTACCCCTCTCAGCCCCATTCTCCTGCCTTCTCCCTGATCCCTTTGATGCCCTTACTAATCAAGAACCTGTCAACATCCGCTTTAAATGTACCCAATGACTTTGCCTTGACAGAAGTCCGTGGTAATGAATTCTATAGATTCACCAGCCTCTGGCTAACAAAATTCATCCTCATCTCTTTTCTAGAGGGACAACTCTATTCTGAGGCTGTGTGTGCCCTCCGGTCCTAGACTCCACCACTATAGGAATCATCCTCTCCTCATCCACTCTATCCAGACCATTCCCCCCCCCCCACCCCTTCTTTTAAACTCCAGTGAGTACAAGCTCAGTGCCATTGTACATTAACCCTTTCATTCCTGAAATAATTCTCATGCACCTCCTCTGGACCCTCTGCAATGGCAGCACATCTTTTCGTAGATAAGGGGCCACAAACTACTCACAATACTCCAAGTGTAGTCTGACCAATGCGTTGAAGACTCAGCATTGCAGCCTTGCTTTCATATTCTAGTCCTCTTGACATGTTTCATTCATTAAATCAGATTCATTGAGCAAGCCCCCTTGCTGAAGCCTGGAACCAGCCCCTTTCTCTCAAGGAGTCCATTATCAGTGAATATTTCTAATAAAGCTGGAAATTTGTTAAGCTTGGGTCAGGAAGCCTTACCCTTTCCCCTTCTAATGTGATACTGAGCTTGTAACCGTTCACCCTGGGACACGTCTTTCCTAATGAACTGAGATGGCGTTTCATATCACTTTCTGTCATCCAAGGCATCATCAAGTGTTGGCATGGAGCTTTTAAGTCACACTTATCACCTGAGAATCTCCACTCTGATAGATTAACACTGAGGTCCTGAACTGTGCATCAAAGCAACACACCATAGTGGGGGCTTTTCTTCGCTTGTCAGTATTGTTAAAGATGCAAATGGTCTTGATAATTGCCACTTATTTTATTTGCTTCTGTAAATTGCTGCTTGACGCTATACACAAGTTTAAAGTATCTAATCAATGGCCTAATTTTCTTACTGCTGACTTGGGCCACTCAAGAAAACACTCATGCAATTGATCATGTCACGAGATAAATGATAAATCTGTGCTCTCATTGGTTCAGAGTCAATCAATTATTGACGACGTGACATCTATCTGAGCAATTTATTTTAAAATTGTTTTTAGTTATTAGTGGATTGTATTTTAAAAGCATCTGAGTGACATTTTCCTGTCAGATCATCCATGGCTTTTGAATGCTTGCAGCAAGGCTTGTACCTCTGATATTGAAGTCATATTTTACATGGCAACCTTAGCACATAGTTGGCAGAGGAATACTCTGATATTTCTTAAAATCAGTTTTGATTTTAATCCAACACAGGGAGCACAACCCTTATTAATATCAGGAAATGATTGATATGCACAAGGTGCAGATAGTTCCTCAGTTTACTCCAGTATTTTCTGTTTTGATTTCAGATCACCAGCATTTCCTGATTTTTCCTCCTGTTTCTATTAATATAGTCTCTCTGCATGCACTGTTACGTGAGAAGACTTTAATCAAACTGTGAATGAAAAGGATATCAACAATGACAAGCTCATAGTTACAGCCAGCACTGTATTTTATCCAGTCATTGGCTGTGTTGCCTGTATGTATAATTTAATACTTCTGCTGTTAGTCATATATGTCTATCTTATAATTGGCCAGATCAATGACAATCACTCTTGAATCTGCCTTTCCAGTTTAAGAAAACCGTAAATCATTCCTTTAAATAAATTGTGACTGGAAATGTTAAATGTTAGAGAAACAGTGGAGCTGAGTGGATACACTGAGTATTTTTAGCCTGTGAACATTCTTTGGTGGTCATAAACTTTGGGATTATGCAATTTAGCTTGCATAAAAAGGTCTTTGTTTGACTGGCAAATGTAAGAAGTCATATGGCATTGAGATTAGTGTTGTCTCAATATGTTACAATTTATCAAAACGGCCTGAATCATAATCAGAATCAGGTATATCACTGGTCATGATATTTGTTGCTCTGCAGCTATGCTACAGTGGAATACCTAAAAACACACAATAAATTACAATAAAAATATATGTACAATACTGTGCAAAAAGATTTAAGCACAATATATATATATGAGCTGGGGTGTCTAAGGCTTTAGCACAGTGCTGTATTTGTTATTATGGAGTGAAGGGAGAGTTTGTAGATCTGGTGGTAGCAGTGGATGTTGGGAATGGTGAGGGTGGAGCACCACAGGAGGGGTGTGGGAAAAGGTGGCAGAGAAGGAGTGCTGGGAGTAGGGAGTAGCACGAGTACAGACACATCCAGCCCTGAGACTCCAGGCAAGGTCGTTTTACTCCAAACAATTGGCTTATTGATCATTACAGAATGTCTCTCTCATGCTTCCTCTTCCCTCCTTTCTCCCTTCCCCTTTTCCCAACCATGATTGCCCTCTCCCTGCACCCTTCCCATTCTCAGTTCCCAAGACAGACCCATATCAGAATCAGGTTTATCATCACTCACATATGTCATGAAATTCACTTCTTTTCACTTTTTCTTTAACTGTACAGTACTACAGTATTTTGCAAAAGTCTGTGGCACCCCAGATATATAGATGTGTGTGTGTGTGACAGTACTGCATATAAAATTATATTAAGTAGGTATTGCAGAAAGGGAGCAAAAATAGTAAGGCAGTATACCTGGATTGGTTCATTATACATTCAGAAATCTGACAGCGGAGGGGAAGAAGCTGTTCCTAAAACATTGTGCGTGTGTCGTCAGGCTTATGTACCTCCTCCCTGATGGTAGCAATGAGAAGAGAGCATGTCCTGGTGGATGGGGGTCCTTAATGATGGATACCGCCTTTTTGAGGCATCACCTTTTGAAGTTGAAGGCATCAAATGTACAGTTATTAAATTTGCAGATGATACAGTACAAAAATAAGGTAGGAGAATAAGTTGTGAAGAGGACACTGGGCAGAAACAATAAGAATGAAGCTTATGAGAGATTGTAGTGATCTGAGATGCAGAGGGACATGAGTCAAAGTCAGGTTTATTGTCACATTCACAAGTACTTGTACGCACAGGTGAAATGAGACACTTAGTTTCAGCAGCATCACGGGCAATAGCATCAGATAATCAGCATTCACAGGAACACCATAAATTATAAACAGGTTTTATAAGAAAGATCACAATTAGAACAACAAAGACCAAGTCCACCTCATTGCAAAGTGGTCAAGTTGGTCACAGTGTTCCTATACTAAGGTAGTGATTTGAGTGGTGTAGATTTGTTCAAAAACCAAATGATTGAAGGGTAATAGCTGTTCTTGAACCTGGTGATGTGGGACTTCAGGCTTCTTATATTCTGCCTGATAGTAGCTATGAGAAGGTGGTGTGGCCCAGATGGTGGGTATGTTTGATGATTGATGTTACCTTCTTGATTTCAGTTCCTTTCTCTTTCATAAGACAAGCAACACCACGAAAACAGTAAACACAGTCCTCGTGAAGAGTCTTGGCCTGAAATGTCAACTGTTTGTTCCCCTCCCTAGAAGCTGCTTGACTTGCTGGGTTCCCTTAGCATTTTATGTGTGTGTTGCTCAAGTTTTCTAGTGTCTGCAGAATATCTTGTGTTTTGGATAAGCTCGGCTTGTAATTGTTGGAGTGAGTGAGGAGCTGAGAGTCTTCATGAAGTGAATGTGGACAGGTCATTTACTCTTTTGGAAGAACACAGAACCAAGTGTCAGAACTTATATCAAGGATAGGGCATTTAGGGCTGTGGGTCTTTGAAACTGCTCTCTTCCTCATAAGGAAGTAGAAGCATGATCTTCGGAGAACTTTTAAGGCAGAGGTAGATACAGTTTTAATAAGCAAAGAGGATGTACAGTTCCTAGATAGAGAGGAATGGTAAGTTGAGGGTATAGTCAGATTGACTATGACCTTCTTCGACAGCAGAGAGTATTTCATTCCTTTTCTGAATTTGTACGTTTCCACCATGACGCAAAAGGATTGTGGAATGGGAACTCCAAAAGGACCACAACCTTGCCATAGGGTTTGGAGGTTTTTGTGCCTCAGTGACCTGGAGATCTATGTTGGCTGGAGTCAGGGCCTTGCGCTTTGACCCTTTGGAGAGTCTCCCATGCCAAACAGGTCAAAGGATAGAGGTTCAGTTGTCCTGTCGGTCCACTAGGTTTAGGGGTTCAGCTCAGGGCCAACAACCCCGACTGGCCAGAAAAAAAACATTGTTAATGAAACATCAACGAAGAATCCTTCCACATCCCAGTGCACTGTTATTCCTGAATCTCCACCTGTGACTTACATGACTGACAGTAGTAAAAATAGAGAGGAAGCTACTGGCATGATGAACTTTGTGAAGGCTAAGACCAAAAAAAGGTTTTAATGGCCAAGGACAGACAGAGATGGAGGACATTCATTGCTGCTCTAAATACCAGGACATAATGGGCACCCTCTCTATATGTATATGTATCTATATATATCTATATGTATTCTCAAGGTAATACCAGTGCCCTAATTATCCATTGAGCTATTCTAGCATTAGGTTACCCATGATCAGAGACATGAAACTGAACCTGACTTTGACAAGAGGAAGGGACGGGTAATTAGAATGCATTGCTCCATCAGCACATGGATTGGGTTGCAATAGGCCAGATTATGCTGGCTGTTATTGAATGTGTGATTCCTCTGTTGAAACTCAGTTAAGTCCTGGACTTTTGAAGATTTGCTGTGAAATGTGGAACTTGGGCATTTACTGACCATTCGGTGACAAGTACCTGCTTTGATGGAACCTTTGCCATTATACCGTGGGTGTAATCACTTCTGAGATATTGAAAGCCATTTCCATCCTGTGACAGTGTAGGTAAGTTCCTTGGGCAGTACTTGTGTGACTATACCAACAAGATTTGGCCTATGGGTCAACAACTTACTTCCCCTCCGTGAGTTTAAATTAATCGTCCTGGGCAACACCACTCCCAGTTCTTGACTGCATTGCCAAGGGAGATAAAAAAAAAATGAATGTTACTTTCTTTTCAACAGTCAGTTACTTTTAAATCTCTAACCAACCTTCCAAGTTGAAAGCATGAACGGATTTAGCCATTTGCAGAGGTGGGCTTGTCTAATGCTGCTGGGGTAATGACAGATACAGTTTTATTTATCACATGTGCATCGAAGCAGACAGTGAATTGAATAATTTGTATAGTTTATAATGTATATAATGTTATATATGTTAGTCTATAATGTATAGTCTAGTGTAGTTTTTTTCTGTGTTGTTTTTTATGTAGTTCAGTCTAGTTTTTGTACTGTGTCATGTAACACCACGGTCCTGAAAAAATGTTTCATTTTTACTATGTACTGTACCAGCAGTTATGGTTGAAATGACAATAAAAGTGACTTGACTTGACTTGCAACCAATGCACCCAAGGATGGACTGGTAGACTGCAAGTGTAGTCTCACATTCTGGTGCCAACATAGTATTCCACAGAACAACAAAACAGAACAAGGCCAACAGCAAAAGAAACCCTTTTCCTATACCTCCCACCAATGTTCCCTCCAGTTTGTAATGACCAGTGTGTGCAAAAATCTTGTGCTGTACAATTTTTAGCCCAGTGACAACAACACGTGTGCGCTAAATTTTATATATAGAAGTCTTCAATAAGAACTTCTGGGTTTGATAGTTTTTGCTCTCATTCACCTGCACTCTCACAAAACATATGCAGCTGGCCAGTGATGGGTAATGAAGGATTTTCTCACCGGAGCTTTTGCACACTGTCCATATGTGATTTGCTTGCTAAATGATGCTTTAAAAAGTCTAGTTTCCAATATCACTTCACTTCTTCACACTTGCAAATTCTACAGCAACTTTTGCATCGCAACAATACACAGAGGTAGTTTCTACATCGTACATAAATATTTCTCGTAGCTGCACGTTCCTGACCTTATGAGCTTTCGGTGTAGCTGTTTCGACTGTTTCATCAAGCCATTCTGCTTCAAATGAACTAGCAGTTCTTTTGCACTTCATGCTCTTTGCTACTTTGGAAATCGACCTAGTTAATCAATAGTTTCTTCAATAAAAACAGTATGAATAAGCTAGTTCTAAAATCTGCAGACAAATAATCACAAACTCTATGTCATCCTGATTGGCTGTATCACTGCCTGGTATGGGAACTGTACTTCCCTTAATCACAGGACTCTGCAGAGAGTGGTGCGGACAGCCCAGTGTATCTGTAGATGTGAACTTCCCACTATTCTGAACATGTATGAAAACAGGTGTGTAAAAAGGGCCCGAAGGATCATTGGGGGCTTGAGTCACCCCAACCATAAACTGTTCCAGCTGCTACTACCTGGAATACGGTACTGTGGTATTAAAGTCGGGACCAACAGGCTTTGGGACAACTTCTTCCACCAGGCCATCAAACTGATTAATTCACGCTGACACAGTTGTACTTCAGAGCAATTTTGACTGTACTGTTGTATATCTTATTCTACATACTATTTATTACAAATGACTATAATTTACACATTGCACATTCAGACGGAGATGTAACGTAAAGAATTTTACTCCTCACTTATGTGGAGGATGTAAGAAATAAAATCAATTCAATTCAATACTATCCACATTAAAAACCGGAAAAGGAAATGCGATTGTGTATGATCATGAAATATACTTAACATGCCAATGAGGTGGAGGTGTGCAGTTTAAATGCTTTGTGCACTAGTAGCAAAAGACGTGTGTGCACACACACTCGCACACCTTAGAGGAAACATTACATCCCACCCAGCCACTCACATACAAATTCAGTCATCCAAAGCCAGGACAAGCCACCTCTGGGCCTTCAGTCCTTGTTCCCAGTCTCACAGATATTGTACCTCCAATTTCGGTCTTCACCCCCATCAAGACTCACCATCTTGATTCCTAACTGACCTCCAAGTTGGAATGAAAACAGAAATTCAGAAATTCCTACACTCAGCAGGTCAGGCAGAAATTTTGGAAAGAGGAACAGCTGGGTGTTTGTCCAGGATTGTGGTGATGTTACAACAATGGAGCAAAGGTCCACCTTCATTCTAAACAGAACATAGCCCACCAATTTAAACAGAATTGATTCAGTCCTGATCCAGGGTCTTGGCCTGAAATGTTGATCATCTTGCTGCCTTCACAGATACTGTCTGACTCACTAAATCTCTTCAGCTTTTGCTCCAGATTCCAGTACTGCAGTTGTCTGAGTCTCAATTAGGTTAACATGGATGGTAATGTGAAACTTAAGCCAGTAGTTATTGGCCCAGTTTAGGAACTAAACTGATTTTAATTTGATGGGAAAAGGCTGCAATGCTCCAAAACTTGGCTCAACTTTCAACCTTGTTTGCCGAAAGCTCAACAGCTACATTAAAGCTCAACTGTTATCTTAATTATATCAAATCAAAAGAATAACCAGTCCAACTAATCAACCAATCAACCAACCTAATCAATAATGCAATGAAGAACTTGTTCACATTTGTATCAGAATGATAATGTAACGATACTCTGTTAGAACTTTACAAATGATCATTGGTCTTCAGTCGATGGCAGAGATCAAATGGGTAAGGTTGAAGAGATGAAAATCAGGTTTATTATCACTAGCATATGTCATGAAATTTGTTGTTTTGTGGCAGCAGTACAGTGCAGTACCTAAGAAAAAACATATATAAGTTACAACAAGATAAGTATATATATAATATGTAGCACAAAAAAAGAGAGAAAAGGAAGAGAGTTAGTATTCATGGTTTAAAATGAAGTTTTAAGTTGAGATACAGTGAAAAGCATGAATCAAATCAGAATCAGGTTTAATATCATAGGTATATTTTGTGAAATTTGTTGACTTTGCAGCAGCAGTACAATGTAATACATAATAATAGAAAAAAAGAATTACTATATATATAAACACACACATACATACAATAAAATAGATATCTGTAAAATAGTTAAGTGGTGCAAAAATAGAAATAAAAAAGAAACTGGGGTAATGTTCATGAGTTCAGTCTCTGTTCAGAAATCAGATGGCAGAGGGGAAGAAGCTGTCTCGGAATCGTTGAGTTGCATCTTCAGACTCCTGTAGTTCCTTCCTGATGGTAACAATGAGAACAGTGCATGACCTGGGTGATGGGAGTCCTTAATGATAGATGGTCTCTTTTGGAGGCACTGCTCTTTGAAGATGTCCTGGATACTATGGAGGCTAGAGGCCATGATGGGAGCTGAATATGTTTACAACTCTTTGCAGCTTATTTCGATCCTGTGCAGTAGCCCCACTTCTCTCTCTCCCCCACCCCCAATAACAGACTGTGATGCAGCCAAACAGAATGCTGTCTATGGTACATCTGTGGAGATCTAAGATTATTTCAGGTGACATGTTTAAGGAGGCTGAAAAAGTAAATTAAATAGTGTGCCTTAAAGCAGTTGTGCTAAATTAAAGGAAGAATGTTGTTCCTTCTCGTGCTTTGTAGCTCATCGGGTGGCATTTTTTGCCATTTCCTTAGCATTAGTCTGATTTTTTAGGAGTCTGAGTTGCTAGCTTGATGCTCAGCCCAGCACGGATGGAAAGCATGCAAGGAGCCAGCCAGATTGGAACGCAGGATCATTCACCTCGAAGTGGGGTGCTGATGCTGAATGTACATACACCGAAACAAGAGAGGTTGGTTACAGAGCCAGGGGACTGGCAAGAGGGATGCAAAGCAGAACATCTATTGAAAGTTTGCCAACCACCTCAACCATCCCTGATTAACAGAGTCAGCCAATCACTGGACCTATCAAATCCAATAAACTCATTTAACACTGAGCCCAATCGGCAAATTATAAAATCAGCTGGGGGGGGGGGGGGGGACAAACTAACTAAATCACCAACCGAAGAAAAAGATTGCTGTTAATGTAAATAATCTGTTCTGACGAAAGGTCATTGCTTGAAACAGTAACTTTTTAAAACTATTGCAGAATTTTCCAGTAGTTTCGACATTTATTAATGAGTAAATAATCAACTCAGATGACATTTTATGTCCATCCCAGATGAATCTTGGCCAGCGATATTTTGTCTCAATCAATTGCATAATATATTCATCCAGGAAATGTTGATCATAACATGAGACCATATTTATCATAATCTTAGTTGTTTCTGATGTTTGAGTTTTGCCTTTGGGAACTGGTGACATTTTTCAGTTTTATTTGGTTATTTGTTTCACTCATGAAATTAAATAAGTCATGAATTGTCTGTTATGCTGAAAGTTGTATGGGGGCTCATGCAAATGTACAGGGCTGAAGGGGCGGATCGGGGAGGAACTGCAGGGACGGCACCTTGGAGCAGAGGAAATTCAGCCATTGCTGAAAGAGAGGGCACTGATTAAAGCGTTGAGCCAAATTAAAGTGACCAGCCCCAAGACAGGAAAGTGAACCGCTGTTCAACGCCGCTAATCTGTGCAAGTCGAAATCTCCCCTCCTGAGCCCATCCTGTCTGCCTACGTTTGACTCATCACCCTCTCTTCTCGTTAATACACTCAAGTGGGAGGAGCGGTATGTGGTGTGTTAAATATGTCAGTAATATTTGAGTAATATTGTAAATACATTGTTTGGTTAAGCATTCTTTGGTGTTTTTCTTTTGATTAATTTCAGGAGTTACGGAACCTAACACAGTGGTAGTCTTGGATCCTACACCATCAGGTGTGGTGTTAAGAGCAGTTACTCTGCAACCATCGGGCTCCTGGACCAGCATAGATGGCTTCACTTGCCTCAGTAGTATACTGACTATACAGCCTGTAGACTCACTTTCCATGAGACCAGAAGATCAAAGAGCAGAATTAAGCCATTTGGCCCAATAAGTCTTTTCCACCATTTCATCATGCTTGATTCATCATCCCTCTTAATCTCACTCTTCTGCCTTCTCCCCACACCCCTTGATGGCTTGATAAATCAAAAACCTTTCAACCACTGCTCTTAACATACTCAATGACTTGGCCTGTACACGGCCATCTGTGGCAATGAATTCCACAGGCTCACCACTCTCTGACTAAAGAAATTATTTCTCAATAGACATCTATCGATTCTAAGGCTGTGCCCTCTGATCCGAGACTCTCGCACTACAGGAAACATCCTCTATAGGCCTTTCAATATGAGATCTCTCCTCATCCTTCTGAAATTCAATGAGTACAGGCTCAGATCCATCAAACATTCCTTGTATTATTAACCCTTTCATTCCCGGGATCATCTCATGAACCACCTCTGGACCATCTCCAATATCAGCACATTTTCTTGTAAACAAGGTGTCAAAATCTGCTCACAGTACCCCATGCAGTCTGACCAATCCGTCATAAAGACTCAGCATTACATCATTGCTTTTCTATTTCAGTCCTCAGGAAATGGATGCTAACATTGCATTTGCCTTCCTTACCACTGACTTAACCTACAGTTAATCTTTAGGGAATCCTGCACTGAGACTCCCAAGTCTCTTTGCAAATTTGACCTTTGGATTTTCTCCCCATTTAGAAATTAGACCATGCTTTTATTTCTTCAGCCAAAGTGTGTTACCATGCACTTTGCTATACTACATTCTATCTGCCACTTCTTTACCAATTCCCCCAAACTCTTTAAGTTCTTCTGTAGACATTCTGCTCATCAATAACTGGCTCTCCACCTGTCTTTGTACTGTCAACAAACTTGAGCATAAAAGCGTCAATTCCTTCATCCAAATCATTGACATACAACATGAAACGAAGCAGTCCTCTGTGACACACTACTAGTCACCAGCAGCCAGCCAGTAAAAGCCCCTTTCATTTCCACTCTTTTGCCTCCTGCCAGTAAGCCACTGCTTTATCCATGCTGGAACTTTTCCTTAACACCATGGGCTCTTGTCCTGTTAAGCAGCCTCATATACGGTACCTTGTCAAAGGCCTTCTGAAAATCCAAGTAAACAACATCCACTGATTCTCCTTTGTCTATTCTGCCTGTTATTTCCTCAAAGAATTCCAATAGATTTGTCAGTCAGGACTTCCCCTTTAGAAAACCATGCTGACTATGGCCTATTTTATCATGTGCCTCCAAGTACCCTGAGACCTCATACTTTATAATGAACGCCAACATCTTCCCAGCCACTGAAATCAGGCTAACTGGCTGATAATTTCCTTTCTTCTGCCTTTCTCCCTTCTTAAAGAATGGAGTGACGTTTGCGATCTTCCAGTCCTCCGAAACTATTCCAAAACATGGTCATTCTTGAAAGATCAATACTAATGCCTCCACAATCTCTTCAACCATGTCTTCACAACTCTAGGGTTTGTACCATCTGGTCCAGGTGACTTATCTACCTTAAGACTATTCAGCTTCCAAAGCACCTTCTCCTTAGTAATAGCAATGACACTCACTTCTGCCCTCTGACATTCTTGCATTTCTGGCAATCTGCCAACTGCCTTCCACAGTGAAGACTAATACAAAATACTTAATCATTTTGTTTCCCATTATAATCTCTCCAGTGTCATTTTCCTGTAGTCCAATATCCACTCTCATCTCTTTTTTACTCTTTATATATGAAAAATCTTTTTCTATCCTCTTTTATGTCATTGGCTAGCTTATCTTTATATTTCATCTTTTCTCTCTTTATGGCTTTTGTTTAGTTGCCTTCTATTGGTTTTAAAAGCTTCCCAGTCTTCTGTCTTCCCACTAATTTTTGCTATATTATATGCCTTCTCTTTAGCTTTTATGCTCTCTTTTATTTTCCTTGTCAGCCACAGTCACCTTATTATCCCTTTAGTGTATTTCTTCTGGAATGTACCTTTCCTACACTTTCTGAATTTCACCCAGAAACACCAGCCATATATTCTGCCATCATCCTTGCTAGTGTTCCCTTTCAATGAACTTTGGACAACTCCTCTTTCATGCCTCTGTAATTCCCTTAACTCCACTGTAATACTGATACAGCTGATTTTAGCTTCTCCTTCTCAAGCAGTGGGGTAAATTCTATCATATTATGATCACTGCTTCCAAAGGGTTCCTTTACCTTAAGTTCTCTAATGAAATCTGGTTCATTACACAACACCCAATCCAGAATTGTCATTCCCCTAGTGGACTCAAAGACAATCTTATCTAAAAAGCCATTTCATTGGCATTCTACAAATCCCCTCTTTTGGGATCTAGCATCAACCTGATTTTCACAATTTATTTGCATATCGAAATCCCCCATAACTTTCACAACATTCCCCTTTTTAAATGCCTTTTGCCTTTCCATTTGTAATTTGTAGACTGGCTACTGTTTGGAGCCTGCATATAACTCCCATCAGGGTCTTTTCACTCTTGCAGCTTCTTAACTTTACCCATAAGGATTCTACATCTTCTGATCCTACGTCACTTTGTTTTACCAGTCAGGGTTGTTAACCCTGAGCTGAACCCTTGAACCTGGCAGACTCTTAGTCTGGCCTTCCCTTTGAACTGTTTGGCATGGGCGACCCTACTAAGAGCCAAAGCATAAAGTCCTGATTTCAGCCAATGTAGCTCTCTGGGTCATTGAGGCATATAAGCCTCCAAACTATGACAAGGTTGTGGTCTGCTTGGAGGATATGGTGTACATACTTTGATAATACATTTACTTTGAACTTTGAACTTTGTTCTGAATTCTTACTCTCTTCCTTCCATGCATAATATTCATTTAATAGTGCATTGAATTATTTATCAACGAGTCTTTGAAGAATTAATCTGTGGAGCTAAGTTAAAGAACTGTGCAGAATTTACAACCTACAAAACATAACCAACAGCATAACTGTGGCGTAACAAATGATTAATTTTGCTTCGTATGTAGAGTTAATCAATAAATGAAATGTATTTCATATTTACTCTACTGAATGCTTAGGCATAGATTGAGTAGGTGATTGGAATGAACTTTGAGCTGGGAGCTAGCCAATTAGTCCTTCATCATTGAGCTGAATTGTGCAGGGTTCAATATCATTGTTAAGCAAATCATGTCTAACAGTTAATTTGTGCAGAGGTAACCTTGTTTAATTTGTTGACAGTACATTGCAATTCAGTGTCATTCATTACAACACAAATCAACCCTACCCAGTTTTTAGTTCAGGGCTTGGGGGAAATAAAGTCTGAAATGTGAACTGGAGTAGTTGATGTTGATGATTTATTTTTGTGAAGCGATACAGAGAGATAAAGATGAAGACTGTTTTGCCAAGGGATTCTAGTGTGCTTGAAAAGACTTGTTGCACGCTTCGTTTGGCATGCTAATGAGCACCTCAGTCAGGGGCTACTTGCCCTAAAACTCAACACATGCAATGCTGAGGTTATTTAAGGCAGAGTTCTGACCAAATTTGAAATATTGTGAGCAGTTTTGGGCCCCTTATTTAAGAAAGGATGGGCTGGCAATGGAGATTGTCCAGTGTAAGTTTAAGCAACTGATCCCAGGAATGAAAGGTTTAATGTATTGAGGAGAGTTTGATGGCTCTGTACTCACTGGAGTTTAGAAGGATGAGGGTATATCTCATTGTAACCTATTGGCTGGCATGGACTCTTTGGGCCAGTTACTGTGTTATATCTCCATATAACTGGTAAGTAAAAATCGATCTCTCAACTCTTCAGCAACCAAGCCTTTGGGCAGGCAGGATCTGTATAATCACCTACCAATGTTCCTGACAATTAGAAGGCAATTCTTACTTGGGAATTCTGTGGGATAAACTCAGAATCTCTGGGAACTTTGAATTCTCAGATCCCTGAACCCTGGCCCATGTTTTTGCATCATCCTTGGATCTTGAAGGCTGACTGGTGCTGTTAGATGTGACATCAAAGGGCTGTTCTTGTGTCAAACGGAACCTGAGTTTGAGGCTGGACAGGTCAGGGGATCCACTTGTAAAATCTACATGAACAGTGGCTACCTGTTTTCATTTCTTTACAGATGTTTTATTTGATTAACCTTTTGGTTATCAAATTTTTTTTATTTGCAGTGAGACTCATGCAAGGCAATGAATACAAAGGAAGCAGAGATTGATGGTAGAAGGTTGCTTCTCAGACTGGAGACCTATGACAAATGGCATGCCTCTGGGTGTTGGTGACAAACCCATTGCTATTTATCACCCATTTCAATAATTTAGATGAAAATGTACAAGATATAGTTGGTAAGTTTACGTGCAACACTAAATAGGTAGTGCTATAGACGGTGAAGATGGTTATGAAGAATTACAGTGGGATCCTGATCAGTTGGGTAAGTGGGCTGCAGAATGGCAAATACAGTTTAATTTGGGCAATTTAGGGATTGCATCCTGGTAATACAAATCAAGGTATGACTTTCACAGTGAATGCAGAGCCCTGGGGAGCATTGTATACAGAGAAACCCTAGAGTGCAAATAGATGTTTCTCTCAAGCTGAAGTCAGAGGTGGACAGGGTAGTGAAGGAGGGCTGGCCTTCTTCAGTCACAGAATTGAGCCAGAAAATTTGGGATGATATGTTTCAGTTAAACAAGGCATTGGTGAGGCTCACCCAGACTATCGTTTGTTCAGTTTAAATCACTCTACTGTAGGGAAGGTGCCATTAAGCTGGAAAGAGTGCCAGTATTCCCCACACTCAATCATATCTTCTGCAAATGCCAAACCATTTCACTAAACCCTTTCCAAAATCCAATATCAATGCACTTCTCTCATTGTAATACTTTTCATAATACCTGTTATTGCAGTGTATTTCCATATATTATGTTTTATTCTTTGTGATGTATAATACAAACGTAGGTGGAGCTGCCATGCTAATCCTAGTTGTTCAACCTGACCTATTTGAATTTATTTAGTTTCCCCTTCACACACAAAAAATGATAGCATAGCTGTTAGTGTCACAATATTATGGCATCCTGGAATTTGGAGTTCAATTCTGGTGCTGTTCTGTAAGGACTCTCTGTACATTCTCCAAGTGAGTTTTCTCCAAGTCCTCCTGTTTCCTCCCACAGTCCAAGGACGTACAAGGTAGGTTAATTGCTCAATGTAAATTGCCCCATGATTAGGTTAGGGTTTATTGGGTTTGCCAAAGGTTGCAGGGGTAGTGAGGCTTAAAGATCTGGAAGGGCCAACTGAACACTGTATTGTCAAATAGAAAACATTTACTTGGCTGTTGCCAGGACTTGTGTTAAACATAGAGCGACTGGGCAGCCTTGGACTTTATTCTTCAGAGTTTAGGATATTGAAGATGATCAAACAGAAATTATCAAACAGATTAAGTGAATGCACACCACCTTTATTCCCAGGTTTGGAGAATCAAACCAATTAGAAGGCATAGGTTTAAGGTGTGAGGAGAGAGATAATATCATAAGACCATAAAATATAGGTGCAGAATTAGACCATTTGGCCCATCGGGTCTGCTCCACCATCTCATAATGGCCAATCCAATTTTCCTCTCAGCCCCAATCTCTTGCCATTTCCCCATATCCCTTCATACCCTGACGAATAAAGGATGTATCAATCTCTGCCTTGTGGCAAAAAATTCCACTGATTCACTGCCCTTTGGCTGAAGAAATAGACTGCGTCCTCTGGTCTTAGACACTCCCACCATAAGAATCATCCTCTCCATATCCACTCTATCAAGGCCTTTCACCATTTGATAGGTTTCAGTGAGTTCTCCCCTCATTCACCTGAACTCCAGTGAATCCTGGACCAGAGCCATCAAACACTCTTCACACAACAAGCCATTCAATCCTAAAATCATTTTTGTGAACCTCCTTTGAACTGTCTCCAGTTTCAGCGTATCCTTTCTAAGATACAGGGCCCAAAACTGCTCACAATACTCCAAGTGAGGCCTCACCAGTGCTTTATAAAGTCTCAACATTACATCCTTGTTTTAATATTCTAGTCCACTTGAAAGTAATACTAATAGGTGTAATACGAACTTGAGTGGCGTTTATCACACAGAAGGTGTTCAATATATGGAGTGACATTTGAAAGGCACATGTATAGCTACTTGAAAAGGAAAGGTTTAGAGGTGTAGTGGCCAAACACGGGCAATTGGGACTAGCTTAAAGGGGCATCTTGGTTGGCATTGACTGGTTGGGCCAATGAGCCTGTTTCAGTGCTGTATGACACTGGATGTATCGCTAATCTTATGGTGCAGAGGCTCTGGAGTAATATGGACTTTGGAGTCAAATTATCATGGACAGTCTACAAAATTACAGCTGACTCCAAGAATAAAATGGCTGCCAAAGATTGCAGTATTCACTGTTCCACAGCATGCTTCATTTCTTGATTTCATTAGTGCTTTGAAGCTCAATGAAGTATAGCTTTCATTCATATTTATTCCAGAGAGTGAACTGTGATTCCACTGACTACTTGCTCAGCAATTCACTTACATAAAGGTACTGCCACACTTGCGTGGACTGTCAGTTAAGTGACGGCTTCTGTGTTTGGCATTTTCAATAGCCTGTAAAAATGCTGGCATTCTGTTTGGAATGCCGGTTTCAACTCAGCATTGTATCATTCATGAAGTCACTGTGTAACAACATATCCTTTCGGATTTCTTCCCCACCTCAAACTTGCCTGCATGGAGGCAGTTGAAACTGGAATGAAATTCTCACTTTGGCTGCTTTCCTCAAAGAGTCATAGAACATTTCAGCATTGAAACAGGCCCTTTGGCCCGTCTAGTTCATGCTGAACCATTACACTTTGCCCGTACCCATTGACCTGCACCCTGACCATAGCCCTCCATACACCTCCTATCAATGTAACTATCCTAAATTTCTTAAGTGTTGAAATCAAGCCTGCATCTACCACTTCCTCTGGCAGCTCATTCCACCTCTCACCACCTTCTGAGTGAAGATATTAATTAATTTATTTATTGAGATACAGCACAGAATAGGTCCTCCGGCCCTTCCAGCGGTGTTGCCCAGCAAACCCCGATTTAACCCTAGCTTAATCACAGGACAATTTACAATGACCAATTAACCTACTAACTGTTACGTTGTTGGACTGTGGGAGGAAACCAGAGTACCCAGAGAAAATCCATGTGGTCTGTGAAGAACGTATAATCTTCTTATAGACAGTGGTGGGAAATGAACCCGGATTGCTCGGACTATAAAGCATCATGCTAACTACTATGCACTGTGCCACCTCATATTCTCTTTAAATATTTCACCCTTAACCTATGACCTCTAGTTCGAGTCTGACCCAACCTCAGTGGAAAAAGCTGGTTGCAGGTACCCTGTCTATACCCCTCAAAACTCCTGAAAAGTCCTTTTGGTTTTAATAGTTAAGTGTAGGGAAAACATCCATTGGGGCCACAGTTATAGCTGTTTCCAGATGCAGGAGGAAGACTGGTTCAGTTTATTGAGAATGAATTGCAAGACTCTGAAGTGTGACAATTTGAATGTGCCACTTGGGACTTAACATCTGCAGTGCAATGATGTGGTGATAATCTGATAACGATTCACACATTAATGGATTTTATATATATTTTGGGTATATTTCTCTCTTGTTATGTTCTCAGGATTGAGGGTGATGCAGTCCCACTTTGGTTTTGTGGGTTCCAATCTGAGAGATGAACTCCCTTGATCACATGGAGTAGAGGTTTCCCGATTATGCAGGTGGGTCAGTTGTTTGAGAAAAATGCAGTCCATCAGCTATGTATCCTGTGTCCATGAGCTCTTAACACATAGACTGGAGATTCTCTGTGACATCCTAAATGCATCTTCTACATTTTGAGTGTTCATGTTCCTCAGAATCAGTGGGGTTGTTGCATTCTGCAAGGAGGTGTTGAGAATATCTTTTGACCTTTTCCTTTGTCCACCTAGAAATCTCTGTTCACAGAGCTTGGAATGAAGTCTACCATCAGGCAAGGGAACTATCTATCCTGCTTAGTACTTCAATTCAAGATGCAAGATTCAAGTTTCTTAATCAAGTGTCCAGCAAAACATAAGGTGTAATGCATCAGTTGCGTTAACAACTAACACACGAGGGTGTGCTGGGGGCAGCCCGCAAGTGTCACCACACATTCCGGCAACAATATAGCAAGCTCAGATTGCTCGGCAGAACAATACAGAACACAACAAAACTGAACTCAACAAGCAACAGAAGCTTCATTCCTCACTTCAATCTACGCTCATATTGACCTCTAGCTGCAAGATAGTTCTTCTTCTTCAGCCTGGACACACAGACTTCAGCTACCCGAGCAAGCTTGCAGAGATTCGCAGATCCGGGGCTCTGGCCAACGGGCCTTGACTTAATGAGACGCTGGGGATATTAGTCTGGAAGGAGGCATTGAGATTGTTTAACATCTTCTTCCAGTAGATTACGTGGACAGAGAATTGGTGGCAGCCCTCCATTGGTTCCATGTGCCTGCCGTAGGTGGTATCAGTCTCAAAAGCATACAGATGGGCAGGGACCACTGATGTCTGGTAGACCACGTAATTTGGTCTTGATCTTCAAACACCCTCAGCTGTCAAAAGGGAAGTCATTCTTTGAGAGAAGGACATTGAAATGACTGTGACCTTCATCATTGTTTAATGGGGGATGATATATGTTATATTTTATGAATAAATGAGGCAATTTGTTTGAAGGATTTGAAATAAGCTATATACAGAACTGCATCAGCAAATGTCTGTCTGTCTATCTATCTATCTATCTATCTACCTATCTATCCACCTACCTACCTATCTATCTATCTGTGCAGCCTTTCCTTAACATCACAGAGTCCACTTTACATGCAACTATTGGTAAAACAAAGCAACTCTTGCTGTCGATAGTGTGGAGGGCTGGCAGAGGTTACAGCAGGACATTGATAGGGCGCAAAACTGGGCTGAGAAGTAACAGATGGAGTTCAACCCAGGTAAATGTGAAGGTGGAGGTGACCTGATAGAGGTGTATAAGATGGTGAGATGTATTGATCATGTGGATAGTCAGAGACTTTTTCCTAGAGTTGAAATGGCTGGCATGAGAGGGCACAGTTTTAAGGTGCTTGGAAATAAGTACAGAGGAGATGTCAGGATTAAGATTTTACTCAGAGAGTGATGAGTGCATGGAATGGGCTGCCGGAGACGGTGGATATGATAGGGCTGCTGGATAGGTACATGGAGCTTAGAAAAATAGAGGGCTATGGGTAACCCTAGGTAATTTCTAAGGTAGGGACATGTTCAGCACAGCATTGTGGGCTGAAGGGCCTGTATTGTACTGTATGTTTTCTATGTTTCTATACATAAACAGGACCATGAGTACTCCTTCCAAGGGCTCTTCACTGGCTCTAATGATTTTTGATTATTGGCAGTTTTAAAGTTCCAGGAGAGAAGGTTTTATATAGAGTCTCCATTTTACATCACTATCATAAATGTTATGGTCCTCTGGGCAGCTAAGAGACACAGGGCTCAGGTAATCTTTTTCTCTGTTTGTCCTTCTGCCTCTCTCTACTGCTCATTATTTTTGTCTTTCTGTGTGATTCTCTCTGTCTTTCTCACACACACACACACTCATTTTTTTTTAATTGAACAATCACACAGTCCTGTTAATTTATGACATTTAGACACACTTTCTATTTACTGCTGTTTTGAAAAAAGAACTTGGACTCATGCTGCCTGTCTACTGGTGTACACTCAACATCTAGATGGTTGGAATGCTTTCGAGAGGCAATGTCTTTTCTTCGAGGTTTATGACTGCTTGGAATTCTTTGCTTGAGAACTGTGGAAGTGAAGTTACTGAACATAGCCACAGAATGACAGATATTTGAACTTGAAGGGAGTGAATGGATTTGGGGAAAGAGTGGAAAATGGTCTTGAGGCCAATGTTGATTTTAGCCTCGATGTTATTGAATGGCTGAGCAGGTTTGAGAGGACAATTATACAACAGTTGCTTCCATTTCTCAAATTATTTGAGATCAATTTTATTTTCATTTTCAGTCCAGCAGTTTGCAAATTTATCAACAATATTTTCCATTTGTTCTGCTCCTTCGCTCAGTGATTTGTAGCATTTCAAATTGAATGTCAGGACAGTAAACTTTCCTCAGGGTGTCGTGGTAATGGCATGGGGAGAGACCTGATGATCTGCAGCTTCTAGACCTGATGAATTTCCACCTCAAGACAGAAGTACAGAGCTGCAAAATGCTACAGACACATGGTCTCATTTTCAGAACTGGTTGAAAACTGGGGAGTGGCTAGAGTACTGGTGAGGACTCTTGTATTCTTTTTCAAAGTTGTATAAGGAGCTGAGTCGTGGTGATATGTTCCAAAGTATGGGATAGGGTGGGTGGAATCCTGATTAATTTACAGTACTGGAGGTGACCGTTTTCCAATATAGATTGTTTTTTCTGTCCATTTTAATGCAATGTGTAGTGTTTGATGGACCACTTCAAAGACTGCAAAAGGATCAATTTGACAATTTCATTTAACTGTAAAGGCTTCAAACTTTCCCATCAGCAATGCTGCAAAGTAATTTTTAATTGATTTCTATCAGCAGCAAGTCATATAGCATGAGAAAGCTCCCTACCTAGTTACCATGGTGCCTATACCCAACTGCTTCGCATTGTTCCGATGCTGAATCTGCTCTGTTGTTCTGCTACGTTTGTCCTTGGCCATGCTTTTTTGATTTGTTCCCTGCCCTGTTTCAGTTCTGCCTCCGCCATGTTGCTATGCCATCCCTTCCTGGTTGTTATGACTTGTTGCCATGCTACCTCCCTGTTGCTATGTTGATGTTTGCCCTGTTGCTATGCTACTATCCATCCAGTTGAAATCCTGCTGTCAGTTTGGCTTTGGTCTTGGAAAATGATTGTGATGCCTTGTTTATATTTGGGCTTCCACCATTCTTTGGTGGCTGCTCCTTTTGGAAATAACATGGGCTATTATCAGTTGGTTGTGTCAGATCAGGTGAGATCAGGTTGGGGCCAAGGTTTCCCATCTTGAAGGATCATTCAATGTGGTAATGTGGTGGTGGGGGTGTGTGGACAAAACAGGACTCATTTTAAGGTGAGAGATACCCACTCAAATAAGTAGAGTGGATCCATGAAGGGAAATTAGAGAAGACGAGAGGGTAATCCTGTGTCCTGAAAGGTTATGCAAAACTATAGGAAAGCTGAGTAAATCACAAACAAGAGGAGATCAGCAGATGCTGGAAATCTATGCAACACACACAAAATACTGAAGGAACTCAGCAGGCCAGGCAGCATCTATGGAAAAATGTACAGTTGATGTGTAGGGCTGAAATAGTTTGATGGGACTGGAGAAAGAAAAAGCTGAGGAGTGGATTTAAAAGGTGAAGGAGGAGAGAGTGAAATGCTAGGTGATAGGTGAAACCTGGAGGGGGAGGGATGAAGCAAAGGGCAGGGAAGTTGATTGGTGGAAGAGACAAAAGGCCATGGAAGAAAGGAAAAAGGGGAGGAGACCAGATGAGCAGGCAAGGAAATAACATGAAAGAGGGAAAAGGGGATTGGAAATGTTGAAGGGGGGAGGCGCATTACTGGAAGTTTGAGAAATTGATGTTCATGCCTTCAGGTTGGAGGCTACCCAAATAGAATATAAGGTGTTGTTCCTCCAACCTGAGCATGGTGTCATCATAACAGTGGAGGAGGCCATGGATGGATATATTGGAATGGGAATGGGAAGTGGGATTAATGTGGAAGGTCACTGGGAAATCCCGCTTGTTCTGGCGGACGGAGCGTAAATGCTCAGCGAAGTGGGCAAATTGAGCAAACGTTTATTTGTGTGGTGTTGGGGGAGGCAAATGTGGTTTTAAGTGTTGGGAGAATGGACTGAGATCAAAAGCTCTGGGTAGAGAAGAGTATTAACAACGTGAAGCGGTTTAGGAATAGTGAAAAAAGATCTGATTTTATATGATGCCTGTAGGTCAGGTTATTCCAAAAAAAGATTGGGCTGGCATAGTTGTGTCATGGCTAACCCAATGCTTTACAGTGCTAGCTGTAAGATTGGACTTCATTTCCAGCCATTGTCTATATGGAGCGTAACCATGTGGATTTCCTCATGGTGCTCCGATTTGATCGCACATTCCAAAGACATCTGAGTTAGGGTTGGTAAGCTGTGGGCATGTTATGTTGGCACTGGAAGCATAGCTACACACGTTGGCTGACCCCACCAGACCCTCAATGTAAACGACACATTTTGCTGTATGTTTCAACGTACATATGGCTAATAAAGCTAATCTAATCTAAAGAATAATAACTGCTCACAACCATAGTGACTTCTTTTGAAATGTGGTCACTGTTGGGGACCATGACAGCTAACTTACACACAGCAATCTTCCACAGACAGTGTGTACTCTTATGATTAAAGCTGCACAATCTCTGTGTGCGATGCTGAATAAGGATTATACTTTAAACAGAACGTCAGGGGTAATTTACACAGTCGGTTTCAGAATAGTGTCGCGGGGTTGTTTGCGCCATTGACGGGCGGATGGCTCATGGTGTGATGCTGCCGTTGAAGTCAACAGTTCCGATAGAGATGTGCTCCCTCAGTTTTGGGGTTGTGCTTGGCGGCACAGCCCGAAGAGAAACAGATGCTTGGCAAATCTGGCAGATGACTGAATGTTGATATCCTAATCGTGCAATCATTGGTGTGATAAGTAGACGTTAACCAATGGTTTCCTCTTCATCTGTTAATTGTTATTCTCAGCGATAACTGCCCACATCACTCTGAACATCTACAGTATTGACAATACTAAGCAGGGGAACACATTGATGGCAGTCTTAGCCATTATTTCCTCACAGTGCCTCATCAAGTATTGAGAGACAAATATCGGTGACAATTATTTGATGTTGATATATTGAATGATGTTGGTAAAAGTATCTCACATGTTAAAAGACATCAGGCCCTGTAGTTGGTGTGAAAGGTGTTGCTTTAGAGACCATGGGAAGGACAGCCATCCTCTTTTAGCTCCAGGCAGTGCTGTGATGGAGCCCGTAAAGATACTCAGCCTGGAAACAGGTCCCTGAAAATTCTATCTGAGGATGTCTTTTTCAACGTAAGTGACTGATCATTGTCAAGCCTTCAAAGTAGTGCCAAAGAACCTGGATTCAAGCTGTGATAGAATCTAATCCTATCATCTGTCCTGGGTAGATAGCAAAGTAACAAGCAGTACATGTTATGGCTTTAATGGGGAAAATATTGTATATCCTCAGACATTAAAGAGAGTGAAGAAAATTTGGGCATAGAGCCAAGGATTGAGGAGATCAGAAATGTAAGTGAGTGTGTGAAGAACTGGGTTTTAAGGAAATACTGAAATAGAAGACTGAGGTCAGATAAAGCAGGGGTTTAGTGAGGGATTCTGAAATGGCCAGTCTTCTTGAGGACACAATTTACTATCAGTAGAACACACAATATCTGCTCCTTTCTGTGAAACTCTTGTTGGATTGGATTTGTTTCTGTTACAGTTCAGTTTGGTGAACTCCGGAGCTGGCTGGATGGCTTGTAGACTGAGATTAAGCCACAAGTAGTGTGATACTGAAAAAGCAGAGTTATGGTACCTATCCACAGATGGAGTCACAGTGAGCCACTGGCGGAGTCACAGTGAGCCACTGACAGAGTTGCTGTGAGCCACAGGTAACGCATTATTAAGTCACTGAAGTTTCAATTTCCTTTATTCAGATAGTCATCAAATCATCCTAGAGCTTCTATCTTAATTATTCTCTTCAAAATTAATTCCACATGTTTGCATATTGATCTCTTATTAACTGATTTGTATGTTCAGTTGTCAAAATGCATAAAATGAAAAAAATCAATGCATATTCGTTGACTGATTCAGAAGCGATCAATCTCACTTGATCTCCTCTGTGTTTTCTTATCACACAACAGCCTGGAAAATGATTTCTGCTTTTGTCTGGTCTGAAAATACAAGGAATTTATAGGGCAGAACAATGCTTCACTAGAGCCTTGTGACTGTGAGATTATTTATTTTAGTTAACAGTAAAGAACAGAAGATAAATGTTGTTACGGCAGATTCTGCAATGAGATGGATGGATCCCAGAAGCTGGTGGTGAAAAGCCAATCAAGTGAAGTTTGTTGTCATTACTTTTAGTTAGTAAGTTATTCAATACATGTATTTTTAGCACCACTGGAATAGAGCTCTTTATGTACACTTATTTTCAAACAGCTCATCATCTGGATCAGCATACAAGCACTTGAACCTGAATTATATCAAAAATAAAGTTGGTGTAATAAAGTTGTAAGTAATTGATTGCTTCATCCTGACTGACTGTGCAAAGCAGTTTGGACTAATCAATAGTTGATATGAAATGACTCTGGGTAGGCTGTGATTGATTAATCTCTGATTATCTGTGACCAGCCCGGCCTCTGCTGACTGCCTGGATGAATACTGTTATTAATATTTACTTGGTCAATTCCTTCTTTGTAATTGTTATTGGGTTATATTGCTCAGGATATTTAGTAACTACAAAGTTCAAAGTTCGAAGTAAGTTTATTATCAAAGTACATAGATGTCACCATATCTTACAACCCTGAGATTTGTTTTTTCTTCAGGCAATCAGAGTAAATACAAGAAGCACAACAGAATGAAGCACTTGATTCTAGCACTCTAGTTGATCTTTCATTGATCTTGTTAAAGTTACTATTTTATAGATTTGTTCTGCGTATTCCTACAGGAAAGTGAATCTCAGGGTTGTATATGATGACTTTGATAATAAAATGTACTTTGAACTTTGACCACACCCAGCAGGATGGACATCAACCAATGGTAAAAAAATGAGCAAATACAAAATTAAATAAACAAATAAATAAATAAGCCATAGATATCAAGAACATGAGATGAAGAGTACTCGAAGGTGAGTCCATAGCTTTTGGGAACAGTTCAGTGATGGAGCGAATGAAGTTCAGTGAAGTTATCCCTTCTGCTTCAAGAGCCTGTTGCTTGAGGGGTAATAACTGTTCCTGAACTCCTGAGTTGTTCTTGAAGGTGGAATGGGTCCTGAAGCTCCTGTATCTCCTTCCTGATGGCAGCAGTGAGAAGAGAGCATGGCCTGGATGGTTGGGGTGTCCTTGATGACGGGGCCCATGACTTCACGTGTTTGTGTGAATGAACAGAAGCAGTACACGCTTTGTGAATGAGAAGAGTCTGACTATATTCACTTTCAGATAGTGCAATTTTGCATTCGATACTCTGTGATGTCAGACAAAATTCTGTCTTCATTTTTAGTTCAAGGGTTGAAAGCGGGGAGTAGTAATTAGGGGTGGCACGGTGGCATAGTGGTTAGTGTAACGGTATTGCAGCACCTGCAACCCAGGTTCAATTCTGTCACTGTCTGTAAGGAGTTAGTACATTCTCCCTGTGGCCATGTTGGGTTTCAGAAGCCTCTCATGTTCCGAAGACGTATGGGTTAGTAGGTTAATTGGCCATGTGGTTGTAACTGTGTGGTGCATGCTTGTTGGACTGTAAAGACCTGTTACTGCGCCGTAATTCTAAAAAAGTACAAAATAATTAAGGTCACTATTCACACGTGTTAGAGTAAAGGACTTAAGTAAAGAAGGAAAAGGATAGAAATATCACTTTCAGTATGTAGTGTGGAGAAGGATTAAAGGCTTTGAGGAGTATGGGACAATATAAAGTGGGAGACGAGGGACATTTTTACAGTGGATGGGCCTTCACTTGTTCCCACATTGCAAAAAAAAAATACACCTCAAGAAGCGGGGACATGGAAAGGTGGGTTGGTAAGTCTGCAGATGACACAAAGGTTGGTGGAGTTGTGGTTAGTGCAGAAGGATGTCATAGGTTACAACAGGATGCAGAGCTGGGCTGAGAAGTGTGAAGTGATTCTGTTAGAATGTCAAATTTATAGGCAGGTGGCAGGGTTAGTGGTATGAATCTTAGCAGTGTGGACCTTGGGAGGATCATGTCCATTGATCCCTCAAAGTTTGTTCAGAGAGAATATGATGTGTTGGCCTTCATTAATTAGCGGATTGAGTTCAGAAGCCTTGAAGTAATGTTGCTGCTCTATAAAACCCTGAAATATTGTGTTCAGTTCTGGCCCTCATTATAGGAAGGATGTGGAAGCTTTAGAGAAGGTGCAGAGGAGATTTACCAGAATGTTGCCTGGGTTAGAGAGCTTGTCTTGTGAGGAAAGGTTAAGTGAGAAGGACTTTTCTCTGTGGATGGAGAGTGAGGTGACTTGATAAAGATGTACAAGGTAATAAGAGGCATGGCTTGACTGGATAGTCAGGGTGGAAGTGGCCAATACAGGGTAATTTTTATGTTGAATAGAGGAAAGAATACAGGAGACTCAGTGGTAGGTGTTTTTTTTTTACACAGAATGGTGAGTGCATGGAATGCACTACCAGGCATGTTAGTTGAACTGACGAAGGGTCTCGGCCCGAAACGTCGACTGTGCTTCTCCTTACAGATGCTGCCTGGCCTGCTGTGTTCCACCAGCATTTTGTGCGTGTTGGTTGATAGTTGACCTACATGCTTTGTAGGCATTTAAGGAAGTCTTAGATAGGTACATGGATGATTTAAAATGGAGGGTCAATGCAGGAGGAAAGTGTTAGATTGATCTTAAAGCAGATTAACAGGTTGGTATAACCTCATGGGTTGAAGGGCCTGGACTGTGCTGTGATGTTCTACATTCTAAGATGCAGATCTTAGCACACTTCGGGAGCATGGTAGAGTAGTTGTTAGCACAATGCTTTACAGGGTGACTTGGGTTCAATTTCCGCCGCTACTTGTGAGGAGTTTGTACCTTCTCTCCATGACCACATGGGTTTCCTCCCACAGTCCAAAGACGTACCAGTTGGTAGGTTAATTGGTCATTGTAAATTGTCTTGTGATTGGACTAGGGTTAAATTGGGAGATTGCTGGGTAGTGTGCCTCGAAGGGACAGAACGCCCAATTCAGCACCATATCTCAATCAAATAAATAAATAAATTATAAGAGGAAATAGTAAACAAATAAAGTCAGACAAGTGGACAGTGGAGACTAAAATATAACTGTGGCCGCAATGGAAAATAGTGCTGACGTGCCTATTTCTGCCCTGCTTGATTTAGTCAGGGTGTTGAACAGCTGCCTATTTTTTGTGTCAATTAGACGGATCATGATGTGAAATAGTTACAGCTTCCTACATGTCAAATGCCGATTCTTGCTGATCTCACAAGCTTTTCCCAGTGAGATGACCACAAATCAGCTCAGTGCTCGGAAAATTGCCATCAGTGTCAGTAATGAAATGTTGCATTTGCAATATGATCTGTTTTTCACTCACACACACACAGAAAGAGAGAGAGAGAGAGAGAGAAAGAGAGAGAGAGAGAGAGAGAGAGAGAAAACACACAGATGCATTTAACAAATAAACTAGTTCACTATATGGTGTTGGGTGCCCAAAAAATTGTCTTTTCAATAAAAATCCAGCTCTTTCTCATTTCCGAGGCTTTCTGAGATGTACAGTGATGTTAGGTCATGACGTCGGAAATGAAAAGGAGGACATAAGATTTGTGTTCACAGATTGGCTGGCATCTGTGAAGTCCGATCACTCAAGTGATTTATTGTGGGCTAACAAATGCTTTCTTCGTAAGCTTTCAAACAAAGTTCAGCAGCACATGAGGCCTACTGAAAAAGATTGCCCAAAAATGTCTCATCTCTGCATATTCTACCATTGTGGAATATGTAAAGAAACTTGCTTGTGATTCAGCTGTGGGTCACTCTATTAGATTGGAGAGAAAGATTCCTGGGTCTTGCTGGGATGGTGGGAGGGAATAAAAGGAGTGTCAGGGTAGCAACCGATGTGTAAGAACAGGCTCTAGCTGTTGTGGAGAGGGGAAAGAGTTCATAGTTCTCAAGAATATGGAGGAGATGATAGAGTCAGTATTTAGGAGGTTGATATTTAGACGTAGATGTCAGGAGATGGTATTGGTCGTCAGTGGATGAGATCTACAGCATGGTTGCAGAACCCACAGGGGAAGCTGTCCATAACCTGGTGGAGAATTTGGGTTGAGTAAATGGGTCAGAGGGCAAGCAAAGGGATTGGAACAAGTTGAGTGAGCAAGGAGAGAGAGAGTTGGTTAAGTTGGGATTTCTGCAGAGGAACCAGATGACTACACCCTGTGCCCACTTTATTAGATACACCCATACACTTGCTCTTTAATGTAAATATCTAACAGCCAATCATGTGGCAGTAACTCAATGCATATAAGCATGCAGACATGGTCAAGAGGTTCAGTTGTTGTTCAGACCAAGCATCTGAATCAGGAAGAAATGTGATATAAATTGCTTTGACCGTGGAATGAGTGTTCATGCCAGAAGGGGTAGTTTGAGTATCTCAGAAACTGCTGATCTCCTGGGAATTTCACACACAATAGTCTGTAGGGTTTACAGAGAATGGCGCAAAAAGCAAACAAGAACATCCAGTGAGCAACAGTTCTGTGGATGAAAATGTCTTGTTAGAATAAAAGGCTCAGAGGAGAATGGCCAGACTGATTCTCGGTGACAGGAAAGTGACAGTAACTCAAGTAACCACATATTACAACAGTGGTGTGCAGAAGTGCATCTTTGAACACACAACATGTTGAAACTTAAAGTGGACGGGATCCAACAGTGGAAGGAAATGAGCATACACTCAGTGGCCATTTTATTTTGTAAAGGAAGTATCTAATAAAGTGAGCATTCAGTGTACATCTTTTAAAGAGGACTTACCTCATTTGGGCTGACATAAGGTGTCTACTTTGGCATGGGTAGTCTTCAGGTTTATCATTAAAAGTGCCCCCCAAGTGAGACTGGATGCTCTTGGAAGACAGGTCCAGGATCCTCTGTGTTTCGTTAAGTCAACATATGGAGAATATTTACGAAAATCAAATAATTTGAGCAACTCACATTGAGTCCCAGATGTATAATTTCACCTCAATTTTCATTGCTGTTGTATTATGTGGCACACACAACAGACAGGCAAATTTTCCAGGATTTTCATTGGATTTTCAAGTGGATGTATCCACAGGGAGACAATTGCAAAGCAAAGGTTGCAATAGGTCTTTTGCTCTGTGCTGCAGTGGAGAGCCCCTCATGGAATTTCACTGGGCGGAGTGAATGCCCTCAGGCTGGGACAAAACCATCTGCTGAACACGTTAAGTTAGCAGGCTAACCCGTTGAAATCAATAGGAGAAATCAGTTCCTGGCTCATAGGTAAATGAAGGTGTTTATTGGAAACAGTTAATTGAGTTTAAGTGTTAAAAGTTGTTTTAAGTTGTTCATTTATTGTTCCATTTCTTTTATTTAGTTGCCTCCTTACCTGCTTAAAGGTCCATCAGAAATACTGTTGGATTTACTTGCAAGGTTTATGAATACTTCACAATGTATTTTTTTCTTATTTTGGAGATGCAGCATAGTAATAGGCCATTCTGGTTCAATTAACTTATGCCATCCAATTACACTCGTGGCTAATTAACGCACTAAACAATACTTCTTTGGAATATGGGAGGAAAGCAGAGAACCCAAAGGAAACCCACATGGTTACAGGGAGAACGTGCAAACACTTTACAGACAGTGACAGGAATTAAACCTGGGTCACTGAGATCAATTTAGGAAAATAGCTTTATTAATATTATTTTTAGCTTTCAGTTGGCTCTGAGTAAGTTTGTATAAGATATTTACAGATATTGAGTATGAAAAGCAGCTTGGATGCATGATAATCTGTGGTTAGGTTTCACCATTAGTAATACTAAATCTGAATCAGATTTAGCATCGCTGACTTCTGAGGTTAAATTTATTATTCTGCATCAGCAGTACAGTACGAAGACATAAAGCTACTTCCAGTTATAAGAACACGAAAGATTGCAAACAAAAAGGGGTTTGTCATTTGCATTGGGAGAGATCTCAGGTTGTGTGGGCTATTCTGCATGCTGCATATGGTCAGCTGCCACTGGAAGATTGGTTGATGCCAATCAAATTACCGGGCAACAATGCCACAAGAGCAAATGATAAATCAGTCTAAAGAGAGTGAAGGAATCCAGCAGAGAATGGCAGGAAGGGAAAGTAAGGATACGGAAGCTACAGATTTAGAAGGGCAGGAAGGTGATGTATTTATTTGCTTATTGAGGTACAACTTTCAGCCCTTCAAGTGCACCGCCCTTCGCCACCCGATTTAATCCTAGCCTAATCACGGGACGATTTACTATGACTAACTAACCTAGCAACCGGTACGTTTTTTGGAATGTGTGAGGAAGCTGGAGCTACAAGAGGACACCCACCGGTCACTGGGAGAATGTAGGAATTGAACCAGGGTGACTGGTACTGTAAAGCATTGTAACCATTAAAAAAAAGGATGGGATAATGGTATTATTGTAGATTCTGGATTTTAAGTCCCTGACTTGAATGCAAACGGTAAACGTTAGCTGTACTCAATAGGCCTTAGAGTATGGAAACAGAAGTAATTTTGTCGTAATTGGTCACTGACCCAAAATATTATCTTTCTCTTCCTTCTGTTGGTGCCTGGCCTGCTGATTATTTCCAATATACCCTATTATAATTCAGAATCAAAGCTTCTGTGGTATCTTGACCTCTAATGAAATAATGGCACGTATGTGAGTTAAATCGCTTCCAGAAGCAGACCTTGCTCCTGAGTCACTAAAGCCTTAGAAGCAGATTTGAGATAAAGCTCTTTACTTGTCAGCTTGTGTGTGTGCCTCAGAAACCTTAATTAAAAAACGTTGCTGAATTCTAATCAACATCCATGTAAGAAATACTGGAAGGTTCATGCTTGGCTCTTGTTGCCTTTTTAACTTAAAAGAACATAAGATAGAAGTAGACGTTTTCATTACTATTTAATAAGTCTAATTCCACATTGACATCATATTCCACAGTCCCCTTTTGTTAATCTATACAGAAGTACTTTATTTAAATGACATGACATTATTAGTTATTCAATGAGATCTACATGTCCTGGTACAAGATGTGTACAAAATTAATATACATTTATTGATTGGATATCAATGTAATGCTGGCCTTTATTGCAAGAGGGTTGTAACATTGGAGTAAGGGTATCTTAAAATAATTGCACAGGACTTTTTGAGACTAACGTTTTCGTTAGTACTTGCCTTGATTCCTGGGCAGAGGGGATTGGTCCCTAAAGAGAAGTTGAGCAGCACTTAGAGTGAAAGGAAGGAAAGGGAAGGATGTTTACTCTTGCCAGTGAATTTACAACCAGAGGCTAGAAGAAAGCTTAAGGTAATAATTTTTTTTTCTTGAGAATGGTTAACTTTGGAAGTCTTTGCCCAAATAATGCCTAGATGCTGGATTTTTAAACTTGTATCCTTAATAGTAGTAGTGCAATCACTGGAGTTGAGTATGATGTTCTCCAAAAGGGTTGCCTATTGGTGGCTGTAGAAAGCAGTCCAGGATCTACATATTCTGGTGCCATGTGGACATGAGTAAGTGGTGGGCTGTTGTTAGTCGTTGGGACTTTTGAGTTTTCAGTCTCTCCTTTTGCAGCTGCTGTATGTATATATAGTGCCTAAGAATTTTACACAGTACTGTAGAAATGTTATGTACTGCTGCCACAAAAATAAACAGATATCATGACATGTGTGAGTGATGATAAACCTGATTCTGATGTGGGTCTCTATTGTGGACTGAGAATGGGAAGGAGGAGGGGAAGCATAGTTGGGGAAAGGGGAAGGGAGAGGGGAGGAGAAGGAGCAGGAAACGTCAGAGAGAGATATTGTGATGATCAAATGACCTTGCCTGGTGTCTCAGGGCTGGGTGTATCTGCCCCTGTGCCATCCCCTGCCCCTGGCACTCCTCTGCCACCTGACCCACACCCCTCCTGTTGCACTCCACCCTCACCATTCCCAATGTACTTTACTCCCGCTAGATATACAAGCTTGCTCTCCACTCCACGTTGACAAATACAATACTGTGCAAAAGTCTTAGGCACCTTAGCTATATACATATGCCTAAGACATTAGCACAGTACAGTAAGTTCTAAGATTAAAGAAAGCTGGACAAGAATGAATATTGTGCTTGCTTGCTTTAAAGGGGGATGATGTGCAATTATGTGTGTACATAATAAAGAACTTCAGTTCCCAGGAACTGGAAGTGACATTAGTGAATGGGACTCGCACGTGCTTGACGGGTTGGGGTGTCCAGAGTAAAATGTGGTCGAACTGAAGCCATTCTGTAAATCTGTAAATAAAATAATTCTAGTATTTTTACCCATGCATGTTTGTCTTCGTTAAGGATCCAACATAATATGGTGTTCTTGATGTGGCTGATTTGTACTCCTATATTTAATATACATATATTCTCTTAATCATGTATAGTGTATGGTAGCTCACATGAATCCTTTTGAGCTGGGACATCCACACATATCTTACTAATGTCATTGTGTTTGATGCTAAGTCTTCATTCCCAGTCTGTTTAATTTTAATGAAACAAATAAAAAAATTCTTAGCTGCAGGAGGGAGAAGGTGAAACCTGAACAAATGTGACCAACCGATTCAGTGAGATGTTAACAAGGTATTGATTCTAAACTCTTTTGAAGTAATTTGATTGCAAATGTAGTCAAATCACGGATTAATTTAATGAGAGCAGGTTGTTATTTTCTCCAAGACATTTGTCTCTTAAAACCATGCAGGACTGCTTATTTTATCTGGTTATCTGTACCACCCAGGACATCTTTATCAGAGCAGTTTCAAGTTTTCTAATGATATAGCTGATGTCCCTCAGCAAGCTGTTGTATTGTAACATCAAGTCTCTACAAATGTGCATTCAAAGAACCTGGGAAAAGTGTATGACTGTGAACTGCGTCAACAGCAAGGCAAACAAATGAGAGGTTTAACTGGATGGGAGAGGAAGATGAACTGCAGGCATTCCAGTAAACAATATGGAATACAGATTATACAATGTATTGGAAGCATGTCAAAAGTCAAAACCCAACCAGAAGCTTGTCTCCAAATCTATCTTCAAACCAAACTTTGCTTCGTAGCTAATCACAGACGTAAGAGATTCTGCTGATTGCTGGAAATCCAGAGTATTATGCACAAAATTCTGGAGAAACTCTGCCAATTAGGCAGCATCAATGGAAGGGAATAAACAGTTGACATTTCAAGCTAATACCTTTCATGGTGAACAGTCGTGGCAGCAATAACCTTCTTGAGAGCAGTAACCATTTGTTTTTCTGTTGCCCAGGGCCTAGAATTTGTTCCAATCCTTTTTTTTTGGTGCTGAGACACCATTATGGGTCACTTTAGTGTGAAATTTGCATAAGAACTTCAATTGTAAGGTTGACAGTACAAGGTTGTTGGAATTTTCTTTGTGATATTGTGCCAACTCTGAAATTCTTGTAGTTCTCCTGATTCGGCACGGCAGAAGCTATACGCCTTAAAAGAGATATATATCACAATAGAAGCATCACTCTTCCACCTACAGGTAAAGTTTAAGACTGAATAAGTGGATGCTGCAATGAGGTGAGGAGATGGAGTGAAATGAAGAATTGTGTGTGTGTGTAGGAGGCATGTCCTGTGTGCATAGAGGCCTGGAGGATCTTGTACGGCCACAGCCAGGAGCTCTGACAGTACATTTCCAGCCAGATCTCTACAGGAACAAGAACGCAGTCCACACATGCAAGCTTGTGATATGGGGAGTTTCCTGTGCCCTCTTTACATGCTGCTGTGTGCTAAGTGAACTCTCCTTGAGTGTGGAGTTGAGTGTTTTCCCTACTGCGATTCTTAGCAGCAAACTGTGAGTTGTGGTAAAGATCAGCAGCGACCTTTTGGCACGGCAGCACGTCAGTGAGGTGGTTGGTGTAGAAGATTACAGCTCCAGCAATTGATTGGAAGATTGGGGTTCAATTCCCGCCACTGCCTGTAAGAAGTTTGTATGCTCTCGCCCTGACTCTGTGGGTTTCCTGTGTGTGCTCCGGTTTCCTCCCATCTTACAAAGATGTAGAGGTTAGGTTAGTAAGTTGTAGGCATGGTATGTTAGTGCCAGACGCATGGCAATACTTGTGGGGTGTCCAGCACAGTGTTGAGCATTGACACAAATGGCGTATTTCACTGTGCCTGTGACAAATAAAGATTTTTTTAAGAAGCTGGGAGTAACTATGACCCTGACCCCCACAAACAAAGCAACTGAAACATACACAGCAATTTCAATTTTGTAGCTAATGCCAGTTTAGTCCAATTATTGCAATTGGACTTGGAAGTGAAAATTGGTTTATATTGTCACGTGTACTGAGATACACTGAAAGTTTTGCATAGTTTTCAAACAGATCAGATCATTACACAGTGCATTAAGGTAGAACAAGGTAAAGCAAAAACAGAATGCAGAATAAACTGTAGCAGCTACAGAGAAAATGCAGTGCAGATGGACAGTGAGGTGCAAGATCATAAGAAGGTAGGCAAACAAATACGTTGAAACTTTTATGAGAAAGATGATGCTTGAATTGGATGTTATGGCCTTCAGTATCACCCCAGATCCATCGCTAAGTTAATCAACCTTAAGCTTTGCGCTGGGTCACTTGGATAGTAACATAGGTGGTGGCGGGAGGTGAGGGACGTGATTTGGAGGGTTTTGGGTCAACTGCAGGCCAATGGAACTGACTGTGTTGATGTGGAAGAGCTGGGCTGAACAAGCTATTTTTCAAGCTATAACATTATACATATGTGTGCGTGTGTGAAGGTGTCTTCAGGTTCTAGGATGAAGACAAATGATGCATTTTGAATGCTTGTCCTTTAAAATGCTCAGAAGGGCATCAATGCTGCCTGTTCTGTGTGTCTGTGTGTCAATATTTTTTCCCAGACCAATGAGAGAGATAATCTCGTTGCCAATGCACTTCACCCTATTTTTGACTTAATTTGTGGCACTCTCACCTGAAGAAGTGTGCTGGAAGAAAGAAATTTTGGCTGAACAATGAGGTGATAAGGCACCTAGAAAAAGGTGTAAAAAAGGTGTAAAATTGCTCTATGCTATGTTTACCCAATCTCCAGTAGCAGTGCACTGTATGTTTTTTGAGCAGCATGAATGAACTTCTACTCTCAGTTCTTTGTGCTAGAAAAATATTGATGGAATATTGGTTACAACTGCAACCTTAGATCATCTTCCATTGTGATTTCATTGTATATTACCTATAATGACATTGAATTTCCATCCTTCCTGACAAATGCTTATTAACATTGAAATGAATCATAGTAAGAAGTCACAAGTATTTATTCAGAGCTTTTATTGATTTAGTATCCTTGTGCAGAGTTCAACATGTGATGCATTCATCACCATTCTAGATATACAGGGCATAATGTCTGTAGTCAATGAATGGTAATCTCACCTTTATATCAAAAGGTTTTATTCTTTATATTTTATATTATATTATTTATTATTTATACTTTATATTTTATATATTTTTATACTTTATATTAAAAGTTGCACTACTGGACTTGAGTGCAGAGGTGAAAAGTTTCACTGTCAAATGCAGAATAGGAAATAACAGAACTGTTATTTCATCTTGGCTATGAATCCTGTCAAGGCTCCACACAGAGAATGGAATTTCACTAAATGAACTTGCAATATAATCTAGCACTTCATTACAACATTATACAAGATGTCTTTTTACAGCATAACAAAGCTAAGTAACTTTCTTGGTAGAAAATAGAACATAGAACAGCACAGCTCAGTACAGGCCTCTTAGCTCATGACTTCCTGCCGATCATTCAACCTATTTCAAGATCATCTAATGTTTTCCTTTCACAAAACCCTCCCTTTCCCTTCGTCCGTGTGCCTATTTAAGAGACCCTCAGGTGTTCCTAATGTACCTGGCTCTACCACCACCGCTGGGAATGCACTTCACCACTCGTGGTGTTAAAAAAAACTTACCTCTGACATCCACCCTATAGTTATGTTGTCTTTTATTAGTCATTCCCACCCTGGGAGAAAGGTGCTGGCTGTGCACTCTAACTATTCAATTCGTTTAATTATGATTCAGCCATACATGAATGCCCATGAATACAGGCAAACAAAACCAAGGTACAAATCACAGTCCCAATAGTCACACAGCACACAGAGCACATACCAGATAGCAAGCATATAAGGATACAGCCACACAATGATAAAGTCCAGACCCGAGCCAGGGTTGCTGCAGAAATCTGCAGTCGACCACAATCTGGCTTGTCTTCTGCTGAGCAAACACTGGAGAGCAGCACCAACTCCAGCCTAGACACTGGGCCACACTGCCCCCAGCGAGCGTACAAGTTCCAACACCTCTCTCCTGGTGGCTGTAAGCAGGCAATACCGTGACTTGAGGCCTCTTATCATCTTAGACACTTCTATCAAGTTGCTCACATCCTCCTTCGCTCTAAAGAGAAAAGCCCCAGCTTGCTCAACTTTTCCTCATAAGACCCATTATCTAATCCAGGAAGCATCATAGTAAGTCTCCTAAAGCTTCCACAATCCTTCTATAATGGGGACCAGAATTATACACAATTTTCTAACTGTGGTCAGACCAGAATTTTATAGAGCTGCAAAAACAGATATACCTAAAAACTGGATTGCATAATATATTTTTTTAGCGGCATGCTACTTCTATAAAGTGCACTGGTGGTGCTTTCCAAGTGAAGTTACTGAGATTTACCTATGATCTTTAACTTACAGTCCGCCCCACTGGCCTTCCAGACGTTCTCCTGGCCTTAGTTGTTCATCTAACGACACATCTAATTTCTGCTCATACCTTCATAAACTGGAGCTTGAGTTCCCAAAGAATCTCTCTCAATGAGCAATCTCAGTCTCAGTACCCTGAAGTGTTAACACCCAGGCATCTTTTTGCCGAAGAAGTGAATTCATCTGCTTTGATTTCAGAGGTGGCAAATAAGGCACCAGGACTTGCCAATATTTCAAGCCTCCCACAAGTGCAGAGTCATTCACTCTAGGGGACATCGACCGAAAGGTTAAATCTGTTTCACTTTCAACACAATCCGAGCATTCCCAGCATTTTTAGTTCCATTTCAGACTTCCATCCTCTGCACTCTTTTTGATTTCAATAGACTGTCAATTTAATATCCTTGACCATGTTTTTAAAAGGGGTACCATAGTGCTGCAGCAGTTAATACTGCTGTTGTATAGCTCCAGGTATGCAGGTTTGGTCTTGATCTCAGGAGCCATCTGCACAGAGTTTGGCTGTAATCTCTGTGACTGTGTGGGTTTCCTCCCACATCCTAAAGATGTGCTGCTACATTAATTAGCTTCTGGATAATAAGCCCAGTAATGGAAAAAGGAATTTTAAAAAGGGGATTTATATTTTTCATTTAGAGATACAAGGGAAGAGCCCTTTCTTGCCCAATGAGCCCGTGCTGCCCAACTACATCCATGTAACATACTTAGCAGTATGTCATTGAAGGATTCTGGAGAATCCAAAAGATGCCCACTTGGCCGCAGGGAGATAGCGCAAACTCTGCAGTTAGCAGTGGAACTGAAGCTGGGTCACTGGTGCTGTAATAGTGTTATGGTAAGCACTGTGCTGCCATGCAGCCCCAATAGATGGGAGTTGCTGGGAATGTATGGGAGGGAATAACTTGCGGGAATAGTGGGACTGATGCCCCGCAAGCTTGTGTGGTCCTGGTAAACCAGATTCCCTCCTTCTGTGCTGTCATAAAGTATACAATATAAGAAAGTTTCCCTCTCGCTTCATACTTGGACTGTACGTTAGCATCAAATTTCTGGAAGGATGGATGACTTGTCCTGGGGATGTTTGCACTACCAGACATAGTACAGCAGTAGCGTAGTGGTTGGCACAACGCTTTACAATGCTAGCAGCCTCGGGTTCAATTCCCACTTCTGCTCTTAAGAGCTCTGTACATTCTCCTCATAATCACATGGGTTTCCTCTGAGTGCTCCAGTTTCCTAACACGGTCTGAAGACATACCCGGTTGGTGGGTTAATTAGTCATTGTATATTGTCCAGTGATTAGGCTGGGATTAACTCCAGGACTTGCTCAGTGGTGTGCCTCAAAGGGCAAAAAGAGCCTATTCTCAATAAATAAATGCATTCATACATTCGGCCGGCAGTACTATTGAGAAGAAGGGATCCTGGAGAACTGCCATAGTTCTCATGCCAGTCTGCTCTCCAATGACAGAAGCCGAGGATGGATGAAGCAAAATAGCAACAGGAGATCCTGCGGATGCTGAAAATTCAGAGCATGCACACACAGAGAAGATGCTGGAGGAAGTAAGAGTAAGTAGAAGTAAGAAGAGAAGTAAGAGTCCTGGTGAAGGGTCTCAGGCAGAAATGTCAACTGTTTATTTCTCTCTACAGATGGTGCCTGATCTTCTGAGTTCCTCCATGGAAGAACCAAAATATGAGGGTTATGGTGGAAAATGTCACAGGGCTCTTTGAGATATGTTGGCCACGCAACAGCAATTCAAGCAAAGGTTAAGGACCAACCATTTATAGGGTGTTTTATCTGACAAATAATGTGGCAGCTGTAAATCATGTCCAATTATTTCACAATCACATAGTTCACTCCAGAGTGTCTCCAATTACTGATGGGAAACATCACTCAAAGTGATATAGATGGCTTAAGTGAGTGGGTAAACATTATTTATTACCAAGGGAATGCTTCATTTATAAAGGGCATTGCTATGACCCATTCTGGAGTTCAGTATAAAATGTTTATCTTCTATCAAAGGAAGAGTGTAGTTCAAAGAAGATTCACTTGGCTAATGACTGTAACAGTCCGATTTAGATTTATTAGATTGACTTATTTATTTATCACATGTGCATCAAAATAATGCAACCAACACACCTAAGGACATACTAGGGGTACCTGTAAGTGTCGCCACAAATTCCAGTGCCAAGAGAGTATGTCCATGATGTCCAGAAAAACAACCCAAGCAGTAGCAACAACAACAACAGTAAAACAAACCAACAGCAACAAAGCAAGCCCTTTCCCTACCCTCCCACTCACTCACATACACAGACAGGCCTCCAACTGTAGGACAAGCTGCCTCGGAAGTGCTTAGCTTCAAACTCCCAGGCTCGCAGACACTGAGCTTCCAACTTCCAGTCCCTGGACTGGACTCTCAGACTTGCAGACGTTGGGCCTTCAACTTCTGGACATACCAGTCCAATGTCTTCAACTGCTGGGCTTCGATTACTGGACTCGCCAAATTTGGTCTGTGGGCTTTGTTGTCTTATGACGAAAGGCTGGGATTTTATCCATGGTGTTTAGAAGTGTGAGAAGTTGTAATTAGCTCTTTGGCCCTATGCAGGGTGTTGGAGAGCATTGGGTTCTGAGATCTTTAGTGCACCTGAATTTGTCAATTGTTGTTTAATGAGAATCATTAATCATTCAGAGCTCCTTGTGTTCTTCTCAAGTGAGGTGCTCTTTATAATGTGGTCTCCTGGTGCTTTCTGTATAAACTTGTTAAGTTAATTCTTATAGGCACCGGGATTCTTTGTTACTTGTATTATTTAAGTGGGTGCCTGATTAGTGCTAATCGCGGGGTCCTAGTTTTGAGAATGTTGCATGTTGTTAGATTGCTCGGTCGAGCCACTGATGTTCTGTTGAAATTCTTATGAATAAACTCTGGTAGCTGTCTCTACATCGGAGTTTGTTGTTCCTCCATACTTGGGTGCTGACTTTGTCAACGTGCACTGTGACAGGAAATAAACTGATTAAAATATGCCAAATCTTGCAGCATCTTGGCAAGGTGACCAATGTCACCTTCTGTGGATGAATCTAGAACAATGGTCACTATCAAAAAATAGAGTGTTACCCTGTGAGACAGGGATGAGGAGATACATTTTATTTAAATCTCAGAGCATGATCATCCTTTATATCCTGGAAGGATCATTGTTCTTGTCCACTGGTCCAATTTTCCACAACAATTAACCATCCCCAAGAGACAGAAAAACTCTTTTTTCACCTCTTCCCTGCCAAGGATCAGGAACATATGTGTTCCTTCCAGCAATGTTCTTCTAATCTGGTGTATTGTTACGGCTGTTCACAATGTGATCATACTATGCCATAGTGCCTAGTCATTGGGAAGTGCATTCATGGATTGGGTCACCAGCTGGCAGAATGCCTGCATTCAGTGGGCAGAAGTGCCCTGACCATTCGCTGCCAGTTACTTTAATTCTCCATCTCCCTCCTTTTCTAACCGACCTGCCTGTGGCCTCTGTTGTAATCATACTGAAGAACAACAACTTTGCCTTCCATTGAAACTTCTCAGACTTTATATCAAATTCAATAATGACTGCTTTTTCTTTTCATATCCGGTCATACATCTGATTTCTCCACTAATGCTACCTGATCATCCAAGAGGCCTGACCTTCACTTCATGACATTTTTATATGTAAATATTATCTCTCTACAGCCACCCTCATTAACCTATCAAATGAATGACTTCATCAACAGCTTGTCACCTAGGCAACCTGGTATCACCCTATCAGAAGTATTGCTCTAGTTTCATCCATCGCCCTGCTGCTGTCTCTGCAACTTAGAACTATATAATTTTCTCTCTCTCAGCTCTAATATAGAGTCATCAATGCGAAACATTAACTTTGATTTTCTTTCCATAGATGCTTCTTGACTTGATACGCATTATTTCCAGATCAGGTAGAAGCTACAAGAGCCTCAGGATGTGCACCATCAGGTTCAAAAATTACTACCCCTCAACCATCAACAAAACACTCACTTGCCCATCCATTGAGATGTTCCCACAACCACTGATCTCACTTTAAGAACTCCTTATCCTGTTTTCTCATGTTCTTGTTATTTATTACTATTTATTTAAATTTGCATTTGAACAGTGTGTTGTCTTCTGCATTCTGGTTGATCTTTCGTTGATCCTGTCGTAGTTACTATTCTTTAGATTTGCTGAGTACGCTTACAGGAAAATGTATCTCAGGTTTGTTTGTGATGACATTAACTGTATGTACTTTGATAAAGAAAATTACTTTGGGCTTTTATTTTCAGCACCTAGTGGGTTAATTTATTTTTCTCTCTCCTCCATGACAGTCTCAGTGGGATTATAAGCACCCACAGCTGCTATACTTTTATTAGGAATAACACCGGACCTGTTTTAGAACTTCTCTCTGTGTGTGAACCATTCTAATCCTTTTCTACCCATTTCATGAAAAAACTTGGTGCTAGTAATAAATGCACTGAAGCTTTAGAGCACCAGAAGGAGATGAAATCTAATTTCTAGACAATTGTGTCAAACATGAGAGTGAATTGTGTGGGAAAGGAGGATTTGGGGGCTGGTGATTGTGCTGCTGCTTTTCTCTTTCTTGGTTTTGTGGCTCTCTGGAGAAGAAGAATTTAAGAGATGTACAGTATATTTTGATAATAAACAAACTCTTGAACCTTTGAATTCCCTTAAATCAGTCCCTTCCCACCTATATCTGTGACACTTCACATGCTCTTGATCTCTTCAACAACTTTCAGTTCCCTGGCCCCGATCACCTTATGTTTATAGCGGATGTCCAGTCCTTATCTACTATCCTGCATCAAGTGGGCCTTAAAGCCCCCCTCTTTATTCTATTTAAAGAAGGTCCTTATGAAGGGTCTTGGCCAGAAACGTCAACCCTTCATTCCTTTCCATAAGTGCTGTGTGACCTGCTGTTGTGTTCCTTAAAGGTGTGTGTGTGCGTGTGTGTGTGTGTGTGTGTGTGTGTGTGTGTGTGTGTGTGTGTGTGTGTCTGGATTTTCAGCATCTGCAGAATCGTTTGTGCTTATTCTGTCAATACAGCAACCCCAAATGGACATTTGACATTTCGGAGAGTGTCTTGACCTGAATTACCAAAAATTCATTTCTCTCGGTAGATGCTACCTGAGCCATTGAGTTCCTCCAGTGCATTTGTATGTTGCTCCAACCTTACCTACAGTACTTTTGAATTCAGTGACTAGATTATTTCAGATTTGGCTATCTGACCAGACACAGTAAAACTGTAAATTTATTTTGCTAACGTCCAGTTATGTTTTAATAACAATATAACAGTTTCTCAGTCACCATTACCAGGTCTACCTTTTTCTTATTTTAGATCTATTTAACTAAGCGAATTTAAGCTCCCCAGTTCCCATAGCAGGATTTGAACTTGCGTCTCTGGATTATTAGATGATCATAACCATTTTGCTGCCATACCCCCAGGGTATTGTTATGTACATCACACCAGTAAATGTACTTTAAATACAATTCAGTGTACAAGAAGCTGTTTGGAATGACATAATGAATTGCTGTAAAAATGTTCTTTCATTGCAGTTTATGCTACAGAGCTTGTACCTTGTGCTTTCTATAAATTCTGTACCTTAACATGTACTGTTGAGGTACAGAATCATGTACTAAAATGAGACAGTTATGGTTCCAGGTATGGTCACACACAATTCAGTGCAGCTGCAGGCATTTGCAGACAGTTACTGAAGGGTGTCAGTCTGAAAGACTTGCTCCCCATGGTAACTCGGGAGCAGAAGCACCACTGTGGCTGGTGGAGGGATAGGGAAAACATCAAGGTTTTCTCTTGTCCACTGTTGTGGGAGCTAGAGGAAAGGAGGAAGCTTCAGTTTGCTAGGACTAGGCATGAGTGGCTGCATGTCTGGAGATCTACAAGGGCAGCTGTTAAAACCTGAAAATGGGTGAGATGGGGTCGACCTGGAGTGAGAGTTATGGAAGCAAGAAATAATGCCATGAGAAATTTCATGATCTTACCAGGAATGTCATGATAAGTCTTGGACTGACATAAAAGCTGTTTTATTTTGATGAAGTTAGGATACACATACACACAAATTAAGCAAGGAAATTGTTAATCTCATCCGTCATTATTTCAGATGCACGTCTTACAAATCTTGCCCTCTTTTACAATGACCTGTGCATTTGTTCAGCCATTGATACTTCACGTTCGACGTCAGTGATCAATCCATTGAAAGGTTGCTCCAAGTTTTTCTTTCGGTCCTTTAGGACAAAGACAATGAGGAATAGAAGGGAGGCCATCAATATGGAGGGCAGACCCACATAGTGTACAACTCTTGGTCCACATTGAGGAGACTAGCCAATTACCTGAGGGGCAGAAGGCTCACTGAGCCCTAACAAATGTAAACTATTATTGTCCTGGTAACATAACCAACAATACTCTGTCTCCTTTGATTTGATCTACAGATCAGGTTTAATATCACTGGGAAATTCATTAAATTTGTGAAATTTGTTAACTTTGTGGCAGCAGTACAATGAAATGCATGATAAATAAGTATATAGAAAAAAACTAAATTACAGTAAATATATATATATGTGTCTATTAAATAGTTAAGTTAAAATGAGTAGTGCAAAAAATCAGAAATAAAAAAAGTACTGAAGTCATGTTCATGGGTTCAATGTCCATTTAGAAATTGTATGGCAGAGGGGAAGAAGCTGTTCCTGAATCACTGAGTTTGTGCCTTCAGGCTTCTGTACCTCTTTTCTGATGGTAACAATGAGAAGATGGAATGTCTTTGGTGGCGAGGGTCATTAATGATGGATGCCACCTTGCTAAGGCACCGCTCCTTAAAGTTGTCTTGGATACTTTGGAGGCAAGTACTCATGATGGAGCTGACTAATTTTACAAGTTTCTGCAACTCACTTTGATCTTATTCAGTAATCCATCCCCCATATCAGACAGTGATAAAGCCAGTCAACATCCTCTTTACATTCCATGACGATGTTATGGCCACAGCTTACAAGTGTGGGTGCCCTCTGTTTCCCCAATGCAGGGTGTAAGGAGACGTCTCTGTTTTCTCTACTCCAATAGAGAAGGAGACAGAGCAGAAGGAGTGGGAGAAGTGAATCATTCTCATTCCCAAGGGATTATCTTTGTGTAATAAGAGTATACTAATTGGTTTCATCACAGCCTGACGTGGAAACAGAAAAGGCCACAGGAAGTGTTGGATATAGCCCAGTTCTTCATGGACAAAGTCCTCCCCAACATTGAGTACATCTACATGGAGAACTGCACAAGAAAACAGCATCTGTCATCACAGATGCTCTCTTCTTGTTACTACCATCTGGCAGGAGGTACAGAAACCTTAGCTCCCACACTACCAGTTTCAGGAAGAATTATTACTCTGCAAACTTCAGGCTAATGTTAAAAGGGTTACTCCTTAATTTAACTAAAAGTAGCCAGTCGGATATCGTCCAATATCCCATAAGACATTTTGATACTTGTTTGTCTAAAGTAATTTCAATTCCATACATATTGTGTTGACCTCCAGAATACATTCTCAGAGAACTATTCTTAGTGAATTTGCCTCTGTCGGTCCATCTAATTTCTGGCAGGCCTAAGTGATCAACTTCCAGCCTTTCCATTTTATTTAATGTGTTGTCCAACTTTCCTTTCTGGTGAAGTGTACGGATGTTCCATGTTGCTACCCTTAGCCTTTCCCTATTGCTTACAGTCTCTGGTCTTGTGTCACCTGTAGCACATGACTACCCCTACCGAGCGAGCTGTTGTTCCGTTGATTAGAATCAACCCCGTTCACGCTGTTGTCTGGTTTCCTTCTTTTGTCTCTTTCCATGATTTACTAGGCAGAAATTTCAACAGTGGTTTGCTGTTTCCTTCTGTTGCCGCAGTGCTCATCTAACTAGAGCATTTGATCTCTACTGGTGTTCCAAATTGGGAATCAAACATTAGACGTTGCCTGACATTTGCTGTTGTTGTACAAAGACAATCCTCCACCAAAGCTTGGAATCCATCTCCCTGCTGCCGAAGACTTCAGTCACTTTAGGTGACACCACCGCCATCGGACCTGATGAAACTTCAGTGGAAATGATACGAGCTCTAGAAGATCTGGGCATGGATATTCTTTTTGAACTGTTTAATGGCATATATGAGGCTGGTATATTGCCTGATGATCTCTTGAAATCAGCATTTATAACTCTGCCAAAAATTCCTGGAACTATTGACTGTGAAAATCATAGAATAATCAGTCTTATAAGTCACATAATAAAGAGCTTGCTGAGAATTGTTCTGAGTTGAATTAAAAACAAGTTAAAGTCGGAAACTTCTAAACTGCAATATGGGTTTATTGAGGATAGAGGAACTAGGAATGCAATTTTCATATTACAAATGCTTTCAGAAAGGGGAATTGAATATCAAAATAATGTCTTTTTATGATTTTTTTTATTTCACTAAAGCATTCAACAAAGTGCAATATGATAAATTATTTTAAGTTCTTGCTAAACTAAACATTGATGAAAGGGACCAACAACTGCTTCAAAATTTATATTGGAATCTAACGGCGGCGGTAAAAATTGATGATAATATAAGCAGTTGGACTAAAATTCAAAGAGGAGTTAGACAGGGATGCTTTGCCTCCCTAGAATTATTTAATATCTATATTGAAATGATTCTCAGAGAAATAGAATACCTAGATGGAATAAAAATTAGAGTTGTCAACATCAACAATATAAGATATGCAGATGATACCACCCTAATAGCAAGTGCTGCTGAAGACCTACAAATCCTCCTAGACAAAGTAGTACAAACAAGTGCAGATTTTGGTCTAACCATCAACTGTAAAAAAAAACAAATGCATGATAATATCAAAACAGCAGGAGACTCCCAACTGCCAATTGTACATCAGTAACCAAGAGATTAAACTAAAGATAAGCTTTAATTACCTTGGTAGTTTTATATCACAAGATACTAGAAGTAGAAATAAAAAGAAGAATTGCCATTGTCAAAACCAACTTCCAAAAAATGAAACCCATTTTTACCAACAGACACATTTCTATGACAACAAGGCTTAGGCTACTAAAATGTTACATCTGGTTAATCTTGCTGTGTGCTTCCGAAATGTGGACTATAACACCAGAACTCCAAAGAAACCTAGAAGCAACAGAATTGTGATTTCTTAGAAGAATGATGAAAATACCATGTAGAGATAGGGTAACTAATGAGACAGTACTCCAACATGCCCATATGAAAGATCTTTAATGAGAGGAAACTTAATTTCCTGCATCCTGTCATCAGAAAGGGAGAAATAGTATGCCTTACATTACAAGACTGTTTGCCTTGGAAACGTGGAAGAGGAAGGCAAAGAAGAAAGTACATGGACACTGTGAAAGAACTAACAGATCTAAGTGTATGAGATATCATTGGCGCTGCGAGGGATTGTTCGATGTGGAGAGCCGTGATCACCCAAGCGATCACTCGAGGCACATGAAGAAGAAGAAGAAATGTCAGGCTCCTGAATCAGCATGGGTGACTTCACTCACCATGAGTCTGAATTGATTTCATCACCTGCAGACTCACTTTCAAGGCTCTTTTCAACTTGTTCTCAGTAGATATTTTTTGTTCTTTTGCACATTGGTTGTTTGTCAGTCTTTGGTCTGGCCCGGTATTGTTTTTCATAAATTCTATTGTATATTTTGCTGTCCTCCAAATGCCTGCAAGAAAATGAATCTCAAGGTAGAACATTGCAATATTTACATAATTTGATAATAAATTTACTTTGAACTTTGAAATTAGAAGAGAAGTGCTTTGACTCATCTCATATGTTGAAGGCCAGTTATTCAAATAAATTCAACAACTTATGGTAGTTTTTGGCTGTTTTACTCTATAATTTAATTAGAAATCATGTTCTGCTCTTAACACTATAAGATCATAACACCTTAAAGGAACAGAATTAGGCCACTTGGCCCATTAAAATCAACTCTACCATTCTTCATGGCTGATTTATTAACTCCCTCAATCCCATTCTCCTTCTTTTTCCCCGTAACCTTTGACACCCTGAATAATGAAGGACCTAACAACCTGTGCTTTAAATATACCCAATGACTTGGTATCCACAGCCATCCAGGCAAGGAATTCTACAAATTCACCATCCTCTGGCTAAAGAAGTTCCCTCCTCATCCCTGTTCTGAAGGGATGTCCTTGTATTCTGAGGCTGTGCCTCCTGGTCCTAGATTCCTCCACCATAGAAAACATCTCCTCCACATCCACACAGTCTAGACCTTTCAAAATTTGATAGGTTTCAATGAGGTTCCCTCCCCCCCCCCCCCCCCGCCCCACCACCATTCTTCTCATCCCCAGCAGCATCAAATGCTCCTCGTACATTAATCCTTTCATTTCTGGATCATTTCTGGACCTTCTGTGCTTAAGGAGGAGATGTTGATTTAATAATGATCCAGTATAAAAACGACATTTTAAAATAAATGAACTATCTAGTTTTTGGGAGACACTCTGTTCAGAGTAAAATGAGTAGATAATCATTGAAATAACAGATACTTAGTGTATAACTGGCCAATTCATTTTTAAAAACAGAATATTCTCAGACAATAATGTTATTTGTGACAACTCGCCTCTTAATGATGAATTATTAAGTGCCGATTGACAAAGGCTGCAGGGGTGAGTGGGAGCTGTTTTCATCCCTTTAACAGGCACTCTTCTGAATCTATTCTTCCGCGATTTTTGCCATTCAGTGTTGAGGTCAAACCTTAGGACACTGCTGGGAACACAGCTTGACTCAGTCCCACTGTCTGCCTTTGAAACTGAGTGTAAATTATAGTGTCATCTTCAGTGGGTTCGTGTCCAGTATGAGTAATTGGTGGACGTGGGTTATTCCTCGAAACGCTGAGTTGCTTCATCAATTAAATGTTACTCGTTTTTTCTTCCTTACAAATAGATGAAGCAGCAAGCTGCAGACGATGATGACACAGGAATTCAGCTGCCCAGATGAGATGTCTAGCTGATTCCTAAGGGTAATAGATTCCACTGTCAGCTTTTACTGTTGTGGGTTTTGTATGCATCAATAGCTAGATACTAGCAGTTCAATTTATCCCGAATATCATTCCCGAACAGTTAAAACAGCAGAAAAAGGAATTGCTGATAAGAAAATAATTTCATACATCTCCAGAGCAAATAAATAAAATAAACTTCAGAAATAGAAAGCTCAAAGTAAATACAAATGCATATCACTGCTGAATAAGGGCATGTCAATTCAGCTTGTGAATAATTGCATCTCCCTCAATTACTGTGTATAGCGCAATTTAATGCCATCAGATTGTCCGGTGACTTATTAATCATGCTAAATGTCAGCTTGGCTAAATTGCTGTCATTATTGTCTGAGGGTTCTAAACCCTATTCCAGGAAACACTATTTAATCTAGCCTGACACTTCAGAACAGTAGTGAGGGATTGCTGTACTGTGGCAAGGACCCGTCTCTCAGAGGAGGCATTAAACTAAGACCCTGTCTGCTATTTCAGGTGGAGAATCCATTGCACAATTTGAAGAAGTGTGGACAAACTCCCAAACAGCACCAAAAATAAAATCCCCCACCACTCCTTCCCCCACCCATAGTAGTAAACCAGCCTTTGATTCACACTCCTCACACAGTTAAATCAACCCACAAGGGATCAAACTGAAGCCTACTCCCGGCTTCAGACAAAGAAAGCAGAAAGCAGAAAAATGATATTGGGCAAATTTAAGAAAGAAAACACACAGACCAAATTTTCACATCACCAATGATGAACTATTAAGTGCTGATTGACAAGAGCTGCAAGGGTGGGTGGGAGCTGTTTTCATTCTTTTAACCAGCACTCCTCTGAATCTATTCATTTGTGATGTTTACCACTCAAAGTTGAGGTCATTCATGATAGCTGCTACCATGATCCACATCTCCTAATGCACCTAATTGCCCAAAAATTTAAATGTCATGCAGAATCAATTGCAATTTCTTTCCTTTTCTATCAAACCACTGGATGAAATGTGTCAATGTTTTAAATTGTGCAGTTAACTTAGTGACCTGCCTCAACGATGATCATCCAGTAGCACTTACATCCACAGTGATGAAGTGTTTTGAGAGGTTGGTGATGAAATGTATCAATTCCTGCCTGAGAAGCGACTTAGATCTGCTTTAGTTTGCCTACCTAAACAACAGGGCCACAGCAGATTCCATCTCATTGGCTCTTACCTCAACAACTTTTGAACAGCATACATCAGGATGCTCTACATTGACCACAGCTCAGCATTCTATGCTATCATCCCCTCAAAACTAATCAATAAACCCCTAGATCTTGGCCTCAATGCCTTTGTGTATAATTGGATCCTTGATTTCCCCACTTGCAGACCCCAGTCAGTTTGGATTGGCAACCAACATCTCCTCCATGATCTCCAACAGCACAGGCCCACCACAAATCAGTGTGCTTAGGCTTCTGCTTTGCTTTATACTTATGACTATGTGGCTAAGTGCAGTTCCAATGCCATCTTCAAGTTTGCTGGCGATGCCACTGTTGTAGGCTGAATCAAAGGTGGTGACAAATCAGTATATAGGAGGGAGATTGAAAATCTGGCTGAGTGGTGCCATAACAACCTCTTACTCAATGTCAGCAAGACCAAGGAGCTGATTATTGACTTCAGCAGAAGGAAACCAGAGGCTCATGAGCCAGTCCTCATCAGATATTTGGAGGCGGAGAGAGTCAGCAAATTAAATTCCTCTCTGCTAATATTTTGGAGGACCTGACCAGAGCCCAGCATGTAGTACAATTTTGAAGAAAGCACTGCAGCAAGTTCTCCAGGATGCTTGGAACAACCTACCAACTGATATTCCTGTAAAACTGCATGATAGCATACCTAACAGAATTGATGCAGTTTTAAATCAAAGGGTGGTCACATCAAATATTGATTTGACTTTGTTTGTTTTTTTACTGTTTCTGTTCTTTGTAGTAAATTTTCTGATACTTAGAATCTTTGTTTCATGATTTTTGAAAGCAACTTCTCTTTACAGATTTTTTTTACATGTGCTTAAGACTTTTGCACAGCACGGTAGGTCAAATTCAGGGGCAAGGGCATGGAAGGAAATGATCACAGGAATTTTCTTCCAAACCCTTTAGCAAATCAATGATCTGGCATCCTCTGCTTTATCTAACTCTTCTCTTCTAACAACCTTCATCGGGAAACCCCACTTCCAGCTGCAACCTCTTCTCACTTCTACCAGTGGGCAGAAGGTACAAAACCACAAGGTTCATTATTACTCTACAACCACTAGGCTCCTGAAAAGGCATGGATAACTTCACTCACCAGAATCAGATTGATTATCACTGACATACTGTATATCATGAAATTCGTTGTTTTGCGCCAGCAATACAGTGCAATACATAAAATATGTTACAAAGAGAAATATGTATTTAGAAAGTACTGCAAAAAGATAGCAAAACTAGTAAGGGTGTTCATGGCTTCACTGTCCATTCATAAATCTGTTGGCAGAGGGGAAGATGCTGTTTGTTAAATGTTGAGTGTGTGTCTTCAGGCTCCTGTACCTCCTCCCTGATGGTAGTAATGAGAAGAGGGCATGTCCTGGGTGATCGGTGACCTTAAAGGGATGCCGACTTTTTGAGACATCACCTTTTGAAAATGCCCTCAGTGGTGGTGAGATTAGCCCCCACGATGCAGCTGGCAGAGTTTACAACCCTTTGCAGCTTTTTCTAATTATGTACAGTGGGCTGTCCATCCCAGGCGGTGATGCAACCAGTTAGAATGCTCTCCAAGGTACATCTGTAGAAATTTGCTGGAGTCGTTGGTGACATACCAAATCTCTTCAAACTCCTAAGGAAATATAACATGTCTTCCTCCTATTTGTGTCACAACTCTGAACTGATTCAATAACCTACAGACTTCTTTTCAAGGTCTCTGCAACTCATTTTCTCAGTATTTTTTGTATTTACACAATTTGTCTTCTTTTACACATTTGTCAGTCATTGTTTATGTGTGACTGTTTTTTGTAAAGTTTAATGCATTTCTTTATTTTTCTGTAAATGTCTGCATGAAAATGAATCTCAGTGTAATATGTGATAACATATGCATATTCAATATAAATTTGTCATGAGCCCTGCAGTCTTGTGCAACTGTATTTGAACTGTTGTCTTATCTAGAGTTGTTAAACCTTTGTGCTTTCTGTTTAATCTCACCAAGTTTATTTTGACTGGCACGGGTCTTCTGCATACAGTGATTATTTAAATTGGACTCCTGATTAGTGCTCAGCACAGGGACCTCGTGTCTCAAGTATGATCTGTCTTACAGTGTCACTGAATCGTGCCACCAATGTTCTGTTGAAATTCCTGTGAATAAACTGTTTCTGTCTCTACATGGGATTCTGTAATTTCTCTACAGCTGAGTTCAATCGGCTATGAGCACATGCCCTGAAAAAAATTTACTTTGACTTCGAACACCTTTAGCAGTTCACAACTCTGACTTGCCATCCATCGCTTTGTTTACCCTCTTGCCTCCTACCTCCTTTAGAATCTTGGCACTTGTTCTGTGCATTTTACGCACAGTCCCCAAATCTGTTTTGTCCCATCCATACCACTGGATGTCAAATTGTCTCTGAGGAGACAAGTGCCCTATTCTCAGTATCTGATCTATGCCCTCTGGAATATCAAGTCACAGACAGGAGCTCTTGTTGATGCTATATTGGAAGACTTGCATCAACAAGTGTTCTCACAGTGTAAACCACTGGTACTCTGAACCAGATCAGAGGCAGCTTTTGTGACTGCATGGATTGAGTCTAAAGGTTTGTCAGCTATTGATTTTCATTTCACAGTCTATTGAGTGGCTTTGCAGATTCCAAGTAGACAGAGGTTAGATACTTTCTCTCTCAGTGGCTCAGAAGTCTTTGAAACTCTCTTCCTCAAAAGATGCTGGAAGCAGAGTCCTTGAATATTTTGGGGGCAGTGGCTGAAAGATTCAAAATAAGCATGAGGATGAAAGGTTGCCATGGGCAATATAACAGTGGGTGAGGTTACAAAGAGACCAGTGAATGATAGGCTTGATGAGTCGAGTCGTTAATTGTTGTTCTTAAGTATGTATATAACATAATCTTAAGTACACTGCATATGCCTACGTTCAACAGTTATTCACACATTGTGTTTTGTAGGATTGTTTTTATCTTTATGTTTATTGTTTTATATGTTTATTGTGTTTTTTATGCTGTATTATACCCAGAGTAACAATTGTTTAGTTCTCCTGTACATTCAAGTCCTGAGGAATGACAATAAATAATTCTGAATCTGCCAGTCATGTCATCTCTTTTCATATGTGCATTTAGAATCATTGATATATTGTAAGGATGAACAAAATAATTGGCAGTCTGCAAGTTCTCACTAGTAACAATGTCATAGTAACCAGAAAATCTCTTTTGCTAATTTTTAAGGGAGTAGAAATGTTGGCCTGGGCACAGAGGATATTTCCCCTGTGCAGAAGTACCACAAAATCTTTTACATCACCTCAGAACAAATGGATCTCAATTAAACCTTATTGAAAATTTGAAGTAAGTATATTATCAAAGTATTTCATTCCAAAATCTTTGTATTAGGGAGTGAGAACATGACACCATTGCAGAGCAGGTGCCATTTGAAATGGACATCTCTCATCAGGTGTGAGACTTGCTTTGAATTAGTGATTGAGAATATGACTTCATCGCAGGGCGAGTTTTATTTGAGCCAATAAAAAGAAGGGAGGTTTAAATGGAATGACCATTGTTGAAGTGGCCACTGTTGAAGCGGGCCAGTGTTCAAGTTGTCAGGCTTTGGCTGAAAGCTTTTTGGCGAGAACAGGTTACTGAGAATGGCAAGTGAAGAGATTGATGGGACCTTGACCAATATCTTTGTGTCCTCTTTAACCACAGGAAAGGTGCTGGAGGACTGGTGAGTATGTAATGTTGTTCCATTGTTCAAGAAGGGAGCCAGGGATAATTCTGGAAACTGTAGACCGAAATGTCTCATGATAGGCAAAGTAATGAAGAGAATTCTTGGGGATAAGATTTATGAGCATTTGGAAAGCCATGGCCTAATTAGGGACAGCTACCATGGCTTTGTCAGGGAAAGTTGAATCTTACTAACTTGATTGATTTTTTGATGAGGTGATGAGTGTGATTGATGAAAATAGAGCTGTGGATGTGATCCCCATTCCCATTTCTCTCTCTCACCTTATCTCCTTACTTCCCATTAACTCCCTCTGATGCTCCTCACTCCACCCCTTTCATCTATGGCCTGGTGTCCTCTCCTATCAGACTCCCCCTTCTCCAGTCCTTTGTCTTCTTCACCATCAACTTCCCAGCTTTCTACTTCATCCCTCCCCCTCTCCTGTTCTCACCTATCACCTGCTACCATGTGTTTCTTCCTCCTCCGCTCCCCTCACCTTCTTACTCTGACTTTTCATCTTTTCTCTCCAGTCCTGATGAAGGGTCTCGGCCCGAATCACTGACTGGTTACTCTTTTCCATAGATTCTGCCTGGCCTGCTGTGTTCTTCCAGCATTTTGTGTGTGTAGCAGAATATAGATCGGTTACAGAGTTGGGCAGAGAAATAGCAGGTGGAGATTAACCCAGCCAAATGTGAAATGTTGCACTATTGTAGGTCAAATTTAAAGAGACAGTACATTGTTAAGGCCAAAAGCCTTAAGAGTGTTGATGAGCTGAGGCATTTTGTGGTCCAAATTCATAGTTCCCTGTAAGTGGCTTCACAGATTGATAGGGTGGTTATGAAACATGTAAGTATACTCAGTGAATGGCTTAATTTGTGAATGACTGAGCTGCATCAACCATTTAGCATTTTCTGGGCATTGGTGTGTCTGTACCAGGGCATGATGCAACCATTAAGGATACTCGCCACTGTGGAACTATAGAAATGCCCAAGAGATAATCAGGATGTTGCAACAGTGCATTGGGGCATTATTCTAGACTGTTGTGTTTAGGGGACAGAATCTGAACTCATAATCACTGACTCTTGAAGATTTGCAAAACAGAAATATGCCTTTCCGCCTGAATGTCCATACTACCCATTGTATATATCTACACTATCCGATTTTCCTGTATTGGATCCATATCCTTTTTGTCTCGATGTATTTAAACTCCTGCTTAAACACACAGTCCAGCAGTCATGGAGCATACGGATCTTGGACCTCCAGAAAGTGTCCACAGATGGGTGATTGATAAGTTCGTGGCTTATAAGTTAATAACTCATCTCCTTCTACCTTAGGTCACAAACTTATCAATCACCCATTTGTGGACACTTTCTGGAGGTCCAAGATCTGTATGCTCCACAACCGCTGGACTAAGTGTGTAAATGTAGGAGGGGACTATGTTGAAAAATAAATGCGCTAGGTTTTCTATAATTGACTCCTTCTACCTTAGGCTATAAACCTATCAATCACCCCTCATATGTACATTGAATAGATTAAAGAATTTTGCAAAAACAGAAATAATATATATTAAAAAAGTGAGGTCGTGCTTTTTTGTCCATTTAGGAATCGGATGATAGAGGGGAAGAAGCTGTTCCTGAATTGTTGAGTGTGTGGCTTCAAGCTTCTATACCTCCTAGCTCATGGTAACAGTGAGAAAATGGCGTGCCCGGGGTGCTGGGGGTCCTTAGTAATGGACACTGTCTTTCTGAGACACCACTCCTTGAAGGTGTCTTGGGCACTTTGTAGGCTAGTACCCAAGATGGAGCCAACTAAATTCTGACCTTCTGCGGCTTCTTTTGGTCCTGTGCTGTAACTCCCCCCTCCATATACCAGACAGTGATGCAGCCTGTTAGAATTCTCTCCATAGTAAATCCATAGAAGTTTTTGAGTGCTTTTGTTGACATTCCAAATCTCTTCAAACTCATACACCTCTATGAAATTATCTGTCATTGTCCAACACTCTAAGGAATAAAATCCCTGCCTGTCATCTCTCCATAGGTGCAGCCTGGTCATGTAAAGGTTACCATCATGCTATTACTGCACCAATCATCCAGGTTCAATTCCAAGAAGGATGCATTTCCTCCAGCTGCTCTGGCTTCCTTGCATATTCCAAAGATGTATGGCTTAGTAGGCTAATTGACCACATTCTGTAATTGGGCGTCAGAGATCATTAGGCTGTAAGAGCCTGTTACCATGCTTTATCTCTGAATAAAATAACTAAATAAAATAATTCAGGCTATCAGAACATCACTTACCATATGATCTTCCACATATGGTTGGAATTGGTTTATTATTATTACATGTGGTGAGATGTAGTGAAAAATTTTTGCTTGTGTGCCATCCAGACAGATCATGCCGTATGTAAAGGCACTGAGATGGTAAAACAGAAATCAGAATATAGCGTTGCAAATGCAGAATGAAGGGTTTTCAATCTTTTGGGAGTTGTGTGCATTTTCTGGACTTGAATATAAATGGAGGCCCAAAAGTCAGAATTTGGTGCCATAGTGAAGCAAGATGCATCTCCTAAAATTAAGCGTGACTGTGAGATTTAGGTTCAAAAATATGAAATTAGGTGGGGGTGGTTAAAAAACTCTGAAGGGTCTTCAGTCTTGTTGAGTCACCACGTACCTAACAAACCCACAAAGTGCTGGAGGAGCTCAGCAGGCCACGCAGCAGCTATGCAGGGAGATAGCTGATGCTTCAGGCTGAGACCTTTCATGGGGATTGGCTCTCCCCTGTCCTGACAAAAGGTCTCATCACGAAACGTTAGCTATTTATTCTCCTCCATAGAGGTGCGGCCTGACCTGCTGAGGCCCTCAGGCATTTTGTTGCTCAAGATTTCCAGCATCTGTAGAATCTCTTGTGTACTTACCACACTCTATGTCTATATACCCCTGATTTGCTAAGAAGTAGAGATAGAACGTGAATGGAATGTAAACCTTTGGTTAAGTCCATGGGCAGGAAGGATTTAGAGGGATGTGGACCAGTGCAGGCAGACTTATGGGTTATCCGCAGCGCATCTTCAGGTTGAGCTGCTTGTTAGGACAAATAACACACTTCACTCTCTGTTTTGACTTACACGTGATAAATAAGTGAATTGGAATCTGAGTCTGAAGTGGGACTAGCTTGGTGGGAAGAATGGTTGGCAAGGACGTGTTTCTATGCATATTATTGTATCACTCTCAGTCTTTTCACCTGTTATTGTGTGTGACCTTGCGTTTCAAACAGAAATGCATCAGCATTATTGTTGAGGATTCTTTTAAGGACATGCCGGTGAGGGTGGACCAGAGCAGCTGTCGTGCGCAAGGCAGCAGAATGTGAAACATCAAAGGATGTATAGAGATGAGGGCGGGAGATTAAATGTTCTGCAGCTCAAAATGAAGAAGCTGTGATTGTAGAAGAATGCTGGTAATCAAGGGAGAGATATACGAGGTGACAGGTTGTATAATACTAATTGCAAGAGGAATGATAGATATGTCAGAATGATTACCTTAGATATTCCTGAGAGGTCATTTAATTTCTTCCTCCATTGCACTCACATCCTCTCGTTGGCAGACTTTGCTGCCTGCACTGAACATTTTATCTGGGAAATCTAACATCTGATTGGTAGAAGATGCCCTCCATCTGTATTTTAACCTCTAAAATTTCCAAAGCAATGTCTGAAATCCAGGGTGGTCTTTGTATCTTCTTCTGTGCCTGTCTGTGCCCCTAGAAAATCACTTGCAGTCGAAGTCCACTTCCCTCTTAGGAGTTGCACATGCCTTTAGTGTGCCAGTAAGGCAGAAATTACAAGCAACTGTCCCCAGTAAGATTAGCTGCCAATCAATGACGTGAATGATGTTGGCAACAGTCCATTATTATCTTAATTTACAACTTAGGGTCTCTTTTGACTGGGTGCGTACCTGGAGTATGACATCCACTTTGAGCATGAGAGCAAACCCTTGCTATTTCCCAGAAGGGTTTCAAAATGAATAAATTTTCACCTATTAGAATTGCACAGTCAGTGAATAGTTATTAAACAGAATTGCAGATCAGGCTGATCCTCTCCTCCCATCTCTCTGTGAATTACACTGTCTGCAGCTTTCAGAATGCCAGAGCATGCTGGTGCACCTGCATTTTTCTGCGGCCAGTCAGCATCACAGGGAATGGTGTTTTACAGGAGTGGAAATAGCATCATTTCTACAACACTTCCACTGTTCTTTGCTTCAAGAAGGTGGCATCTATCAGAAAGAATCTCATATCTGGCATGCACTCTTCTTGTTGTTACCCCCTTGGGGGGGAGTATATACAAAGATTGAAGAACCTCACTCAATGATTTAGGATCAAATTCTTCTCCACCACTATCAGATTCCATGAATCCAATGACACTATCTCATTATTCTTATGTTTTATTTATTTTTGTAATTTATTGTAATTTTATGCCCTTGCACTGTGTTGCTGCCACAAGAAAACACACTTTTTAAAATATTGCTTGTGACAAGTGACAAAAATGGGCTAAGGGTTCAAGACATGAAAGGCTAAAGGGATGTAGATATTCTTGAGCCTGGTGGTGTGGGGCCTCAAGCTTTGGTACTTCCTGCCCAATGGTAGCTGCAAAACCAGTGCAGATCGTTGATGAGAGGTGTTACCTTATTCAGGCAGTGCTTCATGTAGTTACTTTGAATAGACGTTTATATTTCTCAGTTGTAGCTTCCGTGAGATTCAATTTCAGTCAGTTCTAACACACATCACTGTCTGTAATTCGTCCAACAGCAGTGGTGTCCTTGGAGAATTTCTATTTGTAAGAAGTATTGAACCTACTGAATATTTCCAGATTATTTTATTCCTGTTACAAATTTCCCCTACCTACGGTATTATTCTTTTTGTACTTTACAATTTTATTTATTCAAATTAAGAATTAATTAATATATACTTATGTTTAAACATTACAAAAACTTTAAAACAACAAGTAATTACAACATGTAATGAACGCAAGAGATTCTGCAGAAGTTGAAAGATCTCAGCAGGTCAGGCAGCATCTATGGAGGGAAATAGAACAGTCGATGTTTCGGGCTGAGGTCCTTCATCAGCACTGGAATGGAAGGGGGAAAGAAGCCAGAATAGGAAGGCGTGGGGCAGGGGAAGGTGTATAATCTGGCAGGTGATAGGTAAAGCCAATTGAGTGGGGAAGGTGAGTAGTTGGGAGGGTTGTGAGATGAAGTGACATTCTGGAAGGTGATAGGTGGGAAAGGTAGAAGGCTGAAGAAGGAATCTGGTAGGAGAGGAGAGAGGATCATGGGAGAAAGGGAAGGAAGAGGTGCACTAGTGGGAGTTGATAGCCAGGTGAGGAGAAGAGAAGGGGTAAAAGGGGATCTAGAATGTGAAATGGAACTATCTGGATCAGGAGTAGGAAGTGAGATCAAAAGGATGGGTTTCCCAGTGTAGTGTTGAATCCCAGCAGGAACAGGCTCCACCACAGATTTCCGGTGCTTTCCTTGTATTTATGACTCTTCTCGGGCCTCCAGCCAGGTCCAGGTGTTGATTTTAGCCGACGTTTCGATGACAAACTCTGCCATCTTCAACAGGGATGACGCTTAGGCATATCTAGTCTGGCGGCATATATTCTCAGCTCCTGACCGGGGGTGGGGAGGTGTTGGGGATAGACAATGGGAGTTGTGTATATATATCGCTGGACTAGACATGCCTAGGAATCATCCTGATTAAGGTGGCAGAGTTTGTCATTGAACCATCGGTTGAGATGCGTCAAACTCTACTGGACCTCGCTACCTGACCTGCTGAGTCTTAATTGCATTTTCGGTTTTTATTTCAGATTTCTTGCATCTGCGACTTTTGAAATTATTTTTTTTGATGATCATGTATAATAACTGGCAGTTTTCTATTCAATACAATGATGCATTGGGCTTGTTCAGAGTCAGTAGGGACCGCCTGAACTCATTTTATTGAAAGCCTTAGTAGATGTAGAGAAAACACTCAGTTCTTTTTGCCCAGATCCAGATTCTGCAAGTAAATGATGGCTATTGTGGCTGATTTTAGCAGTCATCGTTCTGCCTCGTTTGTGTTCTGTTCAATTTGTTACACAGAGCTTTTTAACATTTTAGTCTTATTTCCCTTAGCTCAATTTCCAGTGTGTTCTGAAGTGAAACTCTTGTCTTGTTTTCTGTAGCAGATGTTGTCCTGCATGAGTGGCGTTGGATTGTAGTAATTAATATTTGCTGAACTGTACTGGGAAAGTAATTGTGTGTCACTTTAGCAACACATTCTGTCACTCTATAAAGAAATGACAAAGAAAAGCACCCACTGCCAGGCTCTAGAATAAATGACAGCCATTTTTTGGCATACTGTTCTGGGCTGGAACTGAATAAGTTAAATTACTATACTTATAATTAGAGGATGTGTGGATTAAAAATTCTGCAAATAATTTTTTTCCTCCCCCCCCCCCCCCAGTAACTGTTGTGGAAGATGTCCCCTTTCCCTATTCCCTTTCCCTCTCTATTTTTCTTCCTGTCCTTTCCCCTTTCCAGCCTTCATATCATTTCTCTCTCCTCTCGTACACTCTTTTTTACCCTCTCTCTGCGAGCCTGTCACTAATTCTATTGTCTCCTCCCTCTTAAAAAAGACACCTGAGAGATTTTGAAAGAACTTGGCCTGATGTCAAAAGTTACAAACTTGAATGCCTTGAATCTGGAGTAAGAATGATAGGAAATGTGCAGCTGCGCGCAAAGAGGAAGAAGTGTGTGTGTGTGTTTGTGTGCTTGTGCGGTGGGGAGTCCTTGGATTTACCTGAGGTTTTAATCCCTCTTCCCATATGAATGAGACTGATCTGAACATACAGCCACTGGGTCCTTGAAAGGTAAAGCAGAGTAACAGTCAATTCAGCCCATTTAGTCCATGCCAACTCGTTTAAACTGCCTAGTCCGGTTGACCTGCACCTGGACCATAACCATCCATTCCCCTACTATCCATGTATTTATCCAAACTTCTCTTAAATGTTGAAATCAAGCTCACATGCACCACTCATGCTGGCAGCTCACACCATACTCTCACAGCCTCTGAGTGAAGCAGATCTCCCTCAAGTCCCTCTTAAACATTTTACTTTCACCCTTAACCTATTACCTCTAGTTGTAGTCTCACACAACTTCAGTGGAAAAAGCCTGCTTGCATTTATCCTATCTATAACTCTTATAATTTTGTATAACTATCAAATCTCCACTCAAACTTCTAGTTTCCAAGGAATAAAGTCCTGACTTACTCAACCTTTTCATATATTTTTTTCTTATAACATCTACACTCATCAAAATAAAGAGGGCATTACTTTTGCAGATCTCTGTTTCACTTATCAGTCTCCAAAAATACTTACTCCTCTTCTCAGGGGACCTTCCCGTGTAACCACTGAGGATGCAGAATCTACAGTTTTTAACTCATCCCTTTATTGCCATTTAGGGCTCAAACACTTCCAGGTTAAACACTTGTATATTTGACATAATGCATTTGATGCTCACAATGTCATTTCTTCCCTGCAGAAGAAACCAAATGTAGACTGAGTTTCCACATTGCAGAACACTTCTGTTCTATTGTAGGAGTGATCATGAACTTATTACTTGTTGTTTTTATTTCCATTCACTTGAAGAACTACTTCTCATCCTCTGACTTAGTATGCAACATCTCTCAGGGCTGAATTGTACTGAATTTCCCAGAAGCAGTGCTACTATAGGTCCAATGTGATTATTGTAAGATACCCCTACTCTTGTGCTAAAGGCCAATATATCATTTGCTTTATTTTGCACTTGCGTTGCCAAGATTCAGGTCATGTAGCTATTGTCTCCTGGTTCTAGTGATCTGAGTTTGAACCTGGCTTATGATGCTCTCTGTGAAGAATTTGCCCATTTTCACTGTAACTACCTCAGTTTTCTCCAGATGTTGCATTTTCTCCGCACATCGCAATGGTGTTAAGGTTAGCAGGTTAATTGTGCATTGTGAATTGCTTCTAGATTCTGTAGAAGTTCGTGAGCTGAAGGGTATGTAAAGATAATAAAATGGATTTAGTGTAAATGTGTACTTAGTTGATGCAGATTTGTATGGCTCAATGACTTCAATGATTGTTTTGAGCAAACAGTGCACAAGATGTCCAAGCCCTTTTAACCATTAACATTTCACAATCTCTCACCATTTAAGAAACAAACATTTTTTTTTCTACTAAAATGGATATGTTTCTTAGGACAGTTGCCAGAAGAACTTGGTGTAAACATTGCAGTTGGATTTTGAAGTTGGCCATTTTCTATACATGCAGATCATTTGGACTAATGAATGAATTATCCCTGTCTTGTTGAGGGAGGCCTTCCTATTAGTACTAAAGGAAGTTGACGCTCAAGTGGGATTCAACCTGCAATGGACCAAGAAAAATCTGGAGAGATTAGACCAAGGGGACCTAAGTGAAACCATTTAAGTGCAGCGACATATAGAACTGGGAACTCTGGGGCTGACTTATTGGATTAAATGAAGGGAAATTATTTTGTTAATGAGGTGGTGCCAAAATGAATCCCAACAACTTTTTAAAGATTTTGCTCAGTGATCATTCCTGAAGTGGTAGCTGTGCAGCTGAAGTCTGAATAGATGGTTTAGATGAAGTAATCAGGTGGCGATCAACTTCAATTTCACAGGTTCTGATTTCACATTGATTAAAAAGATACATAGAAATGTGTGTGTGCAATTGCTCAAGGTAAATTTAAGACATTTTTTGAGACTTATTGCCCCAAAATAAACACAAGTTGCTGTTATGATTACTTTGATAGGAACCACATCGATTCAGGCCATGATAAAAGTGACTCAATGGGAAATTTGTAAGAATGTGGATGTTGTTAACAATGTCAACATTAGTTGCCTACTTTCTGCCTGCCCTCAAGAAGGTTGTTATGAGGTCCAGCTAAAGTACTTCAAGAACATTCAATAAAGTTCTTTGGAAGAATGGTAGGTACATGAAGGAGCCAAGGAAGTTTGGGTTTTGGTCCTCTGTCATTATCTTTCCACAAATGGTGTGAGGTGTCATTTGACTATTGTCACAATGGGCATTTTTTTCAGATTTTCAATGTCCATGAACAGCTAACTCCAAGTCTTAAATGTTAAGCCTCAGTCAAGTGTTAAATTTTATAAATGCATTCATTCCTTGGGATCTGGACAAAGACAGCAAGGTCAGATCTTTTCACGCATCCTGAATCCTCTTTATATTATTTAATATTCTTTTTATATTCTGTGTTTTTTTCCTCTTCCTTTCCATTTTGTTGAGCGAGAGTAGGGAATTAGGGGGTTGATGTTCTTGCTGCATTCTATTAGTTTTTTTGTGCAAGGTGAGGGGGAGGGGGCGTTGCAGTTGAGGGTTGATGTTGCGTTTTGTGCAGGGGAGGTGGGTTTGACGGTTGATGATCGAGATGCCATTCTTTTTTGTGTGGGGGTGTGGGTTTGATGTCTCTCTCTGAATGACTTTCATGTTCTTTCTTTGTTTTGTGACTATCTGGAGAAGATGAATCTCAGAGTTGTATATGGGTACATATTTTGAAACTTTGTACTACCTTCTTGAACTTCTGCAGTACGTCTGGTGAAGTTGCTCCCACAGTGCTGTTGAGTATTGGGCACGGTCTCAGTTCTTAGATGAAGGAATAGCAAGCATAGATTGGATGGCTAGCAAGAAATGTTTTCTCAGTGCTGAAATGGCTAATACAAGGGGGGCATCATTTTAAGGAGACTTGAGGCATTTAAGAAACTCTTAGATTGGCACTTGGATGGTAGAAAAATGGAGGGCCATGTAGGAAGGAAGGCTGGATTGATCAGAGCAAGTTATATGGTTAGCATAACATCGTAGGCCGAGAGCTTCATCTGCTGTCACTGATGGAATTGCAAGGGCTCCCATAGAAACAGACAGCTAGAGACATGCAGGCTGGATGGGGTATTTCTGGCAGTCGTTAATTAATAAATGGAATAGTAATGTTCCCAATGCCTTGGGAACAACCATCAACATATTGCAAAGATCTAATATGTTAGGCTGGATGGGATGAAAAGTCACATTTTAGCAAGCAAGGAGAAAGATGAATATACACTCAGTGGCCACGTTATTCATTACACCTGTACACCTTCTTGTTAATGCAAATATCTAACCCGCCAATCATGTTGCAGCAGTTCAATGCACAAAAGGATGCGGACGTAGTCATGAGGTTCAGTCGGTTTTCAGACCAAACTCAGAATGGGGAAGAAATGTGATCTACATGACGTTGACTGTGGAATGAACGTTGGTGTTAGATGGGGTGGTTTGAGTATCTCAGAAACTGCTAATCTCTCTGGGATTTTCATGCACAACAGTTTCTGGAGTTTTCAGAGAATGGTGTGAAAATCCAACAAGCACCAGTTCTGTGAGCAAAATGCCTTGTTAATGAGAGAGGTTAGAGGAGAATGGCCAGACTGGTTCAAGCTGCCAGGAAGGTGACAGTATCTCAAATAACTACAGGTACAACAGTGGTGTGCAGAAGAACATCTCTGAAGGCACAACACTTTGAACCTTAAAGTGGAATGGCTACAGCAGCAAAAAACCTTGAACATACATTCAGTGACCACTTTTTTTCGGTACAAGAGGCACGTAATAAAGTGATCACTGAATGTAGAAACAACAAGTGATGTTCTTTTGTGTGGGGAGCTATACTCCTTTGAGTGCTGCAGAAGTAGATTTTCCTATTACTAATATATTGATGGCATATCACTCAATTAACATTTGCCATTCTTTCTGCAGTAGATCCAGATTCCAATTTATTTATTTATTTATCACATGTACTTTGAACCATACATTGAAGTGCATCAAAGGGTGTGCTGGGGTCAGCCCACAAGTGAGAAGTGCATTCTCTATGCAGCATGTTACCCTGGAGGTACTGAGGATCAAATCTCAGAAGGCAAGCGGGACTTTGTGTACTGAGCAGCAACAAGGAAACTGGACCTTTCCTGAAAAAAGGAAGAGTTTGTGTGTGGGTGCTGAGTGGGGAGAATCTTATTCAACATTTGAAGATGGTGAACTGAGTGGATAAAGCTGGTCCCATTGAATTCTCACCACTATGTATGGGACCAAACCCATGGGGTATTAATTAGGACATGTCTCAAAGTATCTGGGGAAGGATCATAAATATATTAGATACCTGGTAAAAACACGGAAATAATTTGTACAAAAATAGTATCAGGAGGTGACTGGATATCTCTCAGGGAGTAAAAAAAGGGGCTGGAAATTGTCACAAGTGTGTTGGCCCTATAGGAAAAGGAACAGGAAAGTTGAGTTTAAAGACCTAAAATTTCTATACTTGGCATTGTTTTTTTTAACAGTGCTCAGGTGGTCGAAAAATTGATATTTTTTTCTGTGTTAAAATGCAGCTATGACAAATCACCTTTGAAATTCTACTCACAAAAGTGATCAACTTTATAAATCTTACCCAGAATCTCCATAAGGTCATATGATGGATGGGGTTATTCCCTAAGCAAAGCTTCTCCTAGAGCAGGGGTCTGAACCTGGTGTCCATGGACTCCTTGCTTAATAGCATTGGTCCATGACATAAAAAAGTTTGGGAGCCCCTACCTTAGTGTATTACAGAGAAATTTAGATTAAGTTACCTTGGTATTAACCATCATGGGGATTAACCATCAATCAACATTCTTCTTGATTGTGATATCATCAATGTAAGGCTCATATTGACCTTTGATCTTTAGGTCTGCCTTCCTCTTTGTGGCACCAAATATCTATATCAGCCTCCCAATTACTCTGAGATCCTTCACCTCAAGAACCATTTATCTAGTCAGTAATTCCAGGTCACAAATGAGCCAATGGTCACAAGCCCCTTTTCATTCTCCCCCCAACAAACCTTGGAGCCCTCTTCAGTGCCAGACAGCACGAAAATCTGTGATAGCCTTTCAATAACACTCAAGGCAACAACGTTCACAGATTCTTCTATGTAAGCAGATGTGGGGCCAAAATTGAAATGGACATTATCATCTGGTGACTGTCACTGTCAACCTTTTTCAGTGAAAGCCCACTTCTTCACACATGGCAACACACACGATTCTTCATAAAGACTTTGATAATCTGTGGAGCAGTACATTCCTTTGGAGTTGTGCTGATTCCGGCATTCCCAGGGAATCCTCGGAAAGATTAGCTTCATTTGTCACATGCAATCGAAATATTGAAATGTATTTTGGATCAGACAATTAAAGCTTTGTCTTGGGATGAGTTGTGGGGGGGGGGGGGTTGATGTGTTGTTTGCATCAATGACCAATGCATCTTGAGGATGTGCAGGGGCAACCCTCACGGGTTGCCACACATCTGGCGTCAACATAGATTGCCCACACCTCACTAAACTTAACCTTAAACATGTGTCTTCAGACTGTAAGAGGAAACCAAAGCTCCCAGAGGAAGTCCACATGGTCACAGAGAGAACATGCAAGCCTCTTACAGACAGCATCAGATATTGAGCCCCACTTGGAGATTGCTGGTGTTATGGTAACCACTAAGCTATTGTATACTCTACATATATGCTCACACCCGTCTGCTAACACATACAGCAAATCAATATTCTGTTATTTATCTTTACTTATTTTTTAAAGTCACTATTTTTAAAATGGATTTATAGAAGAGCTTCTCATTTATTTTGGCATTTATTATTTTATTTAGAGGAACAGCACAGTAACAGTCCTTCTGGCCGATGTTGCCTAATTGCACTCAACTGACCAAATTAACCTACTAGTCCATATGTCTTTGTAATGTGGAAGGCAATTTGAGCGCCCAGAAGAAGCCCACGTGGTCATGGGGAGAACGTACCGACTCTTTAGAGAACTGAACTGAACCAGGTCGTTGGTGTGTAACAGTGTTACACTAACTGCTATGCCACCATATCTTGCCACCATACGGTAGAGACAAGGCAGAGGGCAGAAGGTGATTGAGCTATAGATTTCTCTATCCAGTTATTGATAGATAATTGCAGATGCTTAAAGCGGAGATAAATACATTTTCAAAAGTTGGCGGCTATGTGGAATGGAAGGGAAGAGTTGAGAACTGGGCAAAGCAGTTATGATGGTTTTCAATGACAGAATAGGCTTGAGGAGCTAGGTTACATGGTCCTGTTGTTTTTATATTTCTGTGTTCTTAAGTTTATAAATAAACTCATTTGTTCAACATGTGCTGTGTCATATGACGTGGGTGCTTGTGGTATTTCCATGACCATGATGGTTCTTGGCAAATTCTTCTACAGAAGTGGTTTGACATTGCCTTCGTCTGGGCAGCGCCTTTACAAGATGGGTGACCCAAACCATTAACAGCTTTTCAGAGATTGTCTGCCTGGCGCCTGTGGTCATATAACCAGAACTTGTGATATGAACCAGCTGCTCATATGACCATTCACCACCACTCCCATGGCTTCACATGACGCTGACTTGTGACTTGTGGGGGGGGGGGGGGCGGTGAGGTTACCAGGTGCTACGCCTTGTCCAAGGGTGACCTGCAGGCCAGTGAAGGAAAGAGACATCTCACACCTCCTTTGGTAGAGACCCAGCCACTCTATAAATAAATTACCTAAATATTATAAAAGCCTAATAGGTCTCTGGTAATCCCTGCAACCAATGTTATTTGGTGTAATAGAGTTTGTAGCCAATTATCACTTTCCTAAAATCTGCTGTGCCAAATTGTTAAGTAATCATAATTTTTTTGCTATTTAAGCAATATTGATGCAGTTATTGCATTATTTAAGATTTCTCTTTGATAACTTCACCTAAATTAAATAAGTGAAGTTGCTTAACTGTAATACTCATCAGTGCAGTCAGACTGAGGACTGGTTTATCAAAAACTGTCTAAAATCTTTGCATGAATCAAGTCAGAGGATAACACCTCAATCAGAAGCTGTGTATGCCTAGTTAACAAGTTTTACGTGCTTAGAACTGAGGGCTTTGATCTGGGTATCGACTGATAATGGGTTTTTAGCTGAAATAAGTTGGAGAAAGATATTTCCAGTGAAGTGTTGAGACTTTGAGAGAAATCACAACACTCTTACCATGCCTGGTCTTGCACAATCTGTTACTGAGGTTAATTTTTTTCACCGTTGATGTCTGCACCTTCAGCTCCTGGCCCTTAAGCTCTGGAATCCCTTCATTTTGCCTTTCTGTAATAACACCTCAACAATCTGCTCTTCGTGAGTGGGTTCCCTGATGATTTGGCATTGGCGTCATCTGGCCCTGTTTCCTGGATTCCTTTTAAGGGTAGAGAGGAGGAATTTCTTTAGTGAATCTCTGGAATTCATTGTCACAGACGGCTTTGGAAGCCAAGTCAGTGGGTCTATTTAAATTGCATGCTTCTTGGTGTGTAATGGTGTCAAATGCAGAAGAATGGGATTGAGAGGGAAATAAATCAGCCATGATTAAATGCTGGAGCAGACTCAATAGGACGAATGACCTAATTCTACCCCAAGTTCAAGTTTGTTTAGCTGTCATTCAACCATACATGAATACCCATCAATTTAGCCAAATGGGACAGTGTTACTCCAAGGACAAGGTGCAAAACTCGGTCGTCCTTGGTCTAAGGCCTTGTAGCTTTAAGCTCACCAGAGCACCTTCTCCCACACTCCCTTTAAACACTCTCGAGTCTGGTATCCAATGCTCTTTTAAGTTCACTTCTTCCCTCATTCCCATTTCCCCTTTTAATACAGTAGAATCTTTATTGCTGAAATGCCTTAAAATTTACCAGGGCCCTGTCTCCTTTGGTCCCTTTCAATATCATTTGGCTTTGTTTCCCATACTGCTTACAAACATACAGAAACCCCGGTTCCCATGTTTCCATTAAACACAGGGATGACTATAAAATTTATCATTCTACCTTGTAACAACTAGAAGAACTGTGAATTAAAGTGGTTTTGGTTATTAATAGAAGTTATATTCAATAGTCTTGAAAATTGGCAAGACAGGCTCACTAATTTCCCAAGAGCATAGAATGTTACAGCACAGCACAGGCCCTTCACCCCATGATATAGTGGCAACCTTATAACCTACTCTAACCCTTCCTTCCCTTCCCTCCTATGTAGACCACCATTCTCCATCCATGTGCATATCTAAGAGTATCTTAAATGTCCCTAATGTATCTGCCTCTACTACCACTCCTGGCAAGGTGTCTCACACGCCCAGCACTCTGTGTAAAAAATCCACCCCTGACATCCCCCTATACTATTCTCCAATCACCTTAATAGTTTGACCACTTGTATTAGCCAATTCGGCACTGAGAAGTTCATGGATCTCCATTCAATCTACACCACTTATCTAGTACACCTCTATCCAGTCACCTCTTATTATCCTTGGAAATAAAGAGCTCACACTCACTCAACCTATCCTCATAAATTGAGGGTGGCAGATTATTGGCAGTCTTGTTCTTCTTTTAACATCTTGCTGATCAATCTTTGGGCCACCTGTATCATATCTTTTCTCAGGTGGGTGGAGCTAAAGATGGTGCCAGTGGGTGACTTCTGCCAGCCCATCTGTGAAACAGTTTAAATTCTTCTCTTCAATACCTTTTCTTTCTTTTTCAAGGTAGCTGGGGTCCTGCCGGAGTTCATGATCTGCAGCTGCACTCAAACTGTGCTTCTCCTCGGCGGTAGTTCCCGTTCTTGGAGCCTGCCGATTGGCCACGTTTTCATACCATCAGGAATGACCTGGTAGAAGGGCGCCTTCGGGGTACAGTCTTGCACGGTCCTGGGGACAATTCAGTTTCCTACCGGTGTTCTCCAACTGAAGTGTTGTGAGAGATTGTAACATCGAGACAGCAGGTGTGGCTATCAGACACCTCTGCACTCAGATGATCTCTGTCTTTCTCTCTTGATGGTGTGGGAGAGTTTTCTGCAGATTATGGTCTCTCTTTGGGAGCTTTGCTGTTGCCTGCATGGTGGGTATTGGGGGGGGGGGCTGATGCTTTCTGCTGAATAAGAGGGAGGAGGTTTGGTGCTTTTGTTGGGAGAGGGAGGGGATCTCTGGGGTGCTAATCTTTTTTCTGTCGTTCATTCTTTGGGGGTTTTATTCTGTTTCGAGGATGTCTGGAGAGTAAGAACTTCAGGTTGTATATTGTATACATTCGCTGATATTAAATGGAACCATTGAACCATTGAACCTTGTGAATCATCTTGGAATGTGTTACAACATTCAGAAAGTAATATAAATGCGTGGTTATTGTTATTAACTGATATTGCAAAATTGTATGTCACTGATTCCTGTGGAGAGAATAATCAACACAACTACAATATTTATTAGGCTGCAACTGTAGGAGATTGAATTACACTAACCATTTAAAGAAATATTTTTTATATTTCATTATTTGCTCATGAGGCCACATTTGTAAAATTAGCACCCTGTAATTAAACCACTTTTAAATGTATAATTAAAGTATAACCAGTTTACAAAATGGGGACTTCCATAAGAGTACGCACTGAAATTCATAACAGGGCATGAAAGCAATAAATCCAGAAGACAGAAGAAATAGTTTGGAGACGAGAGATCAAATCTCATCTTGTCAGCCGGGGGGCGTCAATTTGGTTAATTAAATAACATATGGAATAATGAGCTGTTATCTTCACCAGAAGAGCTGCAATGGTTTAGGGAATTACAAAAACCAACCTGCATAATCCTAACCTGTCTTGATGTGCGCTGGCAATATTGGAACACAAGTGCAAAGGGAGGACAAACTTCAACGAGGAGACGATGACGAGAGTTTATTCATAATAATTCCAAAAGAACATCGGTGGTTTGGCCAAGCGATGCTGCGAGACGTAGCATTCCCAAAACTAGGACTCCACAGTTAGAGCTACTCAGGCATCCACTGAAATAGTATAAGTAACATGGATTCCCCGAGCCTTTCTAGATAAGCTTAACAAACTTAAACAAAAAGTACTAGGAGGCTGCATTACAAAGAGCTAGTCACTCAAGAAAAACACAAGGAACGCTATGCTGTCATTAAACAACAATTATCCAGTTCAAGTGCCCTAAACCCCTTGAGCCCAATGCTCCCCAGCACCGTGCACAGGCCCAAAGAGCTCATTACATAACACTACCTCAGTACAGCTGATACTGATGATCCTGCATACCAATAAGAAACTGATCTTAGTTGATGCACTTAGATATAAGATTTATGAGACTTTTTTTTCTCAAATCCTTTTCTTTCTCAGTTAAAGTTTAGTTTTCAATCCAACCAGCAGGAGGTTGCTATTGAAAAGAAAACTGTATTCTGAACATCTTTGAAGAGCAAGAGCTCGATTTAAGTTTTCTAATTCCACTAAAATATTTTGTTTTAATCATCAGGTTTTCACACTTTAGGCTCTTTGTAAAAATAATTATACAGAATTACAGACTGAAAACTTTTCTGCTGAACTGTAAGATCAAAGAATTGTGACAGGGTTAGTGTTCCTGATGGATTGGAATTTTCTACTTCTGAGATTAGTTGGTAAGAATACATTGAACTTCGGTCGAAAAGTTTAGGTACTGTCTTATGTTAGACATCCATATATCATAGCTCACTGGATAGTAATTAGAAGCAGAAAGCAGGGCAACAAAGAGGTCCAGCTTGTGGACTTGCCACCTCAAATACAACATCCGGGATTTGACCTTGACCCCCGGTGCTGTTTGTTTGCATGTTCTCTCTGAAACTGCATATGTTTCCTCCCACATCCCAAATACATGTGGGTTGGTAGGTTAATTGGCAACAGTAATTTATCTTTTGTGTGTGAGTGAGGGGTGGGATTGAATTAATGGGAATTATAAGCCACAAAAAAATTAGAAAAACAAGAAAAACAGTGGCTGTTAAGATTGCTGTGCGATCTTCAAAGCCTCAGGCTGAATGACCTCCTTCTATGTCAAAAGGAAAATTCTGCACTCCCAAACTCAAAGGCATTTAATGCTGACTACTATCCAGGTGAATTCGGAACAGTATCTGAGATTTTCTCGTTCTTTATTACCTAAGAGGTGTATTTACCAAACAGGAAACATCTAAGTAGAATAGAGGAGTTGTGAGAGGACAGAAAGGTGAATGAAGCTAGTTGTTAAAGTCTCCAGGATTTGAAGGTTGTTCTCCAGGAACACAGCTTGACTGCCTTCAGACAGAAAGGTCTTTAGGACATTATAAACTACAGTTCTCTTTTTTAACTTACGTTTATTGAACACTTTTGCTTGCTTCAAATACTTGAGTAAGAGGACAACGCTAAATAAATGACTGATAAGGACCATCAACTCAGCTAATGAGTATATGTTCTCTTTCCCAATTGAGGAGGAGAGGCGGGACAAAGAAAAATGAGGCAGTGTAGTTGACATCATAAAGTCTTGAGATGACTACTCGGTGAAAGCACCTAAACAATGTTAGGAATCCTCATTGTCCAAGGATGGGGAAGCTTGGAAGGTTGTGTTGGTGGGAGATCTGGCAGTGTCATGGTCCGGTCCGTGAGGACCGCGTTCTGGTTCACTGTCCGGTCCATCGACTCCGGACTGCGGGTCTTCCGGCTGTCCCTTGTTTCAGTTGGGCTTAATCATAGGCACCTGGTGCTCTTCTTGGGGCCGGGAATATAAGTGGTCCTGGGTTCGAGTGTGCATGCTGGTTTGTCTTGTAAGTATCCTGTCCTCACTGCTATGGGATAGGTCAGGCTGGCTTTTCTGTTACCCTTCAGTTGGGTCTGTCCCTTCCTGTCCTTGCCTCCGTTGGGTAAGCCAGGCTGTCTTTGTTGTTACCCTGAGGCTGAACTGTTCCCTTCCCTTCTCCTTCTTTCTGTAGCCCTTGGCTGGAGCCTCGCCTGCGTCTTTGCCTATTCTCGCTGTCAAGTTTTACTGCCGGAGCAAAACTGGAGCCTTGCTGTGTCTAGATAAGGAACTGTCTTTTGTAGTTTGGAACTGTCTCTTTGTGTCCTCACCTTTGCTAGGTAGGTCCGGCCATTTGCCGCTACCTTGAGTTGGAGCTGTTTCTGTGTCCATGCCTTTGCTAGGTAGGTCTGGCAGTTTACTGTTACCTAGTGTTGGGAACTGTCTCGTCATGTTCAGCTTTCTGTGTATGAGTCCCAGCCCTACGTCCTGCTCCCAAGGAGGAGTCCCGGATCAGTGTTCTGTGCATGTCCCAGCCCTACGTCCTGTTCCCAAGGAGGGGTCCCGGATCAGTGTTCTGTGTTCCTCTCTCCCAAGACCAAGGCTCTGTGTTCCAGTCTCCCAAGTCCGAGTCTGAGCTTCATGTCCTCAACCAGCCCAGGAGTCCCGCGTCCTGCCCCCCCCATCCAGTCCTGTTGCCTTGTCACGTCCTGCCTTTGCCTGGATCCGGAGTCCGAGCCCGAGTCAAGACTTAGGTTCTGGGTCCCTGTCCAGTCTCTGGCTCATAGTCCTTGTCCAGGTCCCTAGTTCCAAGTTCCTAGTTCCTCGTCCAGGCCCCACATTCCTGGTCTAGTCCTAGCCCATGCCCTTTATCCTCGTCTCGTCGAGGGTCTGTGTCTTGTCCAGCGTCATTTCTTCCCCTCTTCCATTGCTTTCTTGACACACCTAGTCTGTCCCTAGTACTTCAGTGTCTGTGTCTTGCATTTGGGTCCACTCTCAACGCCCACTTTATGACAGGTGGATGTGTGGTTGAAAAATCTTCTGAAGCAGATGACAAAGAAATATCTTTGAGTTATAGGTAGATGTTGCTATTTCGGTGAATAAATGAACAATTAGAAATAAACATATTTTTCAATGATTTACCTCAAAATGTATATTAAAGTCTGTTCAATTGCTTCAGTTAATAATGAAGAAATTCAATTAGTAACCCTCAAACACAGCATAAACTGGTAAAATGGAATTTTTTAATGAGATTATTTCACTTTAATAACAAGCTGAGTTCCATTCTGACTGCATAGAGTACAATAAATGTTCTATTAATGATCTTATCAAGGCAGGTGATATTAAACAGATAGATCAATATGTTGAATGTGAGCATTACACACACTAGATTAGTTATATATTCAATTAACTGCAATGTGAATAATCAATCTCTGAATTGTCAAGGGAGCTGCAGAGGAGATTAGGAACCGTGAAGGATCCCTGTCTGATTTTTTTTCAGATGGACTCCACTTGATAGATGGTTTATTTTTTAAGTGAACTTCACTCTCAGGATCTGCTGGTGGGCTAATACTCACACTAAAACTGTTACAATAAATACAGCACTCCAAGAAATATAGAAAGGAGCTCTGGACATGCACATCATACCAGGAAGAAGAATACAAGGCAACGTACAGTCAAATTCTAAATAAATGGTTGAAATACTCAGCAGCTCAGACAGCTCCTACGGAGAGTGAAACATTGGTGATGCCTTTTCATTAGAACCATAAAATGTTAGACATAAAAAGATCATAAAAGGAAGAAGGTAGGGGAGTAGAAAACAGGAGGGAACATCTGTAATACAGCAGTAAGCAAAAGTGATGAAATGTTTGAGCTTAGCGCAAGTGGACAGTAGCAGACAGGCAAAGCTTCTTGCAGGGAGAAAACCTGGATGCTGGCACAGAAGTCATAAATTTCCTGTATAAAGTATTATTTAAGTATAAAGTATTATTTAAGTATAAAGTATTATTTAAGTATTATAAAGTATTATTTTTGAACTCAAGAGTCATGGAATCATACTGCACAGAATCAGGCCCTTCTGCCCTGCTATCCATGCTGACCTTATTGCCTGGCAAGCTAGTTCCTTATGCCGCCGATTTCCCATCACCGTCTAAACCCCTCCTTCGGCATCACGCACAGAACGCGGGATGAACTCAGCAAGTCAGGCAGCATCTATCGAGGTGAATAAACAGTCGACTTTTCGGGCTGAGGCTCTTCAATGGGACCGGAAAGGAAGGGGGCAGAAGCCAGCATACAAAGGAGTGAGGTGGAAAAGAAGTAAAATGAGCATCCAGAGTCATCAGGAGTCAACCTTAGGGGACGTGTCCTGTTATGATACACACTCGACCCCCAGCATCTGGGTCCTTCCCATCCCATCATGTCCTTTCCGTCATTTATTAATTTCTCTAACGTTTATTAATTTTTCAGCAACTCATTCCAAATATGCACCATCTTTTGCATGAAGAGGTTACCTTGACTGTCCCTTTTAAATCTCTCATCTCTGATTTTAAACCATTTAGCACTCCCTTTCTGGGAAAAAAAACTGTGCTTTTTACCCTGCTTGTGCCCTCTTGATCTTATATACAGTATATCAGATCACCCCTCTGTCTTTTGTGTTCCAGGGAGTAAAGTCCCAGTCTACGCCACCTCTCCTTTTAACTCAGGTTCTTCAGAATGGTTTTCAAGTCCAGATAATCTGTCATCTGGATTTTTTTTTGGCATTCATTTATATTCATACTCAATGAGTTTGGTCTCCAAAGGGACTAGAAATGAACAAGCAAAGATATTAAGATTTTGATGTACCTCCTGCTGAATTATTATATAGCTTTTCACACAGTGAATTAATCAGATCTTAAGCTTCTGCAAAATTAATGTTTCACCTTTGCTACGTCTGCTACAACAGGTGGGATTTTCCAGTGACCAGCCATTTTAATTCTACTTCCCATTCTAATTCCAACATGTCAGTTCCTGGCCTCCTCTACTGCCATGATGAGGTTACTCTCAGTATGGAGGAGCAACATGTCATATTCCATCCTGGTAGCCTCCAACCTGAGGGCATGAAATTTGATTTCTCTAACCTATGGTAATTTCTCCTCTCCTCATCTGGAGTTACATGCTGACTACAGTCCTTTGCAGGAAAGGGACACATTCTCGGGGTTTCAGGACTGGCCGTTGTTCAGCACCCCAAGGGCTCAGCTCGGCTTTGGAAGCCTAGGATCTCGGGCCTCTGGAGATGGGCGGATTGAGGGTCGTTGTCATGACAGCAGACGTGTGTGCCATCGGGGGAGTCAGTCTATCTATGGCTGTTTGCCCAGATCTTTGGGTACAGAGCTCGAAAGAAGTGATGTGGTAGACGTTTTAACATCGTAAACCAGTGAGTTGTTTGTTATGTCTCCCTGCTCGCCTGCTCCTTTATTTGGGGGAGAGAGAACCTGTGGTATGTTGAATACTGGGTGAACAACGTAGTCCTTGGGGTAACTGCAAGTCTGTGTCTTTACTGTTGCTTTGCTCGCAATTGAGTGCTTGGTTGTGGGTGCCAATGCTTTTTTTTGCCCTTGGAGGGAGGGGGATTGTTGCTTGCCTCTGCTTACGTGCAAGTGGGGGGGATCTGGGGGGATCTTTAGGGTTCTAACATTTGACTGTCATTCATTGGGACACTCCTCAGTTTTTGTGTATAGTTGTGAAGAAAAAGCATTTCAGGATATATATTGTATACATTCCCCTGACTTTAAATAAACCTTTGAAACCATCTCTCTTTTTCCATTCCATATTTTGGTTCCACTCCTCTCTTTACCCATCTATCACCTCCCTCTGGTGCCTCTCCTCCTTCCCTTTCTCACATTTTTCTCTCCTATCAGATTCCTTCTTCAGCACTTTAACTCTTTCACCAGCTCCTCGCCCATCCACCCAACTTCCTCCTCACCTGGCTTCACCTATCACAGACCAGCTTGTACTCCAAACACTCCCCCAGCTTCTTATTCTACCTTCTTCCCCCTTCCTTTCCAATGCTGATGAAGGTTCGTGGCTTGTAATGTTAATTTTCCTTTCCACTCCAAAGATGCTGCCTGAGCTACTGAGTTCCTCCAGCATTTTACTTTCAAAATTCCAAGGGGATGCAAAGGAGTACTTTGTCATGTTTTTATCTTCCATTCCCAACAATATTTGCCTTCTCCTTTCTTCATCTCTCAGCTTCCCTTTGTCTGTTGTCCTGTTCCTTCCACTGTGTGTTCCGTAGTCTCCTTAAAGAATTCTGCTGACAGCCGTGCATTTCTTCTTCCACTCTGTCCTTCATCCATCCATAACATCAGGCAATAAGTGCCAGCAGCTGAGAAGGACATCACAGCTCACCTTGTGAAGAAGGAAGTCAGCTTTTCTCCATGCATCTGATTTGGTATTTACAGCCGATGCAGCTTTCACCAACTGAGCTATCCAGGGGAGCTGTCCAGGATTTTATTTCATGGATTTGCAAAATAAAAGCAGAACTCTCACAGGGAAATCATGTTGCAAATAAAAAGTGCAGGTGTTGAGTTATATATGATGAGCCCATTCGCTTTCTGACAGTCTTGTTTGCAACCAGTTGATAATTCTGACTCTGATATTTTTGATTGACGTCTCTGCAATGATTTTTCCTAAAGCTCATGCTCCCTCAGTCCTGGTGGGTCCTATCGGATGCTTTGTCCACGTCCGTCCATTACCTGTTAGAAAAGTAATTTGAAGGAATGGCTCTTCTTCCTGTCAAGTGCACCAAAGCAGAGGTCAAGTATCACATGCCAAAAACACACAATACACCAGGTGAACACACAATCTTTCTTATTTCACAGTTTGACAGTTTAGCCAACAGTGAAGTTGTTTTATTCAGAGTGAAAGATGCTGCCAGTGGGGATAAGCCTCCCACATGGTGAATCAATTGCAGGTATATTATGTGTGGCATCCGTTAGTCTTGCGAGACCATGGATCTGTGCCCTCTACAGGGCGCAGGCCTGGGCAAGGTTGTATGGAAGACCGGCAGTTGCCCAAGCAGCAAGTCTCCCCTCTCCATGCCACCGATGTTGTCCAAGGGAAGGGCAAGGGCCAATACAGCTTGGCACCGGTGTCGTTGCAGGAGTCACCAGAACGAGGTTGAAGGCAACGTCGGGCTGCCTTAGGGACTCCAGCTCCGGATCTGTCCTCAAGGTTTTACTCCCGAAGCCTTTCCCATGAGTGGGGATGGCTGCAGGACAGCGGAGGTTTGAAATCAGAGTTTTCCCTCTCTTAGATGGACTGCCTTCCCAGGCTGAAGTGCTCCATCTACCCGAAGCACTGGTTTTAAGGCGCCAGGACCCGACTTAGCCCCTTCTCCTGTCGGAGAAACAGTTCCACCGGCTTAGAGGCTAAGCCACACGAGAAGGCCAGAAGTTGGACTTGGTTGTCAGAGGCTATTTGAGCGCATACCATGAGGAGCACTTTTAGTTAGTGGGAACTTGTCCCCACTATCACTCCTCGACTTGACAATCTTGGAACCAAGTTGTACGGATAGAGCCATAGATTTCTACAGCTTGGGATCACATCCCTTTGGTCCAACACATCCGACCAAGGTATCTACCTGAATTGGCCCTGGTGCTGGGGTGGATGGAGAGTAAACCCGTCTCGTCATTATCTCATCAAGTTAAGACCATAAGACAAATGATCAGCTTTAGCCCTTTCAGCCCATCGAGCCCACTCCGCCATTCTAGCCTGGCTGATTGATTATCCCTCTCAACCTCACTTTCCTTTCTTTCAGCCCTACCAGGTTTGAAAGAAGAAAATTGTGGAGGTCAGCTATCAATTAGCGCACAAATGCAAGAGCACTGTCCTTGATCTAATTATCTTCCAATTGAATATTTTACAGGACAATTCAAACGTTTCTTCAGTAATTCTCACACTTGTTTCAAGTCTTGCTCAGCACAAGTGAGACTGGCACTGTCCAAAGTCACATGCAAAAGCCCATAGTCAAAGCTGAATAAGAATGTTCAGTTCACTTTCTGAGAATCTCATTTGGATTCCCCTTTAGGTCACATTAAAGATTAGATTTACTTATCATATTTACATCAAAACACACAATGAAATGTGTCATTTACATAATATCAAATTAGTAAGGATTGTGCTGAGTAGCCCACAAGAGCTGCTACGCTTTAGGTACCAGTATAGCATGCCCAGATCCACTAACCCTGGCCATGCATCTTTGGAATATCGGAGGAAACCAATTAAAGTGGCAGGGAAGATTGACATTATCGAGGTGAGTGTGAGAGGTAACAGGGTGTCCAGCCTCTCACTCGCTGCTGCCAAAGGAAGGTGTCTGCGTCTGATTGTCTCTCTCTTGCTCTCACTTGAGTCTCTCCACCCCTCGATGCTTTTGGAGTATGGTACCAGGGTCCTGGGTCCTGGGCAAGGTTTAATTGATGCGTTTTGTGGATTGGACTGTGCAGTTTTACGTTATGATGTTTCTGGTCACACCTTTTTTTTGTTGTTATTTTGAGCGACTTTGAATTGGGGCAGCCTGTAGATAAAGATCACTGAGCTGAACTGAACATGCCTGGACTCCTCCAATGTTGTGTTTTATATTTTGCATTTATCACTCTTTTCTTGTTGCTGTTTGTGCAATTTTTTTGGTTGGGGGGGTGGTTTCATGAGGTATTCCTTTGAACGGGTTCCATGGTTTTCTTTATTTTGCAACTGTCTGTGGGGAAGACAAAATTCAGGGTTGTATACTGCATACATACTTTGATAATAAATGTTCCTTGGATCTTTGAGTACCCAGAGGAAGTAATTAAATTGGTTCTATTATTGCAACAGCATGGCCATCGAGGACTTGGGTGAAGGACATTTGCAGGGCAGAAAGGATGAAGCAAGAAAAAAAATGAAGCAAGGAACACTTTAATGCCAAAAAAAAATGGATCTTAAAGTGCTTTCTTTTGGTTCCAGCAGGACTATTTGGCTCCAGACACAGATAAAAGAACTGAGAGAACTGGATTGATTAAGAAGCATTCAACTACATAAATCTTAATCATGTTAAACTGAGCTAAATGGGGATTAAGGGAGAATTACCATGGTTGAAGCTGTACCTAGTTTGAAGAAAGAAGTTTGTAGAGGCTAATCATGAAACAAACTCATTTGCTTTACTTGGGCTGTTAGCTCCCAGTGGAGCAGAGGCCATCAATGACCTCCTGTCTCCATCGTCCTCTGAAGTCAATGATATGGTTGCAGTTCAACAATACTTCCTCACTCTATTGCATCCACTGTACAGGAAATTGACCTATACAGCTTTTCCAGAGCCCTGTTGGCTGGCCTTACCCACTTCCACCTCTGTTGACAAGGTCGTAGGGCCGGAACTTGAGTGGCAATCGTGAAATAGAGCAACTGTGCAAATCTTCCTGAGAGCACTGTGCTTGATCCAATTATGTTGGAGTTATTTCATCAGTGATGCCATATCCTCCTAATATTAGATGTCATAATGGTCTCCGATGGTTGTAATGGTCAGTCCATTCACAGTTCTACTTAAAGTTTTAAAAAAAATCAAAGGATGCTCCATATCAATTTCAAGAAAGATCTGGCCAACATCCAGGAATGGGCTAATAACATGAAAGCAGAAATTCTCTCACTCAAGTGCCTGACAATAAACCCAAGTAGAAGAAAGTATACTCATTACTTTTTGAGATTCAAATGCATAGCCATTACTAGAGTCCCCATCGTCAAATGTATGAGGACCATCAATGATCTTGTAGGGAGCTGGAAACTTTGAGGGAATGCAATGAGTTTGGATTTCAACGGAGCACAGCAAGGTGAGTGTATTGACTGACTGCATCACAGCCTAGTGTGCATTAGGCCATGTTCCTTTCTCTTATCTCGCTGCTGCCATTGGGTAGAAGGTACAAGACCCTCAGGACTCACACCACCAGTTTCACGAACAGTCATTACCCTACAAGCATCAAGCTCTTGAACAAAGGGGATAACTACACTCATTTGCTCAAGCAATGATCTCACTTCAAGGACTCTTTATCATGTTATCTCACGTTCCTGTTATTTATATAAATATTGCTATTCATTTATATTTACATTTGCACAGTTTCTCGCCTTGTGCATTCTAGATAACCTCTCATTGATTCTGTTATAGTTACTATTCTATAGATTTGCTGAACATGCCCGCAGGAAAATGAATCTTAGGGTTATATATGGTGAGATATATGCACGTTGATAATAAAATTGACCTTGAACTTTGAAGATGAAGCATGATGGAGTCAGAAATAGGGAGATGGTTGAAGAAAACAAAGTGAACGGGAGGCAGAGAGGATGGAGATCCGTGTACGGTGGAGGGAACATGGATAAGATGCAGTATATGTTGTGGCTGTCGTAAGTGTAAAATGTAATGTTACAGGTGTGGAAAGGCCATGTATGTTTCAAAGCACAGATAGGTGGAAATGTTTTCAGGGCTGATGTAAAGGAAGGGAGTGTACAATATAGCCAGAAGAAATAACATATAAAGGTGAAAGTGTAGGATGATGCATTTAGAGTCTTGGAATAAAGAAATTTTAAAAAACACTGACAAAAGAAATTTAAAAAGAATTCAATATTCAATTTGAATGTAGACTGGAGTGTGTAGTTTGTACAAGCTGGGATACCTAGACTCACCGCTGGTCTCTTGTTGAGCACATGTATAGAATACTGCACACTGCTCATGATTTATTTAGCTTGCTGTCACTCAGTGATATATCATCCTATTCTAACTGCTCCCTTGTGCTTTCTGCCACGTAATTACACCTTTGAAAACCTGAAAACATCAATGCATGATTTTGGCAGAGAATCATATGATTCTACAATTGAAGCAGCAACCTCACTACAGACTAAATATAGAGAACTATGGGCTAGATTCACATGGGTTTTTCTGGTATCCATGTTAGAACTCTGTCCAGTTGGGTAACTACAAACCCTGAAAGTCCGAGACAAAATCAGAAAATGTTTGATACACTCCGCAGGCCAAGCAGCATCTGATAAAGAGTTCTGAGGAAGGAAAATTGGTTTATTATTGTCACATGTACAGAAATACAGTGGAAAAACTTTGTTTTGCTTGTCATACATATGGAGCATTTCAAAACATGTACATCAAGGTAGTTCAAAGGGAGAAGCAATAACCGAATGCAGAATATACACTCAGTGGCCAATTTATTATACCAGTACACCTGCTCGTTAATGCCAATATCTAATCAGCCAATAATGTGATAGGAACTCAGTGCAGAAAATCATGCAGGCATGGTCAAGAGGTTCAGTTTCTCAGACCAAACTTCAAAATGGGGAGGAAATGCAACCTAAGCAACTTTGACTGTGAAATGATTCACCCCGCCAGGTGGGGTGATCCATATATCTCAAAAACTGCTGATCTCCTGGGATTTTCGTGCTTAACCATCTCTAGAGCTTATTGAAAATTATGCCAGAAACAAAAAAAAATGCAGTGAATGAAATTTCTGTGGGTGAAAACCTAATAAAGTGGCCAACTATTGTTGCAGTATAATGACCGAGGAAGAGCAGCGCACGTAGACGATAATGGGCCAGGACCATGGCGAGGTAGATTGTGAGGACAAGAGATCATCTTCATTGTACAAGAGACCCATTCCAGAACCTTATAACAATGGGACAGGAGTTATCCTAGAGTTTAGAGGTACATGTTTCCAATCTTTTTCCCAATGAAAAGAGGTGGAGTGTGGGAAAGAAGATGCCTGGAACACTATGTTTCTCTCTACAAATGCTGATGGGCTTGCTAAGTATTTCCAGCATCCACTACTTCCACCTCAGGTTTCAACAGAACTTGCATTTCGCAAGGGTTCTTCTTGGACTTGAGTTACAATATTCTGCTTCTGTGACTCCAAATGAATTCCGTCTCAAATGGAAGTAAATGTCAAGCCCACTTCAATCCTTTGTGCCGTTTCTGATGGTTAATATGTCAGTCTATTGTTCTCCGCTCAGCATTATTGGCCTACCATGTCGCTAAAGGTTCAGATCAGATCCACTTAAAATTAAACCAAAATCAATTGGCAGTTTTTCTGCTTGCCACTTTAAGTCATTTGCTGCCCTTTTCCCTGATATTTGTGCTTGATTTTATTTTCACAACAGATGATAGATTATTTTCACAAATAAGCACAGTAGTCCAATTTAGCCTGTCACTGCCCCCTCCCCCAGCGATGTGACTTTTGCTTCTGCACTTTCTCTGTGCATTTCAATGAGTCTTGGGAAAGTGATTAAGATGTAGGTCGGAATGTTACAATCCAATTTCTCTTCACCGCCCCTGGCACACTGTATCTAATTCTCCCAACAGGGCTTCCAGGCTGATGTTTGAAGTGCAATGTTGCTTATTATTTGTTACAATTTGTAAAATAATTCCATCAAAGTCCGCAATCAGCTGCCTCTGTTTCATGTTTTATTTATTCACAAACTGATAGTTGTGAGACTGAAAATGTGGATTGAACGAATGGTGGGCATGACAATAGGGTTAGACTTGGGCACTGGGGTGGCATAGCCGTTGCTTACTGCCCATTATGTCATCGGCATTTAGGGCTGCAGTGAAGGTCCTCCATTTCTGGCGGTTTTGTGGGCTTCCTCTCGGTTTTCACTACTGTCAGTCATGCAAATCCCGAGTGGAGTCTCAGGAATACTGTCACACTCAGATATAGAAAGATACTAGATTCTTCATTGCTGTTTCCGTTTTTGTTTGACCGGTCAGGGTTGTAACGCTGAGCTGAACCTCCCGAACCTGGAGGAGTGGTGGACCACTTTTGGTTTGGCTTCTACCCTTTGACCTGTCTGGCATGGGTGACCCTGTCAAGATCCGAAGCACAAGGCCCTGACTCCAGCCAACATAGCTCTCCGGGTCATTGAGGCACGCATGCCTCCAAACCATGACAAGGCTCTGATCCTCTTGGAGAAGCATAGCGGTTAGAGTGATGCTTTGTACAGTTTGGAGGTTCAATCTCAATGCTGTTCCTAAGGAGTCTATATGTCCTCCCTGTGGAATGCATGGGTTTTCCCTGGGGTCTCTAGTTACCTCCCACAATTTTAGTTACTTAACAATTAGAAAGCTACAGGAGATGTACGGAGCAATGGGCTGATTGCATCATTTACAAATTGGAATAGACTGAGAGACGGAATCACCTCTTTCTGAACTGTTTCTCAGGGTCCAGGTCCCTATGATAGTTGGAAAGTGAGAAGAGAAGTGAGTAGATTAATTGATCATTATAAATTGTTCCATGATTAGGTTCGGCTTCATCACGTTTGTTGGGGTGGAGTGGCTCAAAGGGCCGGTAGGGCCTTCTCCGCTCTGTATCACTAAATAAAATAAAGAAATATAAAAATAAATATCACTATTTCACTGATGCTGAAGGGGTTAAGAGCACAGCTCAATCAGGCACTAGATAACAGCAGATACAGATGATGGAATTTGGATCAACACATAAAAAGCTGGGGGAACTCAGTGGATGAGGCAATACCTGTGGAGCAAAATAGACAGCAAGGTTTTGAGTGGAGACCAGTCGTCTGGACAGATACCTTGTATCTTGGCTGGGAGGACTAGAAATTGAGGTGGAGGCCAAGTGGGACAAGCTGTCAGGGGAGACAAGTGCCAAGGAAGGAGCTGGGGGTGTGGGTAGAGAGTCTAGATGAACAGGAGTATCGCTGAGGCCATGTAAAGGGAGCAATAAAAGAGAGTCTCACAGAAATCCCATGGAAGAGAAGATTTAATATCTTGTGGTCTTGTAGGAGATTGGGGCTGAGAGAGAAATGGATCAGCCACGATGAAATGGCGGGGCAGACTCAATGGGCCAAATGACCTAATTCTGCTCCTCTACCTTATGGTTATGGTCTTCATTTTTAAACGTGGCATACCTTTCAGAGACTTTGCTGAGGAAAAGTCAATGGAGACACAAGAGACGGCAGATACTGGAATCTGGAGCCACAAACACTAAGATGGAGGAAAAGTCTGGCACTAGTGAAAGGCATTTCAGCTTACTAAATATTTGAGAGAATACTAGTTCACATTTTGAAATTTGCCATTAACCTTCCTGTCAAAACCTGTCCACCCAATGCACTTCTCTTTTCACTCTGCATAGAAACCTGGACCCAGAGAAACAGCTTAGAAGGAGGTGATTCTGTCTCTCAGTTCATTCCAACTGTTTGTAAATGATACAATCAGCCCATTACTCTGCACGTTTCCTGTTGCTTTGCAAATTATCAACTAACTTCCTCATAGAAGTTCACTAGTTGTGTCATGGTCCAGTCCATGAACTCAGCGTTCCGTTTCACAGTCCAGTCCGTGGACTATGGACTCCGGGTCTTCTGGCTGTCCCTTGTTTCAGTTGGGCTTAATCACAGGCACCTGATGCTCGTCTTTGTGTATATAAGTGGCCCTGGTTCGAGTGTAGGTGCTGGTTTGTCTGGTCAGTATCCTGTCCTCATCTCTGTGGGGTAAGTCAGGCTGTCTTTGCTGTTACCCTGAGGCTGGACTGTTCCCTTCCTTCCCTTCCCCTTCTTTCTGTAGCCTCACCTGCTACCTTTTCCCTATTCTTGCTATCAAGTTCTACTGCCAGAGCAAGACCGGAGCCTTGCTGTGTCTAGATAAGGAACTTTATTTTGTTGTTTGGAATTGTCTCTTTATGTCCACGCCTTTGCTAGGTAGGTTGGGCCATTTGCCACTACTTTGTGTTGGGAACTGTCTTGTTGTGTTCAGCTTTCTGTATATGAGTCCTGCTCCTATGTCCTGTTCCTAAGGAGGGCTCTGTGTCCCATGTCCCCTTCTCCCAAGATCAAAGCTCTGTGTCCTACGTCCCTGTCTCCAAATACCAAGTCTGGGCTTCGTGTTCCGCATCCAGTCCTGTTGCCTTGCCACGTCTTGTCGTCTCCTAGATCCGGAGCTCAAGTCAAGACCCAGGTTCCGGGACCCCGTCCAGTCTCTGGCTCGGAGTCCTTGTCCAGGTTTCAAGTACCTAGTGCCTAGTCCAGGTCCTGCTTTCCTGGTCTAGTCCTAGCCTAGGCCCTGTATCCTAGTCTCATCCAGGGCCTGTGTCTTGTCCAGCATCATTTCTTCCCCTCTTCCCTTGCTTTCTTGACACACCTAGTCTGTCCCTAGTACTTCAGTGTCTGTGTCTTGCATTTGGGTCCACTCTCAACGCCAACCATATGGCAAGTTGTGACTGAGCTGATGCCATGCTTGCATTTGAGTTGGATGCTGGTGGATTCAAAACTTCTGTAGAACCCTGGAACATATGTAAAGACACATATAATCCATTATTCTGTCATTCTTGTGCCTGTCTAAGAATTTAAGTGTCCTTAATATATCTCGGCTCCACCACCAACCCTGCCCTCCATCCACTCACCACTCGTGAGGGTGTGCTACACACTTGGAGGTGTCTTTTGATATTATCTCAGCCCTTTCTTCCTGAAGGAGACACAGAAGATCACATGGTGCTATTGTGAAAAAAGCTTGCTGAGCAGCTTCCATGATGCTGGTAAGACTGGCCCTTCAATCGCTTTTACTCATCTGATTATCTGATCATTGCTGTTTGTGGGAGCTTCCTGTTTGCAAGTTAGCCTGTGTGTTTCCCCTGTTAATGCTCAAACAACAAAGACAAGATTTATTTCATTTGAACAAATTTACTTTCTTCATTCATGTACAGTGCATAAGGGCTGCCATTTTCTTACCCACAAATGCCTTCCGCACTTCGTGCATGTGCCCTTAACAGGGGAAGTGCACATCCCAACTAAGTGCTTGCATCGCCCAAATGAACAGAACTCAACAATCTCCCTTCCTCTTTATGTATGTTCAAAAATTTTAAAATATATATATATATATCAATTCAAATGTCCATTAGGAAATGGGAATTAGTTCTAACCCTTGATGTTGATACAGTTCTTAAGGTACCAAATGCCTTCACTAAGTTCCTTCAACAGCTCAAGAGCTCTGTTTCTTCCTTTGTTAGACAGTCAGCTAGTTGTTCCTTTGTAGTAGGCCATTGCATGTGATGAATTATTGGTGCCTGGATGAGTTCCTTCATTTCTGCTTATCTCCAGACAAAGCCTCTTTGAAAATGAGTTGGTGGATTTGATGACATCAGCCACTGAGTAGTTGTCTGTGACAAAAATTACTTGTACAGTATTCTGCTTTGGGTCACTACGGACAAACTCAGAATAGAGAGTGGCCAGATAAATAGTATTGTTTATACCATCAGACATTGCAAGGATTTTTTCCTGCCAAGATACTATACACAACTCTTTGGATCTTTTTTTGATTGCTAACAGAGGGGTGAAAACCTTCCCTCTTCTCTCATCAGAACAAAAGAAGTCCACATTGAGTACCTCCATCAGGAAGATTTCCAAGTGAGGCATCACTGAAGACTATCATCCTCAGTGAACCAAGCTGCTGCAACTTCAAGTCTAACTTTTCAGATTGAATTTTGTGCACTATCTTGTTGACTTCAAGTAAAGTTCGTACTGTGGCAGTTTTTGAGCTAGATGGTAAGTTGCAGGCATCAAACATGTCAGGTCTGCTCAGTCTTGCCACCCATAGAATCTGACCTATCTTTGAACTGAGTGTGTGATATTCTTTGCCATAAGGGCCCGGTCCAGGACTGTGTTCCAATCACAGCCATTGTTTTTCTTTACCTTCAGCATTATTTCAGTAAGCGTTTGATTGAGTAGCTCCACAAGCCCATTCTCCAAGGACTGTGTGCCGCTGTCATTGTTTCAATGTTAAAGTTCTCTGCCATATCTCTGAATTCATCATTATTAAAGTTTCCACCATTATCACTGAACACTTTCCGAGGTGGGCCTTGCCTACTTATCCAGGAATGGATGAAGTCTTTTTCTATCTTTGAGGTCTCATTGTTTTTACAATTCTACTGGCACTGAAACATGTGAATTCATCAATGATGTGGACTACCACACTCCTTGCTCCATTTCATGTAGGTCTACGGCTACTGCTTCATTGCAGACCAACCAGAGACTTCGGTTTGGGCTTTCCAAATTCCTGGCATGTCTCACAGCTGTCAACTATCTGTTGTAGAATGCAAAAATAGTCTGTTTCTTTGTTTTCTGAACTCCGGAGCAGTCTTTGAAGTCTATCAACTGAAGTGTGTCCAAACTGCTTGTGAAGTTTGAGCAACACTTTGCATTACTCATCCATGGTCATGTTCCCTGTGACAGTTAGTACTCCATTCTCACATTGGTTCTCAGTAATGTCTTTATCTGGAACGCTCACACAGTAACATCCAGAGCTGGTGAGCTCAAGAGACACTGGCTGTTGAAACATTGTTGCTTGGTCATTCTCCATATCCAGTACTGCCCCTGGTTTCTTTAGGGAAGTTTTGCTCAAGCATAATGGAATGTTCACTGATACCACTTCTGTTTCAATGTAACATTTTGTCTACGCTATTTTTGTGTGAATTTTCACTCTTTTGGTAGAACGTATGATCCTTCCAACTCCAAATTTGAATGCTTTGTAACTGGCTGTATCTGCGCTTCACTCTGGTTTAGTTCACTTACATAGCTTTCAAGCCATTTTCCTCCTCACACTGAGCGTTTGCATGCTGATCCCAGAGATGTTATCCTCAAAATCTCTGCAAAGATTTTTCTGCATTAGTAAGTGATTCCTTTGCCAGCAATGTGATATGGCACTCTTCTCCATCTTCAAGTGTGTTATTTTCTTCAGATAGCCTAACTTGTTCAGTTCTGTGCAGACAGTTTCTTGCCCAGTGGTAAGATATTTGACCTCTCCTGCCATACTTGTTTAGTGGATTTTTCCAGGTAATGGTACCCTCGTTTAGTTGCTCTGGGACCTACACTTTCCACACTCTTGTTTCTGCTTAGTGATGTATGCCATTTCCTGACTTAAATTAATCCCAACTGTTGTCTTGGAGTCCTTTTCTTCAAAAATTCTCTTCAGTGTTAATTTCACAGATGCAACTGTTAGTTCTGTACATGCAGTTAACATTAGTTGTCTGTCCTTTATGTCTAGACTTGCTGCATCCAACACTTTAAAAGCTAATATAGCGTCAGGAAGTTCCATTTTATATTTATGCATGTGACTGTACTCTCGTTCAAAATCAATAATATAATTTTCCCTATATCCAGAAGTATCTCTGGAAATTTTGTCAAGGTCTGAATATGCCTCATAAATCTGATCCTTCAAAAAACTGAGTCAAGTGCAATTACTAGTGTATTCATTCCATCATCTCTCTTCAGGTCTTCCACCGAAATTCCCATCCCAGTTTCCCTCACTCAAAAGTGGCAGTATAATGTCAAGGGCCTGCATCTTTTTCTTGAACCCTGTAACCTGAATCCATATTCCAATTTCATTTCTCCAGCTTTCACAAGGCTTGTCGAATGCTGGTGGGATCCTATAAAAGGAAGCCATCCTCTGCTACCTCTGGTTAATGCTCAAACAACAATGCCCAGATTTTCTCCTTTAGCATGCAGTACATAGGGGCTGCCATCTTCTTACCCATAATTCCCTTTCACACCATGTGCACATGCCCATAACAGGGAAAGTGTGCATCCCAACTAAATGCTTACATAGAACAGAACTATGCCAATACAGTGAATACTTCAAAGTTCTTCATTAACTACAAAATGCCTTGGAATATTTTGCAGAGGTGTGAAATCTGCTATGCAATCTTAAAACTTTCCTTTCTGGATCCTCTGGTCCTTGTATCCCAACAAATCCCACACTTTCTCAAGAACATGGGCCTGTCCTTCATAAACTTTCCCAGATGATAGTTCTCTAATGTTCAAGCTCACAACCCATGGTAAATTTTCATACAAGATTCACAATCCAACTCCATTTTGGACAGATTAATCAATCGAAACAGAGCCTCAGGGATGATTATGGTCTTAATCTGTCTTTCCAAAAAGCTCTTTAAAACTTTTGCCTATCCATCCCATGATAACAATTGCTTGGTTTAAACAGGAGCTCACTCTTCAATTTCTGTCACATTTTAATTTTTTTCCTTTTTTTTCTAATTTTTATTCATGTTTATTTAGGGAAATGTTTTTTTTTAAGCTCTTTCTCTGTAACTACTTGATAGGAATGGTGTGCACTGCTTCATCTAATTGACCTCTCTTCACATGGCAATTATAAGTAACCATTGCATAAAAATCAATTCCATACCACATCATGGGTTTTAAATCCAGTTTTCAAGATCTGCTCATCATAGGCAGAGCCAGCATTTATTTCTCATCCCTAATTACCCTTGAGAAGGAGGTGGTGAGCCATTTTCCTGACCTGCTGCCATCCTGTTAGTTAGTACAATCACTGAATGTTGTTGAGGAGGGAATTCTAGGATTCAGATCTGGAGACAGTTAAAGATTAGTGATTTAGATCTTTATATAATTCTATTCTTTCTTTAGGCTCTATAAATCAAATGGTCTCTTTAACATGGAACATGGAGCAGTACAGACAATACAGGCCCTTCAGCCATGATGTTGGGCAAACCTTTTAACCTATTCCAAGATCAATCTAAACCTTTCCTTCTGTAAAACCATCCATTATTCTTTCATCCATGTGTTGATCTAAGTGTCCCTCGTAATACCCCTAATGTATCTGCCTTTCCCACCACCCCTGGCTCCATGCACCCAAAACTATCTTTGGGAAAAACTTTACTTTTGACATCTGCCCTATACTTTCAAACAGTCACTTTTAGTTAATTACCCCCCCCCCCATTTGCCATTTCTGCCCTGGGGAAAAAAGAGCACTGGCTGCCATTCTATTTATGCCTCTTGACATCTTAAACATCTCTATTAAGTCATCTCTTGTCCTCCTTTGTTCCAAGGAAAAATGCTTGCTTATCCCATCCTCATAAGACACTCTCTCTAATTCAGGCAGCCATTTGGTAGATCTCGGCACCATCTCTAAAGCTTTCTTCTGCATCATCTGGAAATATGAGAGTTCAGTGTGGTGTATAGGAAAGATATCAATAAATTAGAGAGAGTGCAGAGATGATTTACTAGGATGTTACCTGGGTTTCAGCACTTAAGTTACAGAGAAAGGTTGAACAAGTTAGGTCTCTATTCATTGGAGCGTAGAAGGTTGAGGGGGGATTTGAACGAGGTATTTAAAATTTTGAGAGGGATAGATAGAGTTGACGTGAATAGGCTGTTTCCATTGAGAGAAGGGGAGATTCAAATGAGAGGACATGATTTGAGAGTTAGGGGGCAAAAGTTTAAGGGAAACACGAGGGGTTATTTCTTTACTCAAAGAGTGATAGCTGTGTGGAATGAGCTTCCTGTAGAAGTAGTAGAGGCCAGTTCAGTTGTGTCATTTAAGGTAAAATTGGATAGGTATATGGACAGGAAAGTAGTGGAGGGTTGTGGGCTGAGTGCGGGTAGGTGGGACTAGGTGAGAGTAAGAGTTCGGCACGGACTAGGAGGGCCGAGATGGCCTGTTTCCGTGCTGTGATTGTTATATGGTTATATAGGGCACTTGGAGGGAGATGCATGTGAAAGTTAATCAGAATAAGTTTTATTATCACAGGCACGTGTCGTGAAATTTGTAAACTTAGCTGCAGCAGTTCAATGCAATACGTAATATAGAAGAAGAAAAAATATATTAAATAAGCAAATTAATTTACAGTATACATATATTGAATATATTAAAATCATGTAAAAAAAACTATTATATTAAAGAGTGAGGTAGTGTTCATAGGTTCAATGTCTAATTAGGAAATGGATGGCAGAGGACGAGAAGCTGTTCCTGAATCACTGAGTGTGTGCCTTCAGGCTTCTGTACCTCCTATCTGATGGTAGCACTGAGTAAAGGGCATGCCCTAGGTGCTGGAGGTCCTTCATAATGGACGCTGCCTTTCTGAGACATTTCTCCTTGAGGATGTCCTGGGTACTTTGTAGGCTAGTACCCAAGATGGAACTAACTAAACCTACAACCCGCTCCAGCTTCTTTTGGTCCTGTGCAGTAGTACCACCCTGCCCTGTACCCAACAGTGATGCAGCCTGTCAGAATGCTCTCTACTGTACATCTATAGAATTGTTTGAGTGTATCTCTCCAAGCTCCTAATGAAGTGTAGTCCCTGAATCAATTGCTCTTCTTGACTGTGGAGACCACTGGCTTGGGAGGTATTGCAGGGTAGTCAAGGTGAGTAAATGTCGTACATAAAAATGCATTATGAAATAACAACAATCTGGCATCCTTAATGCAGTAGAATGTCTCAAGGTGCTATAGATGAAACGTATCTCATGCATCAATAGCTAAGACGCACATGCACTCACTCTTCTGGTTAATTGGGCCTTTAGTTAATCGGGGAGCTGCTTATTTTTATTTTTATTTTATAAGAACAAAAATGATCAAAAATGGCCAAGGTTTACTTTTGTTTATTTCGGACTCTCTGCTGCTTAAGTGGGTCAGGAGACTGTTGCCAAATAGTTTCTAGCTAGTGTCAGTCACATGCACTTATGTGGCCGTTCAACTCTACAAAGTGCTTTGAATCAACATTTTTTAAATGGTGTCAGTTGTGTGTGATTGTGTTCACAAAGCAGTGATTTTTGTCACTGATAGTTGGAGATAAATAAGCAGTAAGACAATTTGGAACTATTTTGCTCATGTTGGTTTCAAGTACTTGGGCTTGGAGATGCCAGAAACTGCTAGCAGTGAAGATGAAACTATTTCACTACTTCAACAAGTTAGGAACTACAATGAATTTGAAGGTATTGACAACCATCTAGAATCTTACAACGAAAATTAAAAGAATAGTGGATGCAATCATTGTACAAAGGCAATTCATTATCTGCACTAGGCATCTACTGATTTTGTTCACTAACGGTCAATTAAAAGAATGCGGAAGCGAAATCTGAATGAATTGCTTCATCGATAACTATTAGGAACTAATACACATTTTTATAGTACTGTAATAGTATTGCTAGTGTTCTAATTTGATCTGTATCTCATTTAAATATGTAATTTGTTACTCCGCTAAATTGCTGTTTGTCTTGTTTATACTTTAACTATTTCCATGAAAATTTAACTAACTGGGATAGCTGCTTAATTAGGCCAAGATACACTGGTTCCTATGTGCCCTAATTAGCCAGAATCCACCACATATCTGTGTGTGTGAGTGCATCTCTTAGGTGTATGAGCAATGCACTCTGTGGCCACATTCTAGGTGTGGGAGTGGAATCTAGTGTAGTATTCCACTGCTGAGGCCCATCCATTTCAAGGGACTGTTGTGTCTGAAAATCCAAGAGGATCAGCAGTTTCTGAAATACTCCAATCACCCTATCTGGCACCAGCAACCATTCAATGACCAATGTCATATGGATCACATTTTCTCCCTATTCTGCAGTTTGGTTTGAACAATGAAACCTCTTGACCATGTCTGCATGCTTATGTTTTGCGTTGCCACCACATGGTGGGCTAATTAGACATTTGCATTAATGAGTAGTTGTACAGGTATATCTGATAAAGTGGCCATAGAGTGCAGATTGAACATTGATCTCTCTAAGTTCTGGTAATCCTTCCGTCTCCCACTTCTCTCCTTTTTCATTTCTAATTCTGGCTCCCCTCTTAACTCTCTCTCTTCCCTTTTCCTGAATATCACCTCCCTCTGGTCCCCAATCTCCTTCCCTTTTTCTCCTTTTCCACTCTCCTCTCATACTAAGTTCCTTCTTCGTGAGCCCTTTACCTTTTCTACCTTTTCTATCACCTCCCAGCTTCGCACTTTGCCCCCTCACCCCCCTGTCCACCCATCTTTTCCCTCACCAGATATTGCCTATCACCTGCCAACTTATATATACACAAGTGTGTATGGTTCTTTTTATTGTACATGTACATGTGTATGTGGTTATCTTCTGCAATGGCATACACTTCATTGCTACATTAATTTTACAGTTTGTCTTCATGTTTAATCTATGACCCAATAAAGGATATTTGCCTTGTTAAAGGTGCTGTATTAACATAACTTGTTATTAGAGCATATTAAACAGCAGAAAATCATTAAACCTGTTCCCAATCTCAGAATGGCCATTACTGGGTTGTTAATTACATCAGTACCATATACTTTTAATGTAAGGTACACATCACCTTGATAATTTGAAAGCTTCTGAGGTCTGTTCATGAAATTTGAGCTTCCTCAATGAAAATATAAAAGATTCTACAGATGCAGGAAAGAGCAACACACATAAAATGCTGGAGGAAGTCAGCAGGTCGGGCAACATCTATGGAAAGGGGTAAAGAAAGATCTGATGTAAGTTGGGGTGTGTCATTTTGTGGAGCTCCTCTGCTCCATCTGCAACAAAGCAATATTTCCCTGTGGCCAACCATTTCAATTTCAAACTATTTCAACTCCATTCCCGTTCAGACATGTCAGCCCATGGCATCTTCTACCACAATGAGGCCACTCTCAGGTTGGAAGACAGCCACCTCATATACTGAATAGGTAGGCTCCAATCTGATGTCATGAACATCGATTTCTCCAGCATTCAGTAAATTATTTTCCCCTTCCACCTTCCCTTTTCTTCATTTCTTCACTCTGGCCTCTTACCTCTTTTCCTCACCTGCCGATCACCTCCCCATCATGCCGTTCCTCCTTCCCTTTCTCCAATGGATGGCTCTCCTCTCCTATCAGATTCCTTTTCCTCCAGCCCGTTATGTTTTCCACCTATCACCTCCCAGCTGTTTACTTCATACACCCCCCAACCTCCACCCACCTGGCTTCGTCTATCACCCTGTGGCTTGTCCTCCTTCCCCCTCCCCTACCTTCTTACTCTGATGTCTTCTCCCTTCCTTTGCAGTCCTGATGGAGGGTCTCAGCCTAAAACATCAACTGCTTATTCATTCCATAGACGCTGTGTTCCTCCAACATTTTGTGTGTGTTACTCTGAAATTGCTCAGTGGTCTCTGCTACTGGTTATTCCAATCACACCTTGATACTGGACGGCTGGTCAGAAAATCTGGGTGCTGCAGTTGTGCCACATTTGACTAGGAGTAGTTTCAGTCAGTGCTTTCAATTCAGTGAAGAGGAACAGCTGTGAGGGAGATGGGTCAGATCATAACTGAGTTAACAGACATGTTGAGATCCATTTAATTACTTTAAGTGTTTCTGGTATTTTAAGAACTTTGACATTTTAACATTAAAAACATTTTTGAGCCATTTTAATGATTTATTAGAAAAATTTTTTTGGTATGTTTTTAAATGTCAGAGACAGTCATTGAACTTACAAGTGGCTTGGCAACAGTTTTTTACACAAAACACAGTCATTTTACAAAAAAAAAGGGTAGTATGTGGTAGGAGCTGCCAGAGGTAACAGCTGAGGCAGGTACAATAACAACATTTAAATGACAGTTAGCTAGAACACGAATTGAAAAGGTTTGGAAAGTCATGGGCCAAAAACTGGCACATGGGGCTAGCTTGGATGGGGTGTCCTGGTGAGCATGAAGAAATTGGGCCAAAGGGCCAGTTTTCATGCTGTATGGCTCTATAAGTGTGTCAGCTAGTAAATTTGGGTGTAGCTTGGCAGGCTGTCAAAGCAATAATGTGGAAAGGGTTCGTGACTTACCTTGGGGAGTCCCGGTAATACATCACTCATGAATCAGCTTTGGGAACAATGAGCAGGTAGAGCAGTGGTTCCCAACGTGGGGCATACAGCCCACAGGGGGGTAATTTGATTTTTAAGGGGGGGGGGCAATTCGAGAATGAGTTAACAGTGAATTTTTTTCTAGTAAGTGTGTGCGAGTTAATACATATGTGTATATACAGTATGCATACATAAAACTACTTGTGTGTATGTACATGTGTAATTGTGTATGTACTGTATATATAGTGTATCACCATCATTACAACCATCAAATGGCTTTCATAATTAAATTAATGAATTGACTGATGTGGGAAGGAACGAATGAACAAGTCCAAACGCGTAAGAAACTCGTATGAGGTCCCGCCAATGCTGCTTTTTGCAGTAGCTTTCGGTTCTTGGCGGTGTGAAGGTGTGTACATTGCGTCATCTCTTTTAAACGGTGTATCTGTCTTTGTATGCTGTAGAAACGAATCAACATTGTTTTATTTATTTATTTATTTATTTATTTATTATTATTTTAATATCACTTAATGTTTTTTTACAATTTTTTAGTAATTTCTTCCTCAGAACTTTAACAGTCCTTTGGTTCTTTTATTTTTCTCTTTCATGAATGCCATGTTCTTTGGAAGTTTGTTTAAACCAAGTTAATGGTCTTTTAGGCTTCCTCCAGGTGAATAGGAGTTCACTTTTTGAATAATAAGAATTATATATCACCACAGTGGGCATCAGGATTTTAGAGGTGATTAGGTGGGGCATTGCCAAAAAAAGGTTGGGGACCACTGAGGTAGAGGAACAGTGAGGCTGGCTGGATCAGGCACAGAAGGAGAGCATGCAAGGGAGCCGGCCAGATTCAAACTCGGGACCTCTCGCCCTGAAGTCCAGCGCTGATGCCACTACACCACCAGCTGGCATATGGGTGACCCTAACAAGAGCCAAAACATGAAGCCCTGACTCCAGCCAACATAGGTCACCATGTCATTGAGACACACAAGCCTTCAGCAATGACAAGGTTGTGGTCCACTTGGAGGACTATTAAGCTATATTAAAGCAATTTACAGTGGACCTGCATCTTTTAGGAAGTTGGAGAAAATCAGAGAATCTAGATGAAAGCCACGTGGCTGCTGAGAGAACATGCAAACTCTGCACAGACAGCACCAGAGATAAGCATTAAATATTTGTGACTGGAGAGGTGGGGATAGCATCTCTACTAGCTGCACCACGTTTATGATCCTCTTCCTTCTACTTCTACCTCCCAAAGAGTGGTAAGAATGTGGTCTATAACTTACAATGGGAAGATAGAAAATGCATGACAATAGAGCAGTGTTATAATATTCATGGGGGACTTCAATATGCAAGTAGATGGGGAAAATCAGGTTGGTGTGGACTTGAAGTGGGAAGATTTCTAGAATGCCTATGAGATGGCTTTTTAAAGCAGATCATGGTTAAGATCATTAGGGGGTCAGTTATTCTGGATTGTATGGTTTGCAATGAAACAGAATTGGTTAAAGAGCTTAAGGTAAAGGAACTCTTAGAAGCATTGATCATAATATGATCCAATTCACCCTAAAATCTGAGAAGGAGAAACTAACATCCATAAATTTGCTGATGATACAACCATTGTTGGTAGAATCTCAGGTAGTGACGAGAGGGTGTACGGGAGTGAGATATGCCAACTAGTGGAGTGGTGCCGCAGCAACAACCTGGCACTCAACATCAGTAAAACAAAAGAGCTGATTGTGGACTTCCAAAAGGGTAAAATGAAGGAACACATACTAATCCTCAAAGACAGATCAGAAGTGGAAAGAGTGAGCAGTTTCAAGTTCCTGGGTGTCAAGATCTCTGAGGATCTAACCTAATCTCAACATATTAATGCAGTTATAAAGAAGGCAAGGCAGTGGCTATACTTCATCGGGAGTCTGAAAAGATTTGGCATGTCAACAAATACACTGAAAATCTTCTATATGGGGCCTCACTCAGAGTTTTGACAGCAGTTTTGGGCTCCTTATCTTGGAAAAGTTATTCTGAAACTGGAGAGAGTTTAAAAGAGGTTCACCAAAATGATTCCAGTATTAAATGGCTTGTCACGTAAAGAGCATTTAATACCTCTGGGTCTACCTCTTGGTCAGGGCAGGAAGGGATATGGTGTTGGGGGGAAAGGCAGGAGATTGGGACTGAGGAAAATTGGATCAACCCTAAAGTTGCAGAGCAGAGTCGATAGGCCAGATTGCTTAAATGTGCTCCTATATTTTGTGGTCTTAAGGAAAGATATATTTCCTATCTTTCCTCCTGAAAAAGCATACGATATTCTGCAGATACTGGAAATTCTGAGCAACACACACACAATGGTGGAAGGTCCCAGCAGGTCAGACAGCATCTATAGAGAAGAATAAAGAGCTGACATTTTGGACCGAATGAAGGGTCTCGGCCTGAAACATCAGCTCTTCATTATTCTCTATTGATCCTGTCTAATCTGCTGAATTCCTTCAGCATTTTGTGTGTGTTGACTCCTGAATCTCCCAAGAGGACGACAACCCTGTTTTGGTTTGGAGGCTTGCGTCTCTCAGTGACCCAGAGATTTATGTTGGATGGAGTCAGTACTTTGTTTTGACTCTTGGTTGGGTCACCCATGCCAATCAGGTCAAAGATTGGAGGGCAGACTAAGAGTGGACCACCAACCCTCCAGGTTTGGGGTTTCAGCTCAGGTCTAACAAGCCTGACTGGCAAACCAAAACTGTTATGGAAACAGAAATGAAGGTTCATTCTACATTTGAGTGTGATGGTATTCCTGAGTTTCCACCTGGGACTTGCATGACTGACAATAGTGAAAACCCAGAGGAAGCTACTAACATGGTGAAGGAAGACCTGAATAACACTAGAGATGGAGGACCTTCATTGCTACCCTAAACACCAGCAGCCTAACAGGCATTAAGGAAGTAAGTCCTCATGAATAGCTTGTTTCTTATTTGAAGTTGTGGTATCTTCTCTTTGACTCCATGGATTCCAACTTGTCACTGCATTGGTGCACTGTGGTTCTTTGTTAAGATGGCTCATTACTGTGGTAGCTTGAACTATTGCATTAATAAGCTGTCTGCTGGACCTTGCATCAATTTACTCATTCAGCAGGGGGAAGCTACACTGATTTTGACGGAGCAAACTCAGCCCAGATTGATCAGTAATCCATCTGTTTACCCAAAGCAGCTTTTTAAAACCTAATTAGAGTATTTCATTTTATTTCTTTCTTCAGATCTGTTCCCTGTAGGGATTTTTGTTTGGATTTACATAACGTTCACCTGGATGTGATGATCTTACTGCTCTCACAGAGCTGAGATGGCAAAAATGTGAATCTGCATCAACACAGCTCTTTGGGAGATTACATGTAGGAATTTGTTAACAGCAGGGACCAAGGAAGAAAATACCAATCATAAGATTATTGTTTTGTTTAACCAGTGTTGAAGATTCAGTGGATGGCCATATTGCTGATATTTGTTCATCCTCCTCCTTTTAATTAGAGGGATAGGATAACCCATTGTAAAGCTGTTGCTTGTGGGAGTAAAAAACAACCATATACTTTGGACTAAATCTGATGTGAGCCAGACTACATAGGAAATATCAAACTCTATGTCTTATCAAAGCCTGGTTATGTCACCATATACATCACTGTCCTGCCGAAGGGTTTCAGCCCGATTGTCGACTGTGCTTTTTTCCATAGATGCTGCCTGGCCTGCTGAGTTCCTCCAGCATTTTGTGTGTGTGTGTTGCTCAGATTTCCAGCATCTGCAGATTTTCTCTTGTTTGTGATTTGATGTACCACACTGAGATTCATTTTCTTGCAGGCATTTACAGTGAATCAAAAACTCAAGAAAGTCCACAGATGCTGGAGATCCAAAGTAACACACACACAACGCAGGAGGAACTCAGCAGGTCAGGCAGCATTTCTAGAAGTAAACCAACAGTTAACATTTCAGACCAAGACCCTATTTCAGGACTGAAAAGGAAAGGGAAGGTGGTGGAATAAATAGGTGGGGGGAGGGGAATGGGGATAAGCTAGAAAGTGATAGGTGAAGCTGGGTGAATTGGAATGATAAAGGGATGGAGAAGAAGATAGGAAAGGAGAGTGGACTACAGGAGAAAGGGAAAGCGGAGAGGACTTGGGGGAAGATGGTAGTCTGGTGAGAAGAGGTAAGCGGTCAGAGAAGGGAATATAAGAGAGACAGGGAGGGAAAATACTTATAGAAACAGCATAGAATCAATGAAAAATGCATACACAACAAGATGGGCAGACAACCAATGTGCAAAGGCAATAAACTGTGCAAATACACAAAAAAAAAACAAACACAATATCGTTTTCTTGCAGGCATTTACAGGAAACTGAAAAAATGCAATAGAATTTATGAAAGTCATACATAAACAAAGACTGATAAACAACCAATGTGAAAAAGAATTGTAGAGTCTTTGAAAGTAAGTCTGTAGGTGGTGGAATTGGTTCAGAGTTGAGGTAAGTGAAGTTAGCCACACTGGAAGGATATTTATGAACAGTACTTTATTTAGCAACTATTCAGTTGCTTTGATGTTTGCTGTGAAGGCAATTCAATACACAACTTGCTGTGATGGGATGTGAACTCACAACCTTCAGCTTGCAAGACTAAGAGTCAGGTCAAGCAACGGTTTTGATTCAAAGTGGTGGAGAAATAATACCTTGGTGAGTGCCGAGGTGGCTGAGGCTAGCCACGCTATAAAACAAACCTCATTACTTCCACAGTAGAGAGAGTAAATAAAGGCAGCCAAGCTCCACTTTCTGCCAATGTTCACCCAGAAAGTGTGTACAGCTTATGATTTTGGTTATGTGAGCGCAATTCAGTCCACAGCAGGGAAAGCTTGCTCTGTTGCTATTTACAGCGCCTTCAGCCACCAACTGGGTAGTATTGTTGCTGAGTTAATTTAAGCCTATTTTAACTTATCTTTGTCCTCATTACGTGCTGTGCTATAGCTGCAAGAAGCTAACTTTCATGGATTTATGTTCTGGCTATATTTGAAACTTGGGTTGTTTTCTTCCTCCCATTGATTCTAAAAATTTCCAGAAGTGCTGCAGAGGAGACCGTGAGCTGAGAGAAAATGAGACCAAAGTTCATTCAGTCTCTAGTTTCTTGCTGCCTACGGAAGCATCAGTCTTGTTCTTAGGCTGAGCATCCCAGTGCAATGGTGAGCACTGGCAATGACTGAACGTAGGCACAGAGGAATGGCAGACTCCCATGTAGAGGTGGAAACAAAAGTTAGCGCGGAGAATCGGTGGCATGACAAAATCAACACTGCGAGACAAATCATTCTGAACACAAGGTCTCCACGATGAGCTCTGACCAGGAGTCCGCATTAAATAATAGAAAGTGGTAAACTGGTGCCAGTCACAATTAACTTGACAAGATTAAACAGAAAGCATAAGGGCTTAATGACTCTCATCAAGACAATTAGTAAATACAGGTGCTCGAGAAACCCAGAAGCCCAATGCTGTGTAACACTGCAGAGACCTGCAGGGTTCACGACACCCAGAGATGGTGAAACTGATCTCCTCTGTTGGAGTGCCTTGAAAATTCAGCTGTCTGTGTTTTCCCCTCCATTCCCTTCCTCCTCCTTGGTTACTTCTGTCTCTGTGTTCCTGCACTGTTGGGATGCACAACACTTTCAAGAATTTGATAACAGAGGGGTCAAAGCTGTCCTTGAGCCTGGTGGTATGCTCTGTCAGGGTTTTCTACCCTCAATGGGAGAGGAGAGAAGAGAGAACGCCTGGGGTGGGTGGGGTCTTTGATTATTCTGGCTGCTTTACTGAGGCAGTGAGAAGTGTACATTGCTATATAAACAGTATGCAAGACAAGCTTGTCACTATATCTTGGGACACATGACAATACCAATACCAATTTTGAAAGAGTTGCTGAAGTCCATGAGTGACTTCCTTGCTGGAGTGCTCCTCCCCCTTTTCTTTCTTCCATGCACTTCAGTCCTATTAGATTCCCCATTCTCCAGCCCTGTATCGCTTTCACCAATCAACTCCCAGCTCTTTACTTCACCCCTCACACCTCCTGGTTTCACCTATCACCTTGTGCTTCTTCCTCCCCTAGCACCACCCTCTAACACTGACTCCTCGTCTTTTATTTTTCTCCAGTCCTGAGGAGGGGTCTCGGCCCGAAATGTCGACTGTACTCTTTTCCATAGATGCTGCCTGGCCTGCTGAGTTCCTCCAGCATTTTGTGTGTGTGTTGCTTGGATTTCCAGCATCTTCAGATTTTCTCTTGTTCGTGTTGTCATTGTATAGTTGGCATGGTGAGTTGCGGGTCTGAGGCTTGCGGCGTGGCGTGAGGCTAGGGTAAAGCACATGAATATGTTCTGAGTGCTGACGGACAATGGCAGCAGACAGATGTGTGACATGTTGTGGTGAATGAAGCAGTACCTGAAGACATTGGTCAAGCGGGTCAGTTATTCATCTGAAAGTGGTCTTGCTGATATTGATCCTCATGGTTACCCGTCCCCACAATTTTTAATGGAGTAGGTTTAGATATATTTAATTTGTCACACGTACATCAAAACAGTGAGACATATGGTTCATTTCCGTCAACAGCCAAAACTGTCTGAGGATGTTCTGGGGGCAGCCTGCAAGTGTCACCACTCCTCCGACGCCAACATAGCTTGCCTGCAACTTACTAACCCTAACCTGGCAAGGTAGCATTGTGGTTAGCACAGTGCTTTACAGTATCAAGGACCCGGGTTCAATTTCTGCTTCTGCATGTAAGGAGTTTGCACACTCGCTCAGTGACCATGTGGGTTTCCTCTGGGTGCTCTGGTTTCCTCCCACATTACAAAGATGTACCAGTTAGTAGGTTAATTGGTCATTGTAAATCGTCCAGTGATTAGGGTAGGGTTAAACTGGGTACTTGCTGGGCGGTGCAGCTCAAAGGGCTGTAAAGGCCTATTCAAGTCAAGTTTTTTTTTAATTAGTTTTTTTTATACATTTTACAAATTTAAAAAACCCCAAATCAAAATGAGGAATATTAATACAGTGCAAAATTAAGCATACAATGACAATATGATACAAAGGAAGAGAATTTTTTTTAAAAAAGCACCTAAATTGAAGACAAGTAAACTTCGTATCCTCCCCAAGCCCCACAACACAAAAAAAAACTCCAGGACAACCACAACACAATATAGAGAATATAAATCAGGGCAATCAAACTCCCAGACTGTGAATACACTCAGCAACAGAGGATAATAATGCCTACTACCAGAGGAAAAAAAAGGGAGCTGAAAGCAAGGGACCGAAAGGGAAAAAACCCTAGTCAAGAGGAAGGTTATGAAAGTACTCGATAAAAGGTCCCCAGACCTTATGGAACTTTAGATCCGAATTAAGAACTGAATAATGAATTTTTTCGAGGTCCAAGCAGGCCATGATGTCGTTAAGCCATTGAGCATGAGTGGGCGGGGCAACATCTCTCCATCTGAGGAGGATCAAGCGTCTAGCCAGGAGAGAGGCAAAGGATAATATTCGGCATTTGGTCGGACTCAGACGTAAATCTGTCTCGCCCCAGAAACCGAACAAAGCAATTAAGGGACTTGGTTCTAGGTGCTGATTCAGAATATACGATAGCGTAGTGAAGACATCTTTCCAAAATTTCTCCAAGCCAGGACAGAACCAGTACATATGAATGAGAGAGGCCTCGCCCCTCTTGCATTTATCACAAAGCGGACTAATGTTAGGGTAGAATCGAGATAGTTTAGATTTAGACATATGGGCTCTATGAACAATCTTAAACTGTAAAAGGCAATGGCGAGCACAAAGAGAGGTTGAGTTAACCAATTTGAGAATAGAGTCCCAACTCTCATCAGATAAGGAGGTATTTAAATCCTGCACCCATGCCATTTTAATTTTATCCACAGGGGCCTGTCGTAAGGTTGCTAATTTATCTCAAATAATTGATAGTAAACCTTTACCTAGTGGATTAATGGAAAGAAATAAGTCCATAGCATTTTTCACAAGCATTTCAGGAAAGTTAGGAATTAGAGGAGCAATAAAGTGTCTAATTTGGAGATACCTTAAAAAATGAGCATTGGGCAGATTGAACTTAACAGAGAGCTGCTGAAAAGAAGCGAAGCGATTATCAATAAAAAGATCTTCAAAATGCCTAATGCCCTTCCTGTACCAAACATGGAATGCTGAATCGTACGTAGTAGGTAAAAAAAGGTGATTATGTATGACAGGGCTGGTAATGGAAAAACCATGGAAACCATAGCATTTCCTAAACTGAGCCCATATACGCAAAGTGTGACTAACAAGAGGATTAGCTATTAATCTGGACAGACTACTAGGGAGTGCAGAGCCAAGAAGTGCAGAGATAGATAATTCTTTAGTGGAGCTCAACTCCATTACCACCCAATTAGGGCACTTGGGTTGGCCATCGAAGAAAGACCAAAAAGTAGGACAACATTTATTAGCTGCCCAATAATGTAAACAAAAGTTAGGTAAAGCCATGCCACCCTCTTTTTTAGATTTCTGGAGATGGATTTTATTAATTCTAGAGCGCTTATTCTTCCACAGATATGACAAAATAATAGAGCAAGTCAAGTTTATTGTCATTTTGAGCATAACTGCTGGTACAGTACACCAGGACCCTGGTGCTACATGAAACAACACAAAACTACACTAGACTATGTGAGACAGCACAAGGCTACACTAGACTATGTAAAACAACATAAAAACTGCGCTAGACTACAGACATACGCAGGACTACATTAAGTGTACAAAACAGTGCAGGGCAGTACAATAATTAATAAACAAGACAACAGGCACAAAAGGACAAATTAAAATAGAATAATAAATGATGTAGATGGATGTATGTATGTCAATAAATAAATTCTGTGAGCTTGGATCTCACCTGAAGAATCTGTTCCCTCTATAAGAGCCTTTAACTCTGGTGGGTCTCTGGCATGAGATGATAAGACAAGGCATGTGGAATCTTGGATGATTAGTTACGTATTGCACTAATTTGCCAGGGCAGGAGCAATCTGTTTAATATTCCCTTGGGTAACTCTGCCAATACACATTCTTCCTCATGGGTTTCCAATGTAAATGGGATGAGACATTTCTTTAGACTGGCCTGGTCAAGTCTCGCTGAACAAATAAAATTTATTCTTGCTGCTTAATGCTCAAATCAACCACATTTACTTTAAAAAAAACAGTTAATTCTCAGTTTTGATATTAGGACTCTAAATGTTGGGATCCGATTCTTTGTGAAGGCCCTTGACAAGGGACAGATCTGACTTTCTTGTCTTGGGTCATTCACATGACCTGTTGTGACATTTTGACTGGGGTGAGGGGAGCAAAATGAAGCTGCCCATAATTAAGGTTCAAATTTATTATTAAAATATGTATATGACATAAGTTTGAACTTTTAACGGTTGGCTTCAAAGTTGAATATGATATTCTTGAGGTGCATTTTCTTGCAGGCTCTCACAAAATAAAGAAATGCTATAGAATTTAGTAAACATGACTGTCTCATATCCAATTTGCAAAAGAGGACAAATTGGGCAAGTAGTTAAAAGAATGTAAACAAAAATACATGGACCATGAACTGCAGAGTCCCCGAAAGTGAGCTCACAGCTGAGGTGAGCGAAGTCCATCCAGGAGCCTGATGGTTGCTGTGCAACAACAGCTCCTGCACCTGGCAGGATGGGACCCAAGACTCCTGCACCTCCAGCTTGATGGTAGTAGCAAAAGGTGTGGGAGACCAATCAAACACAGGTAGATGTTGCTGAATACCTGTATATTTTCTGCTCTCGTCCTCAAAAAATGTTAATCCTATTTGATACTTTATTCACTGTGGTGTAATGGAGCCGAGCACGGTTTCATCTTCAGTTATCAAGCGACGATCCCCAGCAATGGTTGTCTTGGTCGTATCTGCACCCTCCAGGGTCTGTTTTGCCAAATCCCCCAGGAGATTGCAAAAGCACTGAAGGAAATTAGAGGCTACAGTCTGCAGTGATCACAGTTCAGAAGCGGTATATCTACTAAAGTATCTACTAGTTTTGTGAGATGTCTCCAAAAGATCACCATTGGTTGCTGGTGCCATCTTGCAGTATCAAGGGTCTTGGAACTGAAGCAATAGCTCTTTTTCTTTTTCCTGATATGCTGAGTATTTTCAGCTTTTCAGATTTTATTTTTAAGACTTCCAGCATCTGCAGTTTTTTTTAATATTTTCATTTCTCAAGAAAATTAAATGTTCATTAATGGGAAGTTCACAATTTCTAGATGCTGGCCGGGAGCAGGCAATGAAAACTTGAACTTGACAGAATCCCTGAAACAAAACAGAACGTCTATTGCTTTTTAAAAAAATTAGATTTTATAATTGGAAAATTAGTCTAGCCCGTGGTTAAAATTAAAGAAAATTGAATATTTTATTGCTTTTACTTATTTTTTAACTGGATATTTATAATTGGAAAATTGGTTTACCTCTTCAAGAAAATTAGCAATTTAAATGCTTTTCTTTTAATTCTGACCCGCGTTTACTTTGCCAAACTCAATGTGAATTTTTCAACTGTAGATGCTTTTCTCTAGTTAGCACAGGCAACAGTTATTTCAATTCACGTTCATCCCTGGCCAATATCGTTTTCGAGAAACTGATTCACAAAATGGAGGATGCAGAGCAGCTTCACAAAATAGCAGCCTCATTTCATCGGTCGTAATCATTTAATTGAAATTAGATTCATGAATAGTTTTTACTCTTTAACCATCAGGCTCCTGAACCAATGGGGATAACTTCACTCATCTCAACACTGAACTGATCACTGAACACAACCTATGAATTTGCTATCAAGAACTCTACAACTCAAGTTCTCAGTATCATTGGATTACTTATTTATTTGTTCTTACTATTAATTAAGCTTTTTTGTATCTGCATGGTTGTCTTTTTTGCACATTGGTTGCTTGTGTGTTTTTCTTCTTTGTAGTTTCTCATTGACTATTACCTTTCTTTGTTCTGCTCTGAGTGCCTGTGAGAAAATGAATCTCGTGGCAGTGTATGGTGATATATACATACTTGCATTTGAATGGTCTCTCCCTCAATGTTCTTGGAGGATGATGTGAACGTGGTTTGTGGACTGGAATCCGTAGTTCATATTATGATGTGTTTCTGCTTTCTGGTCACTCCTTTTTTTTTTAAATTGCTGCTTTGAGTAACTTTGAATCAGGGCGGCCTGACGATAATGAACACTGAGCTGAACTGAATATGCCTGCACTCTCTTGATATTATGCTTTACATTCTGTGTTTCTCGCTCATTTTTTTTGTTGCTGCTTGTTTTGTTTTGCCCGTGACAGGGTTTGATGGTGTTCTTTGAACAGGCTCCATGGTTTTCTTTGTTTTGTTGCTGTCTGTGGGGAAGATGAGTCTCAGGGTTGTATACTGCGTACATACTTTGATAATAAAAGCAATTTGAATCTTGGATAGTAAATTTTCTTTGATTATGAACTTTGAAATCATTCAAAGTGTGCGATAGATTGCATGGTTGCTTTATGTTTTATGTGTAGCACCACTAACCATGAATACATTTCTTGGTGGTGTTGATTTCTCCCATTATAAGTTATTCATGTGATATTACCTTGGGTATTACTGTGTCTACCACATCCAGCTGTTGTTTTCAGTCTATCCCTCACCTGCCTCTCTCACTTGTTATTCTCACTGAGTCTTGTCACAATGACCTTTTGTCAAGTTGCAGGTAGCTCTCCATTCTTTCCCTAATATCCAATTCCTTTCTTCTTCATCTTGCTATAATACAACTGCTGTTGCTTTGCAGTGCCAAAGCTGTCTGCACTAAACAAATATGTTGTCCTCTCCCTGGTATGACAAACTCAAGGACCAGAAACAGCCATGGAATCCTGAACAATATACACCTGTCAGACTGCCTTGCTTACATGGAGTAAACCCACTTAAAATGCATTTAGTTAAGAGGATGGGAAAACCGCTAACAACAGCTCTCTAATTGTCTGTCAATCGCGGATATTCCGGGCTGCTTGAAATTCCTCTTTTCTCGAGGAATGTTTACCATTGTTGACTGTGGGTTTAGAGTAACAATTTAGGGCTTTATTGTTGGGTGAAGAAAACTTGCATTTAAGTAGTGCCTTTTGCATTCCTTTCCATAAGACCATAAAGGAATAAGACATAAAGATAGGAATATAGAAATATTCCATAAGACATAGGAGCAGAATTAGCTCATTGATTCTGCTCTACCATTCAATTGTGGCTAATTTATACACCCTCTCATCCCTATTCTCCTGCCTTCTCCCCAGAATCTTCGATGCCATTACTAATCAAGAACCAATCAACTTTCGCTTCAAATACACCCAAAGACTCACCCTCTACAGCCATCTCTGGCAACGAACTCCACAGGTTCACTATCCCCTGGCTAAATAAATTCTTCTTTAACTTTTTTCTAGAAGGATATCCTTCTATTCTGAGCCCACTCATCACAGATTCTTTTATGATTTGGAACCATCCACTCCACATCCACTTTATTTCGGCCTTTCAATATTTGGTAGGTTATACTTTCAAACGGGTGGTGGGACAGAGATGTGCTCTACCAAAGGAGGTGCAAATCACTCTTACACTCCATTAGCCCACAGCTCACTCTTGAGTAAGGTGTAGCACCTGTTTATCCCTCCCAGATCAGGGTCATGGGAGCAGCTGGTGTATTTCACAAGTTTGAGTTATGGGACCACTAACTTCAGGCAGATAACCCCTGAAGAGTATTGATAATGGCTGGGGTCACCCATCTTGTAAGGGCACTGCCTAGAAGAAGGCAATGGTAAACTACTTCTGTAGAAAAATTTGCTAAAGACAGTCAAGGTCACTCACATCATACAACACAGCACATGATGATGATGGTGATACTTTCAGATTATTTATATGAGTTTCAGAACCATTTAAATATTTTGAATTATGATTATTGTTCAGAGGCAAAAATTTCCAAGATGGCAGCGCGACCCAGCTTGCAGCGGCTACTCTGGAGCTGATTATGTTATTTGTGAAGTGGGGTGCCGTGCACAATCATAATCGATCGAAAATGGACGTGGGAGCACAGAGGAACATAGGGAAATCTCCAGGAAGATTCTTCATTGCTGCTGCTTCTGTGAGGTCCAGGACTCTGCTGGGAAGAACAGGCCCCCAGTCCTCGGGGTCGCGTTGCCAATGGCCATTGGAGGGGCCATCTTAATACGCTCAGCAGAGGATGGTGCTCGGAGAAGCTGTGCCGGAGGGGATGGTCGTCGGCTCAGAGGTTCGACGGACTCAGAGTTGGCTACGGTCAGGTCGCTTTCGGTGTGTGCTGTGTCTGCGAGGCTGAGTCGGGCAGCGCTGTGGAAGTCCATAGCGGGGGTACTCCCTTCTGCCGCCAGCGTGGGATGGCGAGTCTGTCGGAACCCTGGGGACTTGTGGAAACTGTGATTTCTTTTGAACTTATAGTCCTTTAACATCTTTGGACTATTTTTACTGTGCCCATGGTCTATTTTTTTTATCAATTATGCTTTTGTTTGCACTGTTTTAACTATATGTTGTAACTATGTGGTTTTGTAGCTTTAGTTTTTGGTCTTGTTTTGTCTGGTGGATTTGGAGCTCCTTTCCGGGGAACGCGCTAAGACAGAGGTGAGATATTAATACGCAGCAGCCTCTCCAGACTCTGGATTGGGGATTGCCAAATGGTATGGGGATTTTCTGGTGTAGTCTGTTTTGTCATATGCTTTTGTGATATCATTCTGGAGGAACCTTGTCTCATTTTTTAACGGCATTGCATTTGTGATTTCTAAAAGACAAAAACTGAATCTGAAGTCCATTATGTTCTGCAACTTTTTACGTTCTTACGCATTTGAATTGTCGTACAAGACCATGATGTAACCAGTCAGAACTGTAGAAGTCATAAGCAGATCACCCAAGATCTGGTGCTGCTTCATTGTGATTCCTATGTGGTGGGCCCAAGACAGGTTATCCGATATGTTTGCGCACAAGGTAATTAAAATTGCTGACTCTCTCTGCTGCTAATTCCCGAATGTAGACTAGCATGTGATTTGGCCAAGGGATAAATATTACACAGGACTCCGATGAATTAACTCCTTTCGATAAAAGCTTCATAGCTATTAGGGACAGCTGATAAGGCATCACTTTAATACCTCATCCAACAAATAGGATCTTCAACAGCCTTGCTTGGATGCGTCAGTTTAATCTATTCTTTGTCTTTCACGAGGTGGAAAAGGACTTGTGAAAGAAGTGGAAGGTTGCATAAGGGATACATAAAATTATAAGGAGTTGGGATGAAGAGATAAAAATACCTATTTTCTTTACTGGTAGGGCATTGTACGTGGGTGAGAGAGATCAGAATCAGGTATATTATCACCAGCATGTGACGTGAAATGTGTTAAGTTCACAGCAGTTCAATGCAATACATAATCTAACAGAGAGAAAATAATAATAATAATAATAAATAAAATAAAAATAAATAAGTAAATCAATTATGTATATTGAATAGATTAAAACAACCGTGCAGAAACAAAAATACTGTATATGGGGAAAAGAAAAGTGAGGTGGTGTCTGAAGATACAATGTCCATTTAGAAATCGGATGGTAGAGGGGAAGAAGCTGTTCCGGAATCACTGAGTGTGTGCCTTCAGGCTTCTGTACCTCCTACCTAATGGTAACAGTGAGAAAAGGGCATGCCCTGGGTGCTGGAGGTCCTTAATAATGGACGTTGCCTTTCTGAGACAGCACTCCCTGAAGGTGTCTTGGGTACTTTGTAGGCTAGTACCCAAGATGGAGCTGACTAGATTTACAATCCTCTGCTGCTTCTTTCAGTCCTGTGCAGTAGCCCCTCCACCCCCCATACCAGACAGTGATGCAGCTTGGCAGAATGCTCTCCACGGTACAACTACAGTTTTTGAGAGTATTTGATGACATGCCAAATCTCTTCAAACTCTTAATAAAATGTAGCCGTTTTCTTGCCTTCTTTATATCTACATCGATATGTTGGGAGCAGGTTAGATCCTCAGAGATCTTGACACCCAGGAACTTGAAGCTACTCATTCTTTCCACTTCTGATCCCTCTGAGGATTGGTATGTGTTCCTTCCTCTTACCCTTCCTGAAGTCCACAATCAGCTCTTCCATCTTACTGACCTTGAGTGCCAGATTATTGCTGTGACACTACTCTATTAATTAGCACTTCTGTCTGCCCTCTTGCCACCACCAGAGATTCTACCAGCAGTAGTTGTATTGGCAGCAAGCTTATAGTTGGTACTTGAGCTATGCTTAGTCACACAGTCATGTGTATATAGAGAGTAGAGCAGTGGGCTAAACACACATCCTTGAGGTGCGCCAGTTTTGTTCGACAGCAAGGAGTATATGTTATCACCAATCTACACAGACTGTGGTCTTCCGGTTAGGAAGTCAAGGATCCAATTCCTGAGGGAGGTACAGAGGCCCAGGTTCTGCAACTTCTCAATCAGGATTGTGGGAATGCTGGTATTAAATGCTGAGCTATAGTCGATGAACAGCATCCTGACGTAGGTGTTTGTGTTGTCCAGGTGGTCTAAAGCCGTGTGAAGAGCCATTGAGATTGCATCCGCTGTTGACCTATCATGGCAATAGTCAAATTGCAATGGGTCCAGGTCCTTGTTGAGGCAGGAGTTCAGTCTAGTCATGATTAATATCTCAAAGCATTTCATCACTGTTGATGTGAGTGCTACTGGGTGATAGTTATTAAGGCCGCTCACATTATTCTTTTTAGGCACTTAGTCAAACTTGATCTTTCCCCAGGGTAGAAATGTTAAGTACTAGAGAGCATGCATTTAGGGTGAGAGGGAGGAAGTTTAAAAGGAATGTGTAGGGCAGGTATTTTGCACAGAGAGGTGCCAAGAATGGGCTACCAAGTTAGTGTGGAAGCTGATAGAATAATGGAATCCTGTTCAGACATAAGAGATGTAGTTTAATGTAACACACACACAAAATGCTGGAAGGACTCAGCAGGTCAGGCAGCATCTATGGAAAAGAATAAACAGTCGATGTTTCGGGCTGAGACCCTTCTTCGGGACTAAGAAGGAAGGGGGTAGAAGCCAGAATGAAAAGGTGGGGGGGGGGGGGAGAGGAAGAGAGAGAGGCTATCTGGAAAGTGACAGGCAAAGCCAGGTGGGTGGGAAAGGTCAAGGGCTGGAGAAGAAAGAGGAGAGGAGAATGGAGCGTAGTAGGAAGGGAAAGAGGAGGGGACACAGGGAGAAGTAATGGGCAGGTGAAAAGTAAAAGGACAGTGGGAATAGAGAAGGTGAGTGGGATGAATTTGTTTACCAGAATGTGACATTGCATTTGCTGTGGGCTAAAGGTCCTGTTCCTGTGCTGAACTCTTATGTTCTGTGTTAGTATGCACCAAATGCTTACAAGTATCTGAACTAGGAATGTTTAAAAATATGTTTTCAAAATTCTGTGTAAATAGCCAGATGTGGGTATACTCATCTCCTTTACTTTTACTTCTGTTTCCGCCCTAAAATGATTGGCCCCTCTTTGTGTTGTTTCCAGAGCTCCAGTCTAAATCTATGAATTGACCATTGAGGACAGGCAGCCTTGTTGGGAACAAAGACGTATTATAATTAAACTTCATCCATTCTCAGCCCACGGCAATATTCCGTATCATGGACCTCAGAGTCAGGATGCACAACCACTCCTCCCTCCCATTCATACTAGTTGTGTATTTAATATTACAGCAGTGTTTGAGTAATATTGTAAATATATTGTTTTGTTAAGCATCCTTGTTCATTTAAATAATTCAGTATGGGTTATATGTAAAAATAAGTGAATTGCACGTGTCATGTTACCATGTGATATGTGTGCGCCTTGCTTAAAGTAAACACAAACTAAAGCTTGTATTTCTCGGCTCTTTTGTTTCCCTTTAAATTAGTTGGAGATAGCAGACCTGGACATGAGTGCCCCCTGGGCTGCGTGCTGAGCCCAATGCTCTACACCCCGCACAGCTCCACACCCGAGTGATCACATTGTCAAGTTCATTGATGACACGACAGTGATGGGGCTCATCACCAACCACGATGAGACAGCCTACAGAGAGGAGGCAAGAGCTCAAGGCCTGGTGCCAGGCAGTATCCTCTTCCTTAATGTTATCGAGACAAAGAAGAGGGTTATCAGCTTCAGGGGAACTCGCCCTCACTCACACCCCTCTTTACATTGGTGGCACAGCTTTGGAAACTGCGAACAGTTTGACATTCCTGGGAGTGCTCATCTCACACAAACTCTCATGGTCCCAGAACACGTTATGCATAGTTAGGGAAGGTCATCAACACTCCTACTTTTGAGGAGGCGGAACAGAGCTACACACATCTATGCTACGTCATTTGACAGACGTGCAGTAGAGAGCATCCCAATAAGCTGCTTCACCGCGCGGTACGGAAACTGCATTGCCATGGATGAGAAGGCTCTATGACAGGTAGTCAAAAGTGCCCAGTGTATTAGTGCCACCAGCCTACCTGCCATCAAGGACACATGTACAGAAAAGTGTGGAAAAGGGGCCAGTGACATCATGAAGGATCCCACCTGCCCTGCTCGTGGACTGTGCGACCCAGTCCCTTCAGGGTCGAGACTAGGTAACATCCATGCCTGAACCACCAGAACCAAAACAGTTACTTTCCCCAAGGCTGATCAACACCTCCACCCAATAACCCACTCCACAACAACCACACTTTATAATTTCCTGTCAGTCACCTTATGAGGCACTCCTGTGCCTCATGCCACTTTATAGACCTACAATGAATCAATGTATATTTGCTATCTTACATAAGTACTTATATTTAATGCATTTTTTATTATTATGTTGTTTATCTTAATGTGTGTTTTTTAGTGCTGCATCAGATCTGAAATAACAAATCTTTCATTCTTCTATACACTAGTGCACTGGAAATGGCAATAGGCAATCTTGTATGTTGAATCTCTAATTTGTGCCCTAAATCACTGAGATCAACGCACCAAACAGACTAGGAAAGAAAGAGACACAAACATGCAGGTTAAAATGTAAAAGCTTGAAATTTCTAACAAGGACTTACAAGATATTAAAATGAGCTTCTGGCCTGGAGAAGCTGATTGTTATTACACATCAATTAACACATAGACAAAAGGCAATTTAGCCTGCTGAGTAGCAGCTGTGATGTTTTGTGGCTCTGCTTATGTGCAGTAATGACCACTTCTTCAAAATAACAAGGAAGTGAGGATGAGTGCCATTTTCTCAAGGCTAACAGTGAAACAATGGAATTTGCCTAGCTCAGGGGTGGGCAAACTTTTTGACTTGTGGGCCACAAAGGGTTCTAAAATTTGACAGGGGGGCCGGACCAGGAGCAGATGGATGGAGTGTTTTGGTAATACACCTCATAAGAGAAAATAAAATATCATGGGATATGTAGAAAACATGTACTTTAATTTCAATTGAAAATGAACAAATGCATTACAATAAAATATCTGTCTTTGAAGTCCCATGGTATTTAGCTATTTATTGAAATGACTTTTAAAACACTGAAAATTAAATGAATAAAATACAGCTTTTTTTAATAGTAACAGTTATTATTTTAAAGCACTGAAAATTCTGTTATCCTTCAAGATATTATCATCATCACTCTCCTCCTGCCTGTCTTTATTTCAAAAACGGTAGGAGATGCAGGTCTACTTGTCCTGCTCCTTCTTATTCAATTGTCCCCTGTGCCAAAACTCAATAACGACCAGCATAAAGACAGAACAGTGACAGCGCGCCAGTATGCGGAGCGCGTTATTTGATCTGGAGCACATTTTTTATTTTGAGAACGTACGTGCACCTGCGCACTACTCATGTCCATCACTTAACAGAAATGACATGTAACATGTAAGGCTTATTGAAAAAAATATTTTCAAATGCATTTTTTACATAACACAACGAGGAAACTTATTTTTAATTTCAGTGGGAACAGTGTTGTTGGTCTCCCTTTTTAGCCAGCGCATCAAAGTCTGGATTTAGTTTTGTTGTGGCGATTCTCAGGATGGATCTGAGGTGTTGGTCAGTTAACTTGGATCTGTGGCTGGCTTTGTTGATGTTCATGACGCTGAACGCCTGTTCACACAAATAGGTCGAGCCGAACAAAGAGTAAAGCGCAAATGTGGAGTAATACGCTGCACCTCAACAAAGGTCAATGTGTAGCGGTGTGCTACGTGCAGCGCTAAAATTACGACACGGAGTTGGTAACTGCAGTCGAAGAAAAAAACTTTATTCAAAATCCCCAGCCTCACTTTTAAGCCTCCCTCAACCTGCCCCCCGTGGCGCAGAGGCTCCAAAGCTCTGTGCTTGCAAATCCCCGCAGGCTATCTTCCTTAGCCGGAACGCTGGCTAATTGCGAGCCGGTTCGGATGTGCCAGGAAATGGGTCGCCACAAATGTATATAGAGTGCGTCATCTATTGGGAAAACGCCAGAATTGCGGGGAGAAAACGTTAACAAGGTTTATTAATATAATTTCATTAAGTTCTGCGGGCCGGATTAAAAAGCTTAACGGGCCGCATATGGCCCCCGGGCCGTAGTTTGCCTATGCCTGGCCTAGCTATTTGGGTTGATTCTTGAAGTACAGCATTGCCCTTTCCAAAGTAGGTTTTTTTTTCCCTCCAGCTTTTCTTCAGCAATTTGCTTTGCAGCCTCTAAGGGTCAGCATGATAGTGCAACATTTACCAAAGTCCCTTTCCAGCAACATCAAACTGGGTTCAATTCCCGCCACTGTCTGTAAGGAGGTTTACGTTCTCCTTGTGACTGTGTCGGTTTGCTCCCACATTCCAAAGACATATGGTTAGGGTTAATGAGTTGTGGGCATGCTATTTTGGTGCCAGAAGCATGGCAACACTTCCAGGTTTACTTCCCCCCCCCCCCCCAGTGCAATCCCCAGAATGTGTTGGATCTATAGTAACACACACACAATGCTGGTGGAACTCAGCAGGTCAGGCTGAATAAACAGTCAATGCTTTAGGCCGAGACTGAAACGTCAACTACTTACTCAGTTTCATAGATGCTACCTGACCTGTTGAGTTCCTCCGGCATTGTGTGTGTTGCTTTGGATTTCCAGTAGTTACAGACTTTCCCATGTTTATCTGTTGGATCTATACTGGGCTCAACATATTGATGCACTTACAAAGAAGGCACAACAGTGGCTGGATTTCATTAGAAGTTTGAGGAGACTGGGTATGTCACTAAAGACTCTTGCAAATCTCTACAGATGTACCACAGAGAGCATTCAAACTGGTTTCATCAGTGTCTGGTATGGAGGGGCCACTGCACAGGATTGGAAAAAAGCTGCAGAAGATTGCAAGCTCAGCCAGCTCTATCACGGGCACTCGCCTCCCCAGCATAGTGAACACCTTCAAAAGGCAGCATCCATCATTAAGGACGCCCATGAGCCAGGACATGTCCTCTTCTCATTACTAACATCAACAAGGGGGCACAGGACCTGAAGACACACGCTCAATGTCATAGAACCAGCTTCTTTTCCTCTGCCATCCAATTTTGGAAAGGTCTGAAATGCATGCACATGACCTCACCATTTTTGTTTGTTCTCTTTCTGCACTACCTACATAATTTAATTTTAATATATATTTCTTATTTTAATTTATAGTTTTTTTATTACTATATATTGCAATGTACTGCTGCCACCACACAATAAATTTCATCACATACATCAGTGATATTAAACCTTTTTCTGATTCTGTTGCCACAGAGCAACTCATTTCACTGTGTGTTTTGATGTACTGGTGATAAATAAAGCTAATCTTCTTTAGGTAAGAGGCAGAAGCTGGGGGCAGGTGACGGGACTGTTTAATATAAAGAGGAGTTTGTTGGTTGGTGCAGGCTTGACGAGATGAAAGGCAAGTTCCATGCTTCAGCTATCTTTATTACTCAACTCTTTCTACGGGCACTGAATTTCCTTACCATAATCTGGGTGGAATTCCCAGTCTTCATCTCCCCCCGCCTAATTCTTTTAACAATAAATTAAAACATTAACTCCTTCCCCCAAAAAAAGTTTAACCTCATTGTTAAGAGAAATACACTCAGTTGTCACTTTGCTAGGTGCCTCCCATACTTAATAAAGTGGCCACTGATTTGCAAGTTCGTGGTCTTCTGCTGCTGTAGCCCATCCACTTCAAGGGTTTGATGTGTTGTGCATTCAGGGATGCTCTTCTGCACACCACTGTTGTAATGTGTGATTATTTGAGTTGCTGTCACTTTCCTGTCAGCTTGAACCAGTCTGGACATTCTCCTCTGCCCACTCTCATTAACAATTCATTTAATCCCACAGAACTGCCACTCACTGGATTTATTTTTGTTGTCACACCATTCTCTATAAACTCTAGTGACTGTTGTGCATGAAATTCCCAGGAGATCAACATTTTCTGAAATACTCAAACCACCCCGTCTGGCACCAACAACCATTTCACAGTCAAAGTCACATTTCTTCCCTATTCTGATGTTTGGTCTGAACAATAACAGAACCTCTTGACCATGTCTGTATGGATTTAATGCAATGAGTTGCTGCTGCCACATGTTCGGCTGATCAGGTATTTGCATTAACGAGCAGGAGTACAGGTGTTCCAATAAAGTGGCCTCCGAGAGAATGTTCTTCACGTTCATACAATCCAGAACCCTCATAGTTTTATGTATCATTGAATGCTGCCCTAGCAAGAGTCAGTGCTTTCAGATAAGAGAAAATCGAAGCAGAATCTTGGAAAAAAAGCAGTTCATCAGAAGTGATCTCAACCTCCAAGGTTAACCAATGAAGGCCGCTAGCTCAGTTTTCTTCAATGCTTGACAATAAATCTGGACACAAAAAAGAATCATGAAATACCTGAATGAATTTTCCTTCACATTCATTGATCCTGCGGAAGGAGCAAGTGAAATGAATAGTTAAAATTCAACAGCAAGGAGCTACATTTAGATTCAGGTCATATTCATTATTGTCGATTGCAATATAAAAATAAAAACTGCTGGAAATCTGATGGAGGATCAGAGTTAATATTTTAGCTCAATGACCCTTCATCAGAACTGAATATCCCCAGCAATTCCTTCTTTTAATCCATTAATGTAAAAACCATCAATTCCTTTCTGTACAATTCCACTGTGATTATTAACATTTTGCAATATGGTTCGTACTTTTTCCCTTGGGTTATCTGGTGTCAGGTAGCTCATGATGTGTCTTGGAGAAGACATTAAGAGACATTCTTGCAAAGTGCACAGAGGACATGACTACAAGCCAAAGGCTCAGAAATTGAAGTAACAATTACAGTGAGTTTACCTACTCTCATCAGCGCTGGTCCAGGTGCATTTTTGTGGAAGAGCTGAGGGGTACAGGATGAATTTTGGAGGGGTGGGTGTTGGTGATGGGGAGATAACGTGGTGTTGGAGAAAGATCAGAGGCAGAGACACTGGTGTTTGAAGGACAAATGAAGGAAAGGTTGTGTCAGGGGCGGATGTTGATACAGTGATTGTAGGGAGAATGAAGAGAGTGCTGGGGTTTGGAGAGTGACAGGGAAGTGAGATGGAGCTGTTTGAGAGGGATGGTAAAAGTTAGGGGTCATTCTGGAGTTATGAAATTATGGTCAGCGTAATTATAAGTTAACTAAAATGAGAGCCAGTCTTCTGGAAATAAAATGTGTGAAGGCAGGATCTCCTGGTGGCCATCTATTTCAACTCAACTTCCCATTCCCATATGGACATGTCAGAATGACCTCCTCGACTGCCACAATGAGGCTGGACTCAGGTTGGAGGAAAAACCCTCATATTCCACCTGGCATGAATATGGATTTCTATAACTTCTGGAAATTTCTCCCCCCTTCCCATTCCTCATTTTCCATCCCCTATTCTGGTTCCTTCTTAGTTGTTCTCTTCTCCATATCTACCCATTACCTCCCTCTGGAGCCCCTTTCCCTATTACTTTCTCCCATGGTCCACTGTCCTCCCTAATCAGATTCCATCTTCTTTAGCCCTTTATCTCTTCCAGATATCAACTCTCAGCTTCTTACTTCATTCCCTTTGCCAACCCACCACCTCACCTGGTCTCAACTACTACCTGCCAGCTTGTACCCCTTCCCCTCCTCCTACCTTCTTGTTCTAGCTTCGTCCCCTTCCTTTCCAGTTCTAAAATGTCAACCTGTCCGTTTCCCCCTCCCTCCACAGGTTCTACCTGATTTGCTGAGTTCCTTCAGCATTTTGTGGGTGTTGCCTCTTCACAGAGCAGTGTCCTGAAATTGTGCTGCACATCTGAGGCTTTTGACTCCATGATCTAGTGCAGTGAATTTTGAAGTGAGACTCTAAACCCCACTGGACTGGTTTGCAATGTGTTCACAAAATATTTAATCATTCACACAAAATGTCACTGAATAAAAATGTGGAAAGTGCTGTCTCAGGGTAGAGCACACAACAATGATCAGTGCAATATGCAATCACTCACTGTGAGCTTTACTTGATATTCAACACATCCTGTTCTTTTTGAGAAAGCTGGTCTGAGCCACAAGTGAACTCATCCTTTATCTGTTGCATACATAACAGGGCACTCAGACCACGAGTTCACTCAGCTCTGATACGATGTGGGTAATCAGGATGAAAAACTTCAAGGCACAGTTGAACAGCAACTCTGGTTAAATTGAATGCTGGAGATTCAGGCCATTCAGAGTACCACGAGTCCAGTTTCATCAAGGTTTTTGTTTCAGCAATTTTTTCTCTCAGTAAGTATAGAAATTAATGGCACAGAACGACATTTGTCCCAGTTTTTCAATGCAGTTTGTCAAATGCTACTTCCGACTTCCCAGCTCCTTGCCTTGTACATTGAATGCTCTGTAAAGCAGAGTTTCCCAAACTTTTTTATGCCATGGAACCCCTCCCGTGGACCTCAGGTTTGAAACCCCTGCCTTAAAGCTCGTGTGTGCTGTTGAATACTTCCAGTATCGACAGACTCTCTTGTACTTAAAGCTGATCTCTGTGCCGCCTCCATGCTTTCAGGTAGTCAGTTCCAGTCTCTAAAGCATTCCTTTCAAACCCTCTCTAATTTTTTTCCCAATTAAATATCTATCCCCATAATTTTTTATCTCACTTCTAAAACATAAATCATCTCGTTATTTTAAGCACCTCAATTAAAAATAGTATTTCTCCCACATCGAACGACTCCAATCTACCTCTCACTGCAACTCTGTAGCTGGCAACATCTTCATGGTTCTGACCTCATCCCCACTAATATGATCACATCCCTCCCAGAATGTAAGTGACTACTAGAACACAGTGCAGCCCTGCACTGACCTAGCTAAAGTTTCGTAAGTTCCAGTGGAAACCCCCTATCTTTCACTCAAAGCACCATTTGTTAAGGGAAGTATCTAGTTTACTCTCCGGTTACTGGTTTTCCATTATTCCCAATTTCCAAGAGTATCGTCTACTAAAAATAATCTACATTCCACTTTGAGTACTTTGTGAACTTCCTTTGATCTCGTGCTTGGCTTTTACTGTTGCCATGGAGCAATGAATAACAAGAGAGCCAATCAGAATAGACGGAATTCTGAGAATGCTGACTCAGAGGATTAACCTCTGGATCCAAGTATCAATCTACCAGCCTCATTGGTTTGATTTGGATTTGTGAGGAGCCATGCAGACTTCTTCCATTCAGCAGTGTGTGAGTAGAACTTGAAGATTGAAGGAGCAGATGCATTAATGGTCTACAAATCCATTCGATTAAGCTATAGATCAATGTTTTTTTGTCACATGGGAAGCTTAACAAAACTAAAACCCAGGATTGTTGATCGTTATGACGGAGAGACAAATTAGTCTGAGTCCGTTGAGAAATGCTAAATTAATCAGTGAGGGCACACAGTCACATAGTGGTTAGTGTAGCACTTTATGAGTGCCAGTGACCAGGGTTCAATTCTTCCATTGTCTGTAATCAGTTTGTACGTTCTTCCCATGACCATGTGGGATTCCTCCGGTTGTTCCTGTTGGGTTAGTGCTAGTCAGTTGTGGGCATGCTATGTTGGCACTGGAAGCATGGCAGCACATGCAGCCTGACCCCAGCATGTCCTTGGACTATGTAGCTTGTTGACGCAAATTTTGCATTTCACTGATGATGAAAGAAAACCAGAGCGGTATGTCGGGTTTAGATTGATCTTGAAGGAGGTTAGAGGGTACAACATTGTGGGTCGAAGGACCTGAACTGTACTGTATTGCTGTACGTTCAGAGTTTGAATCCAAACTTTATGCCACGTGATGTTATGCTTTTACTAGATGAGAACAAAAGGAAATGATTGGCAACTTATGTATTTGTTTGATTTGCCATCAGTCTGATGGGAGTCTAGCAATAAAGCTGTCCACTCCATTGGCTGTTTTGTTTACTATTTATAAAAGATTATATGGGTACAAGATGGGCATTATCACTGCTAGAATATGTTCTTGCCTCGCAGAACAGCTGACATTAACCAATGAAGAGGAAAGGCCTCATTCCAATGATTGATTAAACAAATTTGCTTGTCTGTGTATGCCAAAGAACCTCCTGGGAGCTTCAAAAACCCAATTAAAGACCTCTTTTTCCAGCTAATTGCACAATTGCTGCATCAACTCCTGAATCTTGTACTTTATCTAGTTCTCATATTTAATATAATTGTTACATTCATTGATTCTGTTGCTATTTGGGGTTCATTCAAAATTGACATTAATATTGGTTGAAGATTTCCCCTTTGCACTTGGCTTTCTAAAGCATTTGGATGAAGTTATTGTGATATTTCAGTACATTACATTATTTTGTCTGTTGGATGTTAGAATGGTTCTGCATGAGAGTGTTCGATTGTATTGTACATCAATTATATTTTGGGGTCATTCAATTTTTTCTGGTTCCAGTGTCTGCAAGTTTTATCAAGCATTTTCCAATGTTTGTAGAGCATCTTAATACCTTTGGCTTACGTGGGTTGGATTGACATCAGCAAAAGCAGACTCACATTCAATATCTGACTTAACCTCTTTCATTTTATAATCTGGAGCAAGGAAAAAGTGCCTATGACTGCATTTGGTATATGGAATGCCAGGCAGTGATGTAAGCTGTTGATTTGTCTGCAGAGAGCTGGAGTATTAAAATAATGGGATGTTCAAAGTTCAGAGGTCAAAGTAAATTTATTATCAAGTACATATATGTCACCGTATACTACCCTGAGACTTCTTGCAGGCATTCACATTAGAAGGAATAAATCCAATAGAATCAACAGAAAAGCTATGCACAAACATTGACAACTAACCAATTTGCAAAGTGATAAAAGCTGCGCAAATTTTTAAAAAGTAATAAATAAATAAATCATTCTGAGAACATAAGTTGTGATTAAAATCAAAATCAATAATACACGCCTCTGTGAAAATAATATTAATGGAAGAATAGGAAAGTACTTGAAGTTAAAGTTGCCTGGAAAAAATAATGACTCATTAATATCAGCATCAGAAATAATTCTTAAGAAAGACCTGCAGTTTCCTGTAAAGAACGGTATCATTTTGTGTTCCATAACTGCAAGGCATTAACCTTGGTGAAATCAAAATAAAAATTACCTGCTTGCCATGTGGGTCAGCATCAAAGTTTGTTGCTTGCATTGCATGTTAGATTTATGATGCTGAGGTGCATTAATCCCATCATAGCCATTTGGAGCTGGTAATTCATCCATAATGCCACAGTACTGTCAAGGACTGTAGGAGAATAAAAAGGTAACATCAGTCAGACTGAATAATTTGTGAACTCAACATGTGTAATGTGACTCCCTCCCACATCTCTGAAATACCACCATACTGAGCTGTTCTAAGTGACTTTGACCGTGCAATGAATGTTGGCGCTAGATGGGGTGGTTTGAAACTGCTGATCTTCTGGGATTTTCATGCATCACAGTCTCCAGAGTTTACAGAGCAGGGTGAAAGAAGCCAACAAAAATCCAGTGGACAGCAGTTCTGTGGGCAAAAATGCCTTGAGAGAAGCCAAAGAAGAAATGTCCAGACTGGAACGTTCAAACTAACAGGAAGGTGACAGAAACTCAAAAGAGTCCTGCATTACAACAGTTGTGTGTTAATAGGTGCTCTTCTGCAAACAACACTTCAAACCTTAAAGTGGATGGGCTACTGCAGTAGACGACCACAATGGGTCCCACTCCTGCACCTAATAAAATGGGCACTGACTGTATATTATTGCATGATCTAGGGAAAACAACAGTCCAAAGAACAAAGGTTGAGTAAAACACATTCGCAAAAGTGAGTAAAACACATTCGCAACTCAAACCAGAATCTCAGGGAAAGGCCAAGTATTGAAAATAACTACTGGGCAGCTCTGGAACAACATTGCAAAGTTCTTCCCCAGGTCCAATTAAAATCCATTAAGTTTCTGGAAACTGCAATGATCAGGAAAGAGCAGAAATAATAATTACTTTCATTTAATATTGCCACAGAAAGTAACAGGACAACATTGATCAAGAAAGCTATAAAAGGCCAAATAAATTATTGGGTTAACCTAGGAAAACTAAAATTAAAAGGGAAGAAAAATGGTTGAATTTATCTCAAAAATTGGTTAAATTACACTTCAGAATATGGCACACAATTCTGGACTCACTATTTCAAGACTGCAGAGATTACAAGAAAACAAGACTCTTTACAGAACTGAGGATAAAACTATCAATGAGGTCTGAACGTACTAAAACTATTATTTCCTGAAAAAGCATGATGAGGGGAATAAAACCAAGAAAGCCTTGAACACTTGAAGGTCTCTTAGCAGCTGTGGAAAGAAAAAAATAAAGTTTCAAATCTGTAATCTTCACCAGAGCATTTTAAACATTAACTCTTTTTCTGCCCCCCACCAATGCTGCCTAACCTGTTAAGCATTTCCTACAATATCTTGAAGAAGGGGCTCGGCCCAAAATATTGACTGTTTATTCATTTCCGTAGATGCTGCCTGACCTTCTGAGTTCCTCCTGCATTTTGTGTGTGTTGCTTTGGATTTCCAGTATCTACAGGATTTCTTTTGTTTATGATTTCCAATGCTCGCTATTTTTATTTATGATTTTCAGAATTTTGCTTTAAGATGAAGTGGTGACTTAGTCCTGGCCTTAAAATGAAGGGTCTCAGAAGGGCAGATGGATAGAAGTTGATTCCCATTAGGAATCCCAGAAGTATGAAAGGTAATTGTAAATAATTTCAGTGATGTACTCAAGGGAGCTGTGGGAATGTGAAATGACTGAGGTGAATGCAATAAATTCCAGTGGAAATTGTGTGTATTTGTTGGGGGAGGTGAATTGAGGGGGAGGAGAATGCATTTAAAAACAGATAAATCAGATTAAATGATTTGAGTTATGTAAGTAGATTTGGGGGACTTGTGTGCGGAGTAGTGACACCAGCACTGATCTGTTGAGTTAAATGGTCTGTCAAATAATACAATTCCAATTCTCATGGTCCCAACTGAACAGTGGTAGGCATCCAAGATTCGGCTTTCCAGTTCCCTGGAGCAGGGTTGGTTGTTGCTATCCCTGTAAGGCCCAGACCCAATTATTGCCTGCCACATTCCTTCATGGAAAGTTTGTACTGAATTGCCATGTGCTGAGCACTCAGTGCTCAATCATAGGAGTTTTATTTCAAGTACTATTGTTTGTGATTTTGCTTGCATTCTCTTGTTTAGCCTGAGTCTATTCTCGACCTTATTCTGCACTTGGGTTCACAACCATCCATAGCTCTCTGTTCACACTGATGCTGTCAAGTAAAATGTCTTTGCCATCTGATATTCTTGACTGGTGAGACAGAGTCAATATTGCTGAAGAAAGCTTTGAGTGATTATTATTCCTTTGGTCTCGAAGATAAGATGGATCAGTGAGAGTGGATCAACTTGCAAAAAATGTGGAGAAATGGTAAGGAATAGAGTTCATCTATATGGATTCTGTGGTTGCTTTACTGGGTATGTCAATCCCTCTTGTCTGGAGAAGGTCAGACAAGAGCCTTGAAAGGTGAAAAGCTAAGGGATTGCAAAGACACATGGGGTATGATGTTTGTTGTCCAAAGTAATCTGAATATTTGGATGATGTCCCCATGGAGTGACAGAAAGCTAACAGGAAGGTTGGGATAGAAAGGATGTGAAGAGCATGATATTGTTCCAAGGAAAAATAAACAAAATGCAATAACTTCAAGGGGGTTCACATACGCTACATGTACAATATAATAGAATGGTATAAAATCAATAATATAGCTTTTCACCGACAGTAAACCATTTTTTTCACTTGTGATTTTCTTTTATAACTTTGTATGACGTATGTTTGATTTAAGCTTTTATTTGTGAGCATTGTGTATACGATGCTGTTGCAAGTGTTTGTTTGTACCTGTACAGACAAGCGTATGACAATAATCTCAACTTTGACTTTGAGGATAACACAAAGAACTGTGAACACAGTGAAACTAATATCTACTATCTGACCCTTGGGAAATCCTAATGGTTCGGCATCTGGCATTCACTTTCCAGCACTCCTTCTCACACACTGGGGCCGCCATATCCCATGCTTACTTCAAATCTATTTTTATCTATTTATTTATCAATATATTTATCATTCTATATAATTATTTATTTTTTCCTTACTTATTTATTTACTTACTTGTATTTTATATTAGTTGATTCCGCATGGAAACAGTGAAGTTATCCATGCCAGTATCGGAATCTGATGCTGATAGTGCAATTGGTTCTGAAACTGATGGTTTGGGACCTATGACTCACATACCTCCTTTTGTTAAAAATTAGGTGGATAGGATCAGAATAGAATCCTTGTGGGCAGAGTTAAGAAACTCTAGGGTAAAAACTCCCTGAAAGGAATTGTATACAGGCCTCAGGACAGTAGTCAGGATGTAGAATACAAGTTACAATGGGAGATAGAAAAGACATGTAAAAATAGTCTTGAGGGGTTCAATATGCGGCTGTTTAGGAAAATCAGAATAGTGCCGAAAGCAACAGAGGGAATTTTTAGAATGCCTATGAGATGGTTTTTTAGAGCAGCTTATGGTTGAGCACACTAGGGGAAAGGGAATTCTGGATTGGGTGTTCTGTAATAATCCAGAATAGGTTAGTAAACTTAAGGTAAAGGAACCCTTAGGGGGGAGAAGATACAATCAGATGTATCAGTATTACAGTAGAGTAAAAGGAACTACAGAGACAGGAGAGAGGAGGGGGGCCAATATTATTTGCAAAGGGATGCTAACAGGAATAATGGCTGGAAAAACAATGGCTGGAGTTTCTGTTGGGCAATTCAGAAAGCACAAGATAAATACATTCCAAAGCTGAAGAAGTATTCTAAAGGAGGATGGTGCAAAAGTGGCTGACAAGGGAAGTTAAAGACAGCATAAAAGCAAAAGAAAGTGCATATAATGTAGCAAAAATTAATGGGAAGTTAGAGGATAGGGAAGCTTTTCAAAACCAACAGAAGGCAACTAAATGCCACAAGGAGACAAAAGATGAAATATGAAGGTAAGCTTACCAATAATATTAAAGAGGATACAGAAAGTTTCTTCAAAGACATAAAATGTAAAAGAGAGGTGACAGTAGATATCGAACTGATGGAAAATGATGCGGAGAGGTAGTACTGGGGGATAAGGAAATGGCGAAAAAACTGAGTAAGTATTTTGCATCAGTATTCTCTGTAGAAGACACAAGCAGTAAGCCGGAAGTTTGAAAATGTCAGAGGGCAGAAGTATGTGAACTGGTCAGTACTAGGGAGAAGGTGCTTGGGAAACTGAAAGGTCTGAAGGTAGATAAGTCACCTGGACCAGATGGACTACACTCCAGGGTTCTGAAAGAGCTGGCTGAAGAGATTGTGGTGTCGTTAGTAACGATCTTACCAGAATCAATTGATTCTGGATGGCTCTGGAGGACTGGAAAATTGCAAATATCACTGCACTCTTCAAGAAGGGAAAGAAGCAGAAGAAAGGAAGCTATAGCGAATTAGTTTAACCTCAGTGGTTTGGAAAATATTGAGTTGATGATGTGGTTTCAGGATAATTGGAGGCACATGATAAAATAGGCAGTAGTCGGCATAGTTTCCTTAAGGACAAATCTTGTCTGACAAATCTGTTGCAATCCTTTGAAGGCAGACAAAGGAGAATTGGTGGATGTTGTGTGCTTTGATTTTCAGAAGGCCTTTGACAAGGTGCTGTAGATGAGGCTGCTTTACAAGTTAAGAGCCCATGGTATTACAGGGAAGATATTAGCATTGTCTGATTGGCAGAAGGCAAAGATTGGGAATAAAGGGAGCCTTTTCTGGTTGGCTGCCGGTGATTGGTGGTGTTCCACAGGGGTCTATGTTGGGATGGCTTCTTTTTATGTTTTTTGTCAATGATTTGGATGATGGAATTAATGGCTTTGTGGCCATGTTTGAAGACAATACAAAGATAGGCGGAATAGTTTTGAGGAAGTAGAGAGGATAAAAAAGGACTAAGAGAAATTCAGAGAATGGACAAGTGAGTAACAGATGGAATACAGTGTTGGTAAGTGTATGGTCATGCACTTTTGTAAAAGAACTGAAAGCATAGACAATTTTCTACCTGGAGAGAAAATTCAAAAATCTGAATTTCAAAGAGACTTCTGAGTCCTCATGCAGGATTCCCTAAAAGTTCACTTGCAGGTTGTGTCAGTGGTGAGGAAGGCAAATGTGATGTTGGCATCCATTTCAAGAGGACTAGAATATAAAAGCAAGAGTATATTGTTAAGGCTTTGTAGGGCACTGGTGAGGCCTGACTTGGAGTATTGTGAGCAGTTTTGGGTTCCTTATTGAAGAAAGGACATGCTGGCATTGGAGAAGGTCCAGAGGAGGTGCAAAAGAATGATTCCTGGAATGAAAGAGTTAACATATGAGGAGCATTTGATGGCTCTGGGCCTATACTCACTGGAGTTTATAAGAATGATTAGGATCTCATTGATAATGATAATAATAGGCATCCGTTAGTCTGGTGAGACCATGGATTTGGAAAGCTTCCAGGGTGCAGGCCTGGGCAGGGTGGTATGGGAGACTGGCAGTTGCCCATGCTCCCCTCTCCACACCTCTGATGTTGTCCAAGAGAAGGGCAAGGGCTGATACAGCTTGGCACTGGTGTCGTCGCAGAGCAATGTGTGGTTAAATGCCCTCAAGGACACAATACGTTGCCTTAGCTGAGGCTCGAACTAGTAACCTTCAGATCACTAGACCAACATCTTAGCCACTTGGCCACATCTCATTGATACCTATTGACTATTGAAGTGAATATGGAGAGGATGTTTCCTATCATGGGTGAGTCTAGGACCCAAAAGGCACAGCTTCAGAATAGAGGGACATTCGTTTACAACAGAGTTCAGGAGAAATTTATTTACCCAGAGAGTGATGAATCTGTGGAGCCAAGTCATTGGGTATATTTAAAGTGCAGGTTGATAGGTTCTTGATTAGTAAAGGTTATGGAGAGACGGTAGGAAAATGGGTTGAGAGGGATAAGAAATCAAACTTGATGGAATGTCAGAACGGCCTAATTCTGCTCCATGTATCATGGTCTTATCATCCTGCCGGATGGTACCAATGACAAAGGAGCATGGCCTGAATGGCAGGTGTGCTTGATGGAGGACCGTTTCTTGCAGCAGCGCTCCTTTTAAACATGCTCAGTGGTGGGAGGGATTTGCCTGTGATGGACTGGGCTGCATCTACCACTTTCTGTAGCTTTTTCTGTTTCTTGATGTTGGTGTTTCCATGTTGGGTCTTGATGTAATGAGTTACGATACTCAGGGAATGTTCCAGATAGATAGAAAATATATCTTGTCACTTTGAAGAATGGAAGAGCTATACCCAGAGTCCTGGGACCAATATTTATCCTTCATTCAGCATGCCCATGGAGTACCATGGGCTTAATGGTTAAAATACTGGTCTACTGTCAGAGATTAGAGGCATTGATCTTGAGAAATAAGTTCAAATCCCACTGCAGAAGTTATGAAATTTAAAGTCAAATCTAAACTTAATGTTGACCATGGAATGATGACAAGTATTGTAAAAAACAATCAGATTTATTGTCTTTTAAGTAAAGAAGTCTGCAGATTTCACAGTTTTGGTCTGTGTGAATCTAGATCTGCCAGTCTAGTTGAATTATCTGCATTCTCACTTCGTCCCATTAATGAGATGGACAATAGATGTTGTCATGCCCAATGACGTCTGCATCTCATGAATGAGCAGATTAAAGAAATTCAGATCAATGTTTGCAGAAATTGGCTGCTCGATTACAGCAGTGATAATGGGGCAATGATGCAATGTTTTCCATAATTGAGGATGTGAAAGTTGCTTTAAGAATATACTGTAAGCCCAATCTTTTCAAATTCCCTGTCAAAACATTTGCAACTAACATCTTCCCAGTTCATCTTTGTCACTACAGAGCTTTACATATGTGCAGGACAAGAATGACAACAGAGTTGTATGATTAAATGATTTGAATTAGGCATGAGAGTAATGGTACACTCTGGTCAACTTACAGTGAGGGAGCTATGAACTAGGCCCACCGAGACAAAAGCTTGCACACTTGAAAGCCCATGTGAAAAGGGAGAGACGTCCGGGCATTTCTCAATCAATTCATCGCAATATCAATCTGCATTCGATCCGATTTTGGTCACAGAGGGCATGGTATACTGGGATCAGAAGGAAGTCTTGGAGGGAGGCAGAGAATAAGGATTGGGAACAAGGTGACAAGGGATTGTGAGTGGTGGGAAACAACTGGGAGAACCACCAGAAACGCAGTGTGTCCCGGTCGAGCTGCAGATGTAAGGGGATGAGTGAAGCTGGGAGCCGAAATGTCAGTAAGTGCACAGAGATAAAATTATTCTCACTGAATGAGGCAAGTTAAAGGGAGAAGGAAGTTGCTCAGACCAGATCATGGGAAGATTCACTGCATGGGTATTGACTTAGGGATTAGAGAATAGTCCTAAAAGGAGTAATTAAGTATTTGCAGTGGAGAAATATGGGACACCACAGTTAGCACATTGCTTTACAGTACTAATTCTAAGATTGGAGTTTGATTCCCGTCACTGTCTAGGAGGAGTTTTCACACTCTCCAGTGACCATGTGGGTTTCCTCCAGGTGCTCCGGTTTCCTCCCACATTCCAAAGACATATGGTTAGGGTTAGTATGTTGTGGGCATACAGTGATGGCAACAGAAGCATGGTGACACTTACAGGCTGTCCAGCGCAACCCTCACTGATTTGGTGCATATGACGTATTTCACAAATAACAAATGAACCTAATCTATTCTCACAGTGAAGGATAGAGTCAGCAGATGGAGGGAGCTGCTTCTGAGGCTGAATCTTCCCGTAATGCAATTTCCATAATCGTATGCAACTTCTATTTTTTTGATTCTAACTTGAATTTGTGTTTTATGAATGTTGGCGTTGAGTTCTGGGCAATGTTATCTGTTTGACGTTCCCCACTACTGCATGTGAAAATAGGGAACTGCACTCAGTGATCACTTTATTAGTTACATCTGCTCATTAATGCAGTTATCTAATCAGCCTATCATGTCACAGCAACTCAATACATCAAAGCAAGCAGACATGGTCAAGAGGTTCAGTTGTTATGCAGACCAAACATCAGAATGGGGAAGAAATGTGATCTGAGTGTCTTTGACTGTGGGATGTTCGTTGTTGCCAGATGGTGTGGTTTCAGTACTGCAGAAACTGCTGATCTTCTGGGATTTTCATGCACAACAGTCTCCAGAGCTTACAGAGAATGGTACAAAAAACAAAGAAAACATGCAGTGAATAAAAAGCATCCGGTGAGTGGCAGTTCTGTCGGCAAAAGCACCTTGTTAATGAGGAAAATGTCCAGACTGATTCATGCTCACAGGAAGGCGACAGTAACTCAAAGAACAGTGGTGTGCAGAAGAGCATCTCTGAATGCACAACATGTCAAAACCTGAACTGTATGGGCTATAGCAACAGAAGACCACAAACATACACTCAGTGGCCACTGAATGTATAGAGCAGTTTGCTTCAATAAAGCAGCAATAAGATTGGGCAGCATCAACAGATTTATGAAAGGGAAGTAACGTTAGGTCAATCTGCTGAAATTTTTTTCCAGAATCTAATTATCAGCCTAGGTAAAGATAAAGATAAACTGGTGCTGTGGTGCATTTGGAAAAAGAGATTAACTCCCCCAAAAGAGATTATCAACTAAAATTAGAGTGCTTAGTGTAGTGGTCAACGCACTGCATGGATGGAAGATTGGTTAACAGACAAATAAGAGATTAAGGTTATGCAGATCATCTTCAGGTTGGGAAGTTGTAGAAGATTGTGTGCCAAGGGGATTAGTGCTGGGGCCCCTGCTATTCATTACCTATATAAATGATTTGGGTGAGAGGATTAAATGTATTAAACTCAGGGCCATTTTATTAGCTCTCTCCTGTACCTAATAAAGTGGCCACTGAGTGTACGTTTGTAGCCCACTTTAAGGCTTGACATTTTGTGCATTCAGAAACACTCTTCTGCACACCACTGATGTATTGGATGGTTATTAGTGTTACTGTTACGTCTCTCCTTAACAAGATGCTTTTGCCTACAGAATTGCCATTCACTAGATTTTTATTTTTTGCACCATTCTCTATAAGCTCTAGTGACTGTTGTGCATGAAAATCCCAGGAGATCAGCAGCTTCTGGAATACTCAAACCACCCCGTCTGGCACCAACAGCCATTCCACAATCAAAGTCACTTAGATCACATTACTTCACCATTCTAATGTTTGGTCTGAACAACAAATGAATCTCTTGACCATGTCTGCATGTTTTTATGCATTGAGTTGCTGCCATGTGATTGGCTGATTAGGTATTTGCATTAACAGGGTGGTGAAAGGGGTACCTAATAAAGTGGTTGCTGAGCGTATGTCCTTCATTCTGTCCAAGAGACAAATTTTGATGTCAGTGTGAGATGAGAGGAGAATGGTGAGTAACTTTAAATTATAAAGTGAATGGGCAAAGGAGTTAGAGATGAAATATTATGTAGAAAACTGTTAGGTCGCCCTCTTTGGGGGAAAACAAAGCAGAAAGATGGATTGTTTTTTTAAATGGTGAGTATAAGGAGCCACAGCAATCTACCATATGAGTCATTGAATGTTAATGTGCAAGTCAGCAAACAATTAGGAAAGCAAATAATATGTTAGGATTTAATGCAAGAGATTTAAGTGCAAGAATAAGAACAGTGTACTCTAATTATGTAGACCACGGAATGTAAACGGAATGTTGTCTACTGGTCTGGTCTTCCAAGCCAAGCTATACTTCCAAATGAAAGAGCTTAGGATACCAAATTGATTTCATGATTTATTGCAGGGGAGATTAAGCACATTAATCCTTTAGACCAAAAGACCATAAAACATAGGAGCAGGAATAGGCCAATCAACCCATTCAGTCTGCTTCACCGTTCCATCAGGGCTGATTCAAAATGCCTCTCAACTCCATTCTCCTGCTATCTCCCCGTGACCTTTGATACCCTTATTATTCAAAACTCTTTCATCCTCCATTTTAAATATACCTAATAAGTTGGCCTCCACAGTTGCCTATGGTAATGATTACCACTCTCTGGCTAAAGACATTCCTCCTTATCTCTGTTCTAAAGTACAGTCCTTGTATTTTGAGACTGTGCTTTGAGGCTCTCCGTATACACCCTATCTAGGACTTTCAGTATTGGGTAGATTTCAATGAAATGCCCCTCCCCCACCCCATTCTTCTAACCTCCAGCAAGTACAGGCTCAGTGCATCAAACACTCATCAAACATTAACCCTTCCCTTTCTGTAATCATTCTTCTCAACCTTCTCTGGGTCCTCTCTAATACCATCACGTCCTTTCTTAGAGAAGGGGCCCAAGGTTGCTTAGGATAGTCATTTGAGTCTTTTGAATTTAGGAGAATGTCAGGTGATTTTAAATTTTAAACAGGGCTTGAGAGAATAGGCATTGAGTTCATGCTTCTCTGCCTGGTTGCTTAGAACCAAGGGTTAAAAGCTCAAAATAAGGGATTGGCTTTAATGACAAAAGTTGAAAAGACGTTTCTATGGATTTCTCTATGTGAGAGGACAGTGGAGGTTCACACCTTCAATATATTCCAAGTAGCATATCATATATTTCTAGGTCTTGAGGGATTTAGAATTGGTACGAAAAAAGTGGCACAGTGCTAAGCACAAAGTTCAAAATAAAATTATTATAAATGTATCTGTATGTCACCTGAGATTCAGTCTCTTGTGGGAGTTCACAGTAGAACAAAGAAATATAATAGAATTCACGAAATACTACACGTAAACAAAGACTTACAAATAAACAATGTAAATAAGATAAAATGTTCAAATAAAGAAAACAAATAATAATAAATAGTAAAGGAATAATACTAGTGTACTTAATGTAGTGTACTTGAAAGTGAATTCATAGCTAAAAGATCAGCCATGATTGTTTTGAATGTGAGAAAAGGCACAAGGCACTGAAAAGCCCACACATGCTTTAACTCCTTATGTTCTTATAGTCAGAACTGTGTCAACTGCCCTTTGGGACTTCCTTTTGTTTGTTCAGGTCAGTTTGAGTGATTTCACCAACTAAAGGTTCATCACTCTGATTCAGAGTTGGCAACTTCTGACACCAAGTTCAAAGATCTGAGAGGAAATTATCGGTGTCACTAGTGAACTCAAGTGCAGGAATCCCAGAGACTTCAGCAGTTCAAACAAACAAAAGATGTATTGCAGAAATTAACCAGCAAAAACTAGCATGCTAGACAGAATCTTGAATCTTGAAGAACTGAAATCATTTGTGATACACATCCACTGAGCAAAGAGGGTTTGGCAAGCTCCCCTGAAATACATCAAATATGCAGGGATTCAGGACCAATCAGACAGCCCCAGAGTCCAGACAAAGCAACAATGCTCACAGACAATAACTACTTTGAAAATCCCGTGCTAATTCATTGACCCCAAATTGAATAACAGTGATAAATACAATGTGACTTTAACAATCCCCATGATACCAAATGAGATACTTGCAAAACGAAGAGAAAACCCAGAGCTAGTGCAGAGACAAACAATCAGGTATACTGTAAAAGGTAAGCAATCCAAGTAACACTGCATACCCATGAAGTTCCACCAATAAAATACGATCCACATACAATCTGGGAAAAAAAAACTTTTCTTTTAAAACCTCTGGTTGTGACAGAAATATGCACTAAACTGGTTGATATTGCATGATCAGAAGTAATAGGATGAAATATCGAAAAATGGCTCCAATCAAAATTAACACTTTTTTTATGTTGATGATTTGACGCTAATACTTTCTGTTAGGGTAGGCATTGACTATGTGTTCTCCTACGGGGAAGTCAATGACTCTTTCACTGCTACTTGGATGAAGTAGGAGTCTCTGTAAGGTTGTGGACAGTAGGTGTCTCCAACAGACCTTAATGATGAATTTGGGACATTTGACCTTTGTAAGAATAGGAGGACAACTTTAAAATTCACAACAAAGTCATTAATGAAGACAAGGAAGGGAAAACATTCTAGTAAATTTTATGGGTATGGAGGGGGTTGCAGGAGAAAGGGAGACTATAATTACAGAAATGTAAAATGTAGTGTAAAAATAATTAGGCAGAAGAGAGGAAATTGCAGAATGAAATTGCCACAGATATCGAGCGATCAGTCAAGCATTAAAGGATGATGTTGTTACTGAGGTTGGAATGTAGATTAGTGCCTGATGCATTAGAAGCCAATCAAATTGGTAAGTGAGATGATGAAGCAGGCATTTAAGTTTTTAAGAAAAGTAGCGGCCAAGGGACTAAAGGGACATGAAAGTAGACTAGTAAAATATTCATAAACAGGGCTCAAATGGAAATCACTGGAGAGCGCTCAAGTAAAATCAGGAAAAGGAGGAGCTACAGCAGAAACTCGGAAGCTCATTAATAGCCTGGAGCTCCTGGAAGACTGATGAGATTCCAGTTGGATTAAAAATGCCCAAAGCATTCCCTTGGTAGTTATTGTCCTATTAGTGTGACATCTATTGTGAAAAAAGAGCGAACTTAAAGGATGCATTTCAGCTATAAGCCCGATGCTTATAGAAAGCCGAGATCATGTCAAATTCTGTGTAAATGCAGTTAATGAATGAGCTTTGAGACTCTCTCCTCTAGCTTTATACAGATGGAGCTCCATGATAAAATAGGCCATAAAACACTGCTGAATAAATTGGGAGCCCCATCTCCAGATGTTTGAGACAATTAACTGGCCAAAGTAGCCACTTACTGATGGGAACAGACTGCACAGGGGGCAGTGATTTTTCTCAATAATTAATTTTGCTTTCATAAAGATTATTAATAGTAACTTGCCCAAGAACGGAAGGTAGTTAAAGAGAAATATTACTTAATAAAGCAAAAGCAACTTTAAAAATGAGCAATCTCAAGATTATTCCTTCAAAGGAATGAGAAGGGTGAGTTTGGAAAACAATACTTTGTGCAGGAAGTTAATTCTGTGGACAGATCCTGCAACAAAAGTCAAATGTGAATTTTGAACATAAAGGGATTATATTTAAAAATACAGCCAGGAGTGGGCCCTTTCAGTTTCTTTGAGCAGTGCTGCCCCAGCAACCTATGGCAACCCTGATTTAACCCCAACCTAAACATGGGAAAATTTACAATGACCAAATAACCTACCCGGTCTGTCTTTGGACTGTGTGGGTGGGGGGGAGACGGACTGGAAAGTCTGGGGTAAACACAGACATTTCACAGGGAGGATGTACAGAGACTCCTTAAGGAGGGTGTTTGAATTGAACTCCGAATTCCAATGCCCTGTGCTGTAGGAGCGTTGCGCTAACCGCAATGCTACCGTGCTTCTGTGTGTGAAGGAGAAACGAAAAGGTGTCAGATAGGTCAGGTTGAACAACTAGCATTAGCATGGTACTTCCACCTACGTTTGTATTAAACATCACAAAGAATAAAAAATACTTAGAAATGTACTGCAGTAACAGATATTATGAAAAGTATTGCGATGAGAGAAAGATATCGCTATTAGATTTCGAAAGAACTTTAGCGTAATGCTGAAGATGTGATTCAGTGTGGGGAATATGGTGCCATGGGGATTATGGAACGATTGACACTAGAAATTCAAGGGACAAAGCTTATTAGAAACGCAGGAAATAATTGAAAGTGGAAACTCTTCGCTCTCCATATCGGAGATCATCAGGTCACCTATAACTAGGGTATTTCAGTACAGGGAAGAGAGAGGAAGAAGGGGCAATAGACATTTTATATCAGAGAGAGAGAAAAGACTAAGCACGCGGAGAAGTGCTTTGCGTGAAAGTGAAAGGAAGCAGGCAATGAATTCTCCAATAAACTGAAAACCAGAGCTGAGTGGAGGGGAGAATATCTTTCAATTTCGAAATGATAAACTGGAAATACTTTGAAAGCACATCTTGTGGCTCTCCACCTTAAACTAAAAATAAGAGTCAAAAATATGCTTTTTGGATTTTTTCATTACAGATGAATAGGCTGGTATGACGAGCAGCCTGAACGATAAAAAACATAAGAAAATAAGTGTGGAAGGAGGCCACCCTGAAGCCTGCCCTGTCATTTAATATCATCAGGGTTAATTCAAAAATAGGTTTTATTTGTCACCGGTGTATCAAAACATCGAATTGTATGACGAAATGTGTCACTTGCATCAACCACCAACACTGAGAACGTGCTGGGGGCAGAGCACAAATAGTGCCATGCTTCTGGCACCTACATAACATGCTCCCAACTTACTAGTCCTAACCCATACATCTTTGGAATGTGGAAGGAAACCCACATGTCCATGGGAAGAACGTTCACACTCCTTATAGACGGCAGTGAGTATTAAACCCCAATCATTGGTAACGTAATGCATTGCATTAGCTACTACTCTAGCAAGCTGCCCTCTTTTATCAACTTTGTCTTTAAATGTTGCCTATGGCCCGCCCTTCACAAACCTCTGGGCTGGAGAATTCCAGAGATTCACCAATGTCCTCCAGGAAAAGTTCCAAAGCACCTCCAATCATATGGTCTTTGATCTAACTTCCTGAAACTCCATGTCGTAATTTTAATTTCTATTCTGAGCAATGAGCTTTGATTTATTGTGAGGAACGCACAGAAACAAATCATTTGAATAGGAAAAGGGAAAACTGGGATGGTTAAAACTAAAAGTTTATTTCATTCATTCCTGAGATGTGGTTGTCACTGGCAAAGCCAACATGTGAAACCTTGACCATAAGCTGCTTATAAGTAGGTTCAAGTTCAAGTTTATTGTTATTTAGCCATAAATGTATACTTCAAACAAAACAATGTTCCTCTGGACCAAGGTGCACAACACAGCACATGTAACTTATGTAAAACATATGAAGCAATATTACCACAAATAAATTAACAAGTAATAAAATATGTCCCAGAAGATTGACATATAGCATAATTTATGAAACAAGTTAAAAAGTAAATCAAGTCGTCAAACTTATTTCATTTAACTATATACTTGTATATCATCAAACAAGACAACTTTTCTCTGGACTAGAGTACAAAGCACAGTAATACACATACCATGCATATAACACATAGTATCTTAGGACAGTAAGAATCAACTCCACAATGAATCATACATGGATAAACAATGTAAAGTGCATAAACTAAATATTGTAGGGTACACTGCAAATTATCTGGAGGCACTTTGAATATGATGCAGCAAGGATTTCAGAGGCCTAATGGCCTGAGGGATGAAGCCAGATAGATGGATAGGATCCTTGACAATACAAAGAGACTTGTGTATGCCGGGATCCTGATAAATATCCCCCATGGACGGTAGGGTCATCCCGATGTTCTTCTCGGCCATTCTCCCAGTCCTTTGTAGGAACTCCTGCACTGATGCTCTGTTGCTCCCATACCAGATGGAGATGCAGCTTGTCAGTATGCTCTTAATGGTACTCCGGTAAAATTCAGTTAAGATTGGAGAGTGGGAGCATAGCTTGCCTCAGTCTCTTCAGTAAGCAGTATAATGCTTCATAAGTGATGAAGCTTGGGTGGTGGCAGGGAATTCAATAGTTTAATGGCCTGGGGAAAGAAGCTGTTTTCCATCCTAACAGTTGTCCTAATGCTAGAGTACCTTCTCCTGCCTGATGCTAAAGGATCAAAGAGATAGTGGACGGATAATGGAGAGTCACTTAAAGTAGCTGTAGTTCACATGTCCTCAACTTTCACCTCCTAGAGAAATCTTAGAAACTATTCTTGTGCAAGAATGGGAGAATCTCCTTAGTCTGATTGCCTCCTCTACGGTACATGTTTACACTCACACCTAACTGTAAATTCTAAGTTGAGTTATCATTCATATTGTAGGCATAGGTAGTGAACAAACAAATCATTTTCAGTTTACTTTTCAAAATTGGATTTTGCTGGCAAAAAAAACTAAAGAAATAAAATAAGATGCGGAACAGCGTTGGGGTAAAAACATGACATAGAATCTGTACTCTGGGAACAATATCTTTAAACTAATGTAATTAACTGTGAGGGGCTTCAACATCAGCATGGACAACCTAGGCCAAAGGGTCTGTTTCTGTACTATAAAATTGCATTGCACTCATTTATTTCCAAGCAACTTCTCGTAGAATATTGACAGTTGTGCAACACTTCATATGTTTATCTTCTATATGATATTCTAATTGAATTTTAGGAAATTACATTCAGTTTCAATGTTTTAGACAGCTCAAGTATTTTAGAGTTAGATACAACCTAATCTTTCTATAATTTAATCACAACTATATTATACATAAAGGATTCAACCATTAGAATTTATTTTTTGCAGACTTGATCTGAATTTTGTGGAACAGTAGAATGGGTAGGATCCTCTCTTTCAGCTAGTGGTGGTTAGAGACAGTCGGATATTCTTGGTGCATAAATACAGGATTGCAGACAAGTCCAGCCTCTCCTTTCCCCACTGTCAGAATCTTAGGTACAAGGGATATCAGTAATGTCCAATAACTGAACTGGAGCTGCCAATATCACATTATGGTTACAAGAGGTTGGATGCAGAGTGACAAGAGATTCTTCAAAGATGTTTGATTATCTTTTAGATTCCACAATTCATAATTAGACATTGAATAATAAACTCTTCTTGGGCTTCAAACCAGGTACACGTATCGATTATAACTGACAGTTTGATGACAAACTCTTTCATCTTCATCAGGGATGATGCCTGGGCATGTCTAATCCGGAGGTATTTATACTCCTGTACTCCATCCCTCCTGATTGGTGAGCCCTCATCCAATCAGGTTTCCGCTCTTCCTCCTTGTTCGCAACTGAATTTCAGTTCTTACTTAGCGCAAGACTTTCATCTTTGTTAAACCTCTTTTCCTTTAGTTTTATTTCAACAGCTTCCTTTACCAGGCGGTCCCAAAAGCCATTGGCATGGCACAGCAGTTTTGTGCCGTGGAAGTTAATCCTATGGCCATTGCGAATACAATGTTCTGCTACCGCCGATTTCTCCAAACGGATTCACCTCCTGTGGTCCTGGAGACACATTTCCACTGTGCATCCCATCTGGCCGAAACACGCTGCTCCGCGTTCACAGGGAATCCTGTAAACGGCAGCCAAACTGACTTCCAGTTCATCTCTGACCTACATAAGCCATGACCTTATGGGTTTGTGGATGGTTTTAATCCAGTATTTCTTCAGGATCATGGCGATCCTTCCAGAAACTTTGAAAATATAGGGAAGACAGGCAGTAGTGATGGGTTCCTCCTTGATGTTAGGTTTCCTGGTTTTTCTGTCAGCGCTTTTAAACATAAGATCATTTTTTTTAAAACACTGAATAATTAATTACCTGTTAGGATAAACCCAAAATAACTACACTCATGAAGTTCAACATGATCCAGGATAGGATAGTTGCCTCTCTTTGCCACTGTAATGGACTCACTTCACTCCTTCCTTGGTGCACTGACCATAAGACCTTAAAACCATAACACTTAGAAGGAAAATTAGGCAATTTGTCCCATTGAGTCTGCTCCACCATTTATTTGCCCTCTCAACCCCAGTCTCCTGCCTTCTTCCTATAACCTTTGATGTCCTAGCTGATCCACAACCTATCAACCTCTGCTTTAAACTTGCCCAATCACTGGCCTCCTCATTTGTCTGTGGCAATGAATTCCATAGATTCACCACCCTTTGGGGTGTCCCTACTCATCTCTGCTCCAAATGGATATCCTTCTGATCCTAGACTCTCCCACTATTGGAAACATCCTCTCCATGTCCACTCTATCTAGCACTTCCAGTAATGGGTAAATTTCAATGAGATACCCCATCATACTTCTAATCTCCAGTGAGCACAGACCCAGAACCATCAAGCACTCCTCATACATTAACTTTTTCATTCCCAGGACAACTCTTGTAAAGTTCCTCTGGACCCTTTCCAATGACAGTACATTCTTCTTCAGATATCGGGCCAAAAGCTGGTCACAATACTACAAATACATTGTGACCAATCCCTACAGAGGCCCAGCATCAGATTTGTGCTTTTATATTCTCGTCCTCTTGAAATGAATGCTAACATTTGCCTTCCTTATCACCGACTCAATCTGCAAGTTAACCTTCAGGGAATCCTGCACGAGGACTCCCAAGTCCCTTTGCACCTCTGATTGACTTGGGAATGAAAAGGTTAATGTATGAAGAGTGCAATATCCTAGTGGTAACATTTAATAGAACTGTTAGCGAGGGTTTAAACTAATTTGGCAGGGGGATGGGAACTGGAGTGATAGGGTTGAGGGAGGGGAAAACAGAAATAAATCAAAGATAGTGTGCAACAGAGATGATAGAAAGGACAGGCAGGAGATGAGGCTTAATCACATGAGTGGCATGAGTTAGAGGGCAATAGAAGTGTGGTGCAGTTAAAACAGAAAGAAACAAACACTGGACTGAAAGTGTTATATTTGACTGCACGCAACATAAGGAATAAAAGGGAAGATCTTGAAATTCAGCTACAGATTGGCAAATATGATGTTGTGGCCAACTCTGGAACATAGCTAAAGAATGCCTGCTATTGGGAGCTGAATGTCCAAGGATATATGGTGTATCAGAACGATAGGTCAGTAGGCAGAAGGGGTGGTGTGGCTCTGTGTATAAGAAATAATATTAAATCACTGGAAAGAGATGACATAGGATTGGAAGGTGTAGAGTCTCTATGGTTTGAGTTAAGAAATGGCAAGGGTAAAAGGACCCTAATGGCAGTTGTATACAGGCCTCCAAACAGCAGCCGGGATGTGGATTACCAATTACAGCAGGAGATATAAAAGGCATGTCCGAAAGGCAATGTCATGATAACCGTTAGGGATTTTAACATGAAAGTGGATTGGGAAAACCAGATCAGTTCTGAACCTCAAGAGAGAGAATTTGTAGAATGTCTGAAGGATGGCTTTTTAGAACAGCTTGTCGTTGAGCCCACTAGGGGATCGGCTGTTCTGGATTGGTGGTTGTGCAATGATTTGGAGGTGATAAGAGAGCTTAAGGTTAAGGAACCCTTGGGGAACAGTGATCACAATATGATTGAGTTCACATTGAAATTTGAGAGGGAAAAAATAAAATACAATGTGTCGGTATTTCAGTGGAATAAAGGGAATTACAATGGCATGAGAGAGGAACTGGCAAAGTTGACTGGAAAGGGACATTTGGAGGAAGGACAGTAGAGCAGCAATGGCTGGAGTTTCTGCAAAAAATGAGGGTGTGCAAGACAGATATATTCCAAATAAGAAGTAATTTTCAAAGGGAAGAAAGACACAACTGTGGCTGACAAGTGAAGTCAGAGCCAAAGTAAAAGCAAAAGAGAGGGCATACAAGGAAGCCAGAGCTGGTAGGAAGATAGGGGATTGAGAAGCTTTTAAAAACTTGCAGAAGGAAAGAAGGTCATTAGGAAGGAAAAAATGAATAATGAGAGGAATCTGGTGACTAATATCAAAGAAGATACTAAAATATTTTTTAAATATATAAAGGATAAAAGAGAGTAGATATACGATCAATACAAAATCATGCTGGACGTACTGTAATGAGAAATGCAGAGATGGCAGATTTTTGCATCAGTTTTCACAGTGGAAGATGTCTGCAGTATACCGGACATTCAAGATTGTCAGGGAAGTGAAGTTTGTGCAGTGAAAATTACAACTGAGAAGGTGCTCAGGAAACTTAATGGTGTGAGGGTGGATAAATCTCCTGGACCTGATGGAATGCACCCTTGGGTTTTGAAGGAAGTAGCTGAAGAGATTGCAGAGGCATTATTGATGATCTTTCAAGAATCGATAGATTCTGCCATTGTACCAGATGACTGGAAAATTGCAACTGTTACTCCGCTTTTTAAGAAGGGTGGGAGGCAGCAGAAGGAAACTATAGACCTATTGCCTGACATCAGTGACTGGGAAGTTGTTGGAATCGATTGTTAGGGATAATATTACCGAGTACCTGGAGGCACATGACAAGATAGCCCAAAACCAGCGTGGTTTCCTGAAATGAAAATCCTGCCTGACAAACCTACTGCAATTCTTTGTGGAAATTACAAGCAGGGTAGACAAAGGAGATGCAGTAGACATGGTGCACTTGAATTTTCAGAAGGCCTTTGACAAGGTGCTGCTCATGAGGCTGCTTAGCAAGATAAGAGCCTGTGGAATTATAGACAAGTTACCAGCACAGGTGGAGCATTGACTGGTCAGCAGAAAACAGCGAACGAGAATAAAGGGATCCTATTCTGGCTGGCTGCCGGTTACTATTTGAGTTCCACAGGGGTTGGAGTTGGGACCGCTGCTTTTTATGATGTATGTCAATGATCAGGACTATGGAATTAATAGATTTGTGACTAAATTTGCTGATGATTTGAAGATAGGTGGAGGAGTGGGTAGTGTTAAGAAACAGAGCTTGCAGAGAGACTTAGATAGTTTAGCAAAATGGGCAAAGAAGTGGCAAATGAAATACAATGTTGGAAAGTATATGGTCATGCAATTTGATGGAAGAAATAAATGGGCAGACTATTATTTAGATGGGAAGAGAATCCAAAATGGAGAGATGCAGAGGGACTTGGGAGTCCTTGTGCAAGATAGCCTATAGCTGAATCGGTTGTGAAGAAGGCAAATGCAATGTTGGCATTCATTTATTTGTAGGGGTATAGAATATGAGAGCAGGGATGTGATGTTGAGGCTCTATAAGGTGCTCATGAGACCACATTGAGTATTGTGTGCAATTTTGGGCTTCTTATTTTAGAAAAGACACACTGACATTGGAGAAGGTTCAGAGAAGATTCACAAGAATGATTCCAGGAATGAAAGGGTTACTGTATGAGGAACGTCTGGCAGCTCTTCGGCTGTATTCCCTGGAGTTCAGGAGAATGAGGGGGGATCTCATAGAAACATTCCAAATGTTAAAAGGCCTGAACAGATTAGATATAGCAAAACAATTTCCCATGGTAGGGGATTCTGGGAAAAGAGGACACGATCTCAGGATTGAAGGATTTTCTTTTAGAACTGAGATGTGGAAAACTTACTTTAGTCAGAGGGTGGTAAATCTGTGGAATTTGTTGCCACGAGCGTCTGTGTAGGGCAAGTCATTGGGTGTATTTAAGGCAGAGATAGATAGGTTCTTGATTAGCCAGAGCATCAAAGGGTATGGAGAGAAGGCAGGGGAGTGGGGATGACTGGAAGAATTGGATCAGCCTATGTTTGAATGGCAGAGCAGACTCGATGGGCCAAATGACCTACTTCTGCTCCAATATCTTATGGTCTTATAATTATTTCTGTACCTTTGGATCTAGATCCTGGAATTCCCTAACTTCATTGAGGGAGTAGAGTCATTACAAGAACTGCACACTATTTTAAGAGCAAAATCTTCTGATGCTTTCTTGGAACAGAAGTAGGCAAGAAGCATGCGGAATGCATTTAAAATAAAAAATTTTATCTTATAACAAATACAGGCAAATTGCCAGTAGTCAGAAACAAGTCCCTAGGTCTGAAACTCATAGTACAAACCTCAAGAAAGAATAGAAAATTATTCAGCCTTTCATCTCTCCTTGTTCCACAGAGCCTGTACAACCTAACTATTATAGAATCATTCCCACAAATTAATCTTTTTATATGCATCATGTACGATTTCCTTTTGACTCAAACTTACTTGAAGAATAGGTTTCTTATTCTGTAATGTGTTCTTGTCATTCATTTAGCCATCTTTTCCCATATAACTAGTTCTGTCATAATCTCCAATCAAGCTATCGAAGCTCCCTTCAAATGTAATGCAGTATTTACCCTAGAAAGTGCCTAGAAATTGGATTTCCCCCACATTTGGAGCTAGTGTACTGTTATTGCCAAATAGAATGTCATTAAAATTTGCAAAATTGGATTATTTTTGCTTTAGAGAACAGTAATTAGGTGTAAATGTAACATTTCACAGAGCCAGCAATAGTGGTTCAAATCCCTTCGCTGTCTGTAAGGAGCCTCTATATTCTTCCTGAGACCTTTTGGGCTTCTTCTGGGTGTTCTGAATTCCTCCCACATTCCAAAAACATATGGGCTAGGGTTAGTAACCTGTGGACACGTTCTGCTGCTGCCGGAAGCATAACGACACTCGTGGGCTGTCCCCAGCACACCCTCGGACTATGTTGGTCATTGACATAAATGACACATTTCACTGTATGTTTCAATGCACCGGTGACAAATAAGGCTAATCTTTAATCTAATATTTAAGAAATCATTATCAGTATGTACTCTTTTAGAAGTATTAAAATCTGACCTGCACATTTCATAGTAATTGCCACTAATTAGGTAGGGAGCAACGATGGGTTTGCATAGGAAATTTAACATAGTACATTGCAGCATTATACAGGCCATTTGGCCCACAATGTTGTGCCAACTTTTTAACCTACTGTACAATTAATCTAACTCTTCTCGCCTACGTTGCCCTTCTCTTTTCTATCATCCATATGCCTACATAAAATTTCTTTAATGCCCACAATGTCTTTAATGCCTCTTCTTATTGCTTCTACCACCATCCCCTGCAGGGTACTCCATTCACTCATCAGTCTCTGTGCTTAAACGAAAAACTTATTTCTTACATCCCCTCAATACTTTCCTCCAATAACCTTAAAAGTTATCTTAAAAACAAATCCCTTTATATTAGCCATTTCTGCCCTGGAAATAGTCTCTGATTATACATTTGATCGATGCCTCTTGTCATCTTGTGTATTTCTATCAAGTAACCTCTCATCCTCTTTCATACCACACCAGAGAAAAAAGCTCTAGTTCACACATCCAAACCTAATAAGACGTAATCTCCAGTTCAGACAACACCCTTGCAAATCTCCTCTGCATCCTCTCTAAAGTTTCCACATGCTTCCTATAATGATGCAACCAAAAATGAACACAATTTTCCTGGCATCATCTTATAGAACAGCAACATTACCTCATGGCTCTTGAACTCAGTTCCCTGATGAATGAAGGCTAAGACACCATATGCCTTTTTAACTGCACGACAACACTTGAGGTATCTATGGACCCACGTTGGTCAGTGTTGTTGATGTGATCCCTCCCTGGTAGACTGGAGAATACAGCTTGGAGTAGCCCTTTCCTGAGCATGGATTGGGCTAGTTTACTCGCTGTGGCCAAGATGGCCCCACACTTATTCTATTTGCATCCTAGCATCCTTGATCTCCATTTATCTCAGAGAATGTTTTAAATCCTATATTCTGAACACCACCATGAGGTATTCCATGAGACAATGAGATAAGAGCAAAGATTGTAAATTGCAAACTTCTTATTCATTTTTATGTAGGTCTCTCAACTTCATCATTGTGTACTCTTGATTTAATGCGAGATGAGAGTGAACTTTGTAAGTTGTAAACTTTTAATCCATTTTCAGTCTGTAAGTAAATAATGGGCACTATCTAAACTACTTGGATAACATCGTCGTGTGCAGGAAATAAGCAAAGGAAAATACATTTGTTTGCAAGTGAATAGGACAGTGTACAGTAGCCAGAAATTCATAAAAGTGAGAAAATTCTTCCAATAATGTGCAATATTGCTTTTTAAATGTGATATTTTTACATAATAAAAGAAGCAGGTGGATCCAATATCAAGACAGCTGTGTTCAACCTCTCTCATTTTCTCCAAAACTCGCAACGACTCTGCATATGCACTTAATCTCTTTTTGCAATTTATCTGCAAACTCCCCTCCTTGAGAAATCCTTCCACAACACGAATTCTATCTTCAACAACATTTCCCATTTATTTACTCTTTGACTCAAATATTATCTGAAGTTAATTGAACAAAATCAAAAGTATAAAACCTAAGGAACAGTTTGCCTTTTAAAATGCTTTAAAGCAACTGAACATAGCAATCTCTGACAGCTGCTTTGCTGGTGGGTTGTCAACTGCACGTTCATTTGACTGTTGATTCGTACATATACTCAGTTATCACTTTATTTGGTACATCTGTGCACCTGCTCATTAATGCAAATATCCAATCAGCTAATAATGTGGCAGCAACTCACAGCATAAAAACATGCAAACATGGTTAAGAAGTTCAGTTGTTGTCCAAACCAAACATCATTGACTTTGACAAGGAATGATTGTTGGTGCCAGACGGGGTGGTTTGAGTACCTTAGAAACTGCTGATCTCCTGGGATTTTTACACACAAAAGAGCTCCAGAGTTTACAAAGAATGGTGCAGAAAACACAAAAAAAAATCGAGTGGCAGTTCTGCAGCAAACATATGTTAATGAGAGGGATCAGAGGAGAATGGCAAGACTAGTTCAAGCTGACAGGAAGGCAACAGTAACTCAAATAACCAGGTGTTACAACAGTGGTGACAAAAGAGCAATTTTACTAGATTCAGGAGATGTCTAATAAAGTGGCCACAGACTGTATCTGCAAACTCCGCACTTTCAGGACGCCTTTCAGAAAAAGATTTTGACCCATTGACAAAATTTCCTATCTTTGATTCAAATATTATACAAAGATAATTGAACAAATGTCAAATGTGTAATATTGAAAGCATGCCTTTTAAAATGCTTTAATACACAAAAAGCAAAAGCAACTGAATGTAGCAATTTCTGACAATTGCTTTGCTGGTGGGTTGTCAACTGCATGTTCATTCGATCTTTGTTTGCTCTGCATTTTTCAACCAGTCAAATTAGCTCAATTAGTAGTGGAACATTTGGGGTGCATAGATGTTAGAGGTTTGCTGGCTGTACTTTATGTTAATGCAACTTTAATACTCTCTAATGTTGCCAATCTGTATTTTATTCCTTGGTGACAAAGCAGTGGTTTCTTTAAATGCATTTCTCTCACTTCTGGGTTACTAATGAGGTCACTCTAAACACAAGCTTCAGTCTGAATTATTCAGATATTTTATGCTTTGTGTTCGGGTACTTGACATTTAATCCAACAGCAATATCCTGATGTTGCATGCTGTCAGGTCCGAGGCATTACCTGAAATGAGATTTATGAATGTAATGTTCCAAAAAGCCTATGAAACTGGCTCTGTAAGAAAAGTGAATCTCGTCTCAGTGGTCACTTCTGGGTGGGGAGAACGCTGGCAAGTTCATAACGACAGATTACTATATTTGAATAATTGTAAACATCTCATGAATAAATAAGTTGTTGAGTGGCATAAACATTTTGATTTGTCTTAATTGGAATCATAGAATTTCATTAAATTAGAACTGTACACTTAGTGGCCACTTTATTAGGTACACATGTACACCTGCAGGTGTGCAATTGTTGTTCAGACTAAACATCAGAATGGGGAAGAAAAGTTATCTAAGTGATTTTGACTGTGGAATAATTGTTGGTGCCAGATGGGGTGGTTTGAGTATCTCAGAAACTACTGATCTCCTGGGATTTTCACACACAACAGTCTTCAGAGTTTACAGAGAATGGTGTGAGAAAACAAAATCCAGTGAGCAGTAATTCTGTGGGTGAAAATGCTTTGTTAAATGGAGATACCAGCGGAGAATGGCTAGCCTGGTTCAAGCTAACAGGGAGGCAACAGTAACTCAAATAACCACGTGTTACAACAGTGATGTGCAGAAGAGCATCTCTGAGTGCACAATGCATCAAAGTCAACAGCAGAAAACTACGAACGTTCACTCAGTGGCCACTTTAATAGTGACATAAAGTACCCAATAGAGTGGCCATTGAGGGTAGAATTGCAATAAATTAGAACACTATATCATCCTAATTAGCCCAACATTGTTTTTTATATTATCAGCGTATTATATATTAGAATTATATAAAGGATATATAATTATATTATCCTCTTCCCACAGAACATCATCTAACTCCTTCCATCAGTTACTCCTTTCCCCCACCCTTCACATTTCTGTCAGCGTAGTTAATACTGCTGTTACAACTACTTTAAATGATGGGGAATTCTGCATTGCAACATTCTCTCAATAAACAGGCTTCCTTTTAACTACTTATTAGTGACCTGGATTTGGAATCTGCAACTTTTAACTGATTCAGAGGATTTAAGGGCAGATAATTCCAGTTGTGAGAAAATACTGAAAGCCGTAAGATTTAGGAAGCAGAATTAGGCCATTTGGCCCATAGAGTTTGTTCTATCATTTAATTGTAGCTTTTTTTTTACTTAATCCCGTTCTCCTGTCTTCTCATAACCCTTAACCCCTTTAACAGAGCATTTCAGTCCCTGGTTTAATGACTTAGTTTTCCAGGAAAACAAATTCCACCCCTCTGGCTAATTCCTCCTTATCTCAGTTTGAGAGGGATGCTCCCTCTGATTCTGGACTCTTCTGCTAATGGAAACATCCTTTCCACATCCACTCTGTACAGGCTTTGCGGTATTAAAGTAATTGCCAAGTAACTGTGGAGTGAAAGAAGCACATACTGAACTGCACTACAGTAGTTAGGAAATAATTTGTATTTCTTTTATATCACTGTTGCCGGGTCAATGGTTGCTATGTGGAAAACCCTCTGGTCAAGTACTTTGTCTATGTTAATGCCTTGATGTGCTGTGGTTGTATTATTATAGCTTGAAGCATGAAAATCCACTGTCACGTTCAGACTACAGAAACACAAAAAAATCAGTTAAGATTTACCAGAGTAAGGGTAACTAACAATGCAGTAATCTAGTGAGATAATGTTTCAGTTAGAGCCATAGAATCATAAAGAAGCACAGCACTGAAACAGGCCCTTTGGCCCATCTAGTCTGTTCCTGCTCCCATTGACCTGCACCGGGACCATAGCCCTCCATACCCCTACATTCCATATACCTACCCAAACTTCTCTTAAACATTGAAACCAAGCTCACATGCACCACTTGCACTGGCAGTTGCTTCCAGACTCTCACAGCCCTCTGAGTGAAGAAGTTTCCCCTCATGTTCCCCTTAAACTTTTCACCTTTCACCCTTTACCCATGACCTTTTTTAAAAATAATTTTTTATAAAATAATTCAATAAAGAGTAACTTATTAATTTCAATACTGATAAATGATTTATTATTTGGACTTGTGTAATGTCAAAGGCGTGGAACTTCTTTTGGTGTTACAGAAAAAAAATCCCTGGCTAATTGGAGTAAGAATTGCCTTGGAGGTCTTTAACATCTAGATCAAGGACAGCCCTGCAGAATTCTACTGCCTGATCTATCCCTAGGGTATCTATAAGTTCAGGGAATTATCTATAATGATCGTGTAAGAGTCTGAAATGACTGCTGTTATAGAGTATCAGTTTTCAAAATATTTTATGAATATGAGCAGGCTGACTATTAACACTTCAGTGAATTTAATGCTTATCAAGGGAAGATAGAAGCTTCCCTCTTTCAGACAGCGGGTAAGCTTTAAGGAGTCTCTTGTTGGGGATAGCAGAAGCAGGTTGCAATGAAAAACTCACACTACTTTTCCCCAAGCTCATTAAAGGAAATATGCACAAAATGCTGGAGGAACTCAGCCAGTTGTGCAGCATCTATGGAGGGGAATAAACAGTCAATGTTTTGGGCTGAGCCCCTTCATCAGGACTGGAGAGGAATAAGGCAGAATGTTTGGCGGGGGGTCGAGGGGGAAGGAATGCAAGATGGCAGGTGACTGGTGAGTCCAGGCGAGGGGACAGATGGGTGAGTGGCAGAGGGAGGGATGAAAAAAGAAGCTGGGAAGGGATAGGTGGAAAAGGTAAAAGGCTGAAGGAAAATGATTCTAATAGGAGAGGATCATGGAAAGCAGAGGCAAACCAAAGGGAGGTGATGGACAAGTGAGAAGAGAAAGAGTGAAAGGCGAACAAGATTGAGAAATGGGAAAACTGGAGAACGGGGAAGGGGAAAAAAAATTACCAGAGGTTGGAGAAACTAGCCACACTATGACTTCAGCGAAAAATCCAAGTTGTTCTGTGTTGGGCTAGAAGCTGCTTTTATGAGGCTCACTAGCCTTGGGAGCTGGTCCAAGACAGTTCAAGTAGATTCAACACTCTTGCAAATCACCGAGTAAAGAGTTTGAGCATGCCTGCTTCTTTCAAACAAAAGTTTGAAAGCAATGTTCAAATGTCTATTTAAATGAACATTTTCTTTAAAATCTTCAATGAATGTCAGAAGTCTCCAATCTAAGAAAAATCTTCATAGATTTTAATCACCTGGCCTTCTCCCTATATTACATCGCTTCCCATTAACACCATCTAGGAATTCTCCAGAGGTTCTGTTTTTATTGCAGACTATCAATTTTACAGAGCAGTAGTCATAAAAATATTATAAAATGTAATGAATCAATCTTCTTATGAGCAGTTTGAGCTTTACGATGACTGAAGTCCAAGATGAGATGATCCAGATTTTTCCTGTCTTGTGTTTTATTCATTCCTGTCTCTGCCCTGTTTAAATACTCTAATAATCTGGGCACTCCACTTCACAGAGAGGCTGCAGCATAGAAACTTATAAAGCCCAATCTATCATGAAAGCGAACGTCTCTCCCACTGACTTGTCTGTACTTGCTGCTGCCTTGGGGAAATAGCCAACATAAATAAAGACCTTCCAACTGCGGACTTTCTTTCTTTCCCCCTTCCTATTGGGCAGAAGTTTGAAAGCATATACCACTAATCTCAAAGAGAGCTTTTGTAAACATGGAGCGCTGTCACAGGACAGTAGCATCCATCGTTAGGGACCCCACCACACAGGTCATCCTCTCTTCTCATTGCTGCCATCAGGAAGAAGTTACAGGAGCCTCAGGACTCACACCACCAACTTCAGAAACAGTCGTTACCTCTCATCTCATCAGGCTCCTGAACCAGAAGGATAACAACTCTCAACTTCACTTGCCCCATCACTGAACTGTTCCCACAACCTATGGACACACTTTCAAGGACTCTTAATCTAATGTTCTTGATATTCATTGCTTACTTTTGTTCCACTTCTGTACTTGTACAGTTTGTTGGCTCTTACATGTTGGTTGTCCACTCTGTTGGGTGCAGTCTTCATTGATTCTATTATGGTCCTTGGATTTATTGAGTATGCCGGTAATAAAATAAATCTCAGGGTTGTATGTGATGACATATATGTACATTGAAAATAAATTAATTTAGTTTTTTTGAACTTTGTTGTAAGAATCTTAAAGGGACCATTTATGCAATAAAGATGAACTCTTGAACTCTCAATTTACTGCTTTGTGGCCCTTGCATTTTATTGGTTTACCTGTATTGTATTTTCTCTGTAACTCTTAACATTATAGTCTCTATTCTGTTTTATCCTTGTTAATTTTCCAGCTCAATGTTCTTGCACCTGAAAAGTTCTGTCTGTGTGGCATGCAACAAAATTTTTCACTGTGTCTTGGTTCATGTGACAATAATAAACCAAATAAAAAATCTTAAGAAATGTCCCAACAAATATGGTGTTCCATTTAAATCTTTCCCCACATTACTTTACCTCACTCTTGTCCTGGTCTAGTATTGCTTAAACTCTATTTAAGTAACTCCCTTTTCTCTGTACCGGTTTCCCCTTAAAGCCTCCATGTGGTAGCAAGTTCCACATACTAATCATTCTACTGGTTTTTGGGTTCTGTTTGTGGACTTCAGTTCAGAATGCTGCTTGCTTGCAGTTATTGTTTGCATGATTCATTTCTCTCTCTCTTCCCTGCATGTTGGAGGGTTGGTTGATTTTTTTAATGGGTTCTTTTAGGGTTCCTTCTTTCATGGCTGCCTGTCAGGAGATAAATCTCAAGGCTGCATAATGTATATACAAGGGGTGTTTGATAAGTTTGTGGCCTAAGGTAGAAGGAATCAACTTTAGAAAACCTAGCACATTTATTTTTTGACATAGTCCCCTCCTACATTTACACACTTAGTCCAGCAGTTGTGAAGCATACAGATCCTTCTTTATAGAGGTCAGCGTCTTGGACCTCCAGCAAGTCATCCACAGCAGTGATGACATCATCATCAGTGTCAAAATGGTGACTATTGAGCTCCTTCTTCATCTTGGGGAGCAGGTGGTAGTCAGAGGGTGCCAAATCAGGTGAATAGGGCAGGTGTTCGACGAGTTTGAATCCGCATTCCGGGATGGCAGCCATCGCCACTGTGACTTGTGGGCTGGAGCGCTGTCCTGGTGGAAGAGGACTCCTCTTGTCAGCTTTCCACGCCAAATCTTCTTGATTTTCTCCCACAACTGTCTCAAGAGATCAGCATAGTAGGCCCCTGTAACAGTGTGACGCTTTCCCAGGTAGTCCACCAGCAGCACTCCCTTTGCACCCCAGAAAATGGAGGCCATCACCCTGCCTGTGGACATCACCGACTTGGCTTTCTTGGCAGCCGGAGATCCTGGGTGTTTCCACTGTTTCGCTTGTTCTTTTGTCTCTGGTTGGAAGTGATGGATCCAAGCCTCATCCATGGTTACAAATTGCTGGAGAAATCGCTTGGGATCCGCCTCAAAAATGGCTAGATTATCCCTTGACATGTTGTGCCGATTCCGCTTCTCATCAGGCCCAAGGAGTTTTGGGACTCAGTGTGGTCATTTGGAGTTTGTTGTGGATAACTGCACAGACGTGTTCCTGGGAGATACCCAGCTCTGTGCAATGTACCGCCGTGTTATTCGTCGATCTGTCAAGATCATGTCATGGATCTTGTCAAAGGTCTCCTGTGAGGTGACTGACAGACATTCCAAGACGGGGTCATCTTTCAGGCTCTTTCTGCCACGTTTGAATTCAGAAGCACACTTCTTCACCATGCTGTAAGAAGGGGCACCCTCTCCTAGCATTGAAACCATGTCCTTGTGGACCTCCTTGGGTGTTAAGCCCTTGAGACCGAGGTAGCGGATGACTGCGGAAAGGCCAATGTTGTCCATTTTCTCAGACAGTGCTTACTTGGAATTTTCAATGATCTGAAACAGAAATACCACGAAAGTTACTAACTTCAAAACTTCCGCATAATCACTCAAAGAGTTGAACTGTACGTGCATGTAACGAGAGCTGTATAACTCAACTCCTTCTACCTTGGGCCACGAACTTATCAATCATGCCTCGTATACATACTTTTATAATATATAAACTTTGAACTTTGGTTCGAGGAGATCCACTACTGTAACTACCATCTTTATACTTTCTTAACTTGGCCATCGTTTCACCTGGATATATTACATTTTCTGACTTGCCTTTGGGCATCCTTTCCTTTGGTGTTATTTCTGTGCCAACGAGTAGAAACTATCTCGATTTCCTTGCAGCAGGTTAGTTTTCACCTTGCACATTTTTTCCCAGTAGTGAAACGTAGACTCGTCGCTGCATTACAATTACAGCAAAAGCCCTCTGCACCATTGACTATATCTACAAGTAGCACTGCCTGAAGAAAGCAACATCCACCATCAAGGACCCCCATCACCCAGGCCATGTTCTCTTTTCACTGCTGCCATCAGGAAGGAGGAAGAGGAACCTTAGGTCCCCACACCACTAGGTTTAGGAATGGTTATTACCCTTCAGCCTTCAGCTTCCTGAAACAGCATGGAATACTTCATTCACATCAACACTGAACTGATTCCACAACCTATGGGCTCAGTTTTAAGGACTCGACAATTCCTGTTCACTGTAGTATTTATTTATACATTATAGTTTTTTTTAATATTTGCACAGCTTGCCTGCGTTTGGACATTGATTGTCAGTTTTTGTGTGTAGTTCTTCATCAATTCTGTCGTATTACTTTGTTCCACTGTATATGCCTGCGTGAAAATAAATCTCACAGTAGTACTTGGTGACAATAAATTTGATAATAAATTCACTTTGAACTTTGAGGTGTATATCAGTTTCTGGCAAGCCAGCCATGTGGCCAACGTTCACAGGTCTGGCTACAATATCATTAATAGAGGTGATTTCAGGCACATGGTCTTTGACTACCAGCTGTTCCATCAAGAGTGATAAGATAGTGATGAACAACAGGAAACATAGTTGGCAGAAGAGACTGAGGATTCTGGGACCTGGGGCAACAGGTGCTCAGCAGGGTGATCTGCATCCATGTGGGAGAAAGGGATTATTAATGTTTTGGGTTAAAACCTGCTTTGACGGTTTCCCCTGCTTCTCCTACTCTTCCGGATTTCACAAACCTCAAGCCATTAGCATCAAATATAAATATTCCTCCGATCTGATTGATTGTTTTAATTTAGAGACACAGGATGAGAATTGGCCCTTCTGGCCCAGTGATCCTGCACCACCCGATTACACTCATGTGACCAATTAACTCATAAGTCTTTCTAATATGGGAATAAACCAAAGGACCCAGAGGAAACCTGGCCACTGGGGGAACGTACAAATCCTTACAGACAGCAGTGGAAGACAACCTGGGTTGTTGGTGCTTTAAAAGTCTTAAGCTAACTGCTGCACTATTCGTGCCATTCCCAAGATCTGCTACCTTAGCGCAAGCATCAGATGGAACATATTCCCACTCTACTGCTTACAGGTTAAACTCACTAGATTTAATTTCTAATCCCCAAAGTCATTTAAACTGGGTGATATTATTGATCCTGAGGTACATCTCCTCTGATTTGTAATTCAGTGGAAACCAAATTAGTGGCTCGTATATTGGAGTGTGCCACAGTCGTGTGACACTATTGCATCTCAGGGCATCGGAGTTCGGAGTTCATTTCTGACGCCGTCTGCAGGGCGTTTGTATGTCCTTTCCATGAGTGTGTGGGTTTCCTCAGGGTGTTTCAGTTTCCTCCCACGGAATAAAGATGTCCCAGTTAGTTGGTTAACTTGTCATTGTAAATTATTCTATGATTAGACGAGGGTTAAATAGGCGTAATGCAGGGAGGAGAGGCTCATGGTGCCAGAAGGGCCCGTTACGTGCTGTATCTCCAAAATAATAATAGGAGGCTGGTTCAACATCGTCCTCTACACTCACCATCCAGAAACAAAATAACTCTCACTGAGAAATCACCCATTTTCTTTATACGGGGCTCTCATTCTTATCCAATGACAGATTTAATTTCTCTATAGCCAGAATTTGGTTTCAGAAATAATCTTTAGTGTAAATCTTCAACACATGTTAACATAGACTAGGAAGGATTCGGGCAGCTCATGGAATAATATTAACTGGCACTCTTGTCGTAAGGCATAAAGAAAGGATTACATCTTGTAGAAACATAGTAATCTGAAACTTAATTCACTGAGTTCACAGTTCAGGCTTTGCAATCCAAATATAAAAGAGAATAATTAAAAGATGAAAGAAGTTTGAGCAAGTGATTGTGCAGCTGTCAGGCAGTAGCTCATTTCAATATCCTTATATATTATAAAATGAAAACAGTTAACTTTTGTGATTTATTTTACTTACTTACTGCAGCCCATCACCCCAAATGGGGTGCAGCTCACCAGAGTCCTCTATCCCAGGCCTCTCTTGCAAGTTGTCCCCATTTGCAGGTCATCTTCTTGAGGTGAAGGTTGTTCCTCTCCCAGGACGAGATCTTTGGAGCTTTTCTGCTGGCATTTCTGTAGCTCTGTGTTTTTATGGGATGGGGTTGCTAGCCACTCGCCTCCTTTCACAGCCGAGCTTGGGACAGCCCGTGGTAGAGTTTTGTCATAGCGACATTTTAATACCTTGTCAGATGTTTCCTACAAACTGCATTGACTGCATTAAAGTGTGTAGTGTGGCTCCACTGCCATTCCTCAACCCCTTCCAACCCAAACCTTCTGAGAAATTGATCTATTCTGATCTCTTGCGCATCTCCATTTCATCCTTGCATTGGAAAACCATGGTGATCGCCATACTCTGTAGTTCCCTCCATGAAACTTCCTGCTTCTCTAATGCTCTCCTGCCTGGATCAAGACACCTCAGATTCTCATCACAGCTCAGAAAGAGGCTCTTCAGCCATTGAGTCTGCTTGGCCAATTCTCCCCATGGTCAGAATCAGAATCCAGTTTAATATCACTGACATGTGTCGTAGAATTGGTTTTGACAGTGCAGAGCAATACATTAAAAAGCTAAAAATGACAGTAAGAAATATATAAAAAGTAAGTTAAATAAGCAGTGGAAGAAGAGAGCAAGGCTCTCAACCTGAAATTTGACTGTTTACTAATTTTCAAAGATGCTGCTTGACCTACTGAGTTCCTCCAGCATTTTGTGTGTATTGCTTTGTATTTCCAGCATCTGCAGAAACTCTTGAGTTAAATATAGTGAGGTAGATGTCATGGATTGGTTCATTGTCCGTTCAGAAATATGAGGGTGGAGATCTCATTAGATTCACACCCACCCCCAGATTTCACCATTCGTGGGGATTACAGTGATTGTTTAATCTATCACCCAGGGTTCTCTCAACCTGAGAAAGATCCATGGCTGGGAATTCACAATTATTGATCAATCGAGAGCAAATATTCAATCAGGAGACAGATTCCAGTATTGCTAATTGCAGAAACCTGAAAACTCATTAATCAATGAAATTCTATTTAAAGGAATTTACTACTATGACGTTTGTGGCAAAATTTGAAAATGGTCAACAACTCTAAGGCATTGAAGAACCTCACTTATCTCCACACACAGCCATATTGCTTCATGTATTTCCTGTTACTAGGAGAATTATTTCTATTTCAATGCCAAAGATTTGCTCACTACCTTATTCCACCCACAATGTAAAATTTTATTTTGTAGAAATAATTACATTGCAGCAAGTTATTGCTGTTGCTGTGTTATGCCTGTAATAATGAGATTGTTTCAGTCTTTATGGTTGATAATCATAACTACCTTGTTGACTGGCCTGTCAAATTTTGTATAACTCTTTAGTGATTATTTTTATGAAGAGGATCCCCTCCTGGAAACCAGACTGAAGGTGGGTTTCCTGAATCTCAATAGACGTGCTGCGCCAGGTTTCGGCATAGTTAATGAGGATCATCACCTCGTCACGGTGGAGAGGCCTATGAGTTCCTGAGATCCCAAGAGCAATGCTTTCTGGAGCTTAGATCCTGGTAGGGTCACCCGTGGCAGTAAGGTCAAGGTTGAGTTCCCAAAGAGCCATCTAACCAAGACTTCAACGATGGAGCTGGCAGAAGATGATGACTCATCACAATGGTAGTGACGGCAGAGGAAGGCTGCAGCAGTGATGTGGCCCCCAGTTGATTTGCATGCTGTGCCACTGGACCCTGACCGTGATCTGTCAAGGACAGTGTGGTGGCTGCCCATGTATCAGCCTCCCAACATCAAAAGAAGTCATGCTGAAACATGCTCCATTAAGGAAATAACACCTTGAGAGAACATCAACTCAAATGATTGCACTGCTATTGTTGGTGAGAATACTTCTGCTGGTGGAAGTTTCAGGAGGATGGGTTGGAAAGTTTTAGATATCTCCAAACCCTCAGACTCTCCATGTTCAGTAACTGGAACAGTGACAGGCTTTCTTTTGAGCTGGACTGCATAATGAGGGGAAAAGAGGGTTTACTGGCAGGCAGCCAAATAAGTCAGGGGAATAAGGAACTACTGTCATTATTGGATTAAAGGCAATGAAATACGACACTTACACATTCCCTGAGGTTGTCCTCACTTCCCAGCAGCTGTGGGGCAAATAGGATGAATGGCGGGCTGTTAGCTTTCATCTGTTACTTAAATGGCCAACCCTGCACCACTCCACTGCATGACACATTGAATACAAAAGATGGTGAGTCACTCTGAGTGCCACAATCAATATTTATCTCTCAATCAACTTCATTAAAGCATGTTATCTGGTGGTGATCAGTGTGCTCATTACGGCAGCTTTACTGGATGGAAATGGCATCTGCATTTCCTACATCCCAGCAATGACAACAGTTCAAAAATCAGCTTTAAAACTCAGCAATGTTCTCTGGTTCGATGGTTCCATTTAAAATCAGAGAATCAATTTGCAACCTGAAACTCTTACTCTCCACGGACATCCTCGAAACAGAAGAAAAATTCCAAAGAGTGAATGACAGAAACAAAAAAAACCTTAAGTACCCCAGAGCCCCTGGCCGCCCTCCCATGCACAAGCAGCAGCTAAAGCATCAGCTCTCCCCCTCCTCCCACTTATTCCAGCAGAGAGCATCAGCATTCCCAACAACCACCCTGCAAAGCTCCAAAGAGAAACCATGGTCTACAGTCCATCAAAAATTACTGTTCAGCCTGACATTCCCCAGGCTCTCTCCCTCATGAAAACGGAGAGAGAGATATCACTCCTTCCACAGTGAGAGGGTTGCTGTTTCGATGTTACAGTCTGTAGCGCTACTTTTCCCCGACTCAAAAATCGACAGCAAACTCACTCACGAGCGAGAGAGGGAGTGAGAGAGAGAGAGAAAAAGAAAAAGATCACCCATGTGCAGAACCTCTAACAGCTGCCCTCACTGTCTCCATGTTCCATCTCCCTGTAGCGCTTCAGTTCCTGACACCGGTGAGGAATCTAGGCCACAGCCTGAAGGTACCGTCTTCCAGGCCGCTCCTGAAGATATCGAAAACACGCCGATTGGTGAGCTCGAGAAACAGGAATATTGCAGGGGGTGAAGATCCGCAGTTTGAGTGCAGCTGTGGATTCTAGACTCCAACAGAACCCCAGGCACCTTGAAAAGGAGAAAACTCGAGGCAACTCGATCAGTTCCACTAATGAACTGGGAGAAATTGCCCCCTGCTGCCATCTATAGCCCCGCCCTTTTTGTTCTCAGTGCAACATGAAAGTCAATGTACAACTACAAGAGTTTCTCTTTAAATCTTACAAGCATGATTCTGCCTTTGGAAAATGCAGAATAATTTCAGAGAATATGCTGCAGGAATTCAAGCAGTTCTGAACTCGTGCAAGGCCCTCATATTTGTATTGAATTTCAATAATTTCATTTCATTCCACTCATCCTAAAAGGCCAGCATCTCTTATCATTCCATTGGAATACTTCAAGAGCTTTTGATATGAAATCTAGATGTGCTGTGACTAGTTTGGTCACGCAGGTACACAATAAAGGGGAAAGCTCTTACAGTTTTCCCAGAGTTGAAATGTCTAACACCGGAGGGCATGCATTTAAGGTGAGGGGGGTAATTTCAAAGGAAATGTGAAAGGCAGGCTATTTTTTACACAGAGATTTGTAGGAGCCTGGAATGTGCTGCTTGGATGATAGTACAGGCAGATGTTATTTGGGACCTTTAAGAGTTATTTAGATAGGTAAATGAATATGAGGAAAATGAAAGGACATGCACATTTTGTAGGCAGAAAAATTAGTTTAGTTAGCCATTTGGCTATTAATCTAATTGGTTTGGTGCAGTATTACGAATCATAGGGACAGTTCCTGTGCTATACTCCTTATGTCCTAAGTCTATGTTCCTCATAGGCTGAAGAATAAATTATGATAAGGGAGCTTTTGTAATAATTAGTGAGCAAATTTATTTATTTGTTGATATACAGTGTAGAATAGGTCCTTCCAGCCCTCCGAGATGCACTACCCAAATGATACGTCTTTGGAGTGGGAGTGCATGGAAGAAAGCCACATGGTCATGGGGAGAACATACAAACTCCTTACATGCAGTGATGGGAATAGAACTTGAGTTGCCTGTATAGAACATAGAACATAGAATAGTACAGCACACTACAGGCCCTTCAGCCCTCAAACGCTGCCTCCCATATAACCCCCCACCTTAAATTCCTCCATATACCTGTCTAGTAGTCTCTTAAATTTCACTAGTGTATCTGCCTCCACCATTGACTCAGGCAGTGCATTCCACACACCAACCACTCTCTGAGTGAAAAACCTTCCTCTAATATCCCCCTTGAACTTCCCTCCCCTTACCTTAAAGCCATGTCCTCTTGCACTGAGCAGTGGTGCCCTGGGGAAGAGGCGCTGGCTGTCCACTCTGTCTATTCCTCTTAATACCTTGTACATCTCTAACATGTCTCCTCTCATCCTCCTTCTCTCTAAAGTGTAAAGCCCTAGCTCTCTTAGTCTCTGATCATAATCCATACTCTCTAAACCAGGCAGCATCCTGGTAAATCTCCTCTGTACATTTTCCCATGTTTCCACATCCTTCCTATAGTGAGGCGACCAGAACTGGACACAGTACTCCAAGTGTGGCCTAACTAGAGTTTTATAGAGCTGCATCATTACATAGTAAAGCATTGTGCTAACCTTTACACTATGGAAGGATATCATACGTGCTTGAAATATTATGCTGGTTAAGGGATGTACTTTACAGCTGAATAAATTTGGATATTGCCACATAAGGTATACATTTTAAGTGAAGCCTGAGAGGATCCCCTATGAACTATGTTAAACAATGGATGGAGAAGGTAAATCTGAGGTAGTACTTTCAGAAGCACAGAATAGCAAGACGATACAATGCAGGCCAGAGGTTTCAAACTAATAAGTCCCAAGTGAGGGCTAAATGTTATGTTCTGTTTTTTTTTGTGAAACAGAACTGCCAACATTGTAATGGCTGAAGCAAATGAAGATGTGAATCTTGATATTCTTCAAATGATCTCCAGTCCTGTTTTTCAAACCAGATGACACTTGGGTTTAAGTTGACTTACAGTGCATAGGATCCCTCCGTAGTCATTAGCGCAAAGGTGAACCTGGCGTGGGAGAACACATGAGAGATTGTAATGGCCGTGAATGAAAAGTGCATGACAGTCTATTTCATTCTCAACTTATTGAATAAAAACTCAAGCTTCAAAGATATTTTTGCAACTGAATCCTGTGTCCTGGTCTCAATTCCCTTTCTTTCTGATTCATTTCAGTTACTGATCACTATCTCCTTAAAGAAATAACTCTTGGTGCCTGCTTACATATTCCTTTCATAACCCTGACCTTTTACTCCATTCTACTGTTCTTCCAGAATATCTGATTATATCATTCCAGCTTTAGTTATTCTGTCTATTATGTAACTTGTAGATTTTTATAAGGGCCCCTTTAGAGCATCTCCTTACAATCTCCCAAGTTGAATACATTTACACCATTGGGTATTGGAGGTAATCTCAATATTGCACCAAAGTAGGTAATTGAGACGATGGAGTGCTGGTTAATTTGTCAACTAGCATACACTCAGTGGCCACTTTATTAGGTACACCTTTACATCAGCTTGTTAATGCAAATATCTAATCAGCCAATTATGTGGCAGTAACTCAATGCATAAAAGCATGCAGACATGGTCATGAGGCTCAGTCGTTGTTCAGACTGAACATCAGAATGGTGAAGAAATGTGATCTAGGTGACTTTGACTGTGGAATGATTGTTGGTGTCAGATGGCGGTAGTTCAAGAATCTCAGAAACTGCTGACCTCCTAGTACTTTCACATACAACAGCCTCCAGAGTTTACAGAGAATGGTGTGAAAATTAAAAAGTAACATCCAGTGAGCAGCAGTTCGGTGTGTGAAAATGCCTTGAGAGGTCAGAGGAGAATGGCCAGACTTGTTCGAGCTGACAAGAAGGTAACTCAAGTAACCATGCATTACAACAGCGGTGGGCAGAAGAGCATCTCTGAATGCCCAACACGTCAAACCTTGAAGGGGATGGGTTAAAACGGCAGAAGGCCACGGACATACACGCAGTGGCATAAGGTACAAGAGACATCAATTGACTTCAACGTGGTGTAAAATTAGGACAGCAATAAAATTAGTGTTCCTGACAGCTGGATAAGCTTAAAAATTCCAACATTTCCTTTGGTTTGATTGGTGGAATCTCAGAGCAGCTCAGGAATAGTACAGCTCTCCTCTCATTTCTATTGATTAGTCTGTTGTATCATAACACATTTAGTCTATGAAGCATGCTTCCCATTACATTCAGCCTCTGTAGCAATACCTTTCACGTCTAGGCTTCACATCAAAAGCTATTGAGGAACTGTGACACAATGGCAAGAGAACCTGGCCTTGCAGGATGAGTATACTAGTTTGTGATTATTGAAATCCAATACAATTATGGAAGTCTCAGATGGGTTGAGAACTGCCTCCCTTTCAGACAAGTATTATTGCGATGCCTGACCTTGTTTTTTAACAGATTTCTCTCCAAGCACATCATGTAATTTCTCAAGTTTATTTAAGAATTCATGAAACCAAATTGTCAATAATTCATTGCAGCGGTGGTCCGAACCCATCCCCCACATGCCCGTCCACGGCTCTGCCTGGGATTCCAACGTACCAGTGACAGATGTGATACAGGCAGGATTCCTTAACCCTGCAGACAGATTCAATTAGCATAGCACATTTACATCAATTAAACATGCCCTAATTAAATGCAAACACATTATAACAGAAAATATGTCAGTAGCACCTTTTCAATCTCAAATCTTATTTTACGTAGTGAGCTTACTGCCAGTCACACCACTTGCCTCCCAGGGCATGGACACACTACCTAAAGTCAGGGCCTGCAGTTCAAAGTTCAAAGTAAATTTATTATCAAGGTATGCATTTGTCGCCATACATTACCCTCAGTTTCATATTCTTGCAGGCAATAAAAGAGTAATAGTTGAAGGGTAAAGCTGTTCCTTGAACCTAAAGCTCATGTTCCTGCTGCCCAATGGTAGTAGTGACAATTCCCCAAACCCTCACTTATTTATTTTATCTTTAGTTAGGTAGGAACATGGGCAATAAATAAGACAGAATACTCCACAGTGCAAAACATCTCAACTCATCTCCTCCTCCCCTTTGACACACCTATTTACTTTGTAGCTGTTCTCATAGAGAAAAGCAACACTACTTACCAGCAGAGCTAAATGATCCATATAGTTCTGTGACTCTCTGGTTCAATTGGTCAGATTACGCCAACGCTGGTCTGTTATTGAAACATCCCACCAATTAAACAAAAGGAAATGTCAGTGCTTTTAAGCTTATCCAGCGCTCAGGATTGAATGGGACACTGATTTTACAAAAGCCCCAATTTTACACGACATTGAAGTCAGTAGAAATTTACTATTAGTGGCCGCTTTATTCGGTACCTCTTGTATCTAATAAAGAGTCCACTTTGTGTACGTTCTTGGTCTTCTGCTGCTGTAGCCCATCCACTTCAAGATTCGATGTGTTGTGCATTCAGAGATGCTCTTCTGCACACCACGGTTGTAATACATGGTTATTTGAGTTACTGTCACCTTCCTGTCAGTTTGAATTAGTCTGTTCATTCTCCTTGGACCTCTCTCATTAATGAGGCATTTTCACCCACAGAACTGCCACTGTTTCTCACACTGTTTGCTATAAATTCCCGAGAGTATTGTGTGTTTAAAATCCCAGGAGATCAGGAGTTTCTAAGATACTCAACCCACCCCATCTGACACCTGCAATCAATCAATGGTCAAAGTCACCTAGATCAGATTTCTTCCCTGGTCTGATGTTTGGTCAGAATAAGAAATTAACCTCTTGGCCATGTCTGCATGCTTTTAAGCATTTAGCTGCTGCCAAGTGATTGGCTAATTATATAATCTGGTCTGTTTCGGCCCATCTCCACCCCTGTCTCTCCTTGAACTGTAGTCACTATTTGTCCACATTTAACTGAACCAGATGTAGAAATTTGACCTCACTGGCTCTCTGCACACTACACTTATGTGACAAAGACCCAACAGTGATGAAGCCCTGGTGTTATGATGAGTGCCAGCCTGTCCTGAATTTTCTGACTGTCTACATACTGTGTTGGCACATGGCCAAGTGGTTAAAGCGTTTGTCTAGTTATCTGAAGGTCGCTAGTTCGAGCCTTGGCTGAGGTTTGCATGTGTGTCCTTGAGCAAGGCACTTAACTACACAATACTCTGCGATGACACCAGTGCCAAGCCTAATGCCCTTCCCTTGGACAACATCGGTGGCATGGAGAGGGGAGACTTGCAGCTTGGGCAACTGCCGGTCTTCCATAAAAAAACCTTGCCCAGGCTTGCGCCCTGGAAACTTTCCAAGGTGCAAATCCATGGTCTATCGAGACTAATGCAAAGCCTATATCTATGATACTTCTCCAGGTCTTGATACAATACAACTCTGGAGAATGGATGTTGCCTTTGAGAAGCTATGAAGAATTAATATGGTTTATGGATATTTGTTTCATTCCATCTTTAAAATTGAAGCAATAATTTTGTTTTCAAATAGAAAATGTGAAATAAAACATAAAAAGCAATAAGAAATAATTAACATTAAGAAATGGAAAAAAAATCATTAAAAAAGAAATGTCCAAATTTCTGTCTTGTCTCTTAATCCCCATTCAGATCACAGACCTGGACTGGTCTAATCATAGGACTTAAGATGTGATTCCTTCAGCATAATATAGGGAAAACACAGCAAGACTAGGAGCTGCTGCTGGTCTCCTTCTGGAGTCTCATGACAGTTCATAGCGACAAGCGGAATGTCCAGTGTTACTCAGTGAGTCTTGGACTTTTGTATTTGCCCAGTCTCAGAAATCTGTGGCTCAGTGAAACTCCAATGACAAATGCAGCCAGTAAAAAACTAGCCCTTTGATTATATGGGAAATGAAACTAATAGCTTCAGGTTGGAATTGAAAATCTCTGCTCTTTTGAATAAATTTGTTATCTATGGAGATATGAAAGGTGATTGGAGTGTAAAAGCCTTTTTAGGATGAGAAACCTTAAGCACTGATTTGTGCAACAGCATTTTGCTTAAAGTCCTTTAAATTAAATTTCTTGTCATCTTTGACGAGTGGATCGAGACTGTTTTGTCTGCAGTCAGAAAGACATTCGTGATTGAAATGATGGCAGCAAGCGCACATTCTCACAGACATCAGCTAGTTCTCTGGAATGAGTTAATTGCTGTTTTGTGATATGATAGCTTTCTGTGCTGGTTCGTCATGGTCCCTTGTATAGTTTAAATCTGTGGTATGCAAAGCATAAGTATATTATGACAATCACCAGTCATTCAATCACTGCTAAAATCTGCAGTAATTCAGTTCAATTTAATCTGTAAATACTATCAGAAACTGTAAAGATAAATTAACAGAGATTCTCAAAAAGGATTCCCTAAGGAAGTGAGCAGAGAATCCTTTTTGAAAATCTCTATTAATTTATCTTTGCTAAAGTTGAAAGCAAAGCTTTCATCTTCCAGCATCAATAAATGAGATGATAATAAGCTGTGCTGTTAGTAAGATTCCGAGTCCCTTCACCACTGTTCGCAAATATTTCAAAGTTCATAGTGCGTTTATTATCAAAGTACTGTGCCAAAATATTTAGTGCACTGCTGCTGTAAAACAGCAAATTACACAACATATGCCTGATTACACAACAAATTAAATCTGATTCTGATTCTGATCTGCAACAGTGGGCACCAATCTATTAAAATGCGATTTCTAAGTCCATTCCCCAGTGTTTTTCCTCAAAGATCCTGCTTACAATCCACAATTTTGGTTGCCTTAGCAGCTGTTCCTTCTAAATCTTCATATCCAAAGTTGATTATCGTTCTTTGCGAAGATTTTTGGTGAGCTTGAATTGAATTGAATTGACTTTATTTCTTACATCCTTCACATACATGAGGAGTAAAAATCTTTACATTGCGTCTCCATCTGAAAGTGCAATGTGCAAATTATAGTAATTTGTAATAAATAGTATGTACAGTAAGTTACACAACAGGACAGTCAATACAACATAGAAATACTTTTGTGTCAGCATGAATTCATCAGTCTGATGGCCTGGTGGAAGAAGCTGTCCTGGAGCCTACTGGACCTGGCTTTAATGCAATTGTACCGTTTCCCAGATGGTAGCAGCTGGAACAGTTTGTGGTTGGGGTTACTCGGGTCCCCAGTGATCCTTCAGGCCCTTTTTACGCACCTGTCACTGTAGATGGCCTGAATAGTGGGAAGTTTACATCACTGCTGCACCGGTCTGTCCGCACCACTCTCTGTAGAGTCCTGCGATCAAAGAAAGTACAGTTCCCATGCCAGACAGTGATGCAGCCAGTCAGGATGCTCTCAATTGTGCCCCTGTAGAAAGTCCTGTGGATTTGGAGAGTCATGCCGAGCTTCTTCAGCCATCAGAACATTACATGCATGCAAACTATTCTTATTTGGCTGAGGTTGTGAGACTGCTCCGGCTGCTCCAGGTTCCATACCTGTGAGCTTTTCAGCAATTTTCCTCACTGTGCGATGAACGGAGACTGAAGCTATGGGTCTACTTTGGCTGTTCCAGGCTTCTGGTCTATGGAATCCATTTTGCTCTGAATGCCGTTGCTTGCTTTTATTGTTTGCATGATTTGTATTTTTCTTCTCGCTCTCTGCACATTGGGTGTTGGTCTTTTTTTAAAGTTGGGTTCTTTCAGGTTTCTTGTTTTGTGACCGCCTGTAAGCAGACAAATTTCAAGGCTGTATAATGTATACATACTTTGATAATAAATATACTTTGAACTTTGAGAAGATTGGAGATAAATTGGGAATATGTTATGTTTCCCTATCAGAGGGTTAGACACTTTAGTGCAGTTGACAACAGGAAACTGATGTGTGAGTGATTTCCATTGCAAACCAATGCATCTAATCTTATAAGTGTACTAATAGGCATGACTCCGATACCATTCACTGGAAGCTTAACTTTCTAGTATGATGCAATCATGAATAAGACATGCTAGTGGCTCTACCTCATTGAGAGATTGAGGAGTTGTGGTATATGGCTAAAGACTTTTACAAAACTTCAGTAGATGTATGTTAGATAGCATTCTGTCTGGTTACATCACATCCTGGTATAGAGGCTCAAAAGCACGGAATAGCAGGAAACTGCAAAACATTGTAGACTCAGTCATCTCCACCAATGGAGGACACATTCAATAGGCGGCGCTTGAGAAAACAGTATCCATCAGTCAGGACGCTCACCATCCAACACATGTCGTCTTTCCATTGCTACCATTGAGGAGGAGCACAGGCACCTGAAGTCACATGTTCAATGATTTAGAAACAGCTTTAGAAACAATGATTTAGAACCATGAAGCATGAATTGTTCATGAATCTACAAACACTACCTCATTATTCCTTTTTTGCACTATGTATTTATTTTGGGTTCTTTTTGGTAATTTTTGTCTTTGTATTGTACTGCGGCAAAAACTCTGATTTCATATCACTTAAGTCCATAATAATAAATCTCATCCCAACTTTGTATGTGATAAAGGCTCAATAGTAGGAACTGCTGTTTTATTGGGGGGGGCTGTAATTCAAAAAAAAATCTTATACTGAGTCCGTATGGTTGTTTGGTTGAAGACTAAGAATTCAGTTCACTGTTTGAACAAGGATGTGAAATGGGCAAACCTTTGACAAATAGTTCAGGCTCAACGAGTGTCACCAAAACTTGAATTCCAGACCATAATTTATATTTTAATGTTGCCGCAAGAATGTTGTGAATAAGATGGTTACAGCAGTGTGTCTATTCAATAGCTGCTGTGTGTAGAAATTGAATAAATGTTTGATAGAAAAACAAGGATTTCTTTTCTCCCTGGAACTAACTATCCAAACATTCCGTGGTAAATCCTGGAAGTTGAGATATCAGGTTTAGTTTCTGATACTCATAGGGTAATGTCAGTCAGGACTGTGCCTCACTACTTCAGTGAATTGGGGGAAAGGCATATCTCATGCAAACAACTCATAAATAACTATCACTAACACAGAAATATGACACAAATAACAACAGTTCAGTGGGAAAGAGATCAAAATGATCTCTTTTAAGAAATAGGCCTGACTGGTCACCGAATTACAGGAAGGATATTAATAAGGTTGAAAGAGTGCAGAGAAGGTTTACAAGGATGTTGCCGGGACTTGAGAAACTGAGTTTCAGAGAAAGGCTGAATAGGTTAGGACTTTATTCCCTGGGGCGTAGAAGAATGAGGGGAGATTTGATAGAGTATATAAAATTATGATGGGTATAGATAGAGTGAATGCAAGCAGGATTTTCCACTGAGGCTAGGGGAGAAAAAACCAGAGGACATGGGTTGTGAAGGGGGAAAAGTTTAAAAGGAACATTGGGGGGGAGGCTTCTTCACACAGAGAGTGGTGGGAGTGTGGAATGAGCTGCCAGATGAAGTAGTAAATGTGGGCTCCCTTTTAACATTTCAGAAAACAGGTAAATGGATGAGAGATCTGTGGAGGGATATGGTCCAGGTGCCGGTCAATGGGACTAGGCAGAAAAATGGCTCAGCACAGCCAAGAACAGCCAAAAGGCCTGTTTCTGTACTGCAGTTTTTGATGGTTCATTGATTAAGACTAAGGCCCAGGAAAACATAAAACTGTGGATTGAGGTTTTAATTTCCTCATCCTCCAACTTGTGCATTAGTTGACTGTAGAGGTGGGAAATGATTCTGGGTCATTTGCAGTAAAGGACTTTACCCCAAAATTGTACTTTGTGAATTCAATGACTTTTAGAAGAAGGGGATAACGCAAAGACCCTTTTGCAGTACATTCCACTTATATAATATTCACATTTTTATTCCTTTTCCTGGCTCATTAGAAGACATTTGTGAATTGTGTTCTTCAGCTTGAAGAAAGTTACAGCTTCATGTGATTGAGGCATATATATTCAGGTTTGCAGTGATTTAATTCAAATTCATACTAGACTTTTTTGATCACAATTCCAGATTCTTTCTTTCTTTTGTTCTTTCGTGCTTTGCAAAAGTTATAGGGGTGTGTGTGTGTGTGTGTGTGTGTGTGTGTGTGTGTGTGTGTGTGTGTGTGTGTGTGTGTGTGTGTGTGTGTGTGTGTGTGTGTGTGTGTATATATATATATAGGGTGTTTAAGGCTTTTGTACAGTACAGTATTCGTTAATGTGGAGGGGATAGCAAGTTTGTAAAATTGGCGGGAGCAAAGGATGTTGGGAATAGAGAGGATAGAGCACCACAGGATGGGTGTGGGACAGGTGGCAGAGATGGAGTATACACCCTGAGACACTAGGCAAGATCATTTGATTTCAAGCCATTAGTTTATTGATCATTACACAATGTCTCACTGGTGCTGCCTATTTCCTCCCCTCACTTTTCTCCTTTTCCCAACCATGATTCCCCTCTCTCTGCTGCCTTCACACTCAGTCCACAACAGAGACCCCTAAAACAACAAGTTTATCATCACTTACACATGCCATGAAATGTGTTATTATTTTGTGGCAGCAGTACAATACAATATATAAAATTACTACAGCACTGTGCAAAAATCTTAGGCACCCTAGCTATACATGTGCCTTAGACTTTTGCACAGTACTATACTGTAGAGATGCAGCATAGTAACAAGCCTCTCTGGCCTTATAAGCCTGCATTATCCAATTACATCTATGTGACCAATTAAGCTACTAGTCTGTAAGTCTGTAATGTCGGAGGAAATCAGAGTACTTGGAGGAAACTCACATGGTGACAGGGAGAAAGTATATGTTTGTATTTTTCAAGAGATAAATTCTATTGGTGCAGACTCTGGGTGTTTTATTTCTCATTTTATTAATAGATTAAGTCAATACTCTGATGGGCACATCGGAAATGGTCAATTGTCACTGCCTCTGCATTCACCAAACCTCTCCATTTTTCTTAATTTTTATGCGATCTGATGGCTGAATGGCTTTCTCGCTTCAGAGAGCACAGTTTTTTTCTCTCACCCCTAGCCCCACTGCATTAGCAGTACTCTTAGTGCTGGAGGTGATTCGGGTGCTGATCTGTTGCCTCCACAGACTCAATTGCTGATCTGTATGCTCAGGCGAAATTGACTGTGGCATTACTTCTGGCAGAGGAACTGTCTCTGGTGCTGACTCCAGCGAAAGCGCTATCCGTGGTGCTGACCTTTGTGCAAGTGCTATCTCTGATTTTGAATCTTGCTCAGCTGTTGAACATCACTCTATACTTTCACAATCAGTAGCCCCCCTGCTAGCTGGCTTAACAGAACACTTTCATGTGTGAATATAAACAGTGAATGGCAGCAAGAATTTTGGCTGTGAAGTACACTATGGTGAGGTATAATCCACACCTTTCCGAACGTCCACAAATAAACAATTTACAGGAGGGATAATGTACACCAGTTACGTGAGGGAATTGAAATAACCCATCTTTATCACTGTCATCTCCATAGAACTAAATAGAAAGTTTATTCCAGACTGAAAATTGAACTTGATACTTGCAGATGTGAATATTTAAGTGTGGCAAAAGATAATTTACCTACAAAAAGGCAACATAATGCTAATATATATATAGTGTAGGTATTGTTCCATCCAAAGAAAAGATATTTTATTATTTGTTTTTGGTAATAGAAAATCAAACCTGAAATCCTTCATTAAATCCATTCAATAGAAAAGCAAAAAGACTTGGAAAATATATAAACCTGTGTAAGTAACCAAAGTGAAGAACAGAATTTCAAACAATATACTAAAAGGTCTTGCCTGCTTATCCAATTGTTACATCCACTTAGAACAAACAAAATCAGTAAAGAATAAAGGCAGATAACCATGGAAAACTGGATTCAAATCAGATACATGAAGGAGGGAAGGAGGGGGAAATAATTAAAAGGAGTGAAATGAATGGAATAAAAATTATACAAATGAGAAAATTAAATGAATTAGAAAACAAAATTCTACTTTGCATAGGAAAAACTACCTGAGATTGTTTTTTAAATTCCTGATATAAAAACAGAAGTTAGGACATCTAATTTTTGAGTGGCTGAAGAAGGATTTATGTCCCATGATTAATAAGGAGACAGAAAATGGAAAGATGCTTGATCTGTTTTATAAAACTTTCAAAACCAGAATCTGGACCAGAATCAGTGTTATTATCACTGATTTAGTATATGAAATGAAATTTGTTGTTTTGTGGCATCAGTACAGTGAAAAGACATAAAATAACTAAACATTACAAAAGAAATAAAGTTCAAAGAAGGAGTAATGAGATAGTATTCATGACCCATTCAGAAATCTGGCAGAGAGGAAGAAGTTTTTTATGAATCATCGAGTATGGGTTTTCTTGGTATACTTGACAAGTGCAGTAAATGAAGCAGCAGGTTGTAGTTGGCCATAATGATCTGTAACACTGGCAGTAAAATATTTAAAACTTCATCTAGAATTAGGGTTCCACAAAAATGGCTATTTTATATGGAAGTCCGAGACATATTGATTGAATAATTTACCAGTGTATGAAACAACAGACCACAAAGGTATAAATATAGAAAATTGAATTGAGTAGAGATTTAGGGGCAGTGGGCTGAGTGAGGGATGTGAAATTTAAAAAAATCTAAAGATGTAAGGAAGCAAAGTGAATGAAAGGAGTGAAAGTGAAGTTAATAAGAATTGCACAAATGAAAAATTGTAAAATAAAATGAGTAGGAGAAAATCCTCCTACTCTGATTACTTTCAAATCAGCCCTACCAGAACAGCAGATGACACTCAGCTTTGGAGTCAGTCTTCATTAATTACATCATTGTACCTTTATCTCATCACAAAACACTGGAAGTTTCAGGAGCACAAACACTTGAAGTTTGAGGGGAGATCACAAGACAATGATAGCTTGAGAAGTTATTTGGATTTGTAGAAAACTGCTGCCACAAACTACCAATTTCACATTATATGCATCAGTGACAATAAATACTGATTCTTGTTCAGGGACCAGAGGAAGGTGTGAGCAAGATATTCTTTCCAGTGTAAATGGTTATGATCAGAAATTCAAAGCTTCATGGGACTGGGAATACTGTTAATCAGGGTTATAAAAGAAAACTGGATTGGTAACTGAGAGAAAATAATTTGCATCCTTTTATAGAAAGAGGGGTCAATGAGATTGGATGAATATGAAGCTGTATGTTTTAAAATGATTTCCTGTAAAACTGTGATTGTTCTGATTCTATAATTCTAGTTTTAACTTTGTTATATATTAACAAATATTATATTAATAATTTGGATGTTGGAACTGATGGCTTTGTGGCCAAGTTTCTGAATGATACAAAATAGGTGGAGGGGCAGGTATTCTGAGGAAGCAGGGCATCTGCAGATGGACTTGGACAGATTAAGAGAATGAACAAAGAAGTAGCAGATGGAATACAGTGCAGGAAAATATATGGTCATGCACTTTGGTCGAAGGAATAAGGACACAGACTATTTTCTAAATGAGGAGCAAGTTTGGAAATTGTAAGTGAAAAGGCACTTGAGGGTCCTAGTGCAGGATTTCATAAAGGTTAACTTGCATGTTGAATCAGTAATAAAGAAGGCAAATCCAGTGTCAGCATTCATTTCATGGACTAGACTATCAAAGAAAGAAAGTAATGTTGAAGCTTTATAAGGCCACATTTGGAGTATTATGAGCAGTTTGAGCCTCATATTTAAGAAAGGATGTGCTGGCAGTGTAGAGAATCCAAAGGAGGGTTACAAGAAAGATCCTGGCAATGAAATGGTTAATGTTTGAGGAGCTATGGCTCTGGGCCTGTACTCATTTAGAAGAGTGGGAGGGGGGGATCGCACTGAAACTTAACGAATATTGAATGGCCTTTATAGAGTGGACATTGAGAGGATGTTTCCATCAGTGGAAAAACTTGGGACCAGAAGGCACAGCCTCAAATGGAAGGATGTACCTTTGTAACAGATATTAGTGGGAATTTCTTTAGCCAGAGGGTGAGGAATCTTACCATAGATGGCTGTGGAAGCCAAGGAATTAGGTATATTTAAAACAGAGATTCATAGGGCCTTGATTAGTATGGGTATCTAAGGCTATGGGAAAAAGACAGGAGAATGGGATTGAAGGGAAAAATAAATCAGCCATGATGAAATGCCCTGTCGAAGGGTCTTGGCCTAGAATGTTGACTGTACTCTTTTCCATAGACGCTGCCTGGCCTGCTGAGTTCTTCCAGCATCTTGTGTGTGTTGCGAATTCTGCTCCTTGTCTTAGGGTCTTTAAGAAACAATGAAGAGTAGATACCAATAAACACATTACAGAGTTGTGCTTCATTGACCTGTATCCTTTACAATCATTTTATAAAAAATCTGGCTTAATATAATCACTTTGAATAGAAACCTATCCAAAACTCTTTCCCATGACTTGCATTTTCTTTTATTCAAACTTTAGTCCTCTCTGCCATTCTTCATAATGGATTAGAAGACTAGGGGCGTACAGTGAAAGGAACATTTTCTGGGAGGAGGAAAACATACTGTCCTGATCATACAGTGAAACATTACAACACAAACAATGGATGCAAAGTTTTATCTGTGATAATTCACTTGTAGATTCTGATCTAACTGAATAGTGTCCTCCAGGATGATAGTGTTGATGAGTGCGATGAAATCATCATTCTGATTGAGAGTTATTTGCTCAGCTGACTGGAATTAGTTACTGATAAGGCTTAATGTTGAATTGGAGAAGCAAACAACAAATTCTAATTTACCAATATGGAATGACAATGCATGATAATGACTTCCATTGAGACTTCTGAACAATAAGATCATAAATCTATACTCTCAGGATATAAATTTCACTCTGTCAGGAAATGCAGGGGAGGCTTGACCCAGACACAGTGCAACAGAGACAAGTTAACAGTGAATGATCATTTTAATCATAAACTGCAAAATAACAAGTCATGAGAGGCCAGAAAACAAGAGATAATTGATACTTAGCATGACAAGGTAACAAGGAACAACTGGTTCATATGATTGAACAAGGATAGTGGATGACATCAGAGTTTAACTAGGTTGCAGGTAATGAGTTAGAAATGAATGCAGGTGATCCCTGTTGGCTGGGTGGAGACTGGGAGGAGCCTGAATTTTCAGGCCTAACAGAAACACCCCCCCCCCCCACAGCTAGCTCCTGGTGGCCCAACACAATCTGTATGGATCCAAGGTGTAACTGGAATCTGGAATGCACTCATTATATCTCCTACTGGCAACCCAGTCAACCAAGTACTGCACATCCTGTCAATGATGACATGAATCTATCAACCAGAGAACCATCTACAATGGACCATCTTCCACCATCCTTTATTCTGGAGGGTTGAGTGCTCCAGGGACAGCAAGCTTAAGGCCGGACACATGGAAGGTAGGTGTGATCCTGAAGGATGGTGGTAGCCAGAGATGGTAATTTTAAGGGGACCATTGAACTGGGTTGAAAGCTTTCAGGAGTCCATGCACACTACAGATCTCAGGTCCCCTAACTGGAGTAGTCTGGTTGGGTGTTGTTGGCAGTTGGCCTGGTACTATTTGATGCAGTTGGTGGGTAGGATGGCTCTCCATGCCATCTGCCAAGCATTCTGGTACTGGTAAACCAGGGATATGGTGGACGGGACTTCCACTGTTGCTCCTTTGTAGCAAACAACAGGGATGGTATCCACAAAATACTTCAAAGGGCAACATACCTGTGGTAGAGGAGGTGGGTAGATTGTGTCACAGCTTAGCCCAGTCCAGATACCCCTTCCATATGGAAGGGTTAGAGACAGCAAAGCAGTGCAGAAACTTCTCCTCTTGCTGACCAGCTCTTTCAGACTGTCCATTAGTCTGTGGATGATAGTCAGACAAACTCACTGAGGTGCAGAGGTGGGACCGGAAGGTTTGCCAGAAGCAGGAGACAAATTGTGCGGCCTGGTCTGACACAATGTCCTCAGAGAAGCTATAGAAGATTACATGCTCGAGAACCGGGTCCACCATCTCAATAGCAGATGGAATTTTATTGAAAGCAATAAAATGGGTTGCCTTGAAGAACCAGTCCACCACTGTCATGGTCACCATAGCCCCTTCAGAAAGTGGCAAACTCATGATGAAATCCAAGGTGATGTGGAACCATAGGTGTCAAGGGTCTTCTGGAGGCCAAAGGGTTGCTGGTTGGAGGACTTGGACTGGGCGTGCAGTAACAAACTGAAGTACTTCTTTGATCTTGGCTATCCACCAGAACCAGCATTGCGGAAATTCCTGAGTCCATCATGCACCTAGGTGGCCGGAGAGGGTTGAGGAGTGGGCCCACTGGAGTGCTTCAGAGTTCACGGCCACCAGCATGCACATGTGGTTGTCAGATGTGTCAGCTGGGGCAGGATCATGCTGTAGGGCCTGTTGGATCCGGTTGTCAAGATCCGAGACAGTCAGTGAGGATGGAATGAGGTGCTTGTGGCCAAACTCTGTTACAGCTGGGTTGAACTGTTGCTAAAGGCCGGCTGCTTTAGTGTTCTCAAGGCCAGGCTGATAGGAGATTGGTGAGGCGAAATTGCTCAATTGAGAGGGCCCAGTGAGCCTGGCATGGGTTGATTTGGCTGGTCTGTTGTTTATATGGTCAGTCCAGATCAGAAAGTTTCCCAGCAGCAAATGTCGCCATTCCTCCAAGACCTATATGATGGCAGGTTTCTCCCTGTCTCCTACTCCTTAATGGCACTGTGTAGAGTTGAACTTACACTAAAAGGAAGCACAAGGCTGTGTCTTCCTGTCTGGTCTTCACTCGGAGCGGATGGCCACAGTGCCCACGTCAGATGCACCTACCTCTACCACAAAAGGATCGAAAGGTGTTCAGATGGCAGAGAATGGGACAGTGCCAGTAGGCAAATTGGAGAAGATCCAAATTGCTTCCCAGGTAAGAGTTGATGTGCTTCATTAGTAACCCCTCAAAGAACATCATCATGGTCAATGTAAGTGCTACTGGACGAGAATAATTGTGGAAGGTAGCAACATTCTTCTTATAAGCTTGTGTAATTGAAGCCTATTTGAAGTAAGTGGTACCTTAAGCTGCCAAAGTGAGAGGTTGAAGACATCGGCGAGCACTCCAGCCAGTTGATCAGCACAGGTCTTTGATACTTGGCCAGGTATCCCATCTGGGCCAGATGCTTTCTGTGAGTTCACCCTCCTGAAGGACACTCTCACGTTGGACTCAGAGACTGAAATTACAGGATCATTGGAGTCTGAGGGAGCTTGAGAAGGTTTCTCCATGTTTTGGTGGTTAAAGTTAGCATAGAAGGCTTTGAGCTCATCTTGGAGCGAAGCCTTCTTGTCACCTATATCATTTGGTTTTACTTTGTAAGAGGTGATAGCGTTTAGGACACATATTCTGGGGGGGATAAATAATCACTGCCATAAATAGCCTGCAATTTCCCTTTCACAGTTGAACTTTTGAACCGTCTGTATGACCTGCCATTTTTGCGGTGTGAACTGAAGTCCCAAAGGTGTAGGATGGTTGTGGCATGGCTTGTACAGGCTGAATTGAGGTGGTGGGTCCTGGGCCAGACAGTGAGGAATGACCCAATATTTGGCCATTACTGGAGTGGGCTTGGAGCCAATTCGGAATGGCAGATCCAAGGTGAGTCAAGGCGGTGCGTTCCAAGAACAAGGAACAAGCCGATTTTGGATTGATAGGAGGGCAAGATTGGAAGGGTTAGGCATGGGCCAAATGGAGGTGGCAAGGCCCAGGCCTGAGAGCATATTGAAGCACGACCGGATGTTTGGCCAATTTAAGTGCCAGGTCAGATTGGACAAAAATAATCAGTGTGTCATTGCTGGAGGTAAGGAACAGGCGGGTGTTCTGTTTACTGCTCAGCCAGCTTGCTTGTCTCTGTGCTGAGTTAAGGCTGTGGCCTGCATATACCGGGCTCCTGCACTGGCTGCAGTGTTGGCTTTTATGAACTAGTTCTGAATTGGCCTATTTTTAATTGTTTACACTACTTGTTTTTTTTTTGCACATTGGGTGTTTGAGCCTTTTTTAATGGATTCCATCAGATCTCTTTGTTTTGCGGCTGCCTGTGAGGCGATGAAACTTAATCTTATATATACTACAAATACTCGGGTAATAAATGTACTTTGAATTTTTGAACTTTGAATTTCCCACTGAGAAACAAAAAAGCAGTACAATGAATGAGGTTTTTTTTTAATGGAACTGGTGCGTGCGAGGAAGTGGTCCTCTCATTTCCCCACTGATTAGCAATCATTACTGTTTGGCAACTTATGGAATTAACACAATGAGAATTACAGCACCGTTGCCAAAATGTTATTATTTTCATCGGCAGTTTCGCATCTGTACTGTCCCTCCAGCCTCCTGTGAGGAACATCATCTGAAAATGCCGTAATATTTTCAGAACGAAAGCCATCGTGTACATGGTGACACAGTGCTCTCCATTCTTATGTAATTCAAGGAATTCTGGGAGAAGAGATCCTCAGATACCTGGAGTAAAACAGCAAGCCCAGTGTGGATATTTCCAACAACTGCCGTTTAAAACAACAGTTATAATCTTATTAAAAGCTGGAAATGAAAGAGGCGTGCGATCTTCCCAAGAAGTTCAGAATAGTGTCTGATTAAATGATGTCAATACTATGATACAAAATGGGACTGTACTCAGCATTACTTGTCACTTTAGTAAATGTACGTATAAGAAATAGAAAGAGGATATTTGGCTGCTTGAGCCTGTTCTGCTCATTCAAATGTATCAGGGATTATCTTACCTTTGCCTTTGTTCATTTTTCTACCCACTTCTGACAACCTTTGACTCCCTCTGATCCAATAATCCGGCTAGCTCAGCCTTTAATATATTCAGCGAGTCTCCATTGCAAAGGGTGGAGAGTCTCTGGAAATCTCCACCCCAAGGCTGGATCACTGATGAATGTTTAGAGTATGGGCTCAAAATTTGTAAAGATCAGGGAATTAGGTTTTATGGAAAAAGGAGAATGAAACCTGAGGCAAATTAGCCATTATCATATTGAATTTTGGGGCCAAGTGGGACTATAGCTTCTCCTAATTTTATGTGTTCTTGTGCATTCAAAGCTCTTTGAGGTAGAGAAATCAAACATTCTCAATACTTTAAGAATATAAATTACTGCTCATTCCAGTCTTATTTTGAGAATACTTTTAGATTCCATTCTCTGATAGAAAATATTGTTATTGTATCTGCTCTGCCAAGCTCTCCCTGCTCTTACAATCCAATACAGGAATTGCATCTTATCTTGAGAGTAGTTATCCAAGGACCTAAAGGGGCAGAATGCCATTTAAAACAACTGCTGGCAGTATCTTTTGAACTAAGTAGCAGCAGTGGCTACGTAAAGGGATGTCCATCATTTCAATTTCACCTCCTGAATCTCTTTCCCAAAGGAGACTTTCACGGTAGTTAGTAAAGAGTTCACTGGCACTCAGTTTTATTCTTAAATATTTATTGGCGTCACTTATTCTGAAAATTGAAAGTGAGCATCACCAAGTAATTCTGCACAATGGACAACTTCTCAGAGTCAGCAGGAGGACTGGAGTATTTGGCCATCGGTCTCTGTTATAGGCTTCCATAGTTTGGATAGGCATGGAAAGGGAACAAGAAGCCTTTTGGAGCAGTAAAGAGGAACAGGTAAGAAGGATGATGTAGTAATTTACCACAAAAAGATGTTCCTCTTCCTCTGGAACACCTCCACCAGGGTCTTAAATACTGCATCTGGGAATCTGTTCAGATTCTCCCTCTTTCACTGCTGTGTATTGCAATGTGCCAACAGGAACTCTCCACATATCTTCAGTGGAAATGAATGTGAAGGGTCCATGTACACTACATGAAAATCACATCTAATCAGCATCCAAGTGTTAAACATGAGCCTGCTTTAGCACCTCACTTTGTGCAATCAGCAGTTTGCAACAAAATTCTTTGCTAAACACGCAAACACATTTGTCTTATTAACACAGCACTCTCTTAGTGCCCGTTTTTTCATGTTATTGACCAAAATAAATCACTGCGAATGTCAATATTTTATGGGAAGGCATTTTGATCTACGTTACTCATGCCAAACTCTTGGCATCCAGTTATGTTCATCTTGGACATCTGGTTCTGATGCCGAGTCGTGGGAGGTGGGTATAATCAGCAGCTGATGTTTTTATACTTGTTTCACACTGGGAAACAAAGATGAATTCTTTTGCCCATTGATCACAGATATCCTGTCTCTTAAAGTAATGGTAAATCTACAAGGGAAGGGAAACTGCCTTGGAAGATTTGACTTGTGTACCTTTAGAAATTATTGGTTTAAACCAAACAGTTGGATTTATGTTCGTCATTCCTTCTAAGAGGGAGATCTTCCAGATCATCTGGGAAATGCAGAAGCATGTGGTGGCCTTGTTGTAGAGAAAACATATTATGCACAGATGCTGTTGTATTCTGGAGAGTGTGAATGCGTAGAAGTGTGATAGAAACAACTGAGAAGAAAAGGACCCCCACATGAACTGAGTCAATTATATGACTTGTCAGTAGGGAACTACCCTATCACACCTTTCAGACTCGTCGTCAGTGTGTCTGGTATTGAAGCAGCTGTGATAACATTGAACACACCGGATCCAAGGGACTTGGGTAACTGCTACGATGAGTCATTGGCTCAGCGTGGTGAGTGCATTCTTGGATGCTAAGCCTGAGGGTGCCAATGTTCTGATATAATTATTTTAAATCTGTGAAATGATTTTTAATCGCTAGTTTTGTATTTAGGATGTTCAGCTATTTGTATGTCTGTGGTCTGCCAGTTTGGATAATTAATTAGTAACCTTTCACACAATTATGAAAATTCTGAAAATGATTTAATTGATTAATATGCAAGACTGAACCAACTCCAATAGCTAATTAATTAGGGAAATTGAAATGTATTAAAATGTGTTAGCACCTATGAGTTGGAACGCGAGTTAATTTGTGCCTTCATTTATGCGTGAATATGTTTACTGCAAGGAGCCTAGAAGGTTGTCAAAAGGAGTTTAGAGTGATGGGGGCGCTATCTGTAAATCTTCCAGCCCCTTTCTCTGCTACACTGTCTGATATCTGTTTGAAATCAGATATATTTCAGATTGTTAGTCCTTCTCTGCAAGCATACATAACTCTCCACAATAAACAAACAATGTCATTATGTCACCAGACCTGCAAGTGGAACTTCAGCCAAGAATCTAAAGCCTCCGTTTAAAAGCATCCCATTTTAAATCTGAGCAGCACAAATTCGGAGTGATGAAAAGGAATCTGAATTCAAAGAGACCATAGTGCTGAATAAAATAACCTTAAAAATAATGAATCTGTCAGTAACTATGGAAAGCTTGAGGTGAAGGCATTTGGAAAATAGCTTGCTGGAGGATAGCACTCAGACTTCTAGTATTTTTAACTAATATGATTAACTGGGCTATGGTAACCAGGTGAGAACAAGCTCACTGATGTTATAAATACAGAGAGACACCAAAGAGAATGATTCAGTCAAAGTCTGTGGAAGGATTTTGATTTATAAGGTCAAGAACAGCTTAACTGTAATCCCTGCCATACCACCCAGCTCTAATCCTTGTCGCTTCTTCACCATTCCCTCCGACCTTGCCCTCTCTGAAGTGAAATGTTCTGTCCTCAGCAGCAACCTTACCTTTGTTCCACCTTTGATTACACCTCAGTGAGTTCCATGCTCACCATGAGCTCTTCTTCCACTGCCTCCGTCTCTGAGCCCACTTCTTTGGCAAGGTCTCCCCACCCTGCACTGATGACCCCTTCTCCCATCTCCAACCTTTCTTGTCTTCTTGGACTTCCCGCTCTGAGTTTCTGCTTGCTCTGCATCTCCTCATCTCTACTTGGCAATGAGACATCAACCATCTTGAATTCAGCAGCCTTCTTTCCTCTTCAAATCTTACTCCCTCTGAATGCACTGCCCTCCACTCTCTCCACTCCAATCTCACATCACCATTTATTTCACAGATAAAGAGGGATTGCTGTAGTCTGGTGGACTGACCTCTACCTCACTGGGGCCAGGTGATGACTTCCACCTTCTCTTACCTACCCCTTGAGAAGGACCACATACAGGATCATCAGGACATTGCTTCCAACACCATCACTAACCCATCAAATCTGGGGATCTCCCACACAATGCCATCAGCCTCCCTTGCCCCACACTTCTTGTTTCTACCTCCTACCCAAGATCCACAAACCAGACTACTGGGATAGGCCTATTGTTTCTGCCTGTCCCAGCCCTACCAAGCTTGTGTCCACTTACCTCAAGTCTATTTTTATTCCCCTTGGTTCTGTTCCTTCCCACCAAAATCCATGACACTTCTCATGCTCTCAATCTCCTTTAACGACTTTCAATTCCCTAGCCCTGTTTGCCTCATTTTCACCCTCCATGTCCAGTCTCTACACACTTCTGTCCCCCATCAAAAAGATCTTAAAGCTCTTTGCCTCTTTCTCGACAACAGACCCAATCAGTAACCCTCCTCCATCTGGTACCCGTACTCAACAATTTCTTTTTCGACTCCTTCTGCTGTCTGCGCACTCAAGGTGTTTCAATGGGCACTTGCAAGACCCCCAGTTATGCCTGCTTTTCCATTGGCTATGCAGAACAGTTGATGTTTTCAAGCCTTCCCTGGTAATGCTCCACAACTTTTTCTGTGCTACATTGACAACTACATTGGTGCTGCTTCAAGAAATTGTCAATTCCATCAACTATGCCTTCAGCTTCCACCCTGCCATTAAATTCCGTGGCCCATTTCTGACACCTCCCTCCCCTTTCTCAATCTCGCTGTCGCCATCTCTGGAGATAAACTGTCTACTGATTTAATTTATAAAACTACTGACTCCCACAGCTATCTTGCCTGTTTCCTGTTTTTAAAAAAAAAATGCCGTTCCCTTTTCTCAGTTCCTTTGCCCCCACCGCATCTTTCCCAGGATGAGGCTTTCTTTTCTAGGACATCCTCCTTCAAAGAATATGGTTTCCCTTCCTCCACTATTAACACTGTCCTCTTCCTTGACTCCTCCATCTTTTGAACATCTGCCCTTCCCCTACCTTCCCACAACTTTAACAGGGATAGAGTTCTTCTTGCTCTTACCTACAACCCCATGAGCCTCCACATCATCGAGCACATTCTCTGCAACTTCTGCTACCTTCAACGGGACGCTACCACCAAACAGAACATTCCCTCCCACCCCAACTTGGCACTTTCCCTCCATGATACCCTTATCCATTTGCCCCTCCCCACTAATCTCCCTCCTTGCAATGCCCCTGCAAGTGGAAGGAGTGCTATAGCTGCCCATTCACCTCCTCCCTCACTTTCTTTCAGGGCCCCAAACAGTTCTTCCAGGTGAAGCAACACTTTGCCTGCAAACTGTTGGGGTCGTCTACTGTATCCAGTGCTCCCAATGTGACCTCCGCTAAACTGGTGAGACCCAACGTAGGTGGAGCACTGCTTGTCAAGCAACTTTTCTACATCTGGAAAAAGCAGGATTTTCTAGTGGCTAACAATTTTAATTCCAATTCCCCTTCTGACATCTCTGTCCATGGCTGCTTCTAATGTCACAATGAGGCCACTCTCAGATTGGAGGAGAAACAACTCATAATCTGTTTAGATAGCTTCCAACTTGATGTCTTGAACATCAATTTCTCCAACCTCAGGTAAATTTCCCACTCTCCGTTCCCTCTTCCTCATTTCCCTTCTCTGGACCCCTCTTACCTCTTCTCACCTGCCAATTAGCTCCACCTGGTGTCCCTCCTATTTTTCCCATGATCCACTCTCCCCTCCTATCAGATTACTTCTCCAGTCCTTTACCTTTTCCGCCTATCAGATCGCAACTTCTTACTTCATCCTCCCACCCCCACCCACCTGATTTTCTCTATTACCTTCCAGCTTGTGGTTCTTCCCCTCTCCCACCTTTTTCTAGCCCTTTCCCCCCTTCTTTCCAGCCTTAATGAAGGGGCTTGGCCTGGAGTGTCGACCATTAACTCACTTCCTTTGATGCTGCCTGGCCAGCTGAGTTCCTTCAGCATTTTGTATGTGCAGCTTAAAGATTAGATTCTTCATTATAGATGCAGAACAAATTTAATTGGCAATTATGTCAATTGCAAATCAACATTTAGAAGTGGAATGTATTGCACATTGGTCAAGAAAATGTAAGTTATCCTTTCATAGTTGATGGGGAAAGAAAGCAATGATAGTGCATTAATTCACTGAAGTGCTTTCAAAGAAGGCAAATTGGGCATAAGCATGTACAAGGCTTACAGCTGAAGAGAATTATTTTACAGATGCTGGGGACCTAAGAGACATGTTAAGGTGGTTGAAGGAATCTCAAATACGGTGATGGTTGAAGGCGTTAATGCAGTGGTAGCAAGAATTAACTGCCACAGTAATTCATCCCCTGAAGAACAGTTGTACACAATTTTTACCTAATGTCTGGGGAAAAGCAGAGAGGTCTAACATGAGCCTGTAAATAATGGTGAGGAATCTGAAATGGATGCAGTGAGACGATAAAGAGGCAGTGCCTGGAAAAGCAAAAACCCAAAGCTGTTGTAATTCTGAAGTAAAAGAGCTGAACATGCTGGAAACACTCAGCAGGTCAGGCCACATCTGCAGAAAGAGCAAGAATAAAGATCATCAATGGGTTCAATGAACTTCCTCAAAATTGAGGAAAGAAAAACAGTTTGAACTAAGTTGCAGAGAGGGTGAGAGAAGGATGGAGAAGGGCAAAGGGTCTCATCAATAGATGAGGCTTGGGTTACCACAGATTCATCTTATTTTTGGGGGGGGTTATTGGGGGCAATTGAGATTAATTGAGAATGATGACAATATCAATTTAAAAAATCAGCTAAAACACAGAATATGAAACACAAAATCAAAAGGCATATTTCACTTCAGTTCATCTCAGTGTTCATTATCTGCAGATGGCCCTGATTCAAAAATCCCCCAAAAGTATTAACAAAAAGGGAGTGACCAGAACTAGAACACATCATAAACCTGAATTAGAGTCCAAATGTACATTTAATCCACATTGATTAAATCTCGTTCCAGCATCGAGGGAGAGGGATCACTTGAATTCAAGTACCTTCCCTCAAGCAAGAGAGTGCAAGACAGACAAACACACACACACCCTCCCCCCCCCCCCCAAGCAGCAGCAAGAAAGAAGCTTGTTGACGGTGCTGAACACTCACTTGCCCTCTGCACGTGCTTCGATTATTACAATCTTTCTCTGTACTTTAATCAATGTAGAAAGCATGTTGGTAAACATAGCAGTGTACAAGTCAACAGAGATGTGTTCAAAGTTCAAAATACAGATAGGTCACCATATACCACTCTGAGATTAATTTTCTTGTGGGCATTCACAGTAGATTCCAAGAAATACAACAGTCAAAGAGAGACTACAAACAAAAATGAATAAATAATGAACACCTAAACAAAGGCAAACTGTGCAAATACAAAAAAACAATAAAAAATGAATGAATAATATTGAAAATGAGTTGTCTGATCATTGAAAATGGGTCTGTACGTTGTGTGATCAGTTCAGAGTTGAGGTGACTGCAGCTATCCATATAGGTTCAGGAGCCTATTTGTTGAAAGGCCCCTGAACCTGGTGATGTAGCACTTAAGGCTCCGGTACCATGAACTCTGTTAAGACATGATAACTACTGCCAGACCCCACTCAGAGATAATTTCATTCCAGCAAATGAACTATAAATAAAGATTAGAGAGGGTGTAGAGGGAATCCAGATGTAAGGTCGATGTGTAATGAAGGCAGCCTGAAGCCTACGTTCTTCTTTGCAGATAAAACATAACTCAGCAAAACTCATCAAGGTGCAGTATTCACCATATTAAATAACATAGATAATGGAATCCCTGCGTCTAATAATTCAAAGTAAGATGAGCAAATATGGGCAGAGGACAAGAATAGAAATCAGCTGAAAATATCACATTGACTCTAACAAAGCGACATTATTGTATGACTGAGAAATGTTGTGAATAATTAAAAGGATGGGGATTTGAGAGAAAAATAAGAACAGAAAAAGCTGAAAATAAATCAGCAGGTCAGGCACCATCTGTGCAGAGATAAACAGGGTTAATGTCTTAGGCTAATGATCTGTTTAGAGTGGAGAAAATTATATTGGAATTATTCAAAATAGATATCATTAAAGGAGAGGCATTGACTGAGGTTCAGTGGCGGAGTTAATGTACTAGAGGGATAGACTTTAGTTGGAGTTTCAGCAGCAGGAGAATAAATGTACTCAATGGATGAGTTTGAGAATTAATCTATTAGAGGGATAATCTTTCATCTGAGAGCTAGGTACTGATGGAATAGGTTTCAGGAGGATAGGTAATCGATGAGACTCTGGAGTTTGATGGAAGAGTTAGTAGATCAGTTGTGTGAGCTTCAATAAAAGAACAGGTATAGAGGAAAAAAGTTTCAGTAGACGATAATGTGTTAAAAGGATGAGCTTTGATGCAAAAGTTAATGTATAAGAGAGGCTTCACTGGAAGTGTTAATGTACTATAAGAATAGATTTCAACAGTAGAAGTTAATGTATTCACTAGTTGGACTTTGATGGGAAAGTTAATGTACCAGATGGATGAGTTATGATGGGAGAGGTTTTAAATAAACTTCTGTGCTCATCAAGGTGAGGTTTATTAGTGCTGGCAAATAGAATACTTCCAATTAAGAGCATTAACCACTCCATGATCAAGCACAGCGAGATACTCTCATTACTCCCCCCGGCTCAGTCTCCGAAGGGCATGGTGCACTCTGTAAGCCAGGTACTTTATTCTCTGCACCTATATTGCAATACTTCACGGAATTAATGTCAATTAATAGAAACCTAAAGATGGCTGGATGCTGCAGACAAACCTTTTAAGCGCTGGATAGAGACATGTTAATTTCACTTTAGTCATTTACCACTAGCAGACAGAGGACGCTTGTTAGGGTGGATGTTATCTGTTTTTTTTAGAAATAATGAATACAATTCCCACTATATTCATAAGCTCTTGATTTTGGCTGGTGACTTAATCCATTCAGGGTCTTGAACTTTGTGTATCAACTGAGGTGAGACAAGAGACTGACCACTGTGTTGCCTGATCCCAAACTAAAGTCTCTGAAGAGACACATGTGTGACTTATGCTTGTACATGTCCTTCTTCAAGTAGTTGAAGCAACATAACTGCAGATGCCAGAAATCCAATGACAGATTGTTGACCAGGAATGACAACTCTGTTCCTCGCACAGAAGCTGTCTGATCTCAGAATCATCTGAATCAGGTTATTATCACTGACATACTATACACTCAGTGGCCTCTTTATTAGGTACAGGAGTGAACTAGTGTGTTGTTCTGCTGCTATAGCCAATCCCCATTTTGATGTTTGGTCTGAACAATTGAATCTCTTGACCGTGCCCGCATGCTTTTATGCATGGAGTTCCTGCCTCCTGATTGGCTGATTAGATATTTGCATTAACATGCAGGTGAACAGGTGTGACATGTCTTTGACAGGGTGGTTTGGAAGCTAATGCTGGGGTATATGATGCAAGGTTCAAGACATGGTTTCAAACTGAATCTGACATGAAACAAACAATAGACAATATCACTAGTAGGGCTAGCAATCAGGCATGGAACCACAGTTCAGGTGTACTTTAAATACTCCATTCTTGACATCCAAGACATGAGTACCAATTAGCAGGACAGTCCTGAACCCTTAAAGGGGCTGAGCCAGCTCTCTGTACTCCAGAAGTTGATGCGATTAGGAGTGACTCGTAACAGCAGGTGTACCTATACAGTGGCCGCTCAGTGTATGACGTTAAATTTACTGTTTTGCGGCAGTAATACAGTGCAATATATAAAATAAATTGTGTTACAATAAAAAGATATGGCAAGTAAATAAATATTGCAAGAAGAGAGTAAATTAGTGAGTTCACGGACTGTCCAGAAACTGTCCCAAAAACATTGAGGATATGCATCTGCAGGTTCTTGTCCCTCTTCCCTAATGATAGTCATGAGGAGATGGGATATCCCAGCTGTTGAGGGTCCTTCATGATGGAGGTAACCTGCTTGAGGTATTACCTTTTAAAGATGTCCTCGATGGTGAGGAGGCTAGTGCCCAAGATGGAGCCGGCTGAGTTTCCAACTCTCTGCAGCTTTTTTCTGATTCTGTGCCCAGACCAGTTGGTGTGGCAACCATCAGGAAGCTCTCTACAATACTTCTGTAGAAATTTGTCAGAACTGCTGATTATCTCTGGTATTTTATCCTTTGGTTTCCCTCTTTGGGCGTTGCGATGGGGATGCCCTCTGTAGCTCCATTCTCATTATTCTTTGAGTATGTACAATGCACAAATAGTGGTCCAAACAGCAAACGCTCTGAAGCAGCAAGGATAGAATCACAAACAGAAGAGTTTCTCCAGATGCTGGAGATCTAGAGCAGCACTCGCAGAATACTGAAGGAACTCAGCCAGTGAAGCAACATCTATGAAGGGGAATAATCAGTCAACATTTCATCCTGTGGCCCTTCATCGGGACTGGAAAGGAAGGGTAAAGCAGCCGGAATATGAAGGTGGGAATAGGGGAAGGAGTACAAGCTACAATGTGTTATGTGAAGCCAGGTGAGAGGGAGGGAGAAGCTGGGAGGTGATAGGTGGGAAAGGAAAAGGCTGAGGAAGAAGGAATCTGATAGGAGAACAAAGAAGAAAGGAAAGGAGGAGTGGCACCAGGGGGAGGCAATAGGCAGGTGAAGAAAACAGAAGAGGTAAGGTGGAAGCCAAAGTGGGGAATGGAAGAAGCGGGAAGGCACAGAGGGAAAAATTACTGGAAGTCATAAAAGGCGACGTTCATGCCCTCAGATTGGAAACTACTCAGATGGAATATGAGGTGTTGTTCTTCCAACCTGTGAGATTAGCCTCACCATTGCAGTGGAGGAGGCCATGGACTGACATATCGCAATGGGAATGGGAACTGGAATTAAAATGGTTGGCCACTGGGATATTCCTGCCTACTGCAGAAAGGATAGAGTCACAATTTGTTCCACTTGGTTGATGAAATATTAAAGCATCCCCACAAATTGAGGTTAAACCTTACAAACATTGCTTTCCTATTGGAGCATGCATTTATTCTCAGGTCAGTTACTTATAAATTATGAAGTGAGCCAAAATTTTAATTATATTACAGGCCATGTAGAGATTATGAGCATTTGACTTGCAGAAACTCATACTGTATATCTGAGTGAGATCCCACTATATTATTAAATTCAGGTCTGACATATATAGAGTATATTTGGTGCTATGAACAGCTACTTTTATCTCTTCACTTTTGGTAATTATTCTTTTTTATCAGTCTTAGGTGCTTTTGATCCCATTCATTACAATATTGAAGAGATATGTTTACCATATTGAGGGATTTTTGTGTATCTTCTGACTCATAAATAAAGATCATCTTAAAGATGTTTGTAAAATTGGAACCTGTTCATTAGGTGGAGATAGATGCTCAACAATTCAGGAACAGCCATTTGATTTCTGAATGGACATTGAACCTGTGGCCACTACCTCTACTTTTTAAACTTATTTTTGCACACAATGTAATTATATATATATTTATTTACTGAAATTCACAGTTTTTGCTATTATGTATTGCATTGCCAGTGATTTTAAAAATGATTCTGATTTTGATAGCCTTTAGTCTGCCAGTTATAAGAAACATTGAGAAGATTCAGAGAGAGAGAACAAAAATAAAAGCAAAGGACTGATAAAAAGCAATTTGGCTGTTCCAACTCATTCAATAGTGCCTTAACCCCAAAAGATGAATTATCTTTGCGTTGTCTCTGTCTCATGTTTTTGTCATTTTCTTTTTGGCAGACTCTTACAGAGATTTCTCACCCTTTCAGTAATGTTCTTCCTGACATCTGTTTCATTTACACTCATTTTCCATTCCAATCTTCTGGATCAAAATTTCTGGATAGTTTAAGAATATTTTGTGCATTTACCTAAAATGCATGAGTGATTAAAGACATTGATATTCAAATGAAGTGTTAGAGTTTGCATTTGTGTACTGGTAATGCCTGTGATGTACTACATTTGACCCAGTAGTCACTAGATTACACTTAACTACAGGAGCATACAGTATCAAATTGAATTCAGTAAACCTGATATTTTGTTTATGGATTGCATTGAGAAATATGATTATGAAATACAAGCTTCTGATAGATGTGTTACCCTCTCGCTCCTCTCTGACATGGTCGACAATTGCCATTGTTCAAAGTGAATAGTTCACAATGCTACTGTTAGGGGGGCAGATACAGGAGCCTGAAGGCACACACTCAATGATTCAGGCATAGTGTCTTCCCCTCTTTCACCAGGTTTCTGAACGGGCTTCGAACACATGAACACTACCTCAGTACTTTTCTCTTTTGGCACTACTTATTTAATTTAATACATATGTACTGTAATTTACAATTTTTATTATTCTGTACCGCAGCCACATAACAACCAATTTCACAATGTATGCTAGTGACATTAAAACTGATTCTGATATTCTGTATGCTCCAGTTTTTCTATTCAGAGTATATGGTACACTATAGTGTAGTGGTTAGTGTAACACGATGCAGCTCAGCAGTCAGAATTTGGAGTTCAGTTCTGCTCCTCTCTGTAAGGAGTTTGTATGTTCTGCCAGGGCCGTCTTGGTTACCTCCCCCAAGGTGTACCTGTTAGAAGATTAACTGGTCATAGTAAATTTTCCTTTGGTTATGTTGGGATTAAATTAGATGGGTTGCAGGACAGTGCTGCTCATTGTACTGTAGGGGCTTGTTCTACACTGTATTTCTAAAGAAAAGTGGAAATTAATTAATTAACCATTTAGTGCAGGTAACAACAAACACGAAGTGATCCAAATCTTTATGTCACCGACTCTGCCTAAAATGTCCCCCTCATCAAATACTGCATCCTTCTTGAGCACTCCGTGTCATTGCTTTAACCGGCTTCTCTTTTATATTTTATCCTGGATCCCTGGGGATTTCACTTTAATTAGGAACCTAATGATCATAGATAATATGTATCATTAGTAATGGTGGAGTTCTTGTCTGTTCCTTCAGGCTCCCTCCACAAGATCTGGGTTAATGTATTTGTTGGTGAGTTAAATGAGACTAAGCCAAGAGAGGATAGATAGGAAGAAATCTGGGAGATCAGCAGCTGTGCTTTCACTTCGCAATCCGTCTCATATTAATCCTTGCTGTATGGGAAAGGGATTTTCCAATATTCCCTGTGTGGTTCCATGTACTTCAGTGACAAAGAACGGAAACTGACACTTGTCTAAAATGGGGATCAATTGTGCAAGTGACCCGATAATTTATTTTTGTCTGTTGTCAACTTTTGTCAGTTTGTTCATTATCTGAATAACAAGTCTCTTCAGGATTTTATTCTGGAAGCACAGGAGATTGTGCAGATGCTGGAAGTCTAGGGCATCACGCACAAAATGCTGGAGGAACTCAGGAGGTCAGGCAGCATCTATGCAGAGGAGGCAAGAGGCGACATTTTGGGCTGAGATCCTTCAACAGGCCTCGTATACACAATGGCCACTTTATTAGGTACACCTGTGCACCTGCCTGTTGAAGCAAATATTTAATCAGCCAATCACGGCAGCAACTCTAAAAGCATGCCGACATTATCAATAGGTTCATTTGTTGTTCTGACCAAACATCAGAATGGGAACAAAATGTGATAAAAGGGATGTTGACCCTGAAAAGATTGCTGGTGCCAAATGTGGTGGTTTGAGTACCTCAGGAAGTGATCTGGGATTTTTGCACACAAGTCTCCAGAGTTTACAGAGAATGGTGCAAAAAAACTTTTTTTTAAAAAATCCGGTGAATATCAGTTCTGTGGAGGAAAATGCCTTGTTAATGAGAGAGGTCATCAGAGAAGGGCCAGACTGGTTCAAGATGACAGGAAGGCGACAGTAACTCAATTGACCACACGTTACAACAGTGCTGTGCAGAAAAGCCTTTCTAAACAACAACACTACAAACCAAGAAGGGGGCGGCCACAGCAGCAGAACCCCACAAGCAAACACTCAGCAGCCACTTTATTTGGTACAAAAGGCACCTAATAAAGCGGCCACTGATTGCACTGGAAACTGGCTTCACTGTACAGTAGAAAGTAAGAAGGCCAAGAATTTCTCTGATGGTTGGAGACCAGGGTTAAAAGCCACAATCCAATAAAAAAAACCGACCAAGAACTGAAACAAAGTGATAGGTGCTGGTAATAGTAAGGAACTTTGCTACAGACAGAAGGTGGTAATAATTTATGATACAAAAGATCCTGGAGGATCACAGCAGGTCAGGCAGCACTGTTTGGACAGACATGGAGAGTCAATGTTTTGGGTCAAGACCTTACATCGCGCCTTAATTATTTCAATCGAAATGTTACCTGCCCATTTTCCTCCCTGGGCACAGCCTGACCCGCTCTTTAATGTGTTGGTACAGATTTCCTGCATCTACAGTCTCTCTTGTATCTGTAGTAATTTGCAACACACTTTAGCATTTAACAAATGAAAGGCTAAGTGTTGATTTTAAAGCTGAATTTAATAGACATTTCTTGACCATGGGCATTAAATAGTATGGGGTAAAGGGCAGGTGTGTGAAGTTGGGTCAGAGGTCATTCAGGATCATGCTGTATGATGGATCTACTGATGAGTTGAAGAACACCATTGCCTAGAATTTGGATATCAGCATTATACTATGTAGAAAACAAATCCTGAGTTTAGCATTTAATGGCCAATCTAAAAGATGTGTAATTGGAAATAATTATTTTATTACATCTGTTATACATCTTCATCTGATAACAGCATTAAAACCTAGCTAGCTACCACATCTTTAGCAGGGAATAATCAAAAGCAGGTCACAGCCTTAAATGACATTTTAATGGCAACCATGGTCTGGCTCTCTGCCATGAATGTTCAAAGGTTCAAAGATTTAAATGTTTATTTATTATCAAAGTATACAATTCTGAAATTTTTCTTCCCCAGATAATCGTGAAACCAAGAAAGAAAAGAAAGGCTGTGCAACTGTCAACCCCCAAATCCCTCCTCTCCGCACAAAATACAAACAAAATTGGAACAGGCACACCCACCCCAAATCCTCCTCCCCACACACAAAAAATGAGAAAGGTCGGGAGAAAACACACAATGCAAAAATAAGATGAAAAAATGTCCTCAGTCCAAGTCCTCAACCAAAATACAGAAAACCTGGGCAGCGTTCTCGCTCTCTGATAGCAGAGTAGTCTCCCCTTTCTGTAGCAGAGCGATCTCACAAACAATAAAAGGGCAGTCTCTCCTCTCTGTAGTCAAGCAATCTCCCTGTGATAAAAAGACTAGCAGGCGGCGTTTCAATCTCGCTCATCACTTTAATCGATGAAATGGAGTTGAACTTTGGCTTGCAGCTTTCTCACCATGAGGTTCCCACATATTGCTTAGGAGACTGCAGAGCACTGAAACGTCCACACAATCTCCAAATTGCAAATCACAGGCTCTAGCAGTTCCAGAATCACATTCAAGACAAAAAAAAAACAAACATAAAAGGCATAAAAAGAAGAGAAATATATGGTTTCTTGATCTATCCTAAAGATGCCGACCTCTTTACGATTTATGTCAATGATTTAGATGAGGGCATTGAAAACTATATCAGCAAGTTTGCTGACGATACTAAACTGGGTGGCAGTGTGACATGCGAAGAGGACGTTAGGAGAATACAGGGAGACTTGGATAGGCTGGGTGAGTGGGCAGATACTTGGCAGATGTCATTCAATGTGAATAAATGTGAAGTTATCCACTTTGGAAGCAGGAACAAGAGGGCGGAGTATTGTCTGAACGGTGTAGAGTTAGGTAAGGGAGAAATGCAAAGAGACCTAGGAGTCCTAGTTCACCAGTCAATGAAGGTGAATGAGCAAGTGCATCAGGCAGTGAAGAGGACAAATGGAATGTTGGCCTTTGTTACAAGGGGAATTGAATACAAGAGCAAGGATGTCCTTTTGCATTTGTACAGGGCCCTGGTGAGACCACACCTGGAATATTGTGTACAGTTTTGGTCTCCAGGTTTAAGGAAGGACATTCTGGCAATTGAGGAAGTGCAGCGTAGATTCACTAGGTTGATTCCTGGGATGGCAGGGCTGTCTTACGCAGAGAGATTGGAGAGATTGGGCTTGTACACACTGGAATTGAGGAGATTGAGAGGGGATCTGATTGAAACGTTTAAGATAATTAAAGGATTTGATAGGATTGAGGCAGGAAATATGTTCCAGATGTTGGGAGAGTCCAGTACCAGAGGGCATGGATTGAGAATAAGAGGTCAGTTATTTAAAACAGAGTTGAGGAAGAGCTTCTTCTCCCAGAGAGTTGTGCAGGTGTGGAATGCACTGCCTCGGAAGACGGTGGAGGCCAATTCTCTGGATGCTTTCAAGAAGGAGCTAGATAGATATCTGATGGATAGGGGAATCAAGGGATATGGGGACAAGGCAGGGACTGGGTATTGATAGTGAATGATCAGCCATGATCTCAGAATGGCGGTGCAGACTCGAGGGGCCGAATGGTCTACTTCTGCACCTATTGTCTATTGTCAAAAGAGCGTTGTAAGCAGGTGCCATCTTGACTGGAAGAGTCAAATGTGAGGGAGTATGTAAGAGAGGTCCAGGGGTCAATATTGAAAATTGGAGCATGAAGGTTGACGTGAAGCCTGAAGACTTGAAGCATGGAGACTGGAAACTGGAGGCCCAGAGGCCTATTCTGTCTTGGGGTTGAAAGATTGTATGTGGGAAATACATGTGAAGAAAAACTTGTTTTGTTGTTGTTGCTTGTTGCATTTTGTTTTGTTGTGTTCTGTGTTGTTTTGCCGAGCATTGTTAGCATGTTACATTGACACTAGAATCTCAATGACACCTGCAGGCTGGCCTCTCAGGTATGTTGGTCATTAACATTAAAAAACTGCTATTCACCATTTGCTTCCATGCGCATGTGGTAAGTAAATCTGAATCTGAACAAAAGGAACATTTGTTTTCTCTCTGGGTGTAGCCATCGCTGTGATCTTCTTTATACACTGAGAGTATACTACAAGTCACCGATGCATTATATTGACATAAGTCATGCCACAACTATGTTGTTCCCATTTTTAAGGTTTGCAATAAACATTACAAGACCCAGCAAGATGTGGCAATGTGCAGAACTTTGAATCCTGAGGCAGGCAGGTCGGATGTCCCAGTGGCGACTCTGTAATTGACATCTCTGAACCGGATTACAACGGGGGTTTTCTCTTTGCTTTGGGTGGACTTAAGTCCAAAGTTGTTCCTCCAGAGGCGAACATTGCGTGGGTTGATGATGTCACTGCGTGAAGGACTGGTGGCAGCATGGCGGTTGGCGCATCGCTTTACATCAGTGGCTTGGGTTCATTTCTTGTCACTGTATGTAAAGAGTTTGTATGTGCTCCCCATGACTGTGTGGGTTTCCTCCTGGTGCTATAGTGTCCTCACATGCACCAAAGATTAATGAGGCAGTAGCTTAATCAGTCACTAGGTTGTAATTGGGCAGTGAGGACTCATTGTGTTGGAGGAGCCTGTTAGTATGCTGTATCTCTGAATCCATGAAAAATACATCAGATGAATACGAAGAGTCAAGGCTGGGAATGGTGAAAGACAAGTGATTCTGCAGATGCTGGAAATCCAGAGTAATGCACACAAAATGCTGGAGGAACTCAGCAGGTCAGGCAGCATCGACAGAGGGGAATAAGCAGTTAACCTGCTGACCTTTAATCAGCACTGGAAATGAAGGGAGAAGAGGCCATAATAAGAAAGGGGGGAGAGGAAAGAGTACACGCGGGAAGGTGATAGGTGAAGCCAAGTGGGGGGGAAGCTAGTTGGGTGGGGGAGGGAGGCTGAAGAGAGAACCTTGGAGGTGATGTGTTGAAAAGGTAAGAAGAAACCTGATAGGAGAGGAGAATGGACCATGAGAGAAAGGGAAGGAGAAGGAGGGAAACCAGAGGGAGATGGTGGGCCAGTGCGAGGAAGAGAAGTGGTAAGGGGGAACCAGGATGGGGAATGGAAAACAAAATGATGAGTGTGGAGAAATCACTCGAAGTTAGAGAAATCGATTTTCATGCGGGCAGGTTGGTGGCTATACGGGTATATTATGACATGTTGTTCCTCCAGCCGGAGGAGGCCACATCAGGAGCACCAGATACAGTGGACAACCCCAACAGATTTGCAGGTGAAGTGTTGCCTCACCTGGAAGGACTGTTTGGGGCCCTGAGTAGTGGTGAGGGAGGAGGTGAATGGACATGTGTAGCAGTAGTTCTGCTTGCAGGGGTAAGTGCCAGGAGGGAGATGGTTGGTCCAATTTTCCAAATTCAAGGCTATCACTGCAAATGAATGCTATCAGTCTTAAACATGCACACAACAAGCTTTATGATTGATTAAAAATGGGTATTAGGTGCTCACATTTCTCGCCATAAGAGATTTCAACAAATTTTCACCTTTGTCTCTCTGAATTAGTTTCCCTCTTGGGATGGTGACTTGACCGTCTCCTCTTCTCGTCCTAAAATGATTTTAGCTAAATTTGTACTGAGGGCAACTCTACACCATAGTTCCCTTCCATAATGTGGAATAAATGGCTATAATACATAAACCAGAATTGCTGGGAAGGTAATTAGAGGAATGCTCTATAATGGTTGTCATTAAAGTGATGTCAGAATACAATGAAGTACTTTTACTTTGAATCCCTCCTATGGTGCAACTAATCTGGCAGTACACAATGAATCAATGTAGGAGTTCAAATCTGTTGCTTACTTATTTTGAGCTTATTTTAGCAGTAAATAAAGGATACATATAAAGTATTCCCCTAAACTGTACCTCACTTATGAGCGTCTCTCACTGAGAGGTCAAATTGATCCTGATGATCCTAAAAATTATTGACTGGTTTTGTTGATAAGACAGTGTCGAAAAAGTTTTACTCAATAATTAGCCTGAGATATAATTAATCTTAATGGTCTTTGGATAATACAGAGCTTTATTCCTTTTGAAATCAGAATCAGGTTTAATATCATTGGTGTATGATATGAAATTTGTTGTTATGCAGCAGCAGTATGTTGGAATACATAATAAAAATGTATTTTAATAAAACAAATTTTATTAAATTCAGTTGTTTTAATTATTTTTAATAGAATATATGTTAAATTAAATAAGTAGTGCAAAAATAAAGTAACAAGGTTCAATGTCCATTCAAAAATTGGATGGTGGAGGGGAAGAAGCTATTCTTGAATCATTGAGTGTATGCCTTCAGGCATCTGTACCTCCTCCCTGATGGTAGCATTGAGAAGAGGGCATGTCTTGGTAATAGGGGTCCTTAATTATGGATGCCACCTTCCTGTCTTACTGTATGTCCTTGGAGTATGGATGAGTACATAGTTTGATCCAAGGACTCCATTTTTGGTGCTCTGAGCAGTTTCAGTAGAGTCACGACACAATTGCATAATTTAAAAAAAACACAACTGATTTCACAATATCAGCTCATTGTGAAACTTTTCCAATAGTGAATCACAGCAGTCAAACTCTGAACACAAGATTCTTCCCATCTGTCAAGACTCCTATGGGGAAAGGAGGTGTCTGTTGGTAATGGAAGAGTTCAAAATGCATTTTAAGCAATTATTTATTCGCATTGTTTATACAAAATGAATTCCTATCTTAAAGGTGGGTGAAATCAACATTGTCAATTGCCTGCTATAATTGTGCTGACTCAATAAATGACTCACCGTTGTCTGAAAGTACTAATTTAGAAGAAGTAGTGGTTTGGAACCTCATTTCCTTTTATATTGGTTCATGCACTTTAATCTCAGTTGACATGCATTTTATTTATACGCTCACTGAAAGATTCTGTCATTTCAACTACTGTGAAGAGGTCAAACTGGCCCTGAAACATGAACCAATGTTTTGTCTTTTAGTTCCTGGTGGATCGGTGCATTTTCTTTCACTGTTCTCTTCTCTCTGTGAGCATGGGATTTACTCCAAAGAACTTGTCTGAAACTTTCTACATGGCCCAACATTGCTTTGGTTTCAAACAAATATAGAATCTGAATAGTGTGATGTTCCAACCTGAAGGATATACCATGGAGAACATTCTGACTGGTTGAATCACTGCCTGCTGTGGAAGCTCCAATGCACAGGATTGTAGAAAACTACAAAGGGCTGTAGACTTGGCCATTTTTGTCATGGGCGTAAGCCTCGCTACCGTCGAAGATATCTTCAGAAAGTGGTGCCTCAAGAAGGCAGTATCAATCATTAAAGATCCTCACTTTCCAGGACATGCTCTCTTCTGTTTACCACCATAAGGGATGAGGTACCCAAGCATGAAGATGCAGACTTCAAGGTTCAATAAACAGTATCTTCCCCAATGGCAACAGATGTCTGAATGGTCAACGAACCCATGAAAATGACCTCACAATTTTGCTCTCCTTTTGCAATATTCATTTTTGATATCTATTTCTTATTGTAACATAATAATTCTTGTATTACATTATGCTGCTGCTGCAAGACAACACATTTCACAACACATGTCAGTGCTAATAAACCAGTTTTTAAACGTCTTACAAGAGCTCTCCCAAAGAGCCATTCTTCACAAGGAAGCCTTATGGCAAGAAGATTTGAATACAGGAACACGGATATCTTGACACAATTATGCAGGGTCACTTTTAAAGTATAGTGCCTACTTCAGTCTCCTTACCCTATGTAAGATGTACTTTATGTGAAAAGAGTGCAGGCTGACTTGGGAAGGCAGAATTGCTAAATAAGGAAAAATTAGTTCCAGCAGGATGGTATTCATTAGAGTCGAAATGTTTAATGTTAGAGGGCAGGTGTTGAAGGTGAGGGGGGAAGGTTCAAAGGGGATGTGAGGGGTAAGCTTTATACTCAGAGTGGTGGATGCCTGAAATGCGCTGCCTGATAGGGTAGTGGAGGCAAATACATTATAGGCTTTTAAGAGACATTTAGATAGGCATAGAAGTGTAAGGAAATTGGAAGGATATAGATATTGTGTAGGCAAGAGGGATTTGTTTTTCTTTATTATTTTTTAAGTTGGTTTGGACAAATGTTGCGGGCCAAGAGGCCTGCTTTGGTGCTGTACTGTTTTTCGTTCTATGTTTTACGTTTAGAAGAATGGGGGAACACCTAACTGAAGTTCACATCATTGTGACAAGACTACACACTGGACATGGGGCATTCACCAGTTACACCCAAGTGACCAATTAACCTATTAACTCGTATGTCTTTGGAATGTAGGAGGAAACCGGACCACGCAGGGGAAACCCACATGCTAACAGTGCAAATGAACAAACTGCTTACAGACTCGTTTTAATTTCATGTCCCATTCCCATTCTGATATGTCTATCCATGGCCTCCTCTACTGTCAAGATGAAGCCACACTTAGGTTGGAGGAACAACGCCTTATATACCGGCTGGGTAGCCTCCCTGATGGCATGAACATTGACTTCTCTAACTCCTGTTAATGCCCCTCCTCCCCTTCTTACCCCATCCCTGATTTATTTATTTTCCCTCTCCCCTTTTTGTTCTCTCTCTGCCCATCATTCTGCCTGTTCTCCATCTCCCTCTGGTGCTCCCCTCCTCCTCTCTTTCTCCCGAGGTCTCCCGTCCCATGATCCTTTCCCTTCTCCAACTCTGTATCACTTTTGCCAATCACCTTTCCAGCTCTTAGCTTCATCCCACCCCCTCAGGTCTCCTATCATTTTGCATTTCCCCCTCCCTTTCCTACTTTCAAATCTGTTACTATCTTTTCTTTCAGTTAGTCCTGATGAAGGGTCTCGGCCTGAAACGTCGACGGTGCTTCTTCCTATAGATGCTGCTTGGCCTGCTGTGTTCTACCAGCATTTTGTGTGTGTTGCTTCCAGTCAGTGGTGGAATTGAACCCAGGTCATTGTGTTGCAATAGTGTTAGGCTAACTATGTTACATGGTTAACATAACATTACTCTACCATGCTGTTTTCTGTGTTTCTAGTAGGGAACGTTGGCAGGAGGAGACTAATAAAGGTCAAGATCCCGTAGCATAACCAATGAAATGATTGCTTTGCACACACCCCATTTCCCAAAATTCTCATCAGTAGTCAACTGGGGAGAGTCATGCCATGAGGTTGTGCAGTTGTTTGGGAGGAAGTTCAAAGCACATTGAAAGTATTGCAAAGGGAGATGCTTGATTGGCTCTCCATGAGCCAGAGCTCATTTGAGGGTCTGAAATGAAGAGGATCAGTAACTTAAAAATCCTGGGTGTTATATCAGAGGATCTGTCCAATGAGCAACATGTAGCTGTTATTTCAAGGAATATGTGGCAGCTTTTATACTTCCTTAGAAGTTTGCCCAGATTTAGCATGTCACCTAAAACTTTGACGAACTTCTATAGATGCACGGTTTAGAGTATCCTGACTGGTAAGGAAACACCAATGTTCAAGAATAAAGAAGCCAACAAAATTGGTGGATACAGCCCTGTCACTATTAGTTTCAGCAACAGTTATAACCCTTCAAACATCAGGCTCCTGAACCAGCATGGAAAACTTGGCTCACCCCAACACTGAACCAATCACTGAACACAGGCAATGGACTCACTTTCAAGGATTTTACAACACATGTTCTCAGTACTATTTATTTACTTTGTGTTTTACACATTGTCTGTATTTGTGTGTAATCTTTCATTGATTCTGCTGTATTTATTTGTTCTGTTGTAAATAGCTGAATGAAAATGAATCTCAGAGTAGTATATGGTGACATATACGTACTTTGATAATGAATTTACTTTGAACCTTGAATTATTTTTCTGGTCAGGTTAATCCATAGCACTTTCTATCAGTTGCTTAGGGCAGTTACTTTCCTCAGATGTCTAAGGAAGTGTGTTTATATATTCGCTGATATTTTAGTATCCACTTGTATTCTCTATTGGGAGGGAATTTATATCAAAGAACTGCTCTGTAACTCTGTGGGAAGGCATGTATACAGTCAATGAAGTCTGAAGGATGGAAGATAATGTTAGTGCTCTGTGATCTTTTTCCCTCTTCCATCTTACCCTTCATTTATTTCCCCCTCTCCCCCCTCTCCCCCTCTCTTTCCCCTCCCCCTCTCTCCCCTCCCCCTCTCTCCCCTCCCCCTCTCTCCCCTCCCCCTCTCTCCCCTCCCCCTCTCTCCCCTCCCCCTCTCTCCCCTCCCCCTCTCTCCCCTCCCCCTCTCTCCCCTCCCCCTCTCTCCCCTCCCCCTCTCTCCCCTCCCCCTCTCTCCCCTCCCCCTCTCTCCCCTCCCCCTCTCTCCCCTCCCCCTCTCTCCCCTCCCCCTCTCTCCCCTCCCCCTCTCTCCCCTCCCCCTCTCTCCCCTCCCCCTCTCTCCCCTCCCCCTCTCTCCCCTCCCCCTCTCTCCCCTCCCCCTCTCTCCCCTCCCCCTCTCTCCCCTCCCCCTCTCCCCTCTCTCTCTCCTCCTCCTCCCCCCTTCTGTCCTTCCTTCACACTCTCACCCTTTCAATATTTCTCCCTACCTGTTCAAAGACACTAAAATGCCTTTTGATACAATTAATTTAAGGAACATTTCTTAAAACAAATTTATCTTTAAGAAATGATATGGTCCGAAGTGATCAAACCTTGCTGCCATTAAACAAACAAATGTTGGGATTTACATAGTGCTTCGGTCAGTATTTGAAGAGACAGATTAATGTTTTAACAGAGCACCTCCAAGAAAAAAAAATCCTTTTTTTTTTCTCAGATATCAAGATGTACTTGATCTCAGAATAAGTTGGGACAGATAGTCTGTCTTTGAGCAGACTATTGGATAACACAAGAGAAAAGTTTAAAAATAAGTTGTTTTCTGGACATTACATTCAACCCTTTTACGAATCTGACTGCATTTTCTATGTCCTTAAAATTTTAAATTTTCTGTCCTCCATTGTAGCCAGTTATAATTTTGTAGGTAATTGTTTAAACCCAGGTCTGCCCCATCCCATCACACAGTTATGAGCAATGTGTCTATATGAATGCTATAACAATTCTGTGGAATATGAAATGACAGATAAGTGTTAGCAAGTTTTTAGGATCCCATCATGGTCACAGGGTGAAACTTGGGAAGAAGGAGCGTTTATATCTCCTAGTTTCTGATCAAAGTTCAGAATAATTTCATTATCAAAGTACATATGCGTTACCATATACACCTTGAGCTTCATTTTCTTGCAGGCATTCATAGTAAAACAAAGTAATACAATATAGTCAATGAAAAACCACACACAACCAGAAGCTGACAAACAGCCAATGTGCAAAAGTAGACAACTGTGCAAATGCAAATAGACGAGCAACCAAGTAAATAACACTGAGAACACGAGTTGCAGAGTCCATACGTTGGGGAATTGGTCCAGAGCTGAGGTGAGTGAAGTTATCCATAATGGTTCAGGTGCTTGATAGTCGAAAGATATTCCTAAACCAGATGGTGTGGGGCACCATCCTGTACCTTCTGCCTGATGGCAGCAACGAGAAGAGAGCACGTCCTGGATGCTGGAGTTCTTGTTGATGGGTACCACTTTCTTGTGGCAGCGCTTCTTGCCGATGTACTCAGTGGTGTGGAGGGCTTTGCTTGTGATGGACTGGCTTGCATTCACCATTTTTTTTTGTAGATGTTTCCATTCTTGGGCATTGGTATTCCCATTCCATTCTTATGCAACCAAGCAGGATACTCTCCACTTTGCACTTATCGAAGTTTGTCCTATGTCATATTGAAAGCTTGTGGAGAATACTTCTTTCAGCTGAAAGGCAGGTAGTATATTGATTGCAATAAAGCCTTACACATTACTGTAGCAAATCAAATGTTACATTTTTTCTTGATGAAAGTTATACATCATCTTCACAACTTTCCCCTCTTCCCTTAGCTCTGGCTGGGATGCGGTTGTCCTGACAAAGATTTCTATATCACATCCGGCTCTAAATTAGTAACATGGAATTACCAACACCTACATGTTCCAGTCCAAGTCACACATTATTCTGATCTAGGAATGCATTGGCATTCCTTCATCTTCATCAGGTGTAAAGTTAGGAACTCCCTGGCAAACACCTCTGTGGGAGTGTGGTCACTGGATTCTAGATGGCAGTGGTTCAGGAAGGATGCTCATGATCTTAAGCACAGGTTGGGAATGGCATATATGATGGTTTTATTAGCTACATTCACATTATGTGAATGAATTTTTAAAAAAGCACATTGGAAACTTCCTGGTGTCCGAACATTTTCATTCCAATTCCCAGTCTATCATCAAGCATGACCGCTGAATCAGATGTATTTTTTGCCTGATATCCACATAAACTAGCAATTCAGAAGTTTCCAGCTTCGTAGTCAAAAGTAGGAATCAGGGATGATTTTCTCTCTCTGAACTTGAACTTTAGAACCAAAATAGTGATGCTTCATTGTTTATTGTGGGCAAGGCTGTGGTGGGCCTCTCAACAACTACTGCCAATGGTATGAGCGAGCTGGCAGGATTATTAGTATATATACAGGAAAGATTCCGCAGATGCTGAAAATCCAAAGCAACACACACAAAATGCAGGAGGAACTCAGAAAGCAATGGAAATGAATAAACAGTCAATGTTTCAGGCTGAGACCCTTCTTCAGGAAGGTGCCCCTGATGTGGCATCCTCTTCATTGGTGAGACCCTTCGTTAATTGGGGAATCGCTTCGTCGAACACCTCTGCTCCATCCACCAAAAGAGAAAATTCCCAATGTTCAAATATTTTCATTACAATTCCCATTCCGATATGTCAGTCCATGACCTCCTCTTGTGCTATGATAAGACCACCCTCTAAGTGGAGGAACAACACCTTATATTCAGTCTGAGTAGCCTCCATCCTGATGGCATGAATATCGATTTCTCCTTTGGCTAAAAAAGTTCACTCCTCCTCTCCTTCTATTCCCCACTCCTGCTTCTAACCTCTTCTTACCTGGCTATCATTTCCCCCTTGGTCCCCTCCTCCTTCCCTTTCTGCTATGGTCCACTCTCCTCTCCTTTTAGATTCCTTCCTCTCCAGCCCTTTGTTTCCTACCCACCTGGCTTCACCATTAACTTTCCTGCTATCCTCCTTTCCCTCCTCCCACTTTTTTCTTCTGGCATCTTCCCCCCTTCCTTTTCAGTCCAGATGAAGGGTCTCAGCCCAGAATGTCGACTGTTGATTCATTTCCTTAGATGCTGCCTGACCTGCTGAGTTCCTTCCACATTTTGTATGTGTTGCTTAGGATCATCAGTTATTAAGGAGTGTATTTGTAGCTTGTCTGCTTTGTAGATGAGACTAAATTTCATGAAGTTAGCTCCAACTTAAAAGCAAAATGGGAACTTGGAAACTTTACTAGACAGAAGGAATTGACCTTGAAAGATTAAGTACCCCTTGTGAATGATGTCTTGTAAATAGAGCTTCAAATCCTTCAAATTCCAGCTCTTTGTGAATTTTTATAGGTGAAAATCACCTGCTGCGTTTCTTTACATTAGATCAGTGAAGTTCCAAAGAGTTTTATAACAACAGAAAGATTCTTTGAGATTTTTATGCTTCTCTTTGGAAAATGGAGGCAAAGGGACGATTTATTCAAGGTGTTCAAGTCATGAGAGGCTTTGATGGACTGAAGGAACAAGGCAATTGGTTCTAGCAACAGGAGGTATTAACCTACAGTGGACATAGATTTTAATAACTGGTCAAAAGCAAGCAGGAGTGGAGTGAAGGGAAGGACGTTTAGTGCTGATTGAGTCGTGCTGAAGGATCTCGGCCTGAAACGTCCACTGTTTTCTCTTTTCCATAGATGCTACCTGGCCTGCTGAGTTCCTCCAGTATTTTGTGTGTGTTCCTTTGGATTTCTGGCATCTGCAGATTTTCTTTTGTTAGTGTTAATTGTCATAGTTTGAAGTGTACTGCCGAAAGAGTGGAAGGAAATTCAATGATTGGGACTGGATAAATTTTTGATATGAACGTAATATATAAGTAAGAAGAATAGGCATGAAAAACTAATCTGATTTGTGTTCCAAGGAGTAGGGGCTGACATACAAGTCAAATACAGTATAAAGGCCAGAACTGTCAGCCTGGGTAACAGCTTCTTCCCCTGTTGTTAGACTTCTTAAAGAAGGCTAATGGCACCTAATGATGGCTCCTTTGCTTGCATTTTTGGAAACCACTCTATTTTCATCTTTAATATCTTTATTTTTCCTTTTCAGGGTCCTTTTTAAGACCCTGGCCTGGAGTTACATGCTGACTAGGGTTCTTTGCAGGAATGGAACCCGTTCTTGGGGTTTCACAACTGGCCATTGTTCGGCACACCAAGGGCTCGGCCTAAGAGCCCTAGGATCTCATGGAGAGGTTGGTGCCTCTGCAGGAGATCAGTGTGTCATTGGAGACAGAAGATCTCTGACTGTGTGCCCAGAGACCCGGGATCTTTGGGCACAGAATTCAGGAGGAAATGATGCAACGGACTTTTAACATCATAAACCAATGGGTTCTTTGTTATGTTCCTCATCTCACTGTGAAACTTATTAGGGAGGGAGAGAGAGCCTGTGGTAAGTCGAATGCCTGGTGAACAATGTAGCCTTTGGAGTACTGGAAATCTATGTCTTTGCGGTTGCTTTGCTCATGCTTGTGTGTTTGGTGGTGGGAGCCGATGCTTTTTTTGCCGATGGAGGAAGGGGGGAATTGTTGCTTGCTGCCACTTAAGCACGGGAAGGAAGGGAGCTGGGGGGGACTTTGGGGCTCTAACATTTAACTGTCGTACATTCTTTGGGGGCACTCCTCTGTTTTCGTGAATGGTTGTAAAGAAAAAATATTTCAGGATCTATATTGTATACATTTCTCTGATATTAAATGTATCTTTGAAACCTTGCTGCTGCCCAGCATATATGCACATCCTATCTGAATGTCCTGCCCCCATTCCTCAGCTCACAAACACACTCTCATCCTGAACTGGTCACCTTTCATCTTTTATTGCTGCTGTTTCACATATTTATACAACTTTTTCTTTTATTATAATGGTGCCCGTAACATTATGCTATTCCTACATACCACACAGTTCACACTTTATGTCAACCTGCCAGAATTGCTCCAAGCCAGAGATGCGTGCTGATACTATTTTGTGATTGAATATGCTGGATCGTGACTATATGTTAATCATAAACACAAGAAGGTCTGAAGAAGGAAAATGGATCAGTCATAATGAAATGGTGAGATCAAAAGTGGATCAGCCATGATGCAATAGTGGAGCAGACGCAATGGGCCAGATTTGCTAATTCTGCTCCCTTATCTTATGGTCTAAGGTGTTGGAAATCCAAAGTAACGCACACAAAATGCTCGAGGAACTCAGCAGCTCAGGCTGCACCTAAAGAAATGAATAAACAGTTGAGGTTTTGGGATGAGACTCTTCTTCAGAGCTGGAAAGGAAGGGGAAGACACCAGACTAAAAAAGGTGGAGGAAGAGAAGATAGAAGGTGACACCAGGTGGGTAGGAAAGATAAAGGGCTGGAGAGAAAGGAATCTGATAGAAGAAGAGAGTAGATCATAGGAGAAAGGGAAGGGGGTGGTGATATGCAGATGAGAAGATGTAAAAGGCCAGAGTGGGGAATAGAAGAGAACGGTGGGGAGGAAAATTATTTTTTACCGGAAGGAGAAATCGATACTCATACCAACAGGTTAGAGGTTACTCAGGCGAAATATAAGCTGTTGCTCCTCCACTCTGTGGATGGCCTCATCTTGGCACAAGAGGAAGCCATGAACCAACATGTTGGAATGGGAAATGGAATTAAAATATTGGGTCACCGTGAAGTTTCGCTTTCAGCGGATGGAGAGGAAGTGCTCGATGAAGCGGTTCCCCAATTCTTGATGGATCTCGCCAAAGTACTAGAGGCTGCTTCGGGAGTATTGGACACAGCAGGTGACCCCAGCATATTTGGAGGTGAAGTTTTGCCTCACCTGGAAGGACTGTTTGGGGCCCTGAATGGAAGTGAGGGAGGAGGTGAAGGGGCAGGTGTAGCACCCTGGCTCCTCGCAGGGATAAGCACCAGGATAGAGATTAGTGGGGTGGGATGAATGGGCAAGGGAGTCACAGAGGGGTTGATCACTGTGAATGTGGGGGGAGGAGGTAAAGAGATGTTTCATGGTAGGATCCCTTTGGAAATGACAGAAGTTATGGAGGATGACTTGTTAGATGTGGAGGCTCATGGGGTGGTAGGTAAGGAGATGAGGAACCCTATCACTGTTAAGGCAGTGGGAAGATGGGTGGCTATTTGTACTGTGTATGACCATCTGCACTGTGTTTTGCACCTTGCCTTTAGAGGAATGTTGTTTTGTTTAGCTGTATATATGTATATGGTTGATTACACATAATTGTGAATTTAGAATATTCTGCAATGATTCCGTGATCCTGAAGTCAAGATAAATGCCAGTTTTAAAGGAACTATGGCTTCTAACATCAATATTCCTGGCTTAGAAGTGTGAGGGATTTTATCCATCTAAAGTCAGTTTGATAATTCATCAGCTACTGGTTGGAGGAAACATCAACGTGTAGGCATTTCAATTTCCTGTATTCTGTTACTGAAATTTATACTACATGCTAACCCTATGCTCTGCTTTGAATCTTTCTCTGTGCCTATGAGAAAAGAATTAGAATTTGTGCTTCCAGTGTTATAAAATTCCACAGCCGCCTTCTTTGAATCTCCGCCTACTGTACATGATATGAAATCTAGGACACAGTTAAAAATGTCACCAACGACTTGGGATTTGAGTCTGCAGCCTATAAAAGAACATTCAATGACCTCTACAGCTTTCAAAAGACAAATGATTTTTTATTTTGAAATGGAGAACGTAAATTCAGCAGGTTGCATGATTTTAAGACACAGTCAAAGGATTCGTAGAAGGAACATTCAGGGTACTTTGGTCTTAAAACAATTATCCTCCAGATAGTTTTAAGCTATATACAATTTAATTTGCACATGAATATAGTACATAGTGTGGTTACCCAGAATGCTGACATAAATAAATTAGTGACTCTGCCTTAGTTTACTTCATACTTGGTCCTGGGATTGTTTAGTTCCATATATAGTTGTTCTTCTTTTGGAATAATCCTGCCTCCCTCTGCTCTTGTCTATTTTCTGGGTGCACAGCTGTTGCCTTCCTACCTGGCTATTCATCATTGTGGAGCCCAGAAACGTGCAAAAAACCACTAATGATAGTTGGTTACTCAGAACCCAACCCCATCCTCAAAGGAAGTTTTTAAAAGAGACCAAATTCACCGCACCATGATCAGAAACAGCAATCTTGGCTGAAGTCCTTCACTGTCAACTCCCTCCCCCACTAATCCCACCATTAGCCCCTCCCTGTCTAAGGACAACAATATAGGGAGCCAATCTTTGCTTCAATTGACTGAACAAAGCACAGAAGTGAAACTTGATCTGGAAAGTTCAGTGCTAATGTTTTACTATCTTTCGCAGTTCAATTGACAGCGCTCTCATCTCCGAGTCAAAGATTTGTGAGTTCAGGTCCCACTTTCAAGACTAAGAACAGACTCCAGGCTGTCACTGCTCCAGAACATACTGAAGGATAGTTGCACTGTTTGAGGTGCTGTCCTTCAAATAATACTTTCAGTTGGAAAGGAGGGTGGCATAGTAGCAAGTGGTTAGCACAACATTTTACAGCACCAGCAATTGGGATCCAATTCACACCACTGCCGGTAAAGAGTTCATACTTATGCATTCTCCACACGACTGTTTGGATTCCTTTCAGGCACTCTAGATTCCTTCCATATTCCAAGGACCCGTGGTTAGGGTTAGGGGGTTGTGGGCATGCTATATTGGTACTGAAAGCATGGCGACACTTGGGGGGCTGCCCGGCACGATCCTCACTGATTTACTTTGATTCAAACAAATCACTTCACCGTATGTTTCCATGAACTTGCAATAAGCAAAACTAATCTTTAATCATTCTTTTAATTTTCATGCTATTCTGAACAGTATGTTTTCCTCAATAAACATGGCAATATAGAGATAGTTTTCTGATTTTTATCATATTGACAATTACTTAAATAATGAAACTTCAAAATACCTTTCCAGTGCTATATAAATGGAAATCATTCCCTGTTTTGTAATCCATTGGTTTCAAAGCTAATTGACCCCTTTTGATTTTTATAAGTTTATCACTCAGAAGATTCCTATTAATTTTCTTTTCCCTACTTATTGCCGTTGATGCCTCTTTAACAGATCAATGTTCAGTGATCAATAATCAATAACGTCAATGGCAGAAGGATCAGAAATTGATTGAACCTTTTTAGGTGGTTTATCTGGTAAAAGGTAACTTACTACCTCTCCAGTTCTGGGGATGGATGATGCCTGTGCAATATAGGAAGGCGGAAGCATGCCATCTATCAAATGGTCTTGGACAAAGGGTCTTGATCCAATGCAAAGAAAGTGCAGGAGAGCTGGATACAAGAATCTGCTGCACAGGCTTTTGTGGACATGGAAGTGTACGTATTTTAAACATATATAGATGCACTCTGATTTTCACACCCTTTCTTCCATCCCTCACTCTGATTCATTATGCCCCTTCACTCTCTCCTTCCTCAGCCTCCCTTCAACTCTTCCCCCTTCACCTAAATACTCCTGTTAGTCTCCCCTCCCTGGCTTGATTCCCTTTCCCGCTCAGCTCCATTTCTCTGCACTCAACTCCTCTCCCTGTGTTCCTTCAACATCTGTGAACACCACCCCCTCCCACCCCACCCTCCAGTCGCTGGCTGTTTGGTCTCTCTAAGAGTGCTATCAACCCAGCATCCTGAAGGCCACTCACGCAGAATGTGGCATCGGGCAATGCCTGTAGTTGGGTGAACTGCCCAAGAGATGGCACTGTTAGTGAGCGGCCCTTCAAGATTAAGCATCAAGATTCAAGATGGTTTAATGTCAGTTCCAGTACACAAGGGTACAGGAGAATTAAATAATTGTTACTCTGGATCTGATGCAGCACAAAAATCACAATAAGATAATGAGCACAATAATAAAAATAACACAATAAATAAATATACATAAGATAGCTTATATACATAGACTCCTCAGACAGTAACATTTCAGGCATTTTCTTACAGCAGAGACAACCAGACTATTTTCAAGCCTATAACCATTAAGCATTTTAATTTTTTAAATTTCCCGTCTAACGAATCAACCACAATTCGCCAACTGTGCTGATAAATTCCCTATCTTTTTCAACAAACATCATGTTTCTTAAAAACACTCAGGGAAAGAGACCTCACTAAATTTTTAATGATCACTACCATAAAGTAGAATGGGGGAATTGCTGGAACCACAGAGCTCTCTAATTCTTCAGCAAAAGCCACACATTGCAATTTGCAGATATTTGCTGTTCTGCTGCTAATGGGTTCAAACCAACGCCTGAAAGCTATGTTCTGCAAGAGATGAGTATAAAGCCCAGGTTTTATTCCTGGTCATTCTGACTCTCAGCCTCGTCATCCATCCTGCATCTCTTCTGACTGAAGTGGCTCGGTGACAGTTAGTGCCAATTAGTGTCAAATTATGGGATGTTTTATGAGGCTGATGATCTCCTGCTGGGACCAGATTTTGGGCTCCACATCTTGGTCCTTCAGCAATCAGCTGTGAGCTGTGCCCTTTCATTTTGGGTCAGTTTCAAATGCGGAGATAAAAGGCACCATTTTCAAAAGCTCTGGGGCCCACTACCTTACGCACACTTGCTTTGCGATCTCTTACAGTCATTGATGGACTTATAAATGTTTTATAAATCTCTCTGAAGTTCCGAATTTTTCTTTCTCACTTTTTCTGTGTCCTGCCCATGAATCCTTTCTTTCCTTTCACCTCTGTCATCACATTCTGTTCATCAAACTCCTGCTATTCCTATCTTCTTCCTTTCCTTCATTCCTTGCTCCATTGTTTCAGTCTCTCACTCCATCTCTTTCATTCACTATTCCCCCTGCTCGTTATACCTTTCACTTCCATACTTGCAAGCTGTTTAAATCTTGATATAGTTATCATCGGTTACAGGTGACATCATTGCATTTTTGTTTACATAAGATTGTTACTTCTAATCAAGCAGCGATTTGGTGCAATGGTGTAGATTAGGCAATGGCAAAATCGGTGGCCTTTTGTAACATCTTCCTTGGAAGTTCAAATGAGGAAAGAAGTAAACCTGGTTTGGATTCACTTGCTGGGCCAAGGGGCTTCATTCTGGTCCAATACCTTATTGTCTTATGGTCTTGTGGTTTGCATCAGCAACCAACACAACCTAGCGATGTGCTGGAGGCAGCCCGCAAGTGTCGCCACGCATTCTGCCGTCGGTTGTTCCGAAAGGCATTACTTTACTGGGTCGATGCGTGGAGTGGACAGAACAAGACCTGGTTCTATCTTGCTCTTCCCGTCAGTTTTGTATATGCTCCCCAGATATGAGACGTATCAGGTATTAATTTGATGAGCGACTTACCACAATCTATTTTACACTGTTACACAATCAGAATCAATGCCTTTTGAAGGGAGCCTGGAACAACAGAGCTTGTTTAGTTTTGACATTTGGTAAAGTAGTTTTAAAGCTGTTTATTTAGAACTGGATATGGAGAATCAATCAGTTTAATAGAGGATCCGAGCATTAATGCTGGCCTAATTTCAGCTGTGCTGACTGCACCAAATTGATATCCCGTTCGGATATAAAGATAAGGTGCCATTCTGATTCCCAGATCCTGCAGCTTCATCAGTTTCTGTAATCCATGTTAATGGTCAGCTCTGAGGCATACATTGACTGCCAGGGGCTCTAGCAGAGCCTTCCTGTACCCGTCTTGCAGACTGTTGGCTCCCATCTGTACAGAATCAGATCATTTTGCAGGTGGAACGACTCACGGCTGCTGGCAAGCAGTGTGTGCTCACTGCTGAATCCTCACCCAGTCGTCACGAAGGGCTCTGACACAAAACCCTCAGTCTGCTCCATAGATGCTGCCTGACCTGATGAGTTCTGCCAACACTTTGTGTGCTTCTCTTGCATAGTACAAGACTGAGTGCAAGGGAATGAGTATAAACATGAGATTCTGCAGATGCTGGAAAAGTTAAGCAAGACATACAAAATGCTGCAGGAACTCAGCAAGTCAGCCAGCATCTATGGAGGGGAATAAACAGTCGACATTTTGGGTGGAGACCCTTCATCAGGACTGATTGACAGGACTTCATCAGGACTGAGACCAGTCCTGATGAAGGGTTTTGGGCTGAAACGTCAACTGTTTATTCCCCTCCATAGATGGTGCCATAAGACATAGGAGCAGAATTAGACCATTCAGCCCATCGAGTTTGCTCTGTCATTCCATCATGGCTGATCCTGGATTCCACTCAACTCCATACCTACTTTCTCGTCATATCTTTTGATGCCCTGACCGGTTAAGAAATGATCAATTTATGCCTTAAATATACCCATGGACCTTGCTTCCACCACAGTCTGTGGCAGAGCATTCCACAGATTTACTACTATCTAGTTTAAAAAAAAAAGATCCCCTTACCTCAATTTTGAGGCTGTGCCCTCTAGTTCTGGACACCCCCACCACAGGAAACATCCTCTCCCCATCCACTCTATCTAATCCTTTCAACATTCGGTAGGTTTCAATGAGAACCCCCACATTCTTCTAAATTCCAGTGAGTACAGGCCCAAAGCAGCCAAGTGCTCTTCATATGTTAACCCCTTCATTCCCAGAATTATCCTCCTGAACCTCCTCTGGACTCTCTCCAGCGACAACACATCCTTTCTGAGATATGGGGCCTGAAACTGTTGATAATACTCCAAGTGCATCTTGGCTGGTGTCTTATAAAAGCTCAGCATTATCTCCTTGCTTTTATATTCTATTTTTCTTGAAATAAATGCCAACATTGCATTTGCCTTCTTTACCATAGACTCAACCTGTGAATTAACCTTCTGGGAGTCTTGTACGAGGACTCCTAAGTCCCTCTGCACCTCTGATGTTTGAACCTTCTCCCCAGTTAAATAATAGTCTGCACTGTTATTCCTTTTACCAAAATGCATTATCAGATATTTTCCAACACGGTATTCCATCTGCCACTTTTTTGCCCATTCTTCCAAACTGTCTACGTCCTGCGGCAATCACATTGCTTCCACAACACTACCTACGTCTCCACCTATCTTGATATCATCAGCAAACTTTGCTACAAAGCCATCAATTCCATTATCTAAATCCGTTGCCTGACTTGTTGCGTTCCTCCATCATTTTGTATGTGAGCTAAAGGAATGAGTGTTGCCTAATTGGTGCCTATGCCTGTGGTACTGTGACATTTGCCACCTCCTTCAGATCATCACCCATCTGTGCCCTGCAAGTTCCATGAGATTTTGCTCCCCTTCCAACAAAGCGCTTTTCACCATAAATCCCTCCATCACTTTCTTACTAAGATGTTTCTTAATATCTCCTTATATAATTCAGTGCTAAATGTTACTTGATGACACTGTGTCTTTGTTTTAATATGTCAAAACATAATGTTACTTTTATTTGAGGACGGTTTTTGATAGTCATGTGATGTGAGGGATTCACCATTGGTATTGGCAGTGGTAATGAACTCCTCACAATATTAGGCTTTGCCTCAGGTGCGAGTGTCACTCGAGCTGTAGCTGAGCAGTCATTTGTCAGGGTGGATCACAGCAGTTATTACCGTTGTAACACACACAAAATGATGGTGGAACTCTGCAGGTGAGGCAGCATCTACAGGAATGAATAAACAGTCAATATTTCAGGCCAAGACATCACAATGCATCCGTGAGCTGGAAGCCAGCAGTTACAATGTGTGTGTACGACACCCCAGCGCCTGGGAATTCTCTAGTGTATGTTTAAAAAGACACAAACTACAACCTTGCAGCTTTATTCTTATTGTAGTCATGGAGTACTGCCTGGTTTGGAAATTGCACCATCTCAGATCGCAAGACCCTGCAGCGGATAGTGAGGTCAGCTGAGAAGATCATTGGGGTCTCTTTTCCCGCCATTACAGACATTTACACTACACGCTGCATCCGCAAAGCAAACAGCATTATGAAGGACCCCACGAACCCCCCCATACAAACTCCTCTCCCTCTTGCCATCTGGGAAAAGGCACCGAAGCATTTGGGCTCTCACGACCAGACTTTGTAACAGTTTTTTCCCCCAAGCCATCAGGCTCCTCAACACCCAGAGCCTGGACTGACACCAACTTACTGCCCTCCACTGTGCCTGTTGTCTTGTTTATTATTTATTGTAATGCCTGCACTGTTTTGTGCACTTTATGCAATCCTGGGTAGGTCTGTAGTCTAGTGTAGTTTTTTCTGTGTTGTTTTTACGTAGTTCAGTGTAGTTTTTATACTGTTTCATGTAGCACCATGCTCCTAAAAAACAATGTCTCGATTTTACTGTGTACTGTACCAGCAGTTATGGTTGAAATGACAATAAAAAGTGACTTGACTTGAGTCAAAGAGAGTCATGGCACAAAATGAGGCCCTTCAGCGCATCACATTGTCACTGGCCATCAATGACCCATTTAGGTGAATCATATATCCACCTAAGAAACTTTTTATTTCAGCAATGTCAGTAGATGTTAAGTGAAAGGGCTTCTGTGGCATGAACAGAAATAAATTTTCCCCTTGCTACTCCAGATGTTCTGAGAAGTGTCATACATTCTGGCAGGGATGGCTGAACAATGGATATAAGAGTGCCAGTAACCAGTAAATTTGGCATTGATGCAGGAGGGGATCCTCAAAAACCCACACCAGTCATCTTATGTCCTTTGCAGTGAAATGTGACCATTGTGACATCCACAAAGAACTGAGTTGAAATCGATTTTATAAATCTATTCTAAGTTGGGTCCTTCCAACCAGCAAAGAAACAGATATTTCACTGCTGTTACTCTTGCTTCTGGTGTTTTTGATCCAAGGTTCTTTTAGAATACAGGAAAGAGGCACAAAACTTGTTGCTTCACAATCATTTTATTAAGAATTGATGGAACAGAAGAAAGTTGAACAGACAGTGATAGAGAAAGGAAAAGGAGATTAAAGACTAAATAAGATTAAGTTGGTGCTGCTTTGTGTATAACTATTATGTACCCAAAGAGATAAGGAAAATTCCATTTAAAATCTATAGATAAGAGTTAACCAATTAGAAAGTACTTATTCAGTACTGCAGTACCAAGTTAACCAATGAGAAATTACTTATTCACTTAATGCAGAACAAAGAAGCTTCCAGGGCTTTCTAAAATTATATTTTGTAAAGCTACCAGAAACATATTAAACTTATGTGCATGTAAGAAATACTTAAAATACAAGCAGATAATTAATTGTTAAATTGCAAAGAAAATAACAATTAGATTCCAAATCTGCAAACACTATTACCATACCACTGTTCTCACTCCCTCTTCAGCCTCTATTTGTTTTATTCACTTAAATAGATGTGGGCTTCACAGTCTGAGTCAGCATTTAGTCGACCATCTCTAAATACACTTGACAAGGCAATGGTGAGCTGCTTTCTAGAACCACTGCAGTCCTTGAGGTGTGGGCATATCCACCAAAGTTCAAATTTCAAACTTAAAAGTCAATTTATTATCAAAGTACATAATCGTCACCAGTTATAACCCTGGGATTCATTTTCTCACGGGCATTCTCAATAAATCCATTAACCATAATAGAATCAATGATAAACTGTACCAACAGGATAGACAACCAGTGTGCAAAAGACAAAAACTGTACAATACAAAAAGGAGAAAAGATCATTATTATAATAACATTTAAGAGCAACTTATTTAACAGATAGACCATTCCAAACACATAACTTACAGAAATCAGTAAGTGATAAACACTAGCAATATGCTGAATTAAAAGAGGAAATTGAAAGGCTTTGGAACATGAACAGGGTATACAATATCCCAATATTGATATCTACAGCTGTTATTATCCCAAGGTTGCTACACAATAGGGCGACACAGCAATATCTACGAAAATCTTCAGGGCTGCAATACTATACACCACTCGAATAGTCTGAAAGTTCCAAGCAATGGACAGATGTGCATGCCCGCACCTCGGGTTTTACCAGTTTGAGCAGAGAGAAAAAATTTTATAATATTAATATAAATAAATAGACAAGCAATAAATATTGAGAATGTGAGATGAGTCCATAAGGTCATAAGACCATAAGATATAGGAACAGAATTAGGCTATTTGGCCATTTCATCATGGCTGATCCATTCTTCGTCTCACCCCCAATCTCCTGCCTTCCTCTGTATCCCTTCGTGCCCTGACCAATCTAGAATCTATCAACCTCTACGTAAAGTCTTGGCCTCCACAGCTGCCTGCGGCAATGAATTCCACAGGTTTACCACTCTCTGGTTAAAGTAATTCCTCCTTTTCACTGTTCTAAAAGGATGCCCCTCTATCCTGAGGTTGTGTCCTCTGGTCTTAGATGCTCCCACATTGGAAACATTCTCTCCAAATCTACTCTATCAAGACGTTTTAGCATTCGATAGGTTTCAATGAGGTCACCACTCATTCTACTAAATTCCAGTGAATGCAGGCCCAGAACCATCGAATGTTCTTCATGTAACAAACCATTTAATCCTGCAATAATTTCTGTAAACCTCCTTTGAACCCACTGCAGTTTCAGCACACTCTTTCAAAGATAAGAGGCCCAAAACTGCTTACAATACTCCAAGTGAGGTTTCATCATTGCTATATGTAGTCTCATCATTACATCCTTACTTTAATATTCCAGTCCTCTTGAAATGAATGCTAACATTGCATTTGTCTTCCTCACCACAGACTCAACCTGAAGATTAACCTTTAGAAAATCCTGCACAAGGATTCCCAAATCCCCTTGTACCTCATGTTCTTGTATTTTCTCTCCATTTAGATGTACAATGTACTGCGTATGTTAATCAAAATGGCTTCTTTGGTTTGCTAGAGTAGGAATGATTTTATGTTTGATAAGTGTTTTCTCTCGCAGTTGTTTATCTTTGGACTTGCTGATATGGGGATTGTATTCATTTGTTAACCAATGGGGACTGTTATTTTGTCTTGTGAGGCTGGGAGCTTGGGGGTTTCGCGGTCTTTTCAGGGGAGGCGGGAAGGAGACGCCGAGGAAGGTGGACGTGCGCTACACTGCTCGGTCGACCACCGGGGGTGGTCCAAGGTGTGAGGACGTGGAGGTCAGAGGAAAATGATGAGGGGTCGAATGGTTCGATGGTTGAGCTCCAACGATGTGCACTAAACTGACTGAACTTTGATAAGTTGGCGCCTTTTACTTTATTTTCTTTTCCTTATACATACTGTTTTGCATAGTATTCTTTTAGTTTTAGTAAATTCTTCAAAGTGTATTCCATAACGGTATCTGGTGTGAGTTTGATATTGCGTGTGTGCGCGGCATAAACTTGATTCTCACAGCACCTGCGTGTACGGGAGGTGGGGTTGGTGAGTGGCTGGATCTCCTTTTCCCCTAGACATATACCAGCCTGTTGGGTAAGTGTTACACTTCTGGGGTGTTCGTCCCGGATTGGATTCTCAGGGGCTGTGCAGGCAGCAGAGCGGAGATGGACAGAGATAAGATTGTTAACTGGTGCGAGTTGGAAGATGTACCGGTGCAGTATGCCAGAGTGCCTATACTATGCCCATACATAGAAAATAGTCAACTCTTTTATTTCTTCTACCAAAGAGCATAACCATACACTTTAGACACTGAATTCCATCTGCCATTTCTTTGCCCATTCCCCTCTTCTGTAGCCTCTCTATTTCCTCAAACTATCTGCCCCTCCACCCATCTTCATATTGTCTGCAAACTTTGCAACAAATCCACTTATTCCATCATACAAATCATTAGCATATAATGTAAAAAGAAGCAGTCCCAACACAGATCCCTGTGGAACACCATTAGTCACCAGCAGCCAACAAAAAAAAAGGCTCCCTTTAGTTCTGCTCTTTGCCTCCTGCCAATCAGCCACTGTTTCATCCATGCTAGAATCTTACCTTTAATACCGTGGGTTCATAGCTTTTTAAGTAGCCTCATGTGTGGCACCTTTGAAAATGGCCTTCTGAAAATCCAAGTACACAACATCAACTGATTCTCCTTTGCTATCCAACTTGTTATTTCTTGGAGGTGAGTCCATAGGTTGTGAGAATTGTTCAGTGATGGGGCAAGTGAAATTGAGTGAGGTTATCCTCTCTGGTTCAAGAGCCTGATGGCAATAATTGTTCCTGAACTCGGAGGTGCGGGTCCTGAGGCTCCTGTACCACCTTCCTGATGACAGCAGGGAGAGGAGCAGCACGCTGTTGGGGAGAGAGTCCCATGATTCGGACCCACCAACAATGAAGGAATGGTTATATATTTCCAGGTCAGGATGGCACATGGCTTGGAGGGAGACTTCCAGCTGGCGGTGTTTACATGCTTTTGCTGCCCTTGTCACGGCTTTGAAAGGCGCCACCGATGGAGTCTTGCCGAGTTGCTGCAGTGCATCTTTCAGATGGTACAAACTGCTGCTACTGCGTGTCTGTGGTGGAGTGGATGAATGGTTTTGGATGGGGGTGCCTATCAAGTGAGCTGTTGTGTCCATAATGGCGTCAAGCTTCATGAGTGTTGAAACTGCTCACAACCTCCTCATTCTAAACTTCGGGCTTTCTTTTGTTCCAATTGTACTCTTTCTTGTGTGATTTTAGATAATTTGTGTTTTTCTTGTGAACGTTGTGTCTCCAATGCTATGGGCCTGTGAAGCTGCTCTAAGTTAGTTTTTCATTTCAGCTATGCAGACATGTACTTATCCAAATGATAACAAACTGGACTCTGGCAACTTTGCGATTATGCTGTGAAGTCCAAACCCCCTCAGACAATAAATCCCCTTCCTTCACCTTTACTCCACCATTACATACTTCCATCTGACCTTAACACCTTCACTATTGAAACTACCCATTCCACCATCAGACCTGAATACTCAATCCACTTCTGACTAGTCACTATTCCTCCACCTGCTAAAACTAAACACCCCACTTCCTACATCTCAGACCACATCAAGTATTCCTGTGCATGCTGGCATTCACTAGGCTCCTCATCACTCAATTCCTCAATTTTATAATGTACATTCTCATACCGACACTTCTTCATTACTTCTCTTTCCCCAACTCTCACAACTCCTCAAACTTCTTGTTCCTCACCATTTTCTGAGTTCTGCTCACCCTATCTCCAGATGTCAGCAGTCAAATCTTCAGTCCTTTAGGCTCAAAATTCACTTCAGGTGTACTGGCACATCCTCCATCACCTTCCTTCCTACTAAGCCCTCCTTGAACATCAACCTATGACTTCCCTTTCAATATTAATCTCAATATCAGCTACTGCTCAGTATCCGTTCAGCTCTCCTCATAGCTCTGCAGACCCTATCTGTTGTGTTTTTTTCAAATAAAATTACTTAAAAGACCTGAAATCAAGAGACTAGACCTTTATTTATTAAAGCCAACAACCGATAAAGTTAATGGTACATCCAGAGCGTGACTATATAAATGGTTATGAAGAACATTTGAGACGTTGTCAGGACCAGTGACTGATCAGTGAAAGTCAGCTTTGGATTGGTTAGCAATAGGTATGGGTTGCTTTTGACTTGCCATTACTCTCCCCATATTAGGGGCCTTGCATCAGTGTAATTGGGGCATCACAGTAACATAGCAGTAAAGGTGACGCTATTACAGCGATAGCGACACAGGTTTCGTTCCACCACTGTCTTAAAGGATTTGTATGTTCTCCGTGTGACCTTGAGGATTTCCTACCAGTGCTCAAGTTTCCTCCCACTTTCCAAAGATGTACAGGTTCGTAGGTTCATTGGTCACTTGGGTGTAACTGGGTGGCATGAGCTTGTTGAGCTGGAAGGGCCTGTTACCAAGCTGTATCTCTAAATCAAGTGTTCCCAACCTTTTAAATGCCATATACCCCTCCCGTTAACCAAGGGGTCCGTGGACTCCAGTTTGGGAGAAAAGATAATTCACTGTTGCTTAATGCTATCAGTTTTAGTTGAAAGTACAATCCTCAGATGTGGAAGGGAGAATTAATGTTCAATGAAAACTGTAACCAAATATCAGCAAAGATGATAGCAACACAAGCGCACATGACTGAAAATCGCTGGGAATCATTCTGGAGCTGTCCCAAATAAGCGACTGTCCCAATTAACCAATGACCCAGTTAACGAGAATCCACATGTGACACTGTAATTTCCTTTGGGATTAATATATCTATCTATCCATCTATCTGTATGCTCTATATGTATATAATAAAATAGTGTGAAAATAGAGCAAAAGCATGCGGTAGTATTCAGTAGAACACAGCACAACAAGCAACAGCAAAAACAAGCCCTGTTCCTTCCCAATACCCATCCATCCACCCACACAAATGCACAGTCCTCCAACCCCAGGACAGTCTATCTTCAGCCTCCATAGGACTCGGACCCGGACTTGCAGACAGCGGGCCTTTGGCCTGCGCAGTTGACCCAGTGATTCATAGAGATTTGAAGTCCTGGGTGGCTGGAAAATGGGCCTCGATGTCTGGACCTCTGACGACCCCAGAACTCGGCATTGAAACTGTTTGCAACTCTCTTTCTGTGCTGATAACCCTTTCTTTCAGAAATATATCTACCTCCATCTTAAATACTTCTAATATTTAACTTCATGATCCCCTGGGTTAGAAATTTCTTGAGATTCACCATCTTCTATGTAAAGAAGTTTCTACACACTTCACGATTAAATGATCTGCCCCTTTTTATGAGATTTACCGACTAGTGAAAGCGTTTCAACACCTTCCCTATCATGCTCTATCAGGATCGTATTCATCTAAGCAAGCCTTGAATCTGCCCCTGTTTGCATAGTGTCCAGTTATCCAGTTCCAGGTGCAAACCCTCCTTTTCATTCTGCTGTGGTAGCACAACGGATGTATTGTTCGAGTAATAATGGATGTATTTTTCATGTAACAATGGAACCCTCAACTCAGTTAAATCAATTAAACCTATGAAGATAAGCTATTATCAATAATCCAGTGACTATTAAAATATCAGTTAATAGATTCTACAGCCTGGCTTTCCAACAATAAGGGTCAGATGAAGTGTTTATTTTGATAACATGCTCAACCAGCTCAGTACTTTCTCTAGGTCAGGAAGTTTTTCTTACTATTAAATCATCAACTCCCTGTTCTTGATCAATGTTTAGTGCTCTTTCAACTTGGACTCGTCTTGTGACTACCATTAGAAAAGAACCTCAAGACAGACACTCAACATTTCAGGAACAACTTCTCTTCCTCCACCATTAGATTTCTGAATGGACAATTTGTCACACGTGAATACAAACTCACTATTTTTGTTCTTCTTTTTGCATTTCTTGTTTAAATTAATTTTTATATATTTATTGTAAATTATAGCATTGTTCTGCATTGCACTGCACATTACAGGATGTATGTCGATGGTATTAACCCTGATTCTGAGACAGTTACATTCATAGTGGTGATCAAGTTGTGTGAGGTATAGAAACCTTAAAGAGATTCAGGTTCTAACTTCAGGTAAGATGTTCTCTCATCATTTACTATGATTGTGATTGTCTCCCACTGTCACCCGGTCCCTATCTGTACCATGGCCTTGGTCAGTCCTCACACTTGTTATCACCTGATCTGTTTTAACCAAACTCCAAGTAGTACTTTGCTTTACACCTCACTCTCCTTAGCCCTGTTACCTAAACTGAAACCCTGCCACTCCCTCCCTGTCCTGACACAAACACAGACTGGTTTCTCTTCCCTCAGATGCTTGCTGACGTGCGTGTTTTCAGCTCATCAGCTTCTGTTTCAGTTTGATGTTTCTCATTACTCAAGCTCTGGTCAGTGTTGGAAAGGCCATGGTTGTGTTTGGTTTGGGTCAGTTCTTAATTTTGCGTTCGAGTTGACGTCTAATCTGGTCAACAGTCTCTTTATGGAGGTGTAATCAGCTGGCCTATCGAATCGACATGCCGGCTCTCTGAAAAGTTCGGACAGGCTATTCGAGAAGCATGTGGAGTTTATCTCGGTTCTCTCAAGGGCAATGTCTCTGTGTACACTTCGTTCTTTCTTGGTAAAAACATAATCAAAGATCCATTCACCCCAGTCCTTCTCTGTTCTCCTCCCTCCATCAGGAAGAAGTCAAATAAGCACATTTGACCAGAACCAAGGGCAGCTTCTATCCAGCCACTATTATAATAGTAAATGGTCCCCTCGTACAATAAAATGAATTCTTAACCTTGCAGTCTATCCTATTGTGGCCTTGAGCCTGATTGTCTGCTGGCACTGCACTTTCTCCATAACACTTTACTGTGCATTCGGTTATTGTTTTCCCCTGTAGCACCTCAATACACTGCTGTAATGAACTGATCTGTACAGATGACATGTAAACCTGTTTTTTATATTGTACCCCAGTACATGCCCATAATAAGCCAATTTACCAACACATGCTGGTCTTACCATTTTACACATGAATTCAAAAAATTTATTTCCTTACCCTACCCCTCAGTAAGCTAAAGTGACTCTCCAGGTCTTCCTCGACCTTTTGATCTATATTACTCTCCAGCTCTGGATTCAAACAGCCTTGAGCTTCACTTCATTGTTCAAAAAAAAAACCATGGACATATTTATTGGCTAAATGAGGAAAATATCTGTAATTTTATCATAATTGACATTAAGGAGAAAGTACATAATTTTAAATCATATGCATGGTTTGTTAAATGATCAAATGTGATTTTGCTTCAATAACATAATTCAAAATAAATGGAACCAACAGAATTTCAGATATTACACTGAGCAGAGATGAAAACAGAAGACTGCAGACCAAATATGACAGAAGAAACAGAAAAATAAAGACGGAATTCATTCAGAACTTTATGCAATTTGAACATGATATCTTTGTTTTCAATAATCTGTCACATAATATTCGCATGTAAAATTTAGAACAGAGGAAGTTTGATTGGTTGTTCATTACCAAGGTATCAGACATTAGGGCCAGGGAATGGGATCCTATTCTTTCTGTCTCTCGCTCCTATCTCAAGTAGACTACATTTCAAAGAACAAACCACATCAGGATCCCTCCCCAAAATGTGAACTATCACTTAGTCTGCACACATTCTGCTTGACCCGTTTAGTTCCTCCAGTGGTTTGTTTTTAGTTCCAGATTTCAGCATTTGCAAACTCCAATAATTCTCTTGATTGAGTTGACCAAATATGGGTACGGGCAATATATATATGTATAACTTGCATGTAAGTCTCAGCAATTGGGAAGGGAGCTTGAGAATAAAAAAGGATTTGCTTTCATACATGAAAGAAAAAGCACCAGACACTAGAAATGTGAAACTAAAACAGGAGATCGTTAGATCGGCTAATGCACGTGTGGAAATGAAGACAGAGAGGTGGAGAGCTGGAGAGACAGGCAATGTGAACCAAATTTATTTCAAGTCAATGTATTTCCCTTTGGACTTTGCTTCTTTCAGTAGCCAACTGCCTTGCCGAGGATTTCCAACATTCGCTTGTTTACCTACTCAAACATACAAGCTTCTGTATTTTTCCCAAACTGCAAAGAGTCAATGAAGAACTTTTTGAAGGGCAGGTTTCTATTTTGTAGGAAAAGCGGCTGGTTATTTGCACAGATTCAGTTCCCTGAAGCATCATTCACCACATAGTTTGGTTTAGATTTCTAGCTTATGGACAAATCTTGGCGAAGAACAAGGGATGATTCGGCTTTTGTCTAATCACGAATTTGTGTCTTTTCGGAGCTGGGAGTACTGCTCACTGAACCATAGCTTACACAGTGGCATTCCCTATTGGATGGGTTCGGAAGTATTGTTTGAAGTGATGTTTATGATATAATTGGGAATGAACTATGGTTGGAACTGTTCTCATGGAGTGAGTTCATTTTATTTTTACTGTAGTTCATGTCAGATTCCACAGCCTTTACAGTAATGTTCTTCAACCTGGACAACTTTAGTGCACAGCTGTAATATTTCATCACTCCCATATCATTGAACTTGAGAACACTCTGTGATTGTCCAATGAAAGAGCATTAATGTGACATGAGTCAAAGGGAAGTGACCTTGGTCAGTTATTGGCAGTTACTCACTCAGACCACCCACAATATCATATATTGCTTCCCAATACTTGGGTCACAGAGTCAGAGAGTTATACCACATGGAAAACAGGCTGTTCATCCCAACTTGCCTGTGTTCACCAAGTTCTCTGTCTGAGCCAGTCACATTTGCTGTCCATATCCCTCTAAACCAGGGCTTCTCAACCTTTTTTATGCCATGGAAACCTACCATTAATCAAGGGGTCCCCAGATTAGGAACTCCAGCTCTAAACCTTTGCTCTGCACTTACCTCTTCATATGCCTCTTTTTAACATTGTTATTGTATCTGCCTCCACCACATCCGCTAGCAGCTCATTCCACCTACACACCAGCCTCTTTGTGGACCTGGAGGACACTCTTTGTGTCCTCCAGGTCCGCTTTAAATCTATCCCCTCTCTTTTAACCTAATCCCTCCAGTTTTGACTGCGCTAGCCTGAAGAAAAGACTGCAGCTACTAATTCAGGCCAATAGGCATAAAAATAAGTAAAACATTAAAACTAAGTTATTCAAATCTTTATATGCCAGAACTTGGTTTGTGGTAGATACCAATAAAAGTGACACACCGTGCTGAGAAGGGTGAGAGTGTACGGGCTGTCTCATAGCTTCAGCAATGTTCGTTTGATCCTGACTTTGGCGTGGACTCAGTGACCATGGAGGTTTTCCCCACCAGGACCTGCTGGTGGACGGATAGTTTGCTGCTGTAACTTATCTGGACTGGGGGTGTTCACAGGAGAAAGAGGGAGGAGTTGATGGACATGTGACAGTGAAAAGGTTACAGGAAACAAAAGGGCATTGATGGAACCAACGATTCAAATGATTTCCTATGTCAGGAGAAATACAATACCGTGAAAAAAATCTCAGGCACGTATAGTGCACGGTACTGTAGTAATTGTACGTATTGCACTGTACTGCAGCCAGAAAGAAATTCATGGCATCTGTGAGTGATGATAAACCTGCTTCTGATATGGGTCTCTGCTGTGGACTGAGAGTAGGAAGGGGGCAGGGAGAAGGGAATCATGGTTGGGAAAAGGGGAAGGGAGAGGGGAGGGAGTGGGAAGCTCCAGAGAGACATACTGTATTGATCAATAAATCAATTGTATTCAAGTGATTCAAATGACCTTGCCTGGTGTCTCAGGGCTGGGTGTGTCTGCACCTGTACCCCACCTCCCAGCCCCTGGCGCTCCTTCTTTGCCACCTGTCCCACACCCCTCCTGTCATGCCCCACTCTCGCCATTCGCAACATCCAGATTTACAAGCTCGCTCTCTGTTCCACGTTGACAAGTACAGTACTATGCAAAAGTCTTAGGCTCTCGAGCCTCACATTTGCACAGTACTGTATAATTATAAAATATGATGTGATTTTTCTCAACTATCTCCATACCTGTTTCTGATAACACATGACATTTGATGGGGGAGTGGGGAGGTGCTGCTAATTAAAGTCATTGCGAGCCTTGCTTTACTTTTGAAATGATGTACAATCATTATTCGGAGCCTTCTGTATATTGAGGCCATTGAATGAATTCCCATTGTATCTGGGCAACCAATGTTGCCTGGCAATAAAGAGCAGAGGAAAATCTGAAGCACACTTTTGTTTTAACTGAACAGAAGCTATTTCTACTCCACCTTGTTCTTGCTTATTTAATAAGATCACTTGCCAATTGTATGATTATGTTTATTTGGTGTATTGAATATTTACAATAGGAATCTTGTGACAAGAGGCCTAGGTGAACATTTAGTGCATTCAAGTGCTGCTGTACTTGAATCGAGACATGATTTCGAGGCTGAGATGAGAACAGGGATCTTGACTAGATGCTAGACAAGAACATGACGAGACTAGCTGAGAATCTGAATGAGACAGAAACCCTAAAAGCCATCACAGACTGAACCAAAGTTGAGCTGATGATTGGGCATCGAACCTGAGTTCATGTGTCCTGTAAATATCCAAACCTTAGCACCAAAAACATGGCCGCCAATTAGTGGAGTGGTCCTGAATCTTTAAAGAGGCCGCACCGGCTCTCCATGCTCCAGAGAATCGGAGCATCTAAACCCCAGGGGCTGGCGTGGTCAGATGCGTACCACCTCTAGCACGAGGTACTGAAAAGAACAAGAGAGCTCTTGATATCAATCAAGGCAGACTGAACGCTCACTCTACATGCTTGTGGTCCCAGTTGGAGGTGACGATATTTTGTTGCCTAGAGTCTTGCTAAAGAGCTATAATGCATTCTAGGGATCCCACCATAGTTATAGCTCATCCAAGTCATGGGAAAAGTAGACATTTACCCAAGGCTTCACTTCTCTTGTTCTGCTTGCCACTTTTGATGACTTGCAATTTTGTCCTTGACAAAGTTAATGGGTTAACATTGTTTTCTGAATCTTTTAGTCCTTCCCCAGCTCCAGAGTGATGCTTGATACATTCTGATGACCAGCGAGACAACAAATAATCTCACTTTAAGGACTCATTATCTTGCTATTTCATGCTCTCATTTCTTAACCCTATTTGTATTTGCACAGTTTGTTGTCTTCTATGCTCTACTTGCTCTTTCATTGATCCTGTTTACAGTTACCATTCTGAGTATGCCATCAGGAAGAAAAATCTCAGGGTTGTATGTGGTGACGTGTATGTACTCTGATAGTAACATTTACGTTGAACTTTGAAATGTAATTTAGCAGTAATGCTCCACTCTCAGTGTGGTTGTGCCCCCGATCTGATCTAATATGCACCTAGATCTGAGGCTCCTGGTGTAAATAAGATGACCCAGGACATTTCAGTGCAATGAAGGAATTAGCATTCAGGCAGTTCTGGCACCATTTCACCATTTTTTGTCTTCAGCTAAGGCAAATTAGAGCCAGAGTGCCTGGGATGGGTGGGTTGGTATAGCAGGGAGGTCCATGTCTGTGTGTAATATCACTGGGACTGACATCTTCCTGTAGTTCATAACCATGATGAAAGTTAACCACCCAAGGTGTTACTTGCTCAGATACATCAGATGTGTCAACATTGACAAGGATTGACAGCATCTCCTAATTGCCTGCCAGGATATAGAACATAGAAATTTACAGCACATCACAGACCCTTCAGCCCATAATGTTGTGCTAACTATGTATAACTAGAGACTGCCTAGAATTTCCCTAGCACATAGCCCTCTATTTTTTGAAGCTCTGCGTACCTATCTAAAAGGCTCTGAAAAGACCCTGTTGTATCCACTTCCACCGCCGCTGCTGGCAGTTCATTCCACTCTCTGTGTGAAAAGCTTACCCCTGACATCCCGTCAGTACCTATTTCCAAGAACCTTAAAACTGTGCCCCCTCGTGTTAGCCATTTCAGCAGCTGGTGCAGTCTCGCAACCTCTGCATTATGAAGAGAGAAACCTCCAGACCATCTGGGCCAGCATTGCAATTGTCCAAACCTCACACTAGGACCTGGGCCCCACTGTGACGAATCATTGCAGACCTAGATTTCACTACCAGAGAAGCTGTTCTTCTTCTGTTCTTCCAAATCGACTTGGCGTTTGGAGCAATCTAACCCTGCCCGACTCTCTACACCTCTTTTGATTGTCCAAACAGCATATTGTACCTCGCAATAGGACTTAGGCCTTGTAAATCGCTCTGGGCCCAGAACACGTGACCCAGCCATTCGCTTCAGATCTGAATTTTGCTGCCAAAGAAGCTGCTCTCGACCTTGCTGCTTAGAGTGATCCACCCTCGCTCCCAGCCCAATTGGATGGGCATCGGTACTTCTCTGTCCCGTCTTCTCCCCTCCAAATTGTTCTCTCCAACCAGCACAGCATCAACTGCAAGTGTGTCAATCTTGCAGCACACCAGAAGGGCACATCTCTCGAGTTCACTTTGCCCTCACTCGGCTCTTCATTGTTTGTGGTGGTAGTTTACCACAATTTACTTCAGAAAAGGGTTATTAATAAATATTTTTAGTCTAATGCCGTTGCTTTTGAACTACCAATGAGCTGTTACATGTCCTCGGTAAAGCATCTTAAACTGGAATGGCCAATTAACCTACCCAGTAGCACCATTCCACAGGGATTCCTTACAGAACAGCATCGGAATTGAGTTCTGAATTCTGGACCTCCCAAGCTGTAATAGAACTGTGCCAACTGCTAAGCTGCCATGGCTATCCAATTTATTTTTTAATTTAAATGTTCTAATCATTAATTATACCTTAATATTTTGATGCTAATCTATTCTGCCCTTTCTATAATAGTACCTCCCTTCATTTGTCAGACTATCTTGAAAATGTGTACTTCAACTGGAACTGTTAGGGTCTAATAAGACTCCATTGGACAGAATGGACAAAATAGCTTAGAAGTTATGTCATACATATTTTAACTTATTAAAAAGTTTTTTTTTATTTAGAGATGCAGCACAATAACAAGCTCTTCCAGCCCAATGATCCCACATGGCTCAATTACACCCATGTTACTGCTTAACCCATTTACCCTCTATGCAGGCATTCAAAGTAGAAAAAAGAAAAAAGAGAATCAGTGAAAAACTACACATAAGCAAAGACTGGCAAGCAAACAATGCACAAAAGTAGACAAGCTGTGCAAATACTAAATAAATAAATAAATACCATGAATATGAGTTGTAGCACCCTTGAAAGTGAGTCCATAGATTGTGTTCAGTGATCATTTCAGTGTTGAGGTGAGTGAAGTTGTCCACACTAGTTCGGGAGCCTGACAGTTGAAGGATAATAACTGTCCCTGAACCTGGTGATGTGTCTCTTGTACCTCTTTTCTGAATGCAGCATTGAGACGGGAATATGGCTTGGATGGTAGAAGTCCTTAATGATGGGTGCTGCTTTCTTGTGCAGCTCTCCTTGTACTTCTCCGTGGATTGTCACCTTGTCGTGGTGGAGAAGCTTGTGTGGTCCTGAGATCCCAAGAGCGATGCCGTCTGGAGCTATGCTCCTGGTAGGGTCACCCATGGCAGTAAGGTCGGGGGTGAAGTCCCTGATAAAGAACAATCAGATGAAGTTACTTCGAACTCAACGGCTGTGAAGGCGGATGAAGGCTGCAGCAAATCCATCAGCTCCAATTGTAGTGGTTTCCATGCCATTGGAATCAGTTGGTTGATTTGTGAAGTATCATGTGCTTCTTGGAGTGGAACATCAAGTACACGTTAAACAAATAAATGCACAGGCATCTTCACTCTGTGATAGATCAACAGAATGAAGACCATCATCCTCGATCATATGACTCCTTGTAGATGTGTTCAACGGTGGGGAAGGTTTTTCTTGTGATTAAGTTGAAGAATCCTAAGATTTTGGAGATGGTGTGTGATTAGGTTTTCACAAGGAAGTGTGGGATGGGGCAGTACAATAGTGTTGGCTACCAGTTGAAGAAATGTTATCGTAGTTGGAGAGTCTAATAAAAGGGACTTAGGTTGGCCAACTCTGTGCAGATTCCTAGAGACTCCAAACACGTACTCCGCTTCTAACCACCAAGATTATTTATACAGAGAATATTCTTATAAATGTAAGTGCTCACATAAAAATGAAAATCAAAGAGACTTTGTTGTTTAAAGTCCCATCAGGTTCTCTCTCAGGTGTGTTCACAGAGGCATCTCGCAAGTTCATCATTTGAAGGGTGTCGTTCCATTGAGCATAAGTTACTGGACTAGCTTAATCAGGGGTTCATGAACCAGTCCTCATCACAGAATCAGAGGTGAACAGGGTTAGCAACTTTAAACTGCCAGGTGAGGATCTGTCTTGGACCTAGAACTTAAGTGCAATTGCAAAGAAAGCACAGCAGCACTTCTACTACCTTACGAGTCTGCAGAGATTCAGCATGACATCTAAAACTTTGACAAGCTTCTATAGATGTTTCATGCAGAGTATATTGACCAGCTGCATCATGGCCTGGTATGGAATCCCCAATGCCGTTGAACGGAAAATCCTGCAGAAGGTAATGGATTTGGACCAGTACATCATGGGTAAAGCCCTCCCAGCCATTAAGCACATCTATATGTTGTAGGGAAGCAGCACCCATCATCAGGGATCCTCACCACCCAGGCCATGCTCTCTACTTGCTGCTGCCATCAGGTAGAAGGTACAAGAGCCTCAGGACTCACATCACGAAGTTCAAGAACAGTTACTACCCCTCAACCATTAGGCTCTTGAATAAAAAGGGATAACTACACTCATGCCCCATCATTGAAATGTTCCCTCAAGTAATGATCTCACTTTCAGGATTCTCTATCTCATTATCTCATGTTCCTGTTTTTATTTATATTTGCATTTGCACAGTTTGTTGTTTTCTGCACTCTGGTTGATCTTTCATTGATCTTGTTATAGATAGTATTCTATAGATTTGCTGTGTATGCCCACACAAAAATGAGTCTTGGGGTTGTAAATTTTGACATATATGTACTTCAGTAATAACATTAACTTTGAACTAGCATTCAGAAATCTTGACTATTGACTCACCTATCAATTTGTTCATCACCACAGGAAATTCTGGACACACCTAGAACAAAGAGCAAGATTACTAGTTAATAATTTCTACTGTATTGGTGTTCCTAGATCCAAAATCTGCCATATACTGCATGACTCTATAATAATCAGTGTGCTTGACTCTTTACTGCCCACTGAAATGGCCAAACAAGCCATTCAGTTTAGGGGAGAATTGGGAAAGGACAATTTACACTGAGTAACTGCTTTTGTGAGTATCCTGTGAATGAATAATATATATTTTTTTAAATTCCTGGAGACTGTAGAATATTTTTGCATAGGAAATCCAGTGAATTGCCATAAATGGGGTCGATAGGGAAGAACAGCTCCTGTGGAAAGTTGATTCGATCCTGCATGCCATCTTAAAAGAATCTGAGTGCCTAAAAATAAGTCCATTAGATACAGGAGCAGAACTGGGCTAATTGGCCCATCAAGTCTACTTCGGTAGATCAAGAAGAAGGCAGTGTGGTATAAAACATGATCCTTCAAGGATAACTTCTCCTCCACATGTCCATAAGCAGCTCAAGTCACAACAGTACATAACCAGTGAGTTTTGTTATTCTTTCCTGTAGTAATAACCCAAAAGCTGATGATATAGAAGAAACACAGAGGCAATGATATGTTTGTTTTCTGGAATTCCCATAGCGTGAGTTCTATTCAATGATGAAATGTACAAACAGAATTAGCCAACATACCATATCATTCCATGTAGTTATTTGTTGGTTTATTCATTCATTCATTCATCTATCTATTTACTTCAGTGTCTTGTTTGTTTTTCCTTTTAAGTTTATTGCAGTGAGACTGATTGGCTGACTCTCTCCTTCATTTGCATGTGGCATCTTCCCACACATTAATTCACTGCATTTCTGTGCATCCCTGACCCTCTCACTGTACAAATACTCAAAATTTTTCTCCTTTAGCCCTTCAATGATCTGCTTTGTCACTTAAATCAATCGGAGACAAAAAAATGAACTGACAGAATTATTACCTCCTGGTATTTTGAATGTGAAGTATATTCAGAATGAGGAAATAAATTCCAATGAATAGACTGAAAGTTTTTTTATATAGTATCCATCAGAGTTTTATTCTAATAAATCTGGTAACTCAATTTTAGATCTCTCTATCTCTCTCTTTTTCTAACTCTCTCTCTCTCTCTCTCTCTCTAACTCGCTCTATCACTCTATCTCTCTATCTCACTATCACTATTGCTCTCGCTCTCTCTTTCCATTTCACTCTATCGCTCTCTCCCACTCTTTCTCTCTCTCTCCTTTTTTCCTCTGCACACATTCTGTTCAAAGATACAGAATTGCAAGATCATTAGAATACAAAAGAGACCATTAATTCCATGTCAGCTTTTCATAGAGCCAAGTCCTGCTCCTCCACTTATTCTCCTCAGTCTGGAGATTTTCCCAACATCACAGAAAGCAGAGTTAGGCTACAACACCTCCACACTATGTCATCAAGACAGCTGAATGTACTGGATAAAGCAAAATCTACTTCATTGCTAGTGTTGGTAGAACTGGAGCCTCACTTAGTTTCCATCCTAACCTATGAGGCTGTCTGTATTTGCACATTCTCCATATTTGTGGGCATGACCACTATCTCACTACTTTTTTCTCTCTTACTGCACTACCTACTTAATTCAACTTTTTAAGTATCTATATACTTACTGTAATTTATAGTTTTCATGATCATGTATCGCAATGTACTGCTGCTGCATAACAACAAGTTTCATGATGTATGCCAGTCATATTAAACCTGATTCTGATTCTGAACTGCTGGGGATGTCAGGAGAACACAATATCAGATTAGTGTATATAGTATTAATTTAGAAGACTGAAAAATTGACTAGTTTGCCCTTTGGAAAGCTGACATGGACTTTGTAGACCATTTGTAATGCTGAGTAACTATGGGTTATAAGGATTTCAAGCCCTAAATAATCCTGGAACCAATCACCTATCTTGTCATAGAAGACACAAAAGACTGTAGACACTGGAATCTGGAGCAACATGCAATCTGCTGGAAGAACTCAGTGGGTTGAGTTGAATATGTGGGAGGAAAGGACTTGTCAATGTTCTGAGTTTTGATACAGGTTTCAACCCAAAACATCATCAGTTCCTTTCCTCCTACATATGCTGCTTGACCCACTGAATTATTCCAGCTGATTATTTATTACTGCATACCTAGCCTGCGTGTTCCAATGCACTGAGATCACTGATATCTAAGTAACAAAGACAAAATTATCCTGGTGAATCTATAACCGAGAGAAATCCAATCCAACTAATTTGCATTTCACTAATCATTCACAGTCATCAGAATCAAGTTTAATATTATCGGCATATGTCGTAAGATCTGTTAACTTTGTGGCAGCAGTACAGTGCAATACATGATAAAAAATAAAAGAATTATAGTATCTATATGTATATTCAATAATTAAATTAAGGTAAGTTGTGCAAAAAGGTAGGGTTCATGGGTTCAATATCCATTTAGAAATCAGGTGGCAGAGGGGGAACAAGCTGTTCCTGATTCGCTAAGTGTGTGCCTTTAGGCTTCTGTACCTCCTTCCTGATGGTAACAATGAGAAGAGGTTAGGTAATGGAAGATATTGTTTACTATGCTTTCAGCAACTATTGTCTGACCAATATCGATATACACTTCTATTGATATTGGTCAGACAATAGACTTAGTGGACAGCCTGGTTCCCAGTGTGGCAATGGCTAATACTAGAGGATATCCTTGTGAAGTGAGTAGAGGGAAGCTTAGCGAAGGTGTCAGAGATAGTTTTTTTTTACACAAGAGTCGTGAACGCAGTGCCCCTTGAGTGGTGGTTGAGCCTGATACATTAGGGGCATTTAAGTGACTTGTAGAGAGATACATGGATGAAAGAAAAATGGGAGGGTTATAGGGTATGTAGGAGGAGGGGTTAGAATGCTCATGGAATATGTTAATGTAAACTGGCACATCATGATCCAAAGAACCTGTCCTGTGCTCGATTGCTCCCTGTTCTTGGTTTTAATGTTTTAAATGTGGTGTGCCAGGGTGCTGGTGGGTGGTATTTGCTATATTACTGCAGTCTTGGTCCAACTGTGGACAAAAGAAACTAAAAACCAGAGAGTATTGCAGTTACTTTGCATCTTTTATCTATAAATTGAGGATGTCCAAAACACTTCATAGCTGGCGAGTTACACACACAAAATGCTGGAGGAACTCAGCAGGTCAGGTAGCAACAATGGAAAGGAGTAAACAGTTGATGTTTCTGGTCCTGACCCTTCATTGGGACGTGCTTCTGCTCATAGTGAGTTAAGGATTGTAATATAACCAATGCTAGTGTAAAAGGTCCACCAGCCAAAAGGTCCAAAATAAATGGCAACAGGCTTAGTGATTACATATTAATTGGGCTGTTCTGAAGGAAATAAGGGGTAAATTATTATGCAAGGCACTAGAGATGATTACCCTTTACCACTTTGAGGTATTGACAGCCTTTTCTAATAGAAAACATTAATGGAAATGTAGCATTGCAGTGGTTCCAACTTTTTTTTATGCCATGGACTAATGCCATTTGAGCAAGGGATCTGTGGACCCCAGGTTGGAAACCTCTGACCCAGAGCACTGTGTTCACTGGAGCGAGACTGAACCTTTTATGTACCACCTGACCTAAGCAAGACTGCCATTAATTGATCCATAGCTGACACTATTCCAGGACCCATTGATCAGATGAAAGTGACTGCCGTTGAAGTAAGGTTTGTATTTCACAACTGGTGGCATCTAAGATCATAAGACAGGAGCAGAGTTGGGCTGTTTGATCCATCATGTTTTCTCTGCAGAAGTCATTAAAAAAACTTTAAACCAATGGGAATTGGGAAGGAGGGGTTGTGTCTGATGGTTGGAGTCACACCTCACACAAAGGAAGATGATTGGGTGATCTAATGTTCTCACCCTCAGGCCTCTCCAGTAAATTTTTTGCTCAGCCCAACTTCCTTTTGTTACTTCATTGAAAATCTTGCTCTTTCATGAAGTCTACATACTCTTCTATTTGTATATCCTCAGATAATGATGCAGCAAAACACTGGATACAAATAGATGTAGGCTGGCACATGATAAGTAGTACTTACAAGTTGTGGTGCCAAGCAATGGCCATCTCCAACAAGAATAAGTCTAATAAATAGCCAATGATTTCAACAACATTAGCTTAAAATCTCCCTTCTCCAGCACTCTGGAGTCCTACTGGGCCAGCCTCATAAATAGTTTGGCTGCAAGAGCAGTCAAGATGCTGGAGTTCATGTGGTAAGTGACTTCCATCCTGACTCATCAATTGCATCCACCAACCCCAATGCACAATTCCAGTAAGTGTGGCAAAGAACATTCAGAAAACTCAGGACTATTCAAGTTATCTACCCGATCACTTAGAGCCCCTCTCTCTCATGGCAATGAATTGCCTCTTTGTTCTCTTCTCTCTTCCTCCCTACCTCCCTCATTGCCTCTCTCTGAGACAGCCCCTTTTCACTTCACTCTGGGATCATCCTTATGTCACTCACTGATTCCCTCTGGGACACCCCTCCACCTCCCTCACTGTCTCTCTCTGGAACATCTCCAATTCCCCAATTACTTTACTTTGGTACCACATCTCCATTTCCTCCACTACCTCCTTCTGCCCCTTCATTTCCCTCACTGCCTCCTTCTAGGGCATCCCCTCCTTCCGCAGTACCTCTCTCTGAGTTATCCTCTCCATTTCCCTCTCTACCCCATCTGAAACATACCTTCATCTCCCCCATCGCTTCCCTCAGGATCATCTCCTCCATCTCTCTCGCTGCTCCCTTGGGACCTCCCCTCTGTTTCCCCACTTAGTCCCTTTGTAATCCCCCCTGTACCTGCCTATCTCTGGGACCACCTCCTCCTCCGCTTCTCATCCTCTCCCTTACTGGCTCCCTGGGACCCCTCCGCCTTCCTCGCTGTTTTTGGAAACTCCTATCGCCTATTCTCTCTTGAGGTGTTCCCTCCTGCCTGTGTGAATTTTCCCCTCTCTTTTTTGCTATCTCTCTCTCTCTCACTCTCCTCACTCTCTCTCTCTCACTCTCCTCACTCTCTCTCTCCTTTCTCCCTCTCTCTCCTCTTTGCACTTTTCCTGATTTCCTCAAAATCTTTTGCCGAATTTGTGTATTAGCCACTCAACAGCGCAGTGCTCCGAGCGACCTGCCTCGGTCCTACAGCCCTGGGCTCAGTTCCAGCTTCCCTCAGCCTTTGAGAATGAGGCAGTAATTCCTTCGACACTTGCAATATTGGCGTATCGCAGCTTAGACGTAGCTGCCTGCGATTTATAACTTTCGAGGGCGAAATCTTTGAAGACTGGGTAAATAGCAACTGTTTGCACGGTGTCGTCGGAAACCCCGGCGAGGAGGTGGAAGGGGGTGGACGATGGGGTTTCGACCCCACACACACGGGCGCCGATGATGCAAAGGATTGGAAATTTATAAACCGTAGCTCGCCCCCAGCCTCCGCTTCACATCATATCTCTCTCATCACGTCTCCTCTGTGGACCCGCACGCAGCATCCGTGCGTCACCGTAGCTCAGTCTAACTCGGTGGCTTGTAGCTGCTGAACCCCCGCGCCGGATTGCGATCATTTCTCGGACTCCCCCGAAGGTTTTCTTTTCCTCATTTTCACTGGGATTTTCCCGTTCTGAACGCTGGTCAGTTTCTGCTCTGGGCTAGTTTCAACCCCCCCCCCAACCCCCTTCCCTCCTCGACAACCACTTACCCTGTGATTGCAGCGGCTGCTTCCAACAGATGACTTTATTTATCTCTCTTCTTTGAAAGAGCATCGAAGGGACGAATGTGATAAAAAGGAAGAAAAGGCGCGCAGATGGGAGGATGTTTTGAAGGGGGGAACCGGTTTCTCCTGCCTGATCTTATCTGACCCCCCCCCCCCACCCCCGTCTCTCCTGTATATGGGAGTGCATTATCGGCTGGAAAGGCGTCGAACAAGCTGTAACAGTTTCAGACACTGACCATGTCGGGTTGGCCTGCCCTACCCTCTCGGGGAATTCTGTGGAGGATTTTGTGGGTTTCTTGCAGTTTGCAGAACTGTTTCTGGGTTCTGGGCTGCCCGGGTAACTGTAAATGTAAAATCAGCCAGATTTACTGCAATCAGCCCGACAATGTCACCATCTTCCCGGTCCTGGATTTGCAAGAGATGGCGAACGTCACAGAAATGTGAGTAAGACTTGTCTTATTGCCTTAAAACGTGAGTCTTTCTTGTTTAAATTTCCTTGCACATACCTTGCGGGCAGTGAACACGTTCGTTGTGGACGCGGGTCGATCGCCCGCCGACCTTCTTTGGGCCAGAAAGGTGCGAGTTTTGACTGACTGCTTAGTTGCAAATAAAGAAATGTAAATCAGACGAGAGAAGCCGCGGCCGGAGCTAATTGTGATAGCTGGAAGTTAGAATACATTATTGGATTTGGAGACTGTTCCATTCCTAACTGCACTGCAGCTAAAACAGAAACCCATCGTGCTACCTGATGTGTCTTTTTTAATCTTGAGAAAACTAAGTAAAACAAAATCAAGATCATAATGGACATTTGTAGAAAACTGTAGCAGAATTTTAAAGAAGTAAGGTCAATGCGCCTGGTGCTGGTGCTTAGTGTTCACTGCTTGGATGTGCCAGTGGTGGGGACGCGTAGGTTAAAGGCAGAATCTGTACCCTTATCTTTAAAAAAACTTTCTCCCGATCATCTCCACCCCAGCGCATTCAACTGATCGCATTCGCCCGGTGCACAGGCGCCTGTGCATCTCGTTCGGTTGCCAGCTACACACTGCAGGCACCTGGAGGCAGTGAGAAACAGGAACGAAACCACGGAAATCTGCAGTACACGGAGAATGCTGCGGCGGCTTTATTCGCAAACATTTCAGGCACCACAGACATTAAGACACGGTCTTCAAATTAGTAATTCCAGTAACTCCAGACCGCCCGAGAGGGGAGGAGGGATCTGGCGGCGCTGAGCTAATTTAGTGTCCTCGGAGATCCACCAGGCCCACCAACTCCCCCTCTCACCTCGCCACTTCCTTGCATCCCAGTGTCTGTCTCCATCTGAAACCTTGTCTCGCAGTTCTGGGGATCAACCCTTCCCTTTCTGCGTCGCTGTGTGTCTCTATCTGTCTGTCCTGGTCTGAATATCTGTTATGTCTGACTTCCAATCCTTTCTCCACTCAAGAGTCCTGACAGCTGGGGTTCTCGTCTCCTTATTTTAGCATTTGCCCCCCCCCCTCTCTTTCTCTGTCGATTTTGTTTTCTATCCGTGGTGGCAGCACCCTCCCCCCCCCCCCCCCCCAGCCACCTGCCCAGGTATCTGTCATTCCCTAACTCCCCCACTCTCGACCTGGTGATTGTCAGTTTCCCTTCCTCAGAACACATATTTCAGTCCCCTCGTGTCCTGCTTTCCATTAATTGACAGTCAGGGGTGACTCGCCCTGGCCTCTGCTTCGGATCATTTGGGGTGCAAATTCCAATTGATAACAATCGGAGCTGACACTTCAGCACCATTCTAGAAGGAGTACTGAACAGTCAAATGAGGTATGAGAGCGAAGTCCCATTTACTCTCTCACCTGGACAAGATCACTACAATGGTCATATCTCCGGGAAGAGCAGGAAGTTCTTGCTAACCAATAGTTTACTAAACATGCCGGTTAATCGCGATTACTGTTTGTGGAACTGTCCCCACAATGGCTGTCATATTTCAACACTAATGCACTTTGGAACATCTGGTGAAGTATATTATAATCTTCTTGCCTCTGCCCTCCTGTCCTCTTCCCTGGCAAATGGGAATCTGGTCTGGAATCCCTTACTGACTGGGATGCGAAGAATTAATTCTCTTGCACTTGACACACTGCCTGTTTGGCGGTAGTTCACTCTGATGATACCGCTTACCCGCGTCTCCTTCATTAGCATTTCCCCTTCAAAAGACCGGACGGGGACGCAATTTCCGCACTAGTGAACTTTGCTGTAACTGTGGCGAATGTCGCTTGGAGAGGTTTGGACCAACACCCGCCCTTTAATGTGAAGACTGACTGGTCTTTAAAGTCTATCGTCAACCCCACGGGAAATAGCCACAGGTAAAGTTCACGGCTGTGCCTTCTACAAATTTTCATATTTAATTTATTTCTATGACTCATATAAGCAAAGTTAAATATTTGCAGGTTGTTTTGTCAGGAATCTTGTCCTAACTCTAGAACGTCAGTGGAACTCCCCCACCTGCCGTCCCTTTCAATAGTCACTGGCGCTTCATTACAGGCACCATGGCACTTCACTATTTTGGACATTTGGACAATCTGACGTGATTGTTCGGTCTGGGGATCGACAAGATGCTTGATGCAACAGCAGGTCTAGCTACCAACACATAGGGGAGGCTGCAGGACAACATTTTAAACTGTGCCGAAGCGTTAGGATACTGCACCTCTGCTTCGCGACAGCTGCACGCTTTGAGCACAGCTGAAGCGACGTCCCCCGCGTTCAACCGGTGTGAGGAGAACTGTTAAGGATTTCTACTCTTTCCCCCATTCCAGTGTTGACGGGTGTCAGGAGTTAACGAGTTAACGTGTGCTCTAACGTAAAATTTAAACCCGTGACGCCATTTGAACTCTGGAGACATCGAAAACTTGTTTCCGGACTGGTATTGGGATCTCCCAGGTTACAGTAACAGACTAGCCTGAAATGAGACTTCTAAAATTTGCTTCGTGCCTATAGACGAGCATTGTATAAACATTGTATATAACACGAAAAGTTATATATTTTTTTGCAAATAATTCAATATTCAGTGTTCAGCCAAGTTGAGGTTACGTTGACAGTCGTCATTTAATCACACACGGAGTCTTTGCTTTTAGTTAATCGTCACGGTAAATATTAGAAAACTAAATACTCGGGTTGAGACACAATGAGTGAGTGTCAGCGATGCGAAAGATCTCTTATACCCCCCCCCCCCACCCGGGTCTTCAGCCAGAATAGGCACCTTGGGAGGGCGACAGCAAGGTGAAGAAAAGCCACAACCTCTTCCCTCCCCACGCTGGCTCCGGCAAGAGTGCCAGGGCTGAAGCTCCAACTGAAACAGGTGTTAGGTTAGAAATGACCCAGACCATACTGGAAGCAGAAGCAGAAAGCTGGTGGCAGTGCTCGTCAGAACAAGCAGCGCATGTGGGTCAGTTACACTCAACGTTCCTTGGCCGGCATTTAGACAGCTTGAAAAGTTAACTATGTTCCAACTCCACAGATGGTGCTCGACCTGTTGAGTACATCTAATACGAGTAGCTGAGTTCTCGCTCCCATATTCGCTATTCTTAAAACTGATTCACTTTCACACTTAGCTTTAGAGTTATAAAGCACGGAAACAGGTAATTCGGCCCAACTCTTCTGTGGCGACCAAGGCGTCTGCGTTTTCCCCTAATCCTTGACTCTTCATGTACCGGTCTAAATATTTTAAATGGTCTAATTGTACCCAACTCTACTATAACCTTAAACATAAGATCATAAAACATTGGAGCAGAATTAGGCCATTCATCCCATCGATTCTACTCCATCATTCCATTAAGGCTTATATGAACCCTTCCCCCAACCCCATTCTCCTGCCTTCTGTACAGATTCAGCACCCTCTGGCTTAAGAAATTCTTCCTCATCCTAGGTTTAAAGGGACGTCCTTGACTGTCCCCACTGGTCCCAGACTCCCCAACAATAGGAAATATTCTCTCCACTTTCGCTCCATCTAGGCCTTTCAATATGCGTTAGGTTTCAACAAGATCCGCCCTCATTCTACTGAACTCCAGTGAGTACGGGTCCAGAGCAATCAAACGCTACTTCTGACAGCTCGCTCTGTATACCCACCACCCTAATTGTGCATCTGTCCCTCGGATCCCCTTTAAATATTTCCCCTCTCGCTTTAAAGCTCCAGCCTCTGGCTTTAGACTCACCTACCCTGGGGAAGAAAGACTGTGACTCTCTCCATATTCTGAAGAATAAACACCACGAATGAAGCAAACGCGGAACTAAAGGGAAAAGCAGAACGTAAATACAGTGACAAACTCACAAAGAGAGCTTGTGTGTGGTAGAGCTGGTGAAGGAGAGAAATAAATCAGGCCAAAGAAAAGTTCAGGAAGTCGGACAGGCTGCGATAGTGATGGACTGGGAAATCACATCAGTTACACCGAGGATGGGCGGCAAAGACTAATAGCAGCTCACCAGTTGATATTTAAAGGAATGTGCCCTCCTTAAACATTGAACAAAATCGCTGTGTTTATCAGTAGTTTATTGCTGTATGCAAACAACCCCCCCCCTTAAGTTTTTAAGTCTGTTCACTAATTGGTATAAAATCATCTCAAGGTCATGGGCGCAATGTTATCAGTCAATGTACCATGAACAAATGCTATGCTTTTCAGGGGAAATAATTGCTTAATAGCAATCTATTGAAAGCCGAATTAAATTTAGCCGCCCAATATTGCTCCTGCGATGCTCTGGTAACAATTGTAAATAAAAACGACTGAACCAGTGAGGACAGCAGGGCGCTGGACTAGTCAATAACCCCACAGATGGAGTGGTTTCAGGCTTCGCCAAAGGCGGAATCTTGCGTGTTCTGAGCTAGTCTCCGGGGATGTACGGGTTCAGAAGTACTCTTTGCAATTCTGAATGTAAGATAACAAAAAGGGGGTAGTTTTATTTTGACCAGATTCTCTGATCTAGGATATAGCTACTAAGGGACTTTTTTGCAACCAGGCGCCTTGTGTAATTTCAAAGTTGAATAACATAATCCAGAAACACAAGGACGCAAAGTTGAATATTGAAAGTTCGTCGTGTCTGGTGCATCAGGCAGGAACATGACTCGTTTCCACTTCAGTTCTGTGGACTCCTATTTCCCTTTAAGGTAGAACGAGGCCATACAGCCACACAAATCTACACCATTGGTACTGTCCCACCAATCTCTTTTTCCCCCTATTATTTTCCAATAACGTCATCACTGCCGCTGAAGGAGCCAATGAGAGATTTGCAGAGGCTAGGCAGGGTGCGATGGGGCTGAACGAGATGTTCAATGCATTTCTGCTGTTTCCGGATACCCTCTAATTACTCCTAGTAAAGATTACACCTAGTATAGGTGGTCTATGCATTCACAAATGCTTCTTCCCCGTTTTGAGTGGTCACAGACAAGGGAATACCTTGAGCCAGAAGGGATGTTACCATCTTGAAGCACTTACCCCGATGGTGCAGTGAATGTGTTTGGGAGTCTGGTAGGAGGCAGAGAAATGATGATGTATTCAGATGAGGATGTGAACCACTCAACAGACTGCGTCGGGTCCACTTTGGCCTTACACAGAGTATTACTATTGCTTGGCCAATGGGCAAAGCTCAGTGGGCATCTGAAATGAATAGTATTTTTCAGTGAAGCATTACAACAGTGGGTTGTCTTCCTAAGGCTGATATTTAATAGAGCAACCCATAAGAAGCTGGGAGGGCTTAGTGGGGAGGTAGCATCTATGGAGAGAAATGGACAGTTAACCTTTCAAGTTGAGACCATTCACCTGTACTTCATCTTGAGTCCAGATTAAAGTCCTTGACCTGACATGCCAATTGTCCATTTCAACCTGAGGATGCAACTTTGCCCATTGAATTATTCAGCGTTTTGTGTGCTGCTTCTTGTGCCTGTGATACCCAGTAGACAGTGGCACAGGGTGGTTTGGGACTATTCCACTTGTGCTTCTGATTGAAAAGATTGCAGGACCCTGAAATTTCTGTATCCATGACACAACCATTCCAAAGATGTACTGTACATGTTAGTAAGCTGTGGGCATGTTATGTTGCTGCTGGAAGTGTGGAGGCACTTGTGGGCTGCCCCCAGCACATCCTTGGAGCGTGTTGGTCATTGACTCAATGCATTACACTGTGCGCACATGTCACAGATGCTAATCTTAACCTTCTGGTAAATACTTAGAAACGACACTGTTTATTGAGAGCAATCTGTCAGAAGTTAACAAGAAAATCCATGGAAAGCACAAGGGAATAGTCCAATAGCTCAGTGTAACTGTCTAGAGTTATTGGATCTATTTTTATAAGTGTAACTCCTGAATCTACCACAGGCCTGTCAAGTGGTAGACTTCAGTTGGTGAGGTGACAGTGTCTAATAAACATAATGTATTATCTCAAAATGGCTTTATTTTGTTTTGCAGAACAACTCTAATAAATCAACTGAACAATAGGTCTGTGGATCTGGCAAAGAGCATCCAAATGATGCTGCTAAACATTTGAAGAGATTGCGGCATCCATTTCTTCTGATTAGCATATAGATAGAATTGGTTGTGATTATATTGATCCATCTCAATGTATAAAGAGCTCAATGCTTACACATATTCCCATCTAATGATTATATGTATGTTTTTTCAAATCTAATTAACATTCTCGGTCACTTTGAAATCTACGATCCTGATTTTAAAATGACTTTCCCTGTAGGTACCTGTCATTTTTTTGGCCAGATGTAATAAATAATTAATACCTATTAGATGCATTAGCACTGTGAGTGCACCACTGATGAGGTAAGGTTAGCCTGACTCTGGGTTTTTAGACCATCAGATATCGGAGCAGAATTAGGCTATTTGACCTATTGAATCTGCTCCGCCATTCCATTATGGCGGATATATTATCCCTCTCAACGCCCATTCTGCTGCCTGCTCTCAAGGATCTATGAAACTCAGTTTAAATGTTTTCAATGACTTATCTATGGCAATGGATTCACCACCTCCTGGTTAAAGACATTTCTCCTCATCCGTATTCTAAAGGGACATCCTTCTATTCTGAAGCTGTGCCTTCTGGTCTTCAACTTCCCCACTCCAGGAAACATCCTCTCCACGTCCATTCAATGTAGGCCTTTCAATAGTCGATAAGTTTCAGGGACATGAGTACAATTTTCTTGGAGGTGGAATTCTGTTTTGCGTGTGAGCGAGCATGTGTACTCAGTTATACATTTGTGTCACAAAGTAGTACTCTATTTAATGCTGTTGTAATCTCTAAGTGGGTTCTGAAGGGGTGGATTGTCCCCTATTAACTGGGTACAAAAATATATGGCAATACAAATAGTGCAGATTGAAGGGTTGTGTGACCTTATGTCCATTTCAGAGTTTGCTTCTGAAATAAAGTGGTTGAAGTCCTGAAGAAGGGTCTTGACCCAAAACTTCGACTGTTTATTCATTTCTATAGATGCTGCCTGACTGGCTGTACTCCCCCGGTCTTTTTGTCTGTGCGTGTTTGAAGAAGGTCTTTTCCCTCCACCCTAAATGTCTTTTCCTTCCTGAGAAAGATTCCCTGCTTTGATTGAAAACTAATTGCAGCAGTAAGTTGTTTCATGAAGAGAGAAGGTGATAGCCCAATGACTGGCTAAATTTTACCGAACCATCAGAGCAGTAAGATTCCCATGATTGCTTTGCTGTTTGCGTTAACTGGACTCAGTTAAGTGGAGCTTGGCCTCAGTTATTTGTCTGGATAGCCTGCGCTATAAGGGAACATTCGCCTAGGGTTATGGCTTATGATCATGATATAGAGATGCATAATAGAATGTCTAGTACTTTTACATTGCCAGGCTCCTAATACCATTGAGTCACTGGCATTACTCTGCTCTTGTATTCTTGAGCTCACATAAACCTTCCGCGTGATTAAGTAATTCATTTTAAGCTATTGATCTAATTAGAGTCAACTTTATTTAGTTTATGCTCTAACAATTATAGGAAAGTAAAGTTTTCACAATAATCTTGTCTTTTCATGTGCTAAAAACAGATTCTAAATGCATCTATAATGGAAGTGTTGCTTATAAGGATTAATTACAGGATCTGTAATGAATGTGCCATCGAACCCTATTGTGTTTCCAAATCTGGGTGCTACTTAAATAATTCATTGTGCAGGGGGTACTCAGTAATTAAGTCTACTTGGGATGATATAGAGCAGTGTGTTATAGAATGTAGAGTGGATTGTTTGAATGCCTTCCTGACCTCAGATCGGAAAACAGAAAGTCAGCATTGAATTCAAATGTGTTTTCAACAGGCGAAGAGTGAACACAGTATCCTCAAATGTACATTACAGGTTCAATCAGTGGGCACTATTGAACATCATATAACCTAGTGGTTCATATATAGAGAGGTAATGATTCCTATTTACACAGTGGTTTCTGACACAGCAGTCAAGCATTCTTATCTATGGGTGGTATCTATTTGACCGCAGCCTGATGCTCCTGTTGTTCTTGTAATGTTCTGCTTCTTCATGTGTTATTTATGTCCAGCACTTAACAATATTCTTTCTTTTAAATAACATTTCCAATACTCAATCAATTTAGGAAGGACTGCATGAAGAGTAATTTGTTTAAACCTAACCCTGCCATATGGTTCAGGTTTGTAGCTTGTGTGAAAATTAGGTAAAATTTATCTTCCTGTTTCTACTTTGCTGTTTAATGGTCTTCCTGATTACAGTTATTTCCTATTTTATAAAATAGGATAAACTACTGAATGATTATAGTTGGCTTGAGAAAATTCAATACCCAGTCTGTCACTTCCTGGTATACTCAAAATTATAATATTGTGAAACTGCATATGTCAAAGAAAGAGGCCATTCAGCCCATCAAGTTCTTGCGACTCTTTTAGGACCTCATTCCCTGTACCCTTTAGAGTAGGTTTCCCCCATGCTGTATAGAACATAGAACTGTCCAGTACAGGAGGGAGCCCTTCAGCCCACGATACCTGTGCCAAACATGATGCCAAATGGAACTAACCCCATCTGCCTGCTGAGGATCCATATCCCTCCATTCCCTTCATATTTATGTGTGTCTCTGAATACCTCCTAAATGCTGTCATCATGCCTATATCTGCCACTGCTCCTGCTAGCACTTTCCAGACATCTAACAATCTGTATATCAAAAGCCTTCCCTGTGCATCTCCCTTAAATTTTACCCGTCTCAGCATGAAGCTGTGCTTCCTCAATTATTTTTTGAAAGGTTTCAGTGATACACCATCCTTCCATAAAGTGAGTTCCGGACCATATTCATCCTGCATACGAAACAAAATCCCTCGGATCCAGCTGTGCACTTTGACTCTCTTATTGCACTACCAACTGTCTGCAGAATCCACCCTACATCTCACCGAGCTAATTTCAGCTACCTCTCTGACCCTGGCGACTGAGACGAACGTGATTCGCATCATCACGGGAGCACTATTTCCTCCAATATTCCATTGCAGGGAGCACATCACACTGGCTTGGACACTTGGCCTTTACTCTTGCATTGAAAGTCCTCTAACCCAAACATATTAGAATCACAACAAGTATCTCAAAGATGAAAACCCACTTACCTTCTCAAAGTAACTTGGTTTGGATAATAGCATTGGAAAGCATCCACATATCCCTGCAGGTTGGGCAGCATCCATGGAAATGATTCCACGGATGCTGCCTGACCTGCTGAGTTCCTACAGCTTGTTGTACGTGTTGCTAAGAACCCCAGCATCTGCAGTGTATTTTGTGTCCACATATCCCTGCTGTATGTTTTTTTTAAATCGTGGACTTTTGAAATTATTGCCCTTTTAGAAGGATCAGGGACGTTGCTTGAGAATATCATCTAGGATCAAATATACAACAGATCATAACATGGTGAGGAAGTGACATTTAAAGTTGAGACTCACAGGCCAAGGGGTTATAGAGTACAAAGCTAATGAGTCTAAAACAGCGATGAGTGAGTGATTTAAGTACAAGGAAGAAAAAGCAGGTCGATGGGTCTTGAATCCAAAGCAAAAGAGTTGCAATGTGGTTGGGTGAATATGTAGGATGGCAAACTGCACCTAAGAAGGAAAATAGAACATTGGCACATACACTAGTGTTGAAAAAAGAGTAAAGGTTGGTTGCAAGGTGGATGGATGACATAATCAGAAGAAAACAAGATATCTACACTTTGTATTAAACTGAATCCATATAAAGTATATCCAAAAAAATGTCATTCCAGAAGTGGAGGACCATATTTAGAGGTAAATTAAAATAGGTTGACTGAGCCAGGGCTGTTCTCTTTGGAGGAAAGGAAGATGAGAAGTGACTTAATAGAGGTGTACAAAGATGATAAGACACATAGATAGAATAGATATTGAGAGACATTTTTCTCAGGGAGGAAATGGCTAGGGGACATAATTTAAGGTGACTGAAGGGAAATAGAAGGAGTTGGGAGATGTCAAAAGCAAGTTATTTATGCCGTGAGTGGTGGGTGTGTGGAATGCCCTGCTAGGAGTGGTGATAGAGGCAGATACACTAATGGCATTGAAGAAACTCTTAGATAGGCACATGGATGATAGAAAAATGGAGGGTTATTTAGGAGAGAAGGGTGAGATGGATTTTAGATTAGGTTAGGTGTTCGGTGCAACATCATGGGCTGAAGGGTCTCTACTGTTCTATGTTCAAGTTATTTATTCATGCTTTACACAGACATAGTTATTCTTGGATACATCAAGTCTACTAACAGCTGAGCTTGTGGACTTCAGTTGTAGCTCAGTAACATGCATTGAACTCCATTATTTGCATTTATTGAGATCCATTTAATCAAACTATTTCTGTCAAGCACCTATTGAATAACTGTCAACTGTGGAAGTGTCTTGACATTTGAAAGTTCATCCACAGAAAGCAGGCTGCATTGATAACCATCTTCAGCACTGAGGCTGAGTTTTATTCAAGCGTAAGCCCCTTGATTTTGGAAGCTTAAATGGGGTACTGACATTCTCAGTGTGACACCAGGGTCGCTTTTAATGTGATGTGACTGTGACTGTAAAAATATCTAGTGTGACTGGCCTACCTTAAGAGCTAACTCAATGGGTTAACATAGACATGAGATTTTGCAGATGCTGGACATCTTGAAGAGCACACAGAATGCTGGAGGAACTCAACAAGTCAGACAGCATCTATGGAGGAGAATAAATCCGATGAAGGGCCTTGACCCGAAATGTCATCCGTTTATTCCCCTCTATAGATGCTGCCGGACCTGCTGAGTTCCTCCATCATTTTGTTTGTTGCTGAATGGGTTTAGAATCTACCTGATCTGAGTTTCCTGTTATTTTGTTGGAAGGGAAGGCCAGACATTCCTGGAGTCAATGTCCAATGTAATGTGGTATAGGCCTTTCCCACTGGATCGGTGCTCTGTATATTGAATATTACAAGGTAGGTGACAACCCTTCGATCGTCATTGATGCTTCCAGACTTGCTGAGTTTCTTCAGAATTCTGGATTTCCAACTTCTGCAGGATCTCTTCTGTTTGTGCAAATATGCCGTCAAACTGTGGTGTTAATTCAGTTTTTCTCTCCATTGATGGTGCCTTTTATTTCAGATTTCATGCAATGCAGGGTTTCTGCTCTTTTTTCTTTCTTTGTTTCTTTGTTCTTTCTTTCCCCTTTTGGTTGCCTCTGCCCAAGGCAAAGCAGCTACTGTATGGTTAATCAGCCTTCACCACCGCCCCCTTTAGCAGGCTTCACCACCTTTAGTCATTCAATCTCTCATGATTTCCATTCTATGACAAATCTACTCGTTATTATAGCCCCTCCTCCTTTTCAAAACATTCAGTTTCTATTTCTGTTTCTGATTAGATTTTTGAAATGTTAATTGTGTTTCCCTCTTATCAATGAAGCCTGAGGTGCTGAATATTCCTTGCAGATTCTCTCTTTATTTCAGTACTCTGGGATTAAGATAGCTACTGATTTAGCCTGGAAATTTGCAGATTTCCCAGCTACAACCCTAAGCATTTAGTCCCAAAAACCAAAGAAATAGAACTTATTCTGTTCAATAACTATATCTTGCATCTACCCAATCCAAAATCAGATTGTTACTGAGTGGAAGAGAAATCTGTCAGGGTTATTGGTGTCCAATTCAGAATAGATATTTAGTTCACTGCAATGGGATCCAGGGTTTGCATCCTGTGTATTGTAGAGCGGTCTGTTCATATTGGACCTATTCGATGTGCTGGGGTTCAGACTGTTCCAAATGGATTGCTGTCCAATGCACTGTGGGATTGGTTGTTTCTATCATGTCCACACCCATCCACCATGCAATGTGATAGGCTGCTTCCACTGGGTGCAAGAGAACAGTCCTGTGGGATATAGATTCTTCTTGTTGGGTAAATGTGCACTGTACTGAGTGTGGACTGAAGTGAATGATGCCCATGCTCATTTGCCAGTTGGCAGCCTGTTCTGAACTGGGCACAATTAACACTGACTGAAATACTGCCATTGAGTCATACTCCATCTGGGTTGTAGAAATCCATGGATTGGTTATTGAGTTTGATATCTTTCATTCTCTCGGGTGGGATGCTCATGGATCCTTTTGAGAAATCCTATGTGCAAAATACTTTGTAAATCTCCAATTGAACTTGAGCTGGATAAAGTGTTCAGTCTGCAAAAGATGATCTACGACTCTGCATAGGCTCCGAAGATATTTATACCTCAATCCATGCACTTTTCTTTGGAAAAATGTTGTCATATTTCAGAAAGAAGCCTGTTGAAGTGCTGTTCAAATCATGAAGCCACTTGCTTTGGATCAAACTCTTTGCCTGCTCTTCATCAGTTGCTTAAGTTAGATAGGCATTTTCCTCACACTGTCTTTTTATTCAGGATTGGAGGGTGGTGATGATGGATCATGCAGTTGTTCATAAGCATTTCCATTTGGTATGTTATAACTCCAAGTTTTAGTGCTCTGATACTTTTCTGTAAAGGTCCTGCTGGAATTAAAATGCAGAAATATTTAGAAAAAGTTTGAGTGCCCATAAAGCACAAGAACAGGGTTAGACTATACAGCCCATCGAGTCTGCTCCACCATTCCATCATGGTTGATTTAGTATCCCTCTCAACCCCATTCTTCTGCTTTCTCCCCATAACCTTTGATACCTTAGCTAATCAAGAAGCTATCAACCTCTGCTTTAAATATATCCAATAGCTTGTCCTCCACAGCCATCTGTGACTATGAATTCCATAGACTCACTACCCTCTGGCTAAAGAAATTCTTTCTCAACTCTGTTCTACATGGACACCCCTCTATTCTGACACTGTACCCTCTGGTCCTAAACTCCCTCACTTTAGGAAACATGCTCTCTGCATCCACTCTATCTAGACCTTTCAATAATCAATAGGCTTCAGTGAGATTTCCCTCCACTTATCCTTCTCAACTCCAGCAAGTACAGGCCTAGAGCCATCAATTGTTCCTCATACATTAACCCTTTCATTCCTGGAGTCATTCTTATGAACATCCTCTGGACCTTCTCCAATGCTGGCACATCTTTTCTTAGATAAGGGGCCCAAAACTGTCCCCAATACTCCAAACATGATCTAACAAATGCCTTATAAAGCCTCAACAATACATCCTTGCTTTAATACTTTAATCCTCTTGAAATGAATGCTAACAATACATTTGCCTTCCTTGTTTGTTATCATGTTTACTGTTGTGTGCTGGGGCAGTAGGCTGAGGGTAGCAGACACCAACAGAATCAACCAACTCATTCGTAAGGACAGTGATGTTGTGGGGGTGGAACTGGTCTCTCTGATGGTGGTGTCTGAAAAGAGGATGCTGTCCAAGTTGCATGCCATCTTGGAAAATGACTCACATCCACTCCATAATGTACTGGTTTGGCACAGGAGTACATTCAGCCAGAGACTCATTCCACCGAGATGTAACACTGAGCATCATAGGAAGTCATTCCTGCTGGTGGCCATCAAACTTTACAACTCCTCCCTCAGAGTGTCAGACAGTCTGAGCCAATAGGCTGGTCCTGGACTTATTTCCACTTGGCATGATTAACTTATTATTATTTAATTATTTATGGTTTTATATTGCCATATTTCTTCACTATTCTTGGTTCATGCGGCTGTAACAAAACACAATTTCCCTCAGGATCAATAAAGTATGTCTGTCTATCTGTCTTACCATCAACTCAACCAATAGGTTAGCCTTCAGAGAATCCTGTATGAGGACTCTCAAGTCCCCTTGTACTTCTGATTTTTGAGTTTTCTCCCCATTTAAAAAACAGACCATGCCTTTATTCCTTTTACTATAGTGTTTGTCCATATGCTTCCCTACACAAGTTCTATCTGCCATTTCTTTGACCATTCTTCCAATCTACCTAAGTCCTTCTGCAAACTCGCTGCTTCCTGAACACTACCTGCCCCTCCACCTATCTTCATATTGTCAGTACATTTGGCCACAAATCCGTCAATTCTATCATGAGAAAAGAAGTGGTCCCAGCACAGACCTTAGTGGAACACCAGTGGTCAGAGCCAGCCAACCAGAAAAGGCCTCCTTCATTCTCAATCTTGCCAATCAGTTAATCTATCCATGCTGTATCCTTCGTGTAATACCATGTGTGGCACCTTGAGAAAGGCCTTCTGAAAATCCAGGTAAACAGCATTCACTGACTCTCCTTTGTCTATCCTACCTGTTACTTCCTCAAGGAATTCCAAAAGTATGAGTCAAGTTGCCAAAGACAGGAATTGTGGGAAAAATCAGCAAACCAAGTTCCAAGGTGGGTTCATAACCCGGCAATAGATCTGTGGCAAGAAGTAGCATTGCAAACAGAACTTTCCTGCGAAATAGTCACATGCCACTTAGCAAGGGTGGCAATTTGGTGAATTTACAGTGCGTTGTCATACACTACGCTGTATTTCAAAATAAAATACAGCACTGTTAAAATAAGAAGGTGGTTGTGAAACAGAAATAAGTACTCACCTTTGTATCAGCTCAGTAATGTCAAGTTTTATTTGTTAACTGGAAAGATATAATATACAGCAGCAAGGACTTTTGCACAGTACTGCATACAGAGGTTCACAAACTCCTTATATTCAAAACTATCTGCACTGCCACTTAAAGGTTATTTTTACAAATCTTTACTGGAACTAAATTGCTGAACTATTAATCATTTGGTGGTGAAGGTTTTCCTTTGATTTTATTTTAAACGTAGAAATTTGGATAAAAGCTATCCAATTTCTTTAGGAACCGTAAATAAGTACTTCCAGCACAACTTCAATCCAAATTTTCCATCAATTCCTTATGCTGTTTTTCCTTTTTTTTTAGCAAGTATGACAAATCTTTTTTTTTAAAAGAAGAAGGACCTGGAAATTGTTGCTGCTGATTTTCACAGGTTTTTTTTTTGCAGTCATTCTAGTTCTCCCCTTTAATTGGCAAAGGAAGCATGCAGTGGGTTGTTGGTGGATCTATTTAGGAAACCGTAATGAGGATAAGTTTTGCAATTATTTATATGACCATAAGATAAAGGAGCAGAACTAGGCCATTTGGCCCATTGAGTCTGCTCCGCCATTTCATTATGGCTGATCCAATTTTCCTTTCAGTCCCAATTTCATGCCTTCTCCCCGTATCCCTTCATGCCATGACCAATCCAGAATCTCTCAACCTCTGCCTTAAATATACATAAAGAATTGGCCTCCATAGCTGTCTGTGGCAGAATTCCACAGATTCATTACTGCTTGGCTAAAGAAATTCCACCTCTTCTCCATTCTAAAAAGACGCTCATCTATCCTGAGTCTGTGTCCTCTGGTCTTAGACTCTCACACCATAGGAAACATCTCCTCCATATCTACCCTATCAAGGCCTTTTGCTGTTCGATAGGCTTCCAGGGGGTCACTCCTCATTCTTCTGAATTCTAGTGAATACAGGTCCAGAGCCATCAAATGCTCTTCATATAATAAGCCATTCAATTTGGAAAGATTTTCGTGAACCTCCTTTGAACCCTTTCCAGTTTCAGCACATCCTCTCTAAGATAAGGGGTTCAAAACTGCTCGCAATACTCCAGGTGAGGCCTCAGCAGTGCTTTATAAAGTTTCAACATTACTTTTATATTCTAGTTCTCTTGAAATGAATGGTAACATTGCATTTGCCTTCCTCACTGCAGGCTCAACCTGCAAATTAACTTAAAGGAAATCTGCACAAGGCCCCACAAATCAAATTTGCAGCTCAGTTTTTTGCATTTTTTTCTCCATTTAGAAAATAGTCATTTCTTTTATGAAGGAGCATGGCCATACAGTTCCCAACATTATTCCATCTGCAACTTCTTTGTCCGGTGTCCTAATCTGTCTAAATTCTTCTGTAGCCTCTCTACTTCCTCAAAACTGCCTGCCTCTCCACCTATCTTCATATCGTCTGCAAACTTTGCAACAAAGCCATCAATTCCATCATCCAAATCATTGACATGCTGTATAATGTAACAAGAATTGGTTCCAACACAGACCCCTGTCGAACACCACTAGTAACCAACAGCCAAACAAAAAAGGCTCCCTTTATTCCCACACTGTGCCTCCTGCCAATTAGCGACGGCTTTATCCATGCTGGAATCTTCCCTCTAATATCATGGGCTTGTAGCTTGTTCAGCAGCTTCTTGTGTGGCACCTTGTCAAAGACCTTCTGAAAATTCAAGTACGCAACATCCTCTGATTATTCTTTGTTTATCCGGCTTGTTATTTCTTCCAAGAATTCCAGCAGAATTGGAAGGGAAGATTTTCTCTTGGGGAAACCATGCTGACAATGGCCTTTTGTCATCACGTGCCACCAAGTACCCTATGACCTCATCCTTAATAATTGATTCCAACATCTTCCCAACCTCTGAAGTCAAATTAACTGGTCTATGGTTTCCTTTCTTTTGCCTCTCTCCCTTCTTGAAGAGTGGGTGACACTTGCAATTTTCCAGTCTTCTGGAACCGTTCCAGGACCTAATCATTCTTGAAAGCTCATTATCAATGCATCCACAATCTCTTCAGCTACCTCCTTCAGAACCCTAGTCTATACACCATCTAGTCCAGTTGACTTATCTACCATCATACCTTTCAGTTTCCCAAGAACTTTCTCCCAAGTAATGGTAACTTCATACACTTCATTACACCCGACATCTGGAACTTCCACCATACTGTTAGTTTCTGTCACAGTGAAGACTGATGCAAAATATTTATTCAGTTCATCTACTGTGCACATTCAAATATAATACCTTCAGTCCTGTGTTCACCCTTTTTGATTTTATCTGTCTTTTTGCATTGCAACTCATCCCGTTGACTGCATTTGTGTCCTGTCAACAGCCGGTCCTCACTACACATTGCCTCTGTTTGTAAACCAGCTACCTCATCTTCAGCACTATCATCCAGCCTTCCTATGAAACTTCTTGCATTGAGAATCATGTACTAGTTGCACCAGGCTCAACTTTTGGATTCCAAACTTTATCTGAAGTCTTACCGACATCTACATCCACAACCTCTTCAGAAACTGTTCTGGCAGTCTGGTTCCCATCCCTTTGTATTTCTAGTATAAACCCCACTGTACAGCATTAATAAAACCTTCCCACTAAGATATTAGCCACCTGCAGTTCAGGTGCAAACCATCCCCTCTGTACTGGTCACACCTTCCCTGGAAGAGAGACCAATGATCCAAAAATCTTGTGCCCTTCCTCCTGCACCAACTCCTTAGCTACAGATTAAACTGTATAATTTTCCTAGTTCTGGCCTCGCTAACATGTGGTATGGGCAGCAATCCAAAGATCACAACCTTGGAGGTCCTGCCCTTAAACTTAGCACCTAACTCCCTGAGCTCCCCATGCAGAACCTCATCACTCATCCTACCCATGTCAGTGGTACCTAAATGGACCACATCTTCTGGTTGTTCACCCGCCCACTTAAAGCTGAGGACTCGATCTGAGAAATCCAGGGAGGTAACATACCATCTGGGAATTTTGTTCTCCCCCACAGAACTTTCTGAACATTCCCCAAACTAACAAATCTATCACCACAGACTGCCTCTTCTACCCCTTCCCTTCTGAATCACAGAGACAGACTCCAAGCCAGAGACCAGAGCCACTGTGACTTTCCTCTGTTATGTCATCCTCCCAACTGAATCCAAAGTGATATACCTGTTATTGAGGGGGATGGCCACAGGGGTACTTGCTCTGGCTTCTTTGCCCCTTTCCCTTTCTTGACTGTCACCCAGTTTCCTCTGCCCTGCACCATGGGCATAACTACCTCCCTATATGTCCTATCTATCACCTTTCAGTCTCCTGAATGATCTAGAGATCTTCCAGTTCCAGCTCCAACTCCTTAACACGGATCGCTAGAAGCTACAGCTGGATGCACTTTTTGCAGTTGTTGTTGTCACAGGCTCTGGAGGTCTCTTTGCCTTCCCACATCCCGCAGGAGGAGCATTTAACGATCCTGCCTGGCATCTCTCCTCCCCTAACTGAGCAGATATCTCTTCTCTGAAGCCTCAAAGAGCAAAAGCCTCGAGATCACAACTCTGACTCTGTCCACTCAGATGATGGCCACTGTGACAATGGCTGCTGCACTTGCCCCTGCCTTCCTTTAATTAGCTCTTGCTAGTCAATCCCAAAAGCCAACCGGTTGCTGGTGAAAGCAGGGACCTGCTGCTGCCTTTTCGACTTGGGTAGGGGACCTGGTTGAAATCCCCTCCTCTCAAAATTTCACTGTCCAGATTGGTCGCTGGCTATCACTTTAGCAACCCTCTGCGGTCTTTTTATGCCTGCTTAAAGCAGCTCTTAGGGACTAGATTTGAATTCTTGGCTGTTGAACCACAGAGAATTAAGCCAAGTAATTTTTAAAACATCTTTTGTCTTTCTTCCACCACACTCTACACACACATGCACGTACACACAGATACAGAGCAGCTTTAGTTCAGTTGAATAGCAAGACACACCTGAGGGGCTTCTTGGCAAGGGGATATAAGGAAAAGTTGGATATATGGAGATGGGTCACAGAGCAACACCTCATACACTGCCTGGGCAGTCTCCAGCCCCTTGGCATGAACATCGAATTCTCCAACTTCTGGTAATCCTCTCCCTCTCCCTTCCCCCATCCCAGTTTCACTCTGCCTCCTCTTCCAGCTGCCTATCACCTCTCTCATGATTCTGCCTTCTTCTACTACCCATAGTGCTTTCCACTTACATTCCTTCTTCACCTCTCCGGCCTATCCCCTCTCTGCTTCCCCTCCCCCACCCCTTGATCTTTCCTCTGATTGGTTTTTCACCTGGCACCTACCAGCCTCCTCCTTCCCACTCTCCCCCCACCTTCTTAATAGGGCCCCTGCCCCCTCCCTCTTCAGTCCTGACAAAGGGTCTCGGCCCGAAACATTGACTGCTCATTTCCACAGATGCTGCCCGACCTGCTGTTCCTCCAGCTTGTTTGTACATGTTACCCTTTAACTTAGTGGCAGCACAGGTTCAAGGGCTAAGCAGCGAACTCCGATTCCTGTCTTCCATCAGGGATTTCCCATTATGAATTTCCCTGTGTCCTTTTGGACGAGCAGAGAGAGGCCAGGCTTCAGCAGAGGTCATCCAGCAGAAGCTCTTCAGATGCTGGAAGTCTTCAGCAACACACACAGTGCTGGAGGAATTCAGCAGTTCTGGCAGCATTGATAGAGAGGAATAAACAGTCGATATTTCGGGTTGAGATCTTTCATCAGGACCACAGTGGTATTCCGTTCTGCTTGTGTTGACTCACAGACTAATATCTTGCAGGCATCAGTGCTTGCCTTTTCAACTGCCAAGGTTTTGCTTGAACAAGGAAGCCACAATGGAAATGGTACAGTATGCTGCTAGCAGACCTGGGGCCAAATTCCAGCACTGACACAGTATAGCTGGCAGTCGTGCAAATCACTTAATTTGTTGGAGCCATTTTAGCCCACTGGGCACATTGTGCTTTATCTGTCAATGACATGTGCAGTAAATCTCAGCCACTGCTTTGTTAATAATTTGGAGATGGTGCAGAAGAGGCTTACCAGAACACTGCATGGATTATAGACAGCATTCTATAATGCTGTCTTGTTTATAACGAGAAGTCGAGCAAACTTGGGTTGTTTTCTCTGAAGCGGTGGAGGCTGAGGGGAGATCTGATGGAGGATGATAAGATTATGAGGGGCTTATATGGAATAGACAGTATCTTTTTCTTCTAGCTAAAATGTCTAATACCAGAGGCCATGCATTTAAGGTGAGAAGGAATCATCTCAAAGAAGATGTAAGGGGCAATTTCTTTTTACACAAGAGTGGTGAGTGTCTATAATGCAATGCCTGGGGTAATGGTAGAGGTAGATTCATTAGAGACTTTGAGAGGTCTTTTAGATAGACACATGAATGTGAGGAAAATGGAAGGATATGGACATTATGTAAGCGGAAGAGATTAGCTTTGTTGGCCATTTGATTACTAATTTAATTGGTTTGGTGCAACATTACAGGCCAGGGGGCTGTTCCTGTGTTGTACTGTTCTATGAGATGTCAGCCTGAGGTGGCTTCTTCCCAAACTGCTGGATAGAAAAGATCTTGCTGCACAATTTCAAGGGAAGGTTGGTTCTATCTTCCCAGTTCCCTGGCCAATATTTGTCCCTCAACCAATGTTGCAGGAACAAATCACCTCATGCAAATCATCTCCATGCTATGTGTTGGACTTTGAATGTGATTGTGTTGCTACTTTTAGACACTGATTGCATTTCTAAAACAGACCTTCTGTCTTAACTCATTTAATACCAGTCTAACCTCGGGAGAGGTTCTATCTATGTTAGAAAAATTGGAGAGTTATGTAGGAGGAAAAGGTTAGATTGATCTTGGGTGCTTTGTTCTCATTGCTACCATCAGGACGGAGGTACAGAAGCCTGAAGGCACACGCTCAATGATTCAGGAGCAACTTGTTCCCCTCTGCCGTCTGATTTCTGAATGGACTTTGAACTCATAAACACAATCTCACTACTTTTTAAAATTTGTTTTTTGCACTACTTAATTTAACTATTTAATATACTTATATATACTTACTGTAATTAACAGATTTTTCCCTATTATTATGTATTGCATTGTACTGCTGCCGCAAAGACAACAAAGTTCACAACATATGCCAGTGATGTTAAACCAGAGTCTGATTCTGATTAGTGTATGTTAAAAGGCCGGCACAATATCATGGGGCTGTACTGTACAGCAACATTCCATGTTCTCTATGTTCAAGTTTGGTCCTCCTCTGTTGTCAGTGGATGCTCAACACAAGGGTGACATCCACAGTAATAGTAGGACTCCTACTGTTCGCATATTGTCTACAAGCTCCAACGTGGAATCTCTGTACCTTTGTGATTAGGGGAGAAACTCCCAGTTTTAATATGTTGTTCATTTATACCATCAACATGACATTATTATTTCCAGACTGTCATAATGTTTTATTTTAAGACAATCTGTTGTTCATGAATTATAATGACAAATATCAAGTGGTACCTAATAATCAGGTCTATGCTCTTGAGAGACAATACCTGTATGAAATTCCTCCACATGGCAGAATAATGGTTTAGAATCAGAATCAGATTTAATATCACCGGCATACATTGTGAAATGTGTTAACTTTATGGCAGCAGTACAATGAAATACATAATAAATATAGAGAAAAAGAAACTGAATTACAGTTTGTGTATTAATTAGTTAAGTTAAAATAGGTACTGAAAAAAACCAGAAATAAAATAAGTAGTGAGATAGTGTTCATGGGTTCAATGTCCATTTAGAAATCTGTTGGCAGAGGGGAAGAAACTGTTCCTGAATCGCTGAGTGTCCATCTTCACACTTTGGTACCTCTGTCCCGCTGGTAACAATGTGAAGAGGGCTTGAGAAAGGGGTTTAGTATAATTGCTTAGCCCAAGTACATGATGAAAGAATGCTTCTTAAAATATGCTAAGCTACACTCCCGGATTTAAGGACTGCTGCTTTCTGCTTTAGACATCGTGGGTAAAATGTCTCGACGGGCAAGACAAAATATCGTCAGGAAGAGCCCAGAGAAATGGTTGAAGGGCAGTCATTAGTATTTCTAAGCCTTTCATTTCTGGGAAATGTGGAAAATGTCTTTGGAATCCATGCTTTCATCTCTCCTGCTGAAAATGGGGTGGCAAGAACTGTTTACACTTTCCCTTTACCTGCTGAAGTATAAACTCTCTTTATTTTGTTACACTTCTCACTACTCGTGTCAGCTGTTGAAAATCTCGGCTGACATGGAGTTTTTGAAGCAACAGGAGTAGTTAAACAGTATACGCTTCCCATCTGTTTCTGCTCCAGTGCTTTCCCTCATGACAGCGTGTGGAGCATGTCTTCTTGCATTTTGAGATGGGAAGCCTGACATCATCTAGGAAGACGCAGGCATCCATTATCTAACATATTCACTATCAGTGCCTCATGGCTTCGTTCTACACTATAGGCAAAATCTACTGGTGTCATTTGCCAAACCCACGTCCTTCCCTCATGAAGGAAAATTACATGGAATCACCCAATTATTTCCACGCCACCAGATTTGGGAGCAGTTATTAGCCTACGACCATCAGGCTCCTGAACTGGTGTGAATAACTTCAATCACCATATTCCGAACTGATTCTATGACTATAGATTCATTTTCAAGGACTCTTTGCAACTCATGTTTTTTTTTTATTTGCCTGGTTTGTTTTCTGCACATTTGTTGTTTGTCATTTTGTGTATAGTTTAAAGAGATTAGCTTTATTTGTCACATGCGCAGTACATTGAAGCATACAGTGAAATACATAATTTGCGTCAAAGACCAACATAGTCTGAGGATGTAACATACACAAATGCTGGAGGAACTCATCAGGTCAGACGGTATCTACGGAAAAGAGTAAACAGTCAACGTTTCGGGCCAAGACCCTTCATCAGGACTGGGAAGGAAAGATGAGAAGTCAGAGTAAGAAGCGGGGGGGAAGGAAGAAGTACAAGGTGGTAGGTGATAGGTAAAATCGGCAGGTGGGTGAAGTAAAGAGTTGGGAAGTTGATTGATGAAAGAGATAAAGGGCTGGAGAAGGGGCAGTCTGATAGGAGAGGGCAGAAGACCATGGAAGGGGAAGGAGCAGCAGAGGGAGGTGATGGGTAGGTAAGGAGATAAGTTGAGAGGGGGAAATGGTGAAGGGAGATGGGGTTGGGAAATTACCAGAAGTTCGAGAAAGCTATGTCCATACCATCGGGTTGGAGGCTACCCAGATGGAATATAAGGTGTTGCTCCTCTAACCTGAGTGTGGCCTCATCGTGGCAGCAGAGGAGGCCATGGACTGACATGTCAGAATTGTAATGGGAAGTAGAATTGAAATGGGTGGCCACCAGGAGATCCTGTATTTTTCTAGCAGACAGAGCATAGGTGTTCGGTGAAATGATTTCCCAATCTATGTCGGGTGTCATCAATATACAGGAGGCCACACTGGGTGCTCTGGATGTAGTGGATGACCCCAAAAGATTTGCAGGTTAAGTATTGCCTCACCTGGAAGGACAGTTTGAGGCCCTGAATGGCAGTGAGAGAGGATGCATAGGGGCTGGTGTGGCACTTGTTCTGCTTGCAGTTACCAGGAGAGAAGTCAGTGGGGAGAAATGAATGGATAAGGAAGTCACGTAGGGAGCAATCCCTTGTGGAAAGCGGAAAGATGGGGGTTGCGTGGGGGCAAGGGGAAGACATGCTTGATGGTGGAATCCTGTCGGAGATGGTGCAAGTTCTGGAGAATCATGTGCTTAATGTGGAGGCTGATGGGGGACTAGGTGAGGACAAGAGCAACCCTATACTTGGTGGGGTGGCAGGTGAATGGGGCGAGGGTGGACATGCGTGAAATGGAAGACTGGTGGGTGAGGGCAGCGTTGATGGTGGAGGAAGGAAAGCCACTTTCTTTGAAGATGGAGGACATCTCCTCCATTCTGGAATGAGAAGTGTACATCTTTGGAATGTGGGAGGAAACTTGAGCCCCTGGAGGAAATCCACATATGGGAGAACGTACGAACTCCTTCCAGAGAGTGGCAGGACTGAACCCACATTGCTGGTATTGTACTGGTGTTACACTAACTGATACACTACTGTGCCACCCATGGTTTTCCATGAACCCTATTGAATTTATAATTTTTTGTAATGGCCTGCAAGAAAATGGATCTCAAGGTAATGTATAGTTTGCACACTTTGATAATAAATCTACATTAGAACTTGAAAGATCCCTTCAAAGTCCGAGACCATCTTGGTTTGGAAGTATATCACTATTCTTTCATTATCACAGGGTCTAAATCCATACTTGGTACTTCTAGAAGACAAGTAATTCAAAAATATAATTTTTCTCCACTTCTCAAGTCTGATTAGGGATTGATGTTATCTCTGGCAGTGGCAGCCAAGTGAAGTAACTGAATGAAGTTTGAATTGAAATGGGATGTGTAAGTCTGCTATCTGCTGTGTGCTCTGCTGGCCATGATTCTCTGCTTTTCTGCATGTTGTGTCTGAGGATTGATCTGCTAATGACTACTTCACTTCCTTAGAATGTGAGGAATCTGGCGCCGAAATTCACGTGGGACGGGGCAATAAGAAGGTGTCAACATGCTGCTGCTCGCAAAGGTCACTCAGTTCCACTTTAGCCTTAGTGTAATGTCTCTTTTAGAAAAAGGAAGATTGAAATAAGAATGGGTATTGTGACATTTCAGATTTATTTGTACTTTAGCCAGACAACAAGCATAGCATGCTGAGCAAACTTTAACCATGATACATGAGTATTTGTGACAATTTCCTGCCTGATCTTGCTGTAATATTGCAGCTGGGAATTATTCTTGGATCATAACACTTAGCAAACCCAGATGGTGATTCTTTGACCTTACTCGATGCGTCAATATCTTCATTGACCAGCTGAACTCTGCATGTGCATTTTCCTTGGCAGTAGGGTAAAAGAACGTTTCCTCAATCTCTATGAAGCCACTGTTACTTTTGTTGCTTAGCAATTAATGATTTTGACATTTTCAACATCAATTCTTCCTTCCTCTGGGAGATATATCGTGAAAAAAGCAAGTATTGTGTTGATAAAACTGATGTAAATTTTATTGCTTTTTTTTACGTGGTTTTATTTTGTTGCTTTCCATACCTCATACAAATACAAGGAACTATGTCTAAGTGTTGTTGGCTTTGCGGGCAGCTCACTCATCTTGTTTTGTGTCCTAGGATCATGCTGAGACTTTCCTTCAGGTTACTTTAGCTGATTGTGGTAACGTGATGTCACAGAATCTGCTTTACAATTGAAAGGTAGCAGATTACTAAAGTATGAGACGTATGAAACTCCAGTACTTTGGGTATTCGCTGTCAAATAAGCTCACAAGGGAAGAAACAAATATAAGAAATAGAAACAGATGAGATATAACTGACACTTGTGTTGAACTATGGAGAATCGAACTTTCCTGTGTTAGGATAGTTCATACATCAGTTGAGCTACTGGATTCTTAATTTTGTCCCCTCAACTTTGTGGTATGATCTGATGGTAGTGCAAGGTGATTTGAGGGATCTCATATCTCGTCCCAGAAGCCTAGCTCAGTGGCACAACTCATATAACTGCTGCCTCAAGGCTCCAGTAACCCTCTTCAGTTCTGACCTGTTGTCCATGTGAAGCTTGCATGTTTTGTCAGTGGCAGTGTGGGATTCCCCTCAATGCTAGAGTCCAAAGATGTAATGCTGGGTTATTGCCCATTTCTGCCAATGTAGGTAGGTGGCTAGATAGTCCGTGGGGAGATGATGGGCATGGGAGAATAAGTTAGTGGCAAGGAAACAAGGAGGGGAATAGGTGTGCTCTAAGAGCAAGCATGGACATGATGGGCCAAATGGGAACTTCTTCTGGCAAAAGTAAATATAAATTATTTTATTTTATTTAGTGATACAGTGCAGAGCAGGCCCTTCTGATCCTTTAAGCCTTGCCACCCCTGCAACCCTCGAAAAACTCAATTAACCCAAACCTAATCACGGGGCAATTTACAGTGACCAGTAGGTCTTTGGGCTGGGGCAGGAACTTGGAGGACCCATGGAAAACCTAGGTGTTCCACGAGGAGACTCTTTACAGAACAGCACCGGATTTGTACTCTGCACTCTGGAACCCCACTGAGCTGTCAGCCCCCAACTGACAACTATCGTGGTGTGAGAAACTATTTTATCCCCCTGCTTTGTTAAACAATCAAGTCAGTTGTCTACTTCATTTACCAATCCAATTTAGGGATGGAGGCAAAAGATGAGGAAAATAATGGAGAAAGAAATGGGGATAATTCAAAGTCAAAGAAAAGTTCATTGTCCTGTGCAGGATTATTGTCCAGTTTGTTGTTCTGTGTGTGTGTGTGTATACACACACTCTCTCTCTCTCTCACTCACTCTCTCTCTCTCTCTCTCACACACACACACACACACACACACACACACACACACACACACACACGTGCTATGATAAAATACTTTCAGCAGGCATATTGCTACAAAAGAGCAGCATTCACAATGAAAAAGTATAAATTAAACATTAATTATACACAATATTACAAGAACATAATTAGAACAAAATTGGGTACATAAACTAGATACGGTTACAATACAGAGTTTCCCAATCCGGGGTCCACAGACCCCATCAGTTAATGGTAAGGCTCCATGGCATATAAAAGGTTGTCAACCCTTGTACAGGTAGATAGATTAGAGAGTGGAAACAAAATGATGATGAAAAGAAGCAAACAAGAGACACTCAGCAGAGCAAGCAGAATCCGCAGAAAGCGATACAGGATTAACATTTCAGGTCCAAGTCCCTTCAGTCCTGGGAAATGGAGGGGGCAGGAGTGCAAAAGGTGGAGAAGGGGTAAGTCGAACAAAGAGAATATCTCTGATTGGTCATGCCCAAATGAGTCAACAGGAAGATACGCAAGCACAATATATTTTGTGTAAAATATTGTTAACAGCAAAGCTATTTGACTTGCCCAAGAAGCTGTAAAATAGGGAAAAAGGCAACAAAAACAGCCAACAAGATGATCTGCTGCAGACATTTAAAAAAAGAGTGAGTTACCTAGGGAACAAATACAAAATGCCAGAAGAAGTCAGCAAGTTGGGCAGCATCTACAGAAAAGAATAAAGAGTCAGTGCTTCAACTTCAGACCCTTCATCGGGACTGGAAAGAAAGAGGCCAGAATAAGAAGGTAGGGAGAGGGAAGTACAAGTTAGAAGGTGAGTGGTGAATCCATGTGAGAGGGAAGGTAGGTGGGTGGAGGAAGGATTGAAACAAGAAGCTGGGAGGTGATTGGTGAAAAATGTAAAGGGGTTGAAGAAGAAGGAATATGATAGGAGAGAAGAGCTGACCATGGGAGAAAGGGAAGGAAGAGGGACACTGGATGGAGGTGATAGGCAGGTAAGGAGAAGGGAAGAGTGGAGAGGTGAGAGCGAGGTGCCTAAAGTTGTAGATTAAGATACTGAGTTTGGAGCACTGCCACATCCCCAGGCAGAATACGAGATGCTATTCCTCACGTTTTTGCTGCCCCTTCTTGTGTTATTGCAGGATATTGCAGACAGCTCAGAGTGAGAGTGAGATGGTGGGGTGAAGGAATGGTGTTCCAAAAGCTCAGAGTCACTCCTGCAGACTGAGTGCAAGTGCTCCAAGAAAGTGTCTGAAAACATTTGGAAATTTTGTAGTGTACGTCTTGGCTTCATTCTTTTCTATTTTGCTCAGAAAAAATGCCATTGTTTTCCCTTGACTGATAGGAAGGGCCAAGAGTTGGATACTGTTTAGGGTGGGGAAGGGCTATAACAAAATTGTCTGTCAATGATATCAGTTTATCAAGATTGATCAGGTAATCCAAGTCAACAACAAAGACTTTGAACAAATCCAGTAAAATTATCATGGAGAAACATTTGACTGCAAATTTAAAACTATTGACGTATAACAAAGCTAATAAGAGTAAGTATTAGATAAATATTGAGCCTCTGAGTCCCTCAAATGCAAGCAACTGCAGGTTTCATTTTCATATTTAATTTCTTCAGACTTACATTAAATGAGATCTAAAGTAATTGATCTAAAGCTAACTAGAAATAGATCTGGTAATAACGTGCTGTGTGGTATTGAATGCCTTTATGAGATTAAATAATAAATATCCAAAATCTTCCATGGGATTAAGGGGTTCCTTCCTGAGAATTTGCAGAGGGGGAAGAGTAGCTTCACTGGAACAATGTGTGGTTGGTTGTGAAGTTTCTTCAGTTCTGTTGTCACAAAGTGTGTAAAGGCTTGGTTCTGACATTAACAAATCAATTAACAAATTAAATCATGAAAATAAAAACTGAGAAATATGTGCAAACGGCAGCAAACTCGTCATCATCCTCTTTACACTGAGGCAAAGTGGATAAGAATTTTCGACTGTGTTCCCAATATACTTTACCTGAAGTTAAATATACCTTCCATTGCTTCTGATAGACAATCTTATGGAGACGCAAGAAATGGAAAAAGCTGGAATATAGATTAACACAGAATCTGCTGGCAGAAGTCAGCAGGACAAGTAGATTCTTTTTTGTGGGGTAATTGTCAGCCTTTTGAGTCGAGTGCAGCATTTGATGCCAAACATTGGCAATACATTTTGCCCACGCTCCACAAACCCACTAAGTTCTCCCAGTAGATGGTTGGATGAGACAGTCTTACCTTGAATATGCTTACTAGAACCCAGGACATATCTTGTTCTCATTGCTACCATCAGGAAGGAGGCACAGAAGCCTGAAGGCACACACTCAATGATTCAGAAACAGCTTTTAACCACCCTAAAGACAACAAATTTCACAATATATGCTGATGATACTAAATCTGATGCCAATTCTATTTTACGCTAATGTATCAGTCATATAGACCTTTTGCCTCCCTCTCCAGTCTACAAATCTCCTTTCTAGAGATTAAGAAATAATACACCTATTACCCAATGACAACTACCTCTCTTTATATAATTCCTTGAATCAAAGTTAAAAGTAAATTTTACTTACCGAAGTACATACAGTATATGCCACCAGAGATAGCAAGCCTGAAATTATTTTTCCTGGGGAATACTCAACAAATCTATAGAATCATAACTATAACAGAATCAATTAAAGACCACCCAACTTGGGTATTCAAACTGTGCAAATACAAAAAGAAGAAACAATAAATAAGTAATAACTATTGAGAACATAAGATGAAGAGTCCTTGAAAGCGAGTCCATTGGTTGTGGGAACATTTCAATGATGAGGCAAAATAATAATAACAAATTAGGGAATTTGTGTAAAGCCTGGTCAAAGGGATGAGTGTCTTGTGGGACAAAGAGAGCTGGAGAGGTCGAGAAAAGTAAATTCTACGGTAATTTGACAGTTAAATGGTCGCCAATGGTGGAGTAATTGAATTCTAAAGAGAGCGAGTGACCAAGACTGAAGAAGTGCAGGATTGAAGGGCCAGAGGGGCAGTGAGTATAGGTAAAGATTAAACAAGGCAGACAGTTTTAAAATGGAGATGTTATTGGTCAGACTGCTTCATTTCAAAGTTTGCTTGTGCTGTGTTTCTCATTTTCCCCACTGTGCAATGATTTGTGTTTGCCAGGGGAGAATTTATCAATGACTTGAACCCTCAGTGAATCTTCTGTTATGTCCTCCAAACTTCACACCCCGCTTCAGTGTTGGCATGCTGTCTGCAATTTTAGCAAGCTCACAGATGGTTTTTGCTGATGTGTAAATGAGAAACAGAGATCCACACACTGATCTCTGGTACTTCACTTAGTGTCTCCTTGTGTTTCCATCTTCTGATGGAGATATTCCTGGAAGCATTGTCACATGACCTTGCCTCTTCAAAACCTGCCTGTTGCAATCTTGCCATGCCAATCGGAAAAGGAGTTTCATGATGCCTCTCAAAAAGACTTTCCTGACTGCCCCCATCTCTAACACTGACAAATGCCATGGCTGCAGAAGCAAAATGCATTCAGAGGCCATTTGACCAGGTACCTCCTGTACCTAATAAATTGGACACTGAGTGCATGTTCACGGTCTTCTGATGCTGCAGCCCATCTACCTGAAGGCTCAACTTGTTGTGCACTCAGAGGTGCTCTTCTGCACATCATTGTTGTAACTCACGGCTATTTGACTTACTGTCACCTTCCTGTCAGTTGAAACAGTCTGGCCATTCTCCTCTGACCTCTCTCATTAATGAGTTGTCTTCAGCAACAGGACTGTTGCTCACTGGTTGTTTTTTGCTTCTTGCACTGTTCACTGGAAATTCTAGACACTGCTATGTGTGAAAATCCCAGCAGATCAGCACTTTCTGCGATACTCACACCACCCCATCTGACACCAGCCATCATTCCTAGTCAAAGTTACTTCGATCGCATTTCTGCCTCATTCTGAAGTTTAGTCTGAATGTTAACCGAACCTCTTGACCATGTCTACATGATTTTATGAATTGAATTGCTGCCATTTGATTGTTTGATTAGATATTTACATTAATGAACAGGTATACCTAAGAAAGTGGCCATTGAGTGCATAATTTCAATAGATTGCCTTTAGGCAAGAGATACTTGGGGTTAATATTTAAATTCTAGAACCTACCAAGACAGAATATGAGGACTGCATGCAACCATGACCTCAAAAGATGTCAATAGAGAAGTTCTCCTGGTGCAGCCGCTTCTACATCAGTGACACCTATCGTAGACGAGGGAAAATTGCTTCACTGACCACCCCAACATAGCAGTAGAGAAGGCCGTGGACAGAAAATGGCGCATAGGAATGGGAAGCAGAATTAAAGAACATGATCTCCTGGTGGCCATCTGCTTTAATTCTACTTCCTATTCCTACGCACTATTTTCTGTCTGTGGCCTCCTCTACATCCACACTGAGGCCATATGCATATTGGAGGAGCTGTGCCTCATAAACTCTTTGGAGGTTTCCAACCTAATACTTTAACATCGATTTCTCTAACTTACGGTAAATATTCCCCCTTTATTTTCTCTAAACCCCCCCCATGTGTGCGCGCACACGCACACACACACACACTTTACTTTTCCATATCCCTCTGGTCCCTTCACCACCTCTTTTTTCTCCATTGCCCTCACGACCTGCTCGTCACTTTCACCTTCCTCCCACTGGTTCCCCACCTCCTCCTATGGTCTAGTGTCCTCTCTGATCCCAATCAAATTCCATCTTTTTCCGCCTTTTGCCCTTTCCACATCATTCCCTTTTACACCTTCCCTTACCTTCTTTTCACCTGGATTCACCTGTCACTTGCTCCGCCCCTCCCGACTCTTTTATTCTTTTCAGTTTTGATGAAATTTCTTGACCCCAAAAACGTTAGCTATCAATTTCCCTCCTGACCTGCTGAGATTCCCTAGTACTTTATTTTATTCTGAGATAGACCGTGGAGTGAACTCTTCCGACCCAGCAACCCACCTATTTAACCCTCACCTAATCACAGGATGAATTACAATGACCAATCAACCGGCTAATTGGTAGGTCTTGGGACTGTGAGAGGAAACTGGAGCATCCAAAGGAAACCCAGGCAGTCACAGGGAGAACATACAAACTCCTTACAGACAGCGGTGGGGACTGAACACTGAACGTCAGAATGCCATGAGTTGTAATAGTGTCGTTACCATGGCACCAGTTATGTTTTGTAACTCCCAAACACAAAACTAATTGGAAGCAAAACAAGGGAGTCCAGAATGCAAGTCCAAGTTCATTTTTACCTTAAGTGAGGTGCAGACGAGCAGTGTGGTGGCATGATGGCATATGCTATTCACATACTTTTATATATAACCTGTAATGAACTATTTAAACAGAAGATGCTTAATTAAACAATATATTCACAATATTACTCAAATATTACTTGGAGGAGCCATTTATCTTATGCCTGTCTGTATAATATTTTGTTTTGCGCATTTATTATGGGTAATTTGTCACATAGGTTAGGGCATGGTGGAAGTGAGTGAGTATACTTATGTATTGTCACTTTGTCATAGTTATTTTAGCTTAGTAGAGAGTTGGAGGTAACCAGGAAATTATATTTTTTGTTGACCACTATTTACACTAATTGGAACACTAAAATCATTAATATCTCTAGCTTTGTTAGATTTTTTTGCTATAAGATCTTTTGTCTTTGCTGGTTTTGTAACAGGGGATCAAACGTATTTTTCTCAACTGGAAATTTAGTTATTTGGAAGTGCGTCACACAGTGTTAGTTCCCATACTCAGCCTCTTGGCGGTTTTGATTTGTTTTCAGTTATCCGTTACAAGTGGAATATTAAATACACCACAGCACCCATTTAGTTTATGTTGTTACATTTAATAGTTGTTCAGGTGACTCTCCACACAAACAATATGCCACCAATCCTCTGTAAACGTTTCCAGATGAAGATGGGAGGTTTGCCAAGCAGAAACGTCTGCTTCTGGAAATGTACTGCCTCTTGAGCAGTTATTGTCCTCTAGAATTTCCACTGACCTGCTATGTATAATAATTCCGTGTTTTAAAAATCTGCTACCACTGTGGAGTGATTGGACTATAGTTATCATGAACAGATCTGTAGTAGCTCTGTATCTTCTGCTTTCAATCTTTCTGAGCCTCTTCAGTGCCAATGAGTTTATCATAATTTATTCAGTGTACTGCAAACTTCTTCTGATTCTAGTAAAACCTAGCACTTTCAGTTCAGGCCATAAATTTCAGCTTGTTGTTACTATTAAGTGCCTCTCTAGATGATTTGAAAGTAAATTAATCTCAAATTATAGATGGCTCCGAGCTGAAATATTACCTGGATGGTGACAGTTGTGTCTGTTGGAATTTTTTTCCCATCAGAATTCACCAGCTATCCGGTAATACTTAATTCACAAACCTGGGATTTTCTAGCAATAATACCAAGATAAAATGGTAACTGTTGAAATGGCAGCAATCTAGGGCAGGGGTTGTGAAATTCTTTCAGTGATTGAAGCAATAAAACCAGTTGTTTTTGAGCACTGGGAAATAATGCCAGAAGATTAAATAACTCAGATCTAACCAAGAATAAGAATTTGAGATGGGTTTTCTGGTTATTTTTTTAAATGGATTGGGGTCAGAAAGTAACAGAGGAGAAATAAAAAGAGCTTGTGAAAAAACTTGGCTGGGGTAATCATAGTATTTTATGGTGGAAACATTCAAGGTTCCAGGTAAATTGATTATCAAAGTACATATATGTCACCATATACATTTTCTTGCAGTGACTTTAATCCACTACAGTTGGCTACCATCTCACCATGCCCACAGCAGAAGCCATTTCATTGGCTCTTCTCACTGAATCGACTCCACAACCTATAGACTCACTTTCAAAAACTCTGCAATTCAGTACTATTTATTTGCCTTTTAAAATTACTTGCATGATTTGTCTTCTTTTGCACACTGGCTGTTTGTCGGTCTTTGTTGTTTATAGTTTTCATAAATTCCATTGCATTTCTTTTTTTCCCCGTAAATACCTAAATGAACACAAATCTCAAGGTGGCTTATGCTGACATATATGTACTTTGATGATAAATTTGCTTTGAACTTTGAACTGTAATTTGAGGACACGGGGAAATCTGACGACAGCAACACTGGTACTGGAATATAGGGACAAGTGAGATTAACATTCCCTGTCAGTAACTGTTAGTAAAGCTAGTTTATCATTCTTACCACAGTGAAGTAATTTGCATAACATAAATGTTAATTGTGGAGCAGCTCCTGCCTGTAAAGCAGCAAAATTTTCAGAAAACAAATTAAAAGTAGGTGAGTGAAGTGGTGACACCTGAGATAAGTGCCCCATGATTAATTTTTTATTACTGTGAAATTCAAACTGACAGTGCAGCATTATGTTTACACAAGGTGAAACTGCCCCATAAGTCATTCACAGTGATCCCAATCAAAGCCCGTCAATGCACAGTGGATAGAAATTTTATAAATAGTGAGAATGAAGTAAGGATGAGGAATAATTGGTTGTTCTCTTGACTTATGAGTGAAAGTAAGATCAGTCTTATCCACATTCTATCAAACTCCAGACCTCTGTAACCCCAACTAATACTGCACTTGTTGCTATTTGCATCAATGCTGTTGAGGTTAAGTGCTTTGAAAGAATCAAGTTCCTAGGAGTGAACATCACCAAAAGCCTCTCCTGGTCCAATCACATAGGTATCATGGGGCCAAAAGCAACAACAATGGGTCTGCAGTTGAGAGGGTGAGTAGTTTCGAGTTCCTCAGTATACACATCACTGATGATCTCACTTGGATTGTACACACTGCCTTTGTAGCATCAAGAAGCACAACTGTGTCTCTCCCAACTCAGGTGACTGAAGAAGTTAGGCAAGGGCCCCCAAATCCTCAAGATCTTCTACAGGGGCATGCGCCATTGAGAGCGTACTGACTGGCTCCACCTGGTAGGGGATCTGCACCAACCTTGATCGCTGGACACGGCAGAGAGTAGCACGGACAGCCTAGTGCATCGGTGGATGTGAACTTCCTTCCACTGAGGACTTTTATAGCAGCAGGTGCAGAAAGAAGGACTGGAAGATTACCCAGGACACCAGTCAACCCAACCACAAATTGTTTCAGCTGCTTCCGTCTGGCAAATGGTGCCGCAGCATTAAAACCAGGACCAACAGGCTACGGGCAGCCATTAGACTTATAAACTCACATGTCTGTACATTGCAACTGAGTCATAATGCTAAGATTTTTAATCCCTCACGTTCAGGGATGGATGTATGATTTAAATAAATTCTACATTAATGAACCATTGGAAGCATCACATTGCCAAACCTAGATGCAGCACGGTTTGGAATAACAACTGCCCTGCCCTGCCCTGTGACCACAAGAATGTGAAGAGAGTTGCGGACACATCTTTGCACATCACTGAAACCGCCTCTTCTCATGGGCCCACTCTCGCTGTTTTGGTATAAAAGTTAAAGTCTGTCCCAAGCCTTATAGGCTCATCAGGCTGGTACTTTCGCCGGTTTCCGTGGCGTGAAACGACTGAGAGTTCGAGATCCCCTGCTCCCCCTGGATGGGATGTTAGTCTATCGCGAGGTTAACCCCCAGCACTTTGCCAGTACGCATTTTCAACTGGGTGGACTGGAGCAGTGTGTGGTTAAATGTCTTGCTCAAGAGACACAAGACACTGCCTTGGCTGTGGTTCGAACTCACGACCTTCGGATCGCTAGTCCAACGCCTTAACCACTTGGTCACACACCACACGATGTTTTGGTATAACAAACAATATTATCACCCCTGGTTACATTCTCTTCTTTCCCCTCGAATCAGACAGAAGATACAAAAGCATGAAAGCACTTATAAAGAGGCTTAAGGGCAGCTTCTATCCAGCCGTTATAAGACTGTTAATTAGTTCCCTAGTATGACAAGAATCTATGTCGTTATGACCTTGCACCTGATTGGTTGCCTGCACTGCATTTCCTCTGCAACTATAACACTTCACTCCATTATTGTTTTCATTTGTACTACCTCTTGCACTGTTGTGATGGGATTATCTGTATGGATGTTTTCCGTGTTACCTTGGTACATGTGACAACAATAAACCAATCAGCATTGAATTCCGGGATACTGTCAGGGCATAAATTTGTAACCCAAGCAGCGAAGAGGACTGCTACACTGCTTCTACTGCCAATGCAGCAGATGACCTGTTGCTGCACAGCTCCATTTGGCCTGGGATCAATCCTGACCACTGGTACTGTCTCTGTGGAGTTTGCAGGTTCTCCATTTGCTCCATCTTCCAAGGGGCACACTGGTTGGTAGATCAATTGGGAACTGTACATTCCTTCTTCATTTTGGGAATGTGATGAGGGGATTAGCCTGGAGTTGATTGACGTGTGAGAGAGAACAGGTAACCGGGAACTAATGGGGAATGGGACCAATAAGATGGCTCAGACTGCTAGCATAGATTTGACTGGCTGATAAGGCTCCTTGTACGTCATGGGTAACATGACATTGAATGTGCTGGTGTAATCATTATTGCTCAAATCATAGCTATATACCTCTTGATTTTCATGACAATGGCTTCTGAACTGCTGAAAACAAAACAGCTGAAGTTGCTGGAAATCTGCAGTGGAGACAATCTATTGGTCAATGAGCACCTGTGGAGGAAGAAACTGAATTAATGTTTCAGTTCAATGGCTCTTCATCAGGATTTGAATTAGATTAGTTGACGTTTGGAATATGGGTACTAAAAGTATAAATGTAATGAGTATGTGGAAATAGATTAATGAGGATTAAATGAAATATGCAATTATGTAGTGGGATGTCACTTAATGGGCATTAAGCATAATAATGTAATGAAGATGGTAAAAGTCTATAATGGATATTAGACAAGATGATTGAAAACCCAGGGGAAATCCATATTGTCTCAGGAAGCATTTGCAAACTCTTTCCCATCACAGATGCTGCCTGCCATGTTGGATATTTGTAGTGCTTTCTGCCATCATTTCTCAGCTGGGTAGTTGTTTAGGCAAGGGCTTAAAGACCCAGCTAAGAATTCTGGGAAGGGGATAATGTTTGAATAAACCCTCAACAAATCCTGTCAATTCCATGCCCTCACTAATATTCTGTTGCGTCTCAGTGATGTTTAGGCAACAATGTTTTTGATACCTCAAAATAGTTCAAAACTTCTAACCTTTATCAGGAAGTTTTCTGTAAATATAGAAAGTAAATACTACAGTACTGTGCAAAACTCTTCAGAACATGTAAAAATACCCCGTAAAGTGAAGATGCTTTCTAAAATAATGAAGTGAAAAGTTTCTAAATATCAAAAAATTACTAAAAGGAGCTAAAAACAGTAAGCAAACACAATCAAATCAATATTTGGTGTGACCACACTTTGCCCTTAAAACTGCATCAATTCTCTTAGGTACACTGTCGTGCAGTTTCATAAGAAAATCGGCTGGCGGGTTGTTCCAAGCATCTTGGAGAACTTGCCACAGTTCTTCTGCAGACTTCAGCTGTCCTGCTTGCTTCTGTCTCTCCAGGTAATCCCAGAAAGCCTGGGATTATGTATATATATTTAAAATGGTTCCATATATTATCAGCAAATATATACAGTATACAAACAGGAATACTTAATCTTTGCAGACGTTCACAAAAAACTGAAACCCAAAAGAATGAAAGACAGAAAAATGTTAGAATCGCAAAGCCGCCTCTCCCCTCTCCCCCGCACAAGCAACAACACATCAGCCGCCCCCTCCCCCACCCATTTCAGCAAAAAATGATTCAGTGCCCACCACCCATCAAACAACAGCAAAGTACCCAGAGAGACCCTGACCTTCAGTCAACAAAAACTCTCAACTCTCTCTCTCTGTCTCCCTCTCACTCTCACTGACAAGGGGCAGAGAGATGTCACCCATTTCACAGCGAAAGGGGAGACCAATAGCAGTCATTGTCATAATATTACGGTCTGCCACGTTGTTGTTTTATCTGAGATTCTCTGACTCGAGAATTGGCAGCAAATTCTCCCCACTGTCGAGAGAAAGGGAGAGAGGTAGAGCAATTGCTCGACTACAGAGACCTGCGTCCACACATCCACTGCAGCGAAATGCTGATGTTCCTTCCCCCGTGACGCCTCAGTTGGCAACACTGGCCTGGAATCAGTCATCCATAGGGCCGTGCAGGACTGCACCCCGGACGTGCCGTCTTCCTGGAGAATGTCGGAAAATAGCCAGCCGACAAGCTCCAGGAGCAGGAACTAATTCACCGTAAAAAAATGCAGGTTTGCATGCTGTTACAGAACAGGATATATTATAAATATCTTGCGCTATCACTGACAAAAATATTTGCAGAGCCTTTCAAGACCAAGCCAGAAATTCCAGCAGGGGCGATTGCTCCCTCTCATTATCTATCACTCCCTCCACAATCTGAGCCCAGCTGCACAACTGTCAGGGAATGGAAATTCATTCTTACTGTCCTCTCCTTGATATGTTGATGAATGCATCACCAACCCTTCCTCAACCTCCTCCCTGAAGGCCATTTACTTAATGAGGACTGATTTAACAATCATTATCTTAAAGATTTGTGATAATTTCAGTAATGGTCAGAAGTTGCTGAAGCAACAAAAGTTTAATTTCCAGGAATCAGCAAGGTCTGGTCTCTTTGCAATGACAGTGAAATACTTGAATTTGAATTGACTATATTAACAATGTCCTTCACGTACATGAGGGGTAAACATTTTTATGTTACCTCCCCATCTAAATGTGCAATATGCAATTTACAGTACTTTGTAATAAATAGTATGTACAACAGGAAAATCAGTATAACATAGAAATACAGTTGTAATCAGCGTGAATTAATCAGCCTGATGCCTGGTGGAAAAAGCTGTCCCGGAGTCTGTTGGTTCTGGCTTTCATGCTGTGGTACCGTTTTCCAGATGGTAGTAGCTGGAAAAGTTTGTGGTTGGGGTGACTTGGGTCTCCGATGATCCTACGGGCCCTTTTGTAAATGTCCTGAATAGTGGGAAGTTCACATCTACAGATGCACTGGGCTGTCCGCACCACTCTCTGCAGAGTCCTGTGATTGAAGGAAGCACAGTTCCCATACCAGGCCGTGATGCAGCCAGTCGGGATGCTCTCAATTGTGCCCCTGTTGAAAGTCCTTAGGATTTGGGGACTCATACCAAACTTCTTCAACTGTCTGAGGTGAAAGAGGCGCTGTTGTGCCTTTTTCATCACACAGCCGGTATGTACAGACCACGTGAGATCCTCAATGATGTATATACTGAGGAGCTTAAAGCTGTTCATCCTCTCGGCTCCAGATCCATTGATGTCAATAGGGTTTAGCCTGTCTCCATTCCTCCTGTAATCCACAACCTGCTCCTTTGTTTTTGCGACATTAAGGGAGAGGTTGTTTTCTTGACACCACTGTGTCAGAGAGATGACCTCTTCTTTGGAGAGGAAGCAAAGAGAATGTGCAGAGAACCACCAAGTGATGTTGTGAGAAGGAATTGTTATCGTGGTAGGTAGAATAAATAACACAATGACATGTGCAGAGATGATTATTTTCATATCAATTCTAATTAGGTTCAAAACCCAATGGATCTGCCACAAATCATTGCATTTCCAGAGACTGGTATGGGTTTTTAACTCTGATTTCTTGTGTTGGGACATTATGGGGAAAGCTGCCATTTTGTAGTCGTACCAATTTAAATCTGAGTGTGAGAACATGCCACTTTCCTTAATCTCTGAAGTTCCTGTGGTGAATGTACTTCCCTATTGGCATTGGTTTGTTATTGTCACATGCACCAACATATAGTGAAAAGCTTGTCTTGCCAACTACTTGGTAGGGTTTTCCATGATTGGCCCAATGATGATGGAGAAACTGTTGCAAATCAGGATGGCCTGTGGCATCGAGGGGATTTTACAGATTGTGACATTTCCCTATGCTTCCTTACTGGTCCTCCTTGGTGATAGTGTTTGAAAGATGCTGTTACAGTAGCCTGGGTGAGTAACTGTAGTGCACTTAGCAGGTTTTATTATTATCGTGGTGCTTCGGTGGAGGAGGGAATGAGTATTTGTGCTAATAGATACTGTGGAAATACAACTGTGTTCCTTAAGACTTTCTGAATTTGAAACATTTTAAAAAGGTAATGTGACAAAATGGAACCTATGAAATCCCAGGGTGCTCTGCTGGTTTGGATGGGAGGCCGACAAGTCTGTGTGTGTTTTAAGATGGGATGCTGCATGTGTGTTTTATGACAGGAAGATTCAAAGTGCATTTATTATCAAAGAATGTATAAATGTATACAATCTTGAGATTTCTTCATTTAGAAAGAGAGAAAAAACACAAAACAAATCGTGCAAACAATAGAAGCAAACGACAACAACAGCATTCTGAACAAAATTCAGTCCTTAGAATCAAATCCCCAGATCAGCCTGGAGTAGGCCGAAAGCCTCGGTGTTCAGTTCATCATATCTGTGGAGAAATCATGTCAAGCTCACAGACACAAAGCACTGCAGCTGGGGGCAGTCTCACAGCCCTAGCATCACGGAGAGAGGAGAGCCCGCACTCTATCTGGGCCGGCATTTAAGTTGTCTGAACCTCACGCTAGGACTTGGGCCCTGCCCGCGATGAACTGTTCCATCACCAATTTGCTTCAGACCTAGATTTCGCTGTCCAAGGAAGCCTTTCTCAATCTCTCCAAGTTGGCTCGGCGATCCGTTTTATGTGGAGGGGTGAGGTGCAGGATGTTTTGACAACAGAGGTAAACAGGTCACAGCTTCTGAAGAACAAATGTCAGAGCAAGATAACGGAGGAATGTTATGAAATGGAGCAACCTCATTATTGTTCTCTGTAAAAAAAAAAAATTTTTAAAGTGCTTTGTTAGAAACATAAGATTGAAACAATTTTCCAGACACTTATCTGGAGATAGAACTTCCCTTGCAAGTAAAATAATGAACACATTAATAATGTGTTCTGGTTTGTTTCTGTATATTAGAAGACCTATCTGAATGGTACATGGCAACAGTGAGGCAATTAAGTGCATCATTGGCCTGTATGGAGCTGCACTAACTCGCACAAGAGGAGAATATACCAGTACACCCCTGACCTGTCCTTCATAAATAGTAGAACGGTTTTAGTGAGTCATTCACCATATAGAATTTATGTAATGGGTCCATTATTTACCTGAACGATCCTTGGGATGTTCACGGTGGGATACTTGGCTACAGTAATAGCATTGGAGAATGGAAAGGAATTGAAATCTTTATCATCTGGTACTTGTGTGGCAAGAATATAACTTGCCTCTTTACAGATCACAGTTGAATATTGTCCAAGAGCTGCTGCATGTAGCCACGTTCTGCTTCATTACCTGAACAGTTTGATTCTAAGTGACTTGTGTGAAACAAATGAGGTGTTTGGGGATGGTGGTGAGAGTTTAGTCTTCGAAACTGCTGAACATCAGCACTTTATATGTGTGTGTGTGTGTCTGTGAACACACCAGCGCTGAAAGTGGTGCGGCTGCTTTTTTTCTCAACTGTGCTATTTGAAGTGCGAGAATCATTGCACCATGAGGCTGCTGATCTGCCTTCGGATTTCAATAAACATACAACATAGAATATTACTGCACAGTACCATTCCTTTAGCCCATGATGTTGTGCTGACCTTTTAACCTACACTAACATCAACCTAACTCTTCCCTCCTACATTGCCCTCCATTTTTCTATCTCCATGAGCCTATCTGCGAGTCTCTCAAATGCCTCTAATGCATCTGCATCTACCACCATCCCTGGCAGGGTGTTCCACGCACCCACCAGTCTGTGTTTTAAAAAAAAACTGAAGCACTTAGGAGCTTTGGTTTCAGTTCCTTCACGTCCCACCTTGGTCCACATGGAGCTGACCCACTTTCATTTCTCTAAGTGCTGAATTTCTTTAGAAGGAAGTGTTTGTCTCACATTTTTACAAACTGTGCAACAGGCCTTAAACTGTTAATATCACCAGCATCACATAATCTTATGATCTCCCTGTGCTGCCTCACTTTCATTATCATCATAGCATCTTTGTAAAGGAGAAAGATTGCTGTTTATATCATATCTTTCCTGTCCCATTACAGTCAATGATGTAGTTGAAAATGTAACTGTTTTAATGCAGGAAATGCAGCAGCTAGCATGTGCATAGTGAGCATCCAGAGCAGATAATCTTTTATTAGTGTTGAGTAATCTGGCAAAACTCCCAACAACAGTACCCTATATTTTTTGTCTGATATAGTGCAACGTTATCAGTTAAAAGACCAGAAAATAGAGGAAACATTCAGAAATTCAGGCAGCATCTGTGAAAAGAGAGAAAAAGAGTTAGCAACGCAAGATTCTGTAGATGCTGGGAGTGCAGAGCAACACACACAAAATGCTGGATGAGCTCAGCAGGTTAGATAGTATCTATTGTAAGCAATGTTTTGTGCTGAAACCTTTCACGAGCTCTGATGAAGGATCTCAGCCTGAAACTTCAACTCTTTACTCCTTTTTCATAGATGTTGCCTGACCGGCTGAGTTCCCCCTGCACTTGACATAGAAATCTACAGCACATTACAAGCCATTCAGCACAAAATCTTGTGCAGACGATGTAACTTACTTTAGAAATTGCCTAGAATTTCCTTATTATATAGCCTTCTATTTTTCTAAGCTCCATGTATCCATCTAAGAGTCTCTTAAAAGACCCCATTGTATCTGCCTCTACCATCTTCGCTAGCAGTACATTCCACACACCCACCATTCCACTTCACCACTTCACACCAGCTGCGTTTAAAAAAAAACTTACCTCTGACATCCCCTTTATACCTGCTTCCCTTAAAACTGTGCCCCCTTGCATTAGCCATTTCAGCCCTGGGAAAAAGCCTCTCACTATCCACACAATCTATGCCTCTCATCATCATCTACACCTCTATCAGGTCACCTCTCATCCTTCGTTGCTCCAAGGCGAAAAGGCCAAGTTTATTCAACCTATTCTTCTAAGGCCTGCTCTCCAATCCAGGCAACTTCCTTGTAAATCTCCTTTGTACTTTCTCTGTAATATCCACATTCTTCCTTTAATGGGGTGACCAGAACTGAACACAATACTCCAACTGGGGTCTAACTAAGGTCTTGTATAGCTGTAACATTACCTCATGATTTTTGGGAAAAATTTTGATATCCCCTTGAGAAAACAACTGGAGTGTTGGTTTGATCATCCACTGGAAAGTCACTAAGGGAACCATATTGGAGCATCAGCCGAGATTGCTCCTGTTTCTGGATAGGATTTGAACCTATGTCCTGCAGATAAAAGTGCTATCAATTGAACCAGCTTACAATTGGCTCAAAAGGCAACTGCATTCGACATTTTGGTAACACTGGCCTGAATTGTATAATGTAACGCTGAGGCTTTATGAGGCACTGGTCAGTCCATATATGGAGTACTGTGAGCAGTGTTAGGCCCATATTTAAGGACGGATATACTGAACGGGAGAGGATCCCAGAGAAGGTTTACTTGAAAATCTTGGGAGTGAAAGGGTTAATGCATGAGGAGCTCTGGGTCTGCACTTGCTGGAGTTTAGTAGAACAAGGAGAGATCTCATTGAAACTCTGAGAGAGAATGGATGTGGAGAGGATGTTTCCAATAGTGGGAGGGTTTAGGACCAGAGGGCACAGCCTCTGAGGTCAAGAACATCCATTTAGAAGTCATTGGATATTTTCAAAGCGGAGATTGATAGGTTCTTAATTAGTGCAAAGGTGTCAGAGTTATGGGGAGAAAGCAGGAGAATGGGGTTGAGAGAGAAAATAACTCAGCCACAATTGAATGGTCAAGCAGATTTGATGACCAAACAGCCTAATTTTGCTCCCATGTCTTATGGTCTTACTAATCAACATATAACATTGATAGCTCAGACTTTTAAAGACAATTGCCTTCCAGTAATCCAAAGTGCTCAGCTGGTGAAGAATGTGGTAAATTGTTTAAAGCTTTTATTTTGTATTTGCTGAAAGGATGTGAATGAATGATGCTGGCAAGGTCACCTTTGCTCCAAGCTTGAAGGCCCTGAGAAGGTGGTATTTGCCAGTCCCTTGAACTGCTCATGACTGCTTGCAGCTGAAGGACTTGCCGATCATCTCCAAAAGGCATCATGAGACAATTATCACCCATTTTAACTGGAGCATGTGCAGGTCAAATCAAGAAAGGTAATTTGTTTCCCTCTATAACTAAAATAACCCAGTCAGTCATTCTGACATGGCAGATAACACTGCTTGTAATAACAAAATGTACTTTTGTGTTGATGTAGCGAGCTGGTTTATAAAGAGTGATGGGAGACTGACAGAAATGAGAGCAGTTAGGGGAGCTGTTGCAGAAACAGAATTATGGAGGTGTTTGAAGGCGGGGCTAAAGAATTAAAGGAGGAGACAAGTTTATTTTTCGTATGTACGTTGAAATTGCTTTGCTTGCCTTAAACAACCAATGTGCCTGAGGGTGCTGCGGTAATCCCGCAATTGTTGCCACATATTCTACTGCCAACATGGGGGGAGGGGGTCTCTATCGAATGTAGAAAGGCCTCAATAGAGCGGATGTGGAGAGAATGCTTCCTATAGTCCAAGACCAGTGAACATAGCCTCAGAAAAAAGGGAAGTCCATTTAGAACCAAAATGAGGAATTTCTTTAGCCAGAGAGTGGGGAATCTGTGGAATTCATTACCACACATGGCTGTGGAGGTCAAACCATTGCCTGTATTTAAGGCAGGGATTGATAGATTCTTGATTAGGCAGGGCAAGAAGGTAGGATAATGGGGTTGAGAAGGAAATAGTTTGGCCATGGTGAAATGGCAGAACAGACAGGATGGCCCAAATGGCCTAATTCTGCTCCTATATCTTCTGGTCTTTTGGTCCTCAAAGCTCAGCAGAACCAAGCAGGATACAAGCAACAAGATAACAGCAAGACAATCCTAATTCCTCTCTGCTACCCATTCACCCATGCACATACACTGTACTCAAAACCCAGCACAGGCCATCTCCGGCCTCCGGTGGAGTTGGACTCTGGCCCATAGGCATTGGCTTTCCAGAGGTTCGCAGACCTGGCGCTCAGGCAACATACCTCGACTTCTGACTGACCCTCGGTCCTCTGCATCAATCCCAGGGCCACTGGTCACTGAACACTAGGCTTTGAATTCTAATGACAGGACCCTGAACACCAGACACTTACAGAAGATTCAGTGGAACAGGCCAGTGTGGGATGAAGGCTCTGCTCTTTGGAGCATGAAAGGGGGGGAAGAAGGGTCAAGGGATAAATTTTCATCCTCTAAACCAGATTTGAAAGAGTAGAGAATGCAATCGGTGACATAGGGCCAGTAGAGCTTAATTCTGTGATACTGCACAGAAATTAACGTGTTTTGAATTGTGCAATCGAAATCTTGAGACCAACCTCACGCATGTCCCGTGCTACCTGAAGCAGAGTTAGAGATTGATTGCAGCATCTACTGAACATCACTGGGATTATTATTTCTACTCCCCTTTTATCTTCTCTGATCTCACGTCATCTTTGTACTAATAGACAGACATTGTTCAGATCTGGGGAAGCTTTAGTGCTTCTTGAGCTCTTCTTCATCTGAGCTTACAGCCGCCCCTGCAAAGCTCTGGCAGTGAGCAACACAGAGAGAATGACAGCTTAACAATGAGGCCACCGATAGGTAGAGCTGATGAATCTATTACTTGATGATCAGAGTGATTACCCAATCAGTGGCCACTTTGTTAGGTACCTTCTGTACCTAATAACATACTCGCTGAGTATACGTTCTTGGTCTACAGCTGCTGTAGCCCCATCGACTCCAAGGTTCAATGTGTTGTGCATTCAGGGATGCTCTTCTGCACACCACTATTGTAATGTATGGTATTTGATTTACTGTCGCCTCCCCATCAGCTTGAACCAGTCTGGCAATTTCCCTCTGACCTCTCTCACTAACAAGACGTTTTTGCTCACAGAACTGCCGCTCACTGGATGTTTTTTTTCTGTTTTGCGCACCATCCTCTGTAAACTCCAGAGGTTGCTGTGTGTGGAATTCCCAGGGACAGTCTCTGTGACACTGAAACCACCCAGTCTGGCACCAACAATCATTCCATTATCAAAGTCGCATATCTTCCAGATTCTCAAATCTGGCACGGAGTTGTTGCCACGTGATTGGCTGATTAGTTATTTGCATTAACAAGCTGGTGTACATATTTAGCTGATAAAGTAGCCTCTAAGTGTATTCCTTGCAGGAACTGGGTCGTTATTATGATAGAGCCGGTAACTATTAGTTATTGAGATTGGCATTTGGGGCTGGTAGTTGTGACGTACAATCAAGCTTAGATCATTGCGTCTGGTTAAGTGCCTTTTGGGTATTTGGATCATGTTACAGGTGCTATATAAATGCTTACAAGTTTGGTAGTTCTGGCAAGAAAGGCATTCTATTAAAATCCAAAAAGTTACAATATTAGCTTGTGCATTGCAATAACTTAATGGGCCAGATAATAGAATTTATACTTCGTATGTGGATAGTATATTTCCAAATATTCACGTCTGTGCTTGGAGACTGTCAGGCTCATCTCATCTAACTGAAAGGAGCACCACAAGTGACTGCTATCAGTCACTATTTTCTACATGATGGTAAAAGATGCATTAAATCATGGTCCTCCATTATAGCCGGTTCCTACTTGGGTCCCTACTTGCATTAACAAATTGCACAACGCATGCCGGCAATTCTGATTCTGGTGCTTAGGACTTCACCAAACTGGTCATTTTTCCTGAATTCCTGTATTCATGTTCATGTATTCCTCTTTCCTAACCTCCCGGCCCACCCCAGGCTTTCTGGGAAATCAATCCCCTGAATCCTCCTCACACTCCAGTTCAGCGGGTGGCAATAATGCTCCTTTATAGTTGGTCTGCCAACCGCCAATAAAAAGCAACAGGAGAAGAAGAAGGCGGCGGCTTTCTGGGGAGCTATGGTCCCCTCTGATGATGCATGCTGCCTGCAATTCCACACCTTGCTGATACACTTGAGGCAGGTCTACCTAAAGTGAAACCCATAGTTCGGGTAGGGATTGGGATTTGCTACTTCAAGAGCTCCTGGAGGTACAACTGTGCTCTGTGCCTGGCAGTTTGTACGGTCCACGTCCTGGTCGATGATAACTTTCCACTGCGGCTCTGTTTTGTGTTACCTAGATTCTTTGGCTAAAAGTGCTTTTCTGTGCAGGGAGAGATGTAGATCAGTGTCACCTGTGGTCAGTTAGGGCATTCAGTTAAACACATGTTTTAGTTTGCCTGCATTGATTTTGTCTTTGAATTAAGTAATTCAGTGGTGTTCTGAGAAGATTGAGAGCAATCTGCTCCATGCTTCATTATTGTCCTTCAAAGGATATTTCAAAGTTTCATTGTTATATGCACAAATACACATATCCACAGAGGTAATGGAAAACCTTCTTTCAGCTGCATCACAGGCATGTGGGATTAGATGCAATGCTCACAAGCAAAACAAGTTAGCAATGTAGGGACGATACTGTAGTGTAGTGGTTAGCACAATGCTCTACAGTGCTGCCACAGCATGTACCTTCTCCCTGTGACCATGTGTGTTTCCTCCTCTGGTTTCCTCCCAGAGTCCAATGGTGTACTGGTTGGTAGGTTAATTGGTCTTTGTAAATTGTCCTGTGATTAGAAGAAGAAGAAAGCCCTTAACTCCGAGTGGGGTCATCGGGACGCCGTTGTGACGGTATCTTTTTTTAGCAGACTTTCTTGTCTTTATGAGGCTGAGTTACCAGCTCGACGCTTAACCCAGCACGGATGGAAAGCGTGCAAGGGAGCCGGCTGGATTCGAACTCGGGAGGCTTCGCTCCGAAGTCCGGCACTGATGCCACTACTATGATTAGGCCAGGGTTAAATTGGGGGATTGCTGGTCAGTGTGGTTCAAAGTGCTGGAAGGGTCTATTCCACGACTCATCTCAATAAATAGAACAGGAAAGAATGTTGTTCGAACAACAGTGTCCACTGAAGTGCAAAGTGGTCATATACCAAGGTCATGATTATACCTGTGCAGGTCGGCTCAAGAACTATTAGGTACAACACTGAGTCATATCATCTACAGAAGTCCTCTGATGACTCAGCAAATGTGGGTGTATAAAGGGAAGATGAATACAGGGCCCTGGTGGAGGGCCTTTTCAAATGGTGAAAGCTGAATCATCAGCAGCTCACTATGAGTAAAGCAAAGGAGATGGTGATGGACTTTAGGAAGACTAAGCTGTTACTATTGATGGTGAGGACCTGAAAGTACTTGGGAGTGCACCTGGAGGACAGACTCGAGTGGAGCACCAACACAGAGGCTGTGCATAAGAAGGGCCAGATTCGCCTCTACTTTCTGAGGAGACTGAGGTCCTTTAGAGTGTGCAGGCCTCTCCTTCACATGTTCTACCAGTCTGTTGTTGTCAGTAAAATCTTCTATGTGGTGTTGTGCTGGGGCAATGGCACCAACATGGATGATACAAACAGGCTCAATAAACTGATTAGAAAGGCAGGCTCTGTTAGAAGAGTCAAACTGGACACACCGGAGGCTGTGGTGGAACAAAGGACCCTACAGAAAATCCTTGCAATTCTGGACAGTGTTTCTCACCCTCTGCATGCCACCCTGGCTGAACACTTTTAGTAATAGACTAGGGCAACTGCACTGCTCCATAGAGTGCTATATTTTAATCTATTCAATATATGTATACTGCAATTGCTTTTTACTTATTCGTTGTTATTATCTTATTTTGTTGTTTTTTTTCTTCTATATTACGTATTGCATTGTACTGCTGCTGCTAAATTAACAAATTTCATGACACATGCCTGTGATAATAAACCTGATTCTGATTTTGATTCTGATTCTGAGGTCATTGTCACCCTCGACCATTAGGCTCTATAATGAGTCAACGTACAGCCAGGGAAGTGATGACCCCCTCTTGTTAGACTGTGGTAATTTATTTTTTTATTCTTTCTACTTCTCTTCTAATAATTATATCTGTGAATTTGTAATGCTATTGTGACATTGTAATTTCCTCTGGAATCAATATCTATCTGACACACAAAATACTGGAGGAACTCAGCAGGTCAGGCAGCAAGTATGAACAGGAATAAATATTCAATACTTTGGGCCCAAACCCTTTATCTCGCAACACCACTTCAATTAATCAGTTTCATGACAAAATCAATCCAGAGAACCTAAAACACATAGTCAGCTTAATGCTCTGACCATAAGTGAAACTTGTCTAAGTTTATCACTGCACGGAAAAGCCCTTTTAGCCGCACCACCCTGGTAACACAAAGTACAGTATCCACAAGTCTTCGGAGAAATGTCACATCCTGATGAAGGATCTCAGCCCAAAACTTTGACTATTTATTTTCTCCATAGTTGCTGCCCGACCTGCTGAGTTTTTCCAACATTTTTTTGCATGTTTCTCTGGATTTCCAACATCTGCAGAATCTCTTGAGTTTATGGTTCAAGACTGAATGGTAGAAGGAAACCTGGTGGTATGGGACTTCAGGAACCTGGTGGTATGGGACTTCAGGTTTCTGTATCTCCTGTCCAGTGGCAGTTGAGAGAATGTGGCATGGCTCTGAAGGATCTTTTAATAGAAGATAATGTGGCGACCCACTTTCTGCGCAGGTGAACTGGCTCACAAATAGCCTGCGCGTGGGGAGAGACTTTGGTAATACACCTCTGATGTCATTTCCGTCCAGAGAAGGCAGATGCTAGGGATTACATGCCTACATGCCAGCACCGTGAAGTTTGAATAAACTAGTCTTGAAATGACTTACCGACTGTGTGTCGTTATTTCAGCACTGTGTGTAGCACATCGCTACGTTGGTGACCCCGACGGTCCAAATGGGATTAGGACCAAAGATGACCGACTCTTCATCTGTTCATGCAGTTTCACTAAAACTGCCGAATTTCTGGACGCTGTGACCACGCGTGTGGTTTAGCCAAGCAGAAGCCCAGTTCCAGATTTGGCAGATGTCCTCTGATTCCATGTGTTACTACCACGTGGTGAGCGCCCTTGTCCAGGAGACAGCTACCCAGGTTGCGGATTTCATACAGTTGCCCCCGGAAGAAGGCAAATATGAAGCATTCAAAGCGCTGCTCATTGGGACCTTTGGCCTCTCACGGCGTGAGCGGGGTGCCCACCTGCTTCACCTGGATGGTTTGGGAGGCAGACTGCCATCAGCATTGATGAACAAGATGCTGGCCCTGGCTGACGGATACAAGCCCTGCCTCATGTTTGAGCAAGCGTTCCTAGAGCAGCTGCCCGAGGACATACATCTGCTGCTGACCGACGCAGATTTCAGCGACCCCCGGAAGGTGGTGGCCCGGGCAGACGTGCTGTGGAAAGCCAAGAGGGAGAATGTGGCGTCCATCGGTCAGATTACCAGGCCACGTGCCCTACAGCAGATCAGACCAGACCAGGCCCGGCAGGGGGGTGCACACAGAGGCGGGAGTGAGGAGGCCAGTGAACAGTGGTGTTTCTACCACCAGCAGTGGGGCACAGAAGCCAGCTGTTTTCACTCACCCTGCAAGGACCAGGGCCAAGGCCAGCAGCCGCTAATGACTATGGCGGCAGGCGACCAGGACGGCCTCTCGTACGTCTGGGACAAACAGTCAGAATGCCGCTTCTTGGTCGACACCGGAGCGGAAATCAGCGTCTTTCCCCCGACAGGGTACGACACCCGCAACAGGAAGCCAGGACCACCCTGAGGGCCACAAACGGCAGCACGATACGGACCTACAGCACCCGCACAGTGCAACTAGTGGCCTTAAAGTCACTACTCATCTTGACATTCTTACAGTCTACTGGGACCAGTGGTGTTGCCCATGGACTCCACTCAAGCTTTGAAAAAATTCCTTCAGTCTCCATGCAATTTAGCTCATTGGTTATGTTAACAAAGACAGTGTAGGGAACCAGACGGGCTTTGTAAAGCTTGGGTGTGTGGCGACCCACTTTCTGCGCAGGCGAACCGGTTCACAAGTAGCCAGCGTGTGGGGAGAGACTTTGGTAACGCGCCTCTGACGTCATTTCCACCCGGAGAGGGCGGACGCTAGGGATTAAATGCCAGCGCCACGAAGTTTGAATAAACTAGTCTTGAAACGACTTACCGACTGCGTGTCGTCTCTAGCTCCGTATGTAGTACATCGCTACAATACCTTCTTGCAATAATGCCTCACATAGATACTTCCAGTGGTGGTGAGGGCATGCCAGTGATGTATCGGCTGATTACACTTCAATTCAAATTGCTCTACCAGACTGTGGTGCATCCAATCAGGTTACTGTTAACAGTAAATCTGTAAAAAGTTTGTAAAAGTCTTTGGTGACATGCCAATCCTCCTTGACCTTCTAAGAAAGTGAAAGACATTGGCACGCTATGCCCAAGCCGCTAAAATGTTAAAATTAAATCAGTTTGGCCTTTGCTGCCCTGATGACGTTTCAAGGGAAGACTCCTTGTGACTGGTTTTATGGCAATGGCAAAGCTGAAACAAAACAGAAAAACATTCCATCTTTGATGTTTAGATTCCACTTTATTAAAGATGAGTAGATAGTGTTGCTGATCTATTGATGCTGGCTCAGCTTGATTTGGCTTGTGTTAAAAATTAGTTGTATTTGTCACACGTACAATGAAACAGAGAGTGAAATGTGTCATTTGTGTTATATCAAATCAGTGAGGATTGTGCTGAGGTTGTGGGGGAGCTGCAAGTGATACCTTCCCACAACTCTAACCATGCACCTTTGGAATGTGGAACGATACTAGAGCACCCAGAGGAAACCCATGCAGTCGCGGGAAAATGTACAAACTCCTAACCGAAAGTGGGGGAAATGGAATCCTAATTTTACGGCTGGTAAAGTGCTGTGTTGACCACTACGCTACCTTTCTTCTAAAATTGTTTTCAATTAATTATATTACTCTTTTAATTAAAAGATCTGAGAAATTCATTAAAGCTGCAAAAGAAAGTTACAGAGATCGTGCCAACCAAGATAACAGCTTGAGTGAGTCCCACTTCCTAAGAGTTTGTCCGACATTCCTCAAAACCATCCTATCCAAGTATCTATCCAAAGGCTTTTGAAATGTAATTGTACTTGTCTCAACCACTTCCTCTGGCAGCTTGTTCCATAAACCCACCATCCTCTGCATAAAACAAAGAAAAAATGCCTCTCAGGAACCTTTAATATACCTCCTCTCTCACCTTAGTCTGTGATCTCTAGTTTCAGACACCCCTAAGCTGGGATAAAGACAGTGACTATTTACTGTAGCTATGCCTCTGACAATTTTATAAATTTATTTATATTGTTATTTACAGCGGGGTAACAAGCCTTTCCAGTACAACGAGCTCCATGTTACCTAATTACACTCTTGTGACTAATTAACCTACTAAATTGTACACCTTTGTAATATGGGAGGAGACCCACACTGTCATGGGGAGAACGTACTGATTCCTTACAGACAGCAGCGGAAATTGACCCCAGGTCACTGGTGCTGGAGTAGTGTTACACTGCCATGCCTCCCCATTGCCATAAACTGCCATATGATTAATCCTTAAACGTGTAGATCCAGGGGTTAAAGGACATCAACCCATCCCACTTCTTCCTGTGATTGGTAGCCATCTGTCTCGAAGGACAATGGGTGGTGATGATCATCATCTCAATCCTGGGCAGAAGGTATGGAGATCCTGAGATGCCCAGTCATCAAGATCCCCCTCTCAGCCTCACAAATGTCATCCAAAGGAAAGCTTGTGAAGCAATACATCTGGCACCAACTTGGCTGCAGGAGATGCCGGAAGGATGTTCAATGATGTCTAGCCGCCTTAGAGGCTCCACTCCAGATTTGCAGTTTTGGTTTACTCTTGTAGCATTCGTCTCTCCAGAGGGTTCTGGTTCATGAGCACCAGGGCATGTTCACACACCGATGGGCCTATGTGCTACGTATGCAGGGGCCAGACCTCCTCCCCACCCTCTGTCGTCCAGCCTGAGTCCAAAAGGAGTTCAGGTTCCATGTGCCACCATCGAGGAGGCACTACATGAGTCTTGCTGTTGGAGAGGCTATGTACTGAGAGGGAGAGACTTACACAAACAAGAGAAAATCTGCAGATGCTGGAAATCCAAGCAACACACGCAAAGTGCTGGAGAAACTCAGATGGCCGGGCAGTATCTATGGGAAAAAAATGCAGTCGATGTTTTGGGCCAAAACCCTTTGGCAGGTTTTGGAGAGCCGCAGGGATCACAGCGGGGGAGCAGTGAGAGAGAGTTTTATTGAAGGGAAGATTTAAACTTCAGGGTACGTATCCCTGGACGAGACTTTGCAGAGCAGTAATCAAATCACAAACAAGAGAAAATCTGCAGATGCTGGAAATTCGAGCAGCATGCACAAAATGCTGGAGGAACTCTGCGGCCCAGGCAGCATCTATGGAAAAAATTATAGTTGATGCTTCAGGCCGAAACCCTTTGGAAGAGACTTATACATTCAGCTCTCCTTTTCGCAAGACTGTTAGCCAGCGGTGGAAGCTCAAAGTGAAAGCAACAAGCACTAGCCACTACACTACCACACTAGATACATCACAATAACCATTTTGACACTTGTAACTTAAGCCTAACGGTCCCAGTAACACCCTTGTGAATCTGTGATGTACCACTTCAAGCTCAGTGAAATCCTTCCTTTAGTTAAACAACCAGAATTGCTTACAGTAATCCACGTTCCATCTCACCAAAGCCTTTTACAGTTGTAAGCTGATTGGTGTTATTTAGTTGAGCCCTAGAATGTGTATTAATGGTTAAGGGGGGGGGGGGGTGGGGAGGTGATGATGGAGGGTGGGAACTCATCTGATATTGAAGCCTATTGTTGCACTGACATTTCAGCTCCATGACCTTTCCAGCGCTCGAGCGTGTTACACAAATGTTTGCTTATACAGTATATGAAACTCTGCACTGTAGGCGCCACAAGCTGACTCTCGAAAGTGAGCAGTTAAACTAAACACAGGCAGGAACACGTTGGGAGTGTAGCAGTGTAGGCTCTATCACCATCTAATCGATCATCCGACCACTATCCAACTCAAAGCATTAAATCAGAGATTAGATTTTTTTTTATTGGACTTCAACACTTTATGGGAAAAGTTCTCTAAAAATCAGCAATGCTCAATTTCATTCCTTCAGGGGGAATTGTAAGAAGTTACACACCAAACCATTAACTTCGATAGATTGTTTTTCTATTTTGTTTCAACTTCGTAGTCTCTCTACCATTGCTACGGCCCTATTCTCCTGAAGTCCACCCACAAACATACATGTTCTGAATTGAAAAGTCACACTTTACATTGCAGGGCATTAACATTTTAGGAACAGCTTCTTCCTCCCCATCATCAGATTTCTGTACAGACAATGTACACTGTTTTGCCCTCTTGTTGCACAGCTCATTTTATTTAATTTTTTACCGTAGTTCTGATTGTAATTTATAGTTTGTTTTAAAATGCATATTACTGCGCTGCTAATGCAAAACAACAAATTTCATGATGTATGTCAATGATATTAAACTTGATTGTGGTCCTGATTTAACATTACCTTGCATATTTCGGTATTTAATCTTAATCGGTCTGAGTGAAGCAGTGTGAAATTAAATGAGTTAATTCAGTGTCAAATCAGAAATTGAAAGAGAAATAATGAGTAGGAAAATTAGATTCCATTAAGAGAGGAAAAATCCATTCAGAGATAAGGGCAACAAAGAGATAGTCACGAGAGGCCACAGGATTGTGTCAGATGGATGGAATGGTCCATTTTTAAGGACTCATCAGAGGATCTGAACAAATACATCACGGTCGCCGTGGCCTTTATAAAAACAGGTATATCCACACAAAATCATTCAGAGTCTTCCCTGACCAGAAGCCCTGGATGAACCATGAGATCCACAATCTGCTGAGGGCCAGATCAGTGACATTTAGCTCTGCCGACCAAGTTCAATCCAAAAGGTCCAGGTATAATCACTGGAAAGCTATCTCATGGGTGAAGTGGCATTCCTGGACCTAATGAATCACTGAAGGATGGTCAACAGCTGTAGCAGGGCTTGAATGCTATCACCTCTTGCAAAATGAAACGGTGATTTAGATGACACCAAGGCTTCACTCCCAGATGAACTCAATGCCTTTTATGCTCACTTTGACCACCAAAACATCAGAGGCATGTTCACAAACTCCCACGCCCACTGATGACCCTGGCTTTTCAGTCTCTGAGGTGGACATGAGAGGAGGGTGAAACCTATAGAGAGCACCCGACCCAGATGGAGTACCTGGCAAGAACTAAAGACCCGTGCTGATCAGCTGGCTGGAGTGCTCACCAATATCTTTAACCTTTCACTTCAGCAGTCTGAGGAACCCACCTACTTCGGGCAGGCTTCAATTATACCAGTGCCTAAGAAGAATGTGGTAACCTGCCTCAAAGACAATCATCCAGTAGCACTTATATCCACTGTGATGAAGTGCTTCGAGAGGTTGGTGATGAAACATATGAACTCTTGCCTGAGAAGCAACTTGGATCCACAACAATTTGCCTACTGTCACAACCGTTTAACAGCAGATGCAATTTTATTGGCTCTTTACTCATTTCTGGAACATATGGACAGCAAAGATGCATGCATCTCCTCATTGATCACAGCTTGGCATTCAATACTATCATCCCCTCAGAACTAATCAATAACTTCAAATCCTAGGCCTAATACCTCCTTGTGCAACTGAATGCTTGATTTTCTCACTTGTAGATCCAATACATTTTGGCTTGACAACAACATCTCCACAACATACGTCAATACCGGCGCACCACAAGGACGAGTGCTTAGCCCCTGCTCTACCCACTTTATACTTACGACTGTGAGTTGAAGGATGGCTTCAATGCCATATTTAATATGGCTGCTGTTATTGGCCTAATGAAGGGTGGTAATGAATCAGCATGTAGGAGGGAGATTGAAATTCTGTTTGAGTGGTGCCACACAGCCTCTTATTCAATGTCAGCAAGACTTCGGAAGGAGTAAACCAGAGGTTCTCGAGCCAGTTCTCATTGGGGAATCAGAGGTGGAGCAGGTTAGCATCTTTAATTTCCTTGGTGTTAATATTTTAGAGGATCTGTCCTGGGTCCAGCATGTAAGTGCCATTACGAAGAAAGCATGGCATCACCTCTACTTTTTTAAAAGTTTGCAAAAATTCCACATCATTTAAAACAGACAATCTTCATTGACTACAGAGTACACTGACTGGTTATATCATGGCCTGGTATGGAAACACACAAATACCCTTGTGTGGAAATACCTTCAAAATGTAGTGGATACAGCCCAGTCCATCATGGGTAAAGCCCTCCCATCACAGATCATATCTACACGTAGCACTGTTGCAGAAAAGCAGCATCCATCATCAGGGACCCCCATCATCCAGGCCATGCACTCTCCTTGCTGCTGCCATTGGGAAGAAGGTACAGGAACCTTAGGACTCACACCACCAGGTTCAGGAACAGTTATTACCCCTCAGCCATCAGGTTCTTGAACTGAGGGACAACTTCACTCAACTTCTCGTGTTCCATCATAGAACTTCTCTCACTGAACTGGACTCGCTTTCAAGAACTCTTCGTCGCATGTTCTCAATATTCATTGCTTATTTATTTATTCTTATTATTTCTTTTTTCCCTCTTTTTATTGGCACATTGGTTGTTGTCTGCCCTTTAAGGTGTGGACTTTCATTGGCTCTGTTGTGTTTCTTGAATTTACTGTGATTGCGTGGAAAAATCAGTGTTGTATATGGTACTTTGATAATAAATTTACTTTGTACTTTGTACATTGTCTTTTAACACTTAAAGCTGAATTAATAGGAACGCAAACTTAAAATAGATCATCTTTCGTGGCAGAGAGGTCTATTGCTGGTCCTTAATTTCCAAACCACATACCAAGAGCCTTGAAGCCTTCATTTGGTCAAGGCCAACCATGGATGTTGTATCTCAGCTGTCTACCTGATGTGTAAGCCAGTGTACTACAATATGGAAAGCAAGCTGTTAACCATGTAGCAGGCTCCCCCTCTCCATGCAGCTGATGAATCCAAAGGAAGGGCATAGACCTTCACAGTTTGGCACCAGCAGCATTGCAGGAGTTGCCAGTCAGCGTTGAACTTGATGTAGGACCACCTTCGGAACTCCAGTTTCGGATTTTTCCTCTGGATTTTACTCCCAAAGCCTTTGCCATGTGTAGGTTTAGCCTTAAGGCAATGGAGGTTATAGATCAGAGTTTTTCTTCTAGATGAGCTACCAGCTATGGCTGACGACTCTCATCTGGCCGAAGCAACTGGTTTTAAAGTGATAGTAACCCACCTTTGCCCCTTCCCCAGGCAAAATAAAAGCAGTTCTTACAGGCTTAGTTGCTAAGCCTCACCTGAAGACCGGGAGCTGGACTTGGTTGTCAGAGGCTATTTGAGACATACTCCTTTGGGAGCATTTATTAGGTCATGGGAGCTTATCCCTACTACCAACCTCAGCTATAACAGCCTCAAAGAATTACACCAAGAGCAACCAAGCACAAAATGAAATAACTTAAGTTTGTTTGGCACGTTTAGTTTTGTTACGGAAATTTACATTATTTAGTGCTTATCAATGTTGCCCCAGAATGCCTCAACATGGGAAATGCTTATACATTAGTTTTAAACATGGTTCAGTGGTCTAGATACCAGGGATTCCTTTTAAATTTATATTTGCTTTGATGGGAAAATCTTGGCCAATGTTTCAACCACTATTCTCTGACTGTTTTTGTTAATAGTTTATCGTTTGTCACCATATTGTACTGTATCGGACAGTATTGCATATCACTGTCATTTATTGTACCGAATATCAGCACCAAGCTAGTGTTTATTTCTTATGTTTGTAACTGACAGCCATTGAGCAAATAAAAGCCACTGACATTGCAGAAAGGAACAGGAAAAGAAGGGAAATTTCATTGGCTAAGTTATCTTAATTAGGTAGATACTTTTCAAATGACTATTACTGGGATTTGTTAAATGGTCTAAATTTTCCAGATGGGTGGTGCAGTGGAGTTGCATCCTGCCAAAGGTGGTCGAAGGTGCTCCCTCCCTCACTAACCTTGAGCAAGGTGTAGCACCTGCTTCGCTCCCCAATCAGCGTCATGAAGCCATGGGATCAGGTGGTGGATGGTTCTATGAGCAGCCGGTGCAGATCACAAGTCCTGGTTATGTGACCACTGACGCCAGGCAGACAACCTCTGAAGAGTATTGATAATGGCTGGGGTCACCTGCCTTGTAAAGACACTGTCCAGAAGAAACCATTTCTGTAGAAAAAAATGCCAAGAGCAATAATGGTCATGGAAAGACCTTGATCGCCTACATCATATGACATGGCACAAAATGAAAACCCAAAAATTTCCGGGTATCATGCTGGACTTGATCACGTATCACTTTATCATTTGTAGAGGTCTCAAGATTTTAATCCAAATGCGCTGTTGTATCCAAATACACTGCTCTCCTGTTGAATGTATGTACACTTAACAGTCAGAAGTACTTCAAAGCACTGTTGAATTACCTTCATAATATCAAGACAGGTTTTGTGAAAAATTGAGAAAAATCATGTTTACTCAGAAGAGTGCGTGAAATCAGTAAAATATTAATCACATTCTTGAAATATTAAGACAAGTAATTGGTTGTGTCAACTTTATTTAGGCCTCTGTAATGCATTGACAGGTGCAAATGGTTTGAATGGATGGTTGCTGTAACCTTGTTCGCCACCTGTCCACTGTTTCTAACTCCTAAACCACAGGTTGCAGACTGTATCTATACCTCTGCTATTGGCCCAGTATAGAATGAATTTTGTGTTGATTTCTGGGCATGAAGTAATTTTTCATTTAAAATTGAAAGGCTAACTTGAATTATTACATCTCTACTAGACTGGAGCTCTGTTTGTGCATGGAGTAGTATGTGTGTAGGTGTTATGTCAGTGCGGTTGTGGGATTGGAAGCTTGCATTTTATGGTTGGTTTACGAAGGTGATTATTGTTCCTGTGAAAGCATAAAAACAACTCTAATATTATTCAAGTTAACTTTATGAATTGAACAAAATTGATTTTTGATCCATTTAAGGTAAAATTATAAAAGCAGATTCACACTGGAATATTATCTGGGAAAAAAAAAACAAGAACTGGATAAATCATACTCATGGTAATGCACCATGAGTAATACATTAGTTGTAAATACAATGAAATTATCACAGGAATGATGTGAACTAGAGACATTTCCAATAATCATATGTTTTGTTATGGAAGAAGCAAATTTGGTTTATTACTGTCATATGTATCGTAAAACAGTGATAGATCTTTGTTCTGCTATTTATCTGCCCAGTGGGAGGGGAGAAAAAAGAATGTTCTGGCAAGGGGCAGTTTTTGATTATGTTAGCTGCTTTACTGAGACAGTGATTATTGTAGACAGAGTCCATGGAGGGGATTCTGGTTTCTGTGTTGTGTTGAGCTCTGTCCACAACTCTGCAGTTTCTTGTGGTCATGGGCAGAGCAGCAGCCTTACCAAGTCGTGATGCACCCAGACAGGAGGCTTTCGGTGGTGCCTCTGTAAAAATTGATGAGGGTCAAAGGGGAATGTCACATTTCCTTATCCTCTTAAGAGTAGAGTTCCCTATGGTACATAGTGTCTGTGTGGTGGATCAGGGCAAGTTATTGGTGATTAAAATCCAAGTAAAGGCATATTCGATGATCAATTTTGTTTATTGTTTAATTTATTGATGTACAGTATGTTATAGGCCCTTCCGGCCCTTTGAGTTGTGCTGTCCAGCAACCTCCCACTTTACCCTAGCCTAATCAAGGAACAATTTACAATGATCAATTACCCTACAGCCTTTGGACTGTGGAAGGAAACCAGAGCACCCGAGGAAACCCACGTGCTCACGAGGAGAATGTACAAACTCCTTACAGGCAGTAGTGGGAATTGACCTGGGTCACTGGTTCTATAAAGTGTTGTGTCAATCACTACACTACTGTGTTGAAAAGAAGATTGCTATAAAATTACTTCAATGAGACAAGCTTAAATATCGGTCTGTTGTCTGACATTTTTTTAAACACTGTGATTCAGTATTCATTGTCTAAGTTAAATTTTGATAGATTACAAACCGCAGATTTCACCTCAATGGCAACTTTTGTGAAGTATGCACTGTTGGCTATTTTGATTCTTTCAATGATGAATTGATTCCAAACGTTGCATATGCACTGAATTAATCTGAATGTACATGTCAAAAATGCTGAGAGCTCAGAGTGGCAAGTCTGTTACCAACACCAGAGTTAGTTTATTTCATGGTAGAACCCAAATTAACAGGCAACTTTAATAACCTTCATATGGACTTGAATTTATCTCAAGACTGGATTGAAGAAAAGCCAAAAGCTACAGGTGTAGAGGTCAGTGATTTTTGTAAAGCATATTTATTTATTGAGATTCAGTATGGATTAGGCCCTTTGAGCCATGCTGCCCAGCAATCCCCTGATTTAATCCTAGCCTAATCAAGCGTCAATTTACATTGACTTATTAACCTACCAGCTTGTATGTCTTTGAACTGTGGAATGAAACTGGAGCAAGTGGGGAAAACCAATGCGGTCACGGGAAGAACGTAAAAATTCCTTACAGGCAGTGGCGGATATTAAACCTGGGTCAGCTGTACTGTAAAGTGTTGTGCTAGCCACTACACTACTGTGGCACCCATACTGTGACAACCATTTTAAAAATCTGCTTCACTTTTAACAAGGCTCGATGAAAATATAAAAATCTAAAATCCCCAATTTTATGCTTCTATTTTTCTTAAGATATTGCTTGTTTTATTTGAGCTGTAAGGTCAATTGAAATCTCACTTAATAATTTAAACAAATCGAAACTTTGAACTGAATAGCCATCAGTTGATCTCTGAAATTAGCTTTAGTTTGAATCCTAAGGGGCTAATAAATTATAACTATAAATGTTTCTCTGGTGTTTTATGACTGGTTCTTTCTACCTAGAACCACAGAATTTGTGTTCTTTAACCTTGAGGTATTTTGCTGAAATGTCTTTCTTTGCTGTACATTGACCTAGTGTTAAGTTAACATTTTTAATTTTACAGCAAATCTAATTATTTTAAAACTTAGAATTATATTTGGTCTCATAATAAGCTGCAAATCTCCGATTCAGTGAATATGTGATAAAGTGAATGCAAATACAAAACATGGTAGGTGAAAGAAATATGAAATACAAACAGAAACTGTTGGAAAAACAGAATTAATATTCCAGGTTACTGACCTCTCATCATGGTTGGATATTACTGAAGATGAAACAAGTTAGAACTGCTGAGAGAAGGAAGGAGAGACCAAAGGTCAATGAGGAGATGGCAGGCCGAAGAGGTTAAAAGACAAACAGGGGTGTTGGGCAACACAAATCTGGAGGAGGTTTAATTGTAAAATTGTCTAAAATGATCAAATAATATGGAGAGTATTTTGAAGATCTTAAATTTGTCAAGAATTCTAATGACTTCCAAATGCTGAACTCAATGATAAATCTAGAAGACTGTAATGTTTCCAATCAGATAATGGTGTTTTATCTCAAATGTGTATAGAACTGTGGAACATTCAAGGGGACTGATGACAGAATAGTCAGAATGTGAATGAGATTAAAAATGAAAGGAGCAGCAACTGTTACCTAAGTCTTGATATCCATGTTATGAAACCTAACTGCACTATTGATTAATACTAGTATACTTGCCATTGATTAAAGTAATGATAAATATTTGTTGATTGTGAGGGTGATGGCAAATTTCCCAGGAAAATCTAGAGCGGCATATTAATGATCAAGTTCCCTGGCTCCCCAGCATGACAACACCAATCAAATTGCTGAGAGATGCAAATCAAAAGCAAAATGTAAATTCTCACTCTGGTTCCGAATGAGTCAGATTTTAATTCTATATAAAAGGAGATTTCTGATCCCTACCAAAAGGTCTCTCACTGAGTCCTAGTCATCCTAAATTAGATTTCCTATGGGAATAATTGTCGAGGTTTGGAAAACTTAAATCGGAAAACACAGGAGATATCCAACAGGCCAGGGGAGAGATGAAAAGAACAAATGCTTTAGATTGATAATGTTTTTCCTGCTTTCATTGGAACCATGCTAGTAGTGTAGTTTAATCATAGGGAGGTGACAAGTCATAAACATTAAAGATTCTGCAGATTCTAGAAGTCTGGAGTAACACAGATAAAATTCTGGAGGAACTCAGCGAGTCTAGCACCATCTATGGAGAGGAGTGAGCAGTTGACATTTTGAGCAGAGACCCTTCATCTGGACAGGAAAGGAAGTGGGAAGAAGCCAGGATAAGAAGGTGGGGAGAAGGAATACAAGCTGGAATGTGATAGATGAAGCCAGTTGAGAAGGAAGGTGGGTGGGTGGAGGAGTCGGGCAGGGGGGTTGGTGAAGTGAGAAGTTATTAGGCGATAGGTGGAAAAGGTAAAAGGCAGATAGGAGAGGAGAGTGGACAATAGGAGAAAGGGAACAAGTAGAGAATAAAGCAAAGCAAATATCACTCACCCTCTATAAGGCTCATCAAGTGTGGCAATATGATCCCCAATCCAATGTCCTCTCATTAATCTCTTGTACGGCCTTTTGAAGGTCAAAATGCACCATGTTCACTGCTAACTACAACCTCAAAAAGTTCATTTTTTATGCCAAAGATTATATTGCCCTCTTAAACGGATGCTAATTCTGTTCAGTCTTATTTTTACTTTCTACGTGTCCTGCTACTACTTTCTTAATACGTGATTCTAGTCTGATGGTTCTGGGCATGAAAGGGTTAACATGTGAAGCGTGTTCGATGGCTGAGGGCCAATGCTCACTGGAGTTTACAAGTATGATGGGAGATCTCATTGAATCCTACCAAATACTTAAAAGCCTAGATGGAGTGGACATGGAGAAGATATTTCCTATTGCACGGGAGTCTCAGACAAGAGGGAAGGTTTCAGAACAGAAGGATGCCTCTTTTGAACAGAGATGGGGAGGAATTTCTTTAGCCAGAGGGTGGTGAATTTTGTGGAATTCTTCGCCACAAATGACTGTGGAGGACAAATCATTGGGCATATTTAAAGCAGAGAATAATAAGTTCTTGATTAATAAGGGCACCAAAACTTACAGGGAGAAGATAGGAGAATGTGGTTGTGAAGAATAATAAATTAGCCTTGATGGATTGGCAGAGCAGACTCGGTGGGCCAAATGGCCTGATTCTGCTCTTATGTCTTATGGTCTAGTCTTTTCTCTGCTGCTGATGTTTGGCAAGTACAAGCCCAGTTCTCTATTCCTTTGTTAACTAGTGGTGTTACATGTGCTGCCTTTCAGTCTTTGGAAGACTTTCTAGAATGTATGGTATTTAGGGAAAGAACAAAAAGTACATTCATTATCTTCCTAACCAGTTCTTTCAAAACCTTGTGGTTAGAATGTCTTAGGGCTTTATTTTCCTTTATTCCATATCTTGCATTATTTCCTTACTGAAATTTAATTCTTTCAGATCACTCTTAATCTTTTGTTCTCCACTGTTTTCACAAATCCATAAGACAAATGAGCAGAATCAGACCATTCAGCCCATTGAGTTTGTTGACTATTCTATCATGGCTAATTTATGATACATTTCAACTTCATTCTCCTGCCTTCTCCTCTGAACCTTTGATACCCTTAGCTATCAACCTCCACTTTAAATATACCCAATGATTTGGCCTCCACAAACGTCTGTGGTAATGAATTCCACAGATTCCCTGCTCTCTGGCGAAGGAAATTCCTCCTTCCCTGTTTTAAAAGGATATCCTTGTTTTCTGAAACTGTGCCTGAGAATATTTTAAGAGACATTTGGATATGCACATGGATGTAAGGGAGATGGAGGGATATGGATATGGTGTACGTAGGACGGATTAGTGTTTGGGTGTTTCTGATTTGCTTTTTAGCTAATTGTTAATGGCCCATTCCCGTGCTGAACTCATCTATGTTCTAATGTTTCCACAAAGCTTTCTGCAGAGGTAACAATTTTTGGTGAAGTGCAGTTGCTAATGAAGGGAAGTGTATTGGAAAGTCATACTGTAACTAGCCAGGTTCGGTGTGGAGGGAATAATGAGTTCAGATGCTTTTTTTTCTAGCAATGATGTTGTCTCCTTTCAGAGACACTAATAATTGTGGCAAAATCATTAGATGTAGTCAATATGGAAAGGAATTTGGAAATGTAGCTACACTGGTAAAAACATGTAAAAACTAATTGACATGGATCAATTAATTGAACCAATGTTATGTGAATTTTCATAGGAATAGCTAAAGTACAATGACAGCAAATTCAAACATTGGGAACAAATTATTCATTCAGTTTCAATAATTTCAGATTTTTCACTTAATTCCAATCAGTTTGAAAATTATGACTTTATTTAATTATAAAATGGCATAAATTTGCTTTCACAAATAATCTTATTGCTGTTCTCCCCTTGCCTGACTAATACAGTGCTCGTCAATTAACCTCAATTAACCTTTTGCCCTGTACTAATAATGATTGTTTAACCAAATTACAGAATGCCTGTGTATCCTTAAAAATAAATGCCATAAGGTTAATTTTCCTGCCTGTCAGTTATTTATATTTTTTTCAAGACAAAAGAATTTTCACTGTTGGAACCCTGTGACCCATTTTGACTCACTGCCTCTATTGCTATTTCCAACTTTCTCACAAACAAGTTTCTGGTTGTCAGGTTATTGAAAAGAATAAATGTGGTGAAAAGGTAATTAAAAGTATTTCTCTAGACTGAACTACCAAAGCAAAATGTTGCAGATGCTGGAAACCTAAGACAGACATCTGAAATACCAGAAATGCTTAATAGGTCAGGCAGCATCTTTGAAGAGACACTCACAAGTTTCTACAGATGTACCATGGAAAGCATTCTAACTGGCTCTATTATCATCCGGTATGGGGAGGGTGGGGAGGGGGGTGGAGGCTGGTTACTTCACAGGATTAAAATAAATGGCAGAGAGTCGTAAACTTAGTCTGCTCCATCATGGTCATCTTAAAACCATATAACAATTACAGCACAGAAACAGGCCATCTTGGCCCTTCTAGTCTGTGCCGAACACTTACTCTCACCTAGTCCCATCGACCTGCACTCAGCCCATAACCCTCCATTCCTTTCCTGTCCATATACCTATCCAATTTTACTTCAAATCACATTTAAATTTACTTCAAGGAGTGATTCCTCAAAAAGGCATCATCCATCATCAAGGACCCTCATCATCCAGGCTATGCCTTCTTCTCATTGCTACCATCATTAAGGAGGTACTGAAGCCTGAAGGCACACACTCAACCATTCAGGAACAGCTTCTTTCACTCTGCCATCTGATTTTTGAATGGGCATTGAACCCATGAATGCTACCTCATTACTTTTTTATTTCTATTTTGCACTACTTATTTAATTTAACTGTATGCATGTGTAGGCCTCCGTTAGTCTCGATAGACCATGGATTTGCGCCCTGGAAAGTTTCCAGGGCGCAAGCCTGGGCAGGGTTTTTTTTTAATGGAAGACCGGCAGTTGTCCAAGCTGCAAGTCTCCCCTTTCCACACCACCAATGTTGTCCAAAGGAAGGGCATTAGGACCCATACAGCTTGGCACTGATGTCGTTGCAGAGCAATGTGTGGTTAAGTGCCTTGCTCAAGGACACACACACAGCCTCAGCCAAGGCTTGAACTAGTGACCTTCAGATCACTAGACAAATGCTTAACCACTTGGCCTAACTATTATATATGTGCGTGAATTACAGTAAATTACGAGGGGTGATTGATAAGTTCAGGGCCTAAGGTAGAAGGAGTCAATTTTAGAAAACCTAGCACATTTATTTTTCAACATAGTCCCCTCCTACGTTTACACACTTAGTCAGGCAGTAATGGAGCATATGGGTCCCTTCTTTGTAGAAGTGGTCCACACCAGGAGTGACTGATAAAGTTCATGGCTTAAGGTAGAAGGAAATGGGTTATACAGCTCTCGTTACATGCATATGCAGTTCAACTCTTGGAGTGAAAATGCAGAAAGTTTGAAGTTAATAACTCATCTCCTCCTACCCCAGGCTGCCACAAACTTATCAATCACTCCATGCTGTGGACCACTTCTGGAAGTCCAAGACGCCGACTTCTGCAAAGAAGTGATCCGTATGCTCCACAACCGCTGGACTAAGTGTGTAAATACAGGAAAAATAAATGTGCGAGATTTTCTAAAATTGACTCCTTCTACCTTAGGTCACGAACTTATCCATGTGTGTGTGTGATATAATTACTGTAATTCACATTTTTATTACGTATGTATGGCATTGTACTGCTACCAAAAAGACATCAAATTTCACGACATATGCAGGTGACAGTAAACCTGATTTTGATTCTGATTCTGAGATGCCGTTTACCCTTTCAGTTCATTGGCCTTTCATCAAGCACCAGGACACATGCTTCAGGAATACAACCTCCCAGCCACTCTGGGAGTGAGTGTGGAGATCACTCACTCCCACTCATGGAGGGTCTGTCCCAAACTGCATCTGATCAGACGGCCTCGGTTGGAATTAGACCATTATCTATAATCTTGTTCAGAAGCACCTTGCCAGCAAATTCTGAAAGTTAACTTCGGAGCCAGAGTTCATAAACAGAGAAACAGGCAGGTCTTCACTGTGGACCGCCAGCAAGCCCCACACCCCCTCTCTATTCAGTGCCTAATGGAGTTGGTAGCATGGTGGTTGTCTTTGTGGGTAGGTGTTGAGAAGGCTGGATCATTCAGTTGGAGAAATTGGTTCAAACCCTGCATTAGGAGCAAAATTTTAACATGGATGTTATTTTCTCTACTAATAAATCTTTGTAAAACTAACATTAATTCACCATCTCTCAGGGGTGGAATGTGCTGTGCTTATCCAAACAGTCCTGTATGTAATTCCAGACTGACCTATTATGACACCTAATTTAGGAGCTGGGATGGTTAACAGGTTATGCAACAGCATAAGAAGGGTGAATTTGGGATGGATTACAGCAATGGCCGACCACTCCCAAAAGGGTGACGGAGGAACAGAATCTCGCTCTGGCTTCCAGCATCTGCCGTCTCTTGTGTCTGCAAAGTCTGTCTCTACTCCAGTGCAGACATAAGAGACTGCAGATGGCAAGATGGTGGAACTTGAAGCAGCAAACTGTCTGGACCTGGACTTCCGGGGCCATTAAGTCCATCCAACAGACTGTTGCCGGAGCCCTATTCAATTGTGGCTAGTCAGCAGTCCGCACGCCCAGCTGTGGCCACGTGGACAGGCTACCCTAGAGAAATGGTGCGGCACGTTCAGGACAAGACTATGTGTCTGTACTCTCTGGAGAAGGAAAACTATCAGAGAGAGCAGTGAGCCGTGCTAGTCGACTTCACCGCCGGTGAACATACAATGCGATTGAACACAAACGCTCCGCGTGTTTACATGCTGTTTGGAAAGGTCAGATGTGTAAGCCTCAGACGAGGGCACTGACCCGCAGTGTGTAATCAGGTGCCGGATTCAGAAGCAGAAGTGTACTGCCTGAACACATTTCTCTCTGAGGTAGTCACTGAGTTTGCACAAGGGATTTTTCCGTTGAAGGGCATTGTTTTCCGTACCACGCTATGGCGGAACCAGTCAATATACTCTCCAGCTCACATCTACAGAAGTTTGTCTAAGTATTAGATGCAATACCGAATCTTTGCTAACTTCTGAGGAACTGGGGGCACTGCCGTGCTTTCTTCGTAATTACACTTTCGGAGGAACGGTCCTCCGAAATGATCACGGGGATGGAGTTAAAAGAATTCCCAGTGCACAGGCTGGTAACCAAACGAAAGGCCGTTCGGTTTAGCGTACATCTTTGATGTACCCTCTCCCCCTCCCCCCCCCCCCCCCCCCACTGCAAGCTTTTGTCTCATTTCGGATGAAGGGCCACCTGACCCGAAACGTAAACTGGTTTCTCTTTCCACAATAAATAGATTTTTTTAAAAAAATCGACAGATACTGTAAACCCTAAAACAAAAAACAGGGAATCCTGGAAACCCATCGTCGGGTTTAGTCGGCGTTATCGGAGTGCCGCATGCCCTCTGCCCCCGCCAGTTCGTCTTTTACGTTGATAAACGCCACTCGAGTGCTGGAACAGGTTAACGACCCACAGCAGTGGTGGCGGATGAACACTTTATGTGTTTATGTGACATTTCTCTGATCAGTTGTTGTAAAGAAGACATCAACCTGCTTAAGTAGCTTCAATAAAAAAAAACAGAACAATGTTGTAAATATATTAAACATCCGGCTCCTATTATCAGAGCCATAATTTTTAGAGCTATGCTGAAAATTTAATGACTACTGACAGCGGTGATTACTTTTTGCCCGACAGTCGCTCTTCATTTATCACTGACAGCTCTGGGCTCGCACGCTGCAGAAGACATTCCTCTGCCTAAAACGCGGCAGTTCCCTCGGCCGCGAACTGTGGCCGCTGTCGGGAGAAAGTGACCATCGGACTTGTTTTCGGTAACACACACACACCTGCCCAAGGGGGCAGCTCTGAATGCGTGCTTCAGTTTCCACACGATAGGACGGCTGAAGCACATACAGCGGTCTTCAGCTTCGAATTAGACACAGTTCAACACTCCCAGCTGAATCTGCCTATCCAGAAGGTTGACGCAAGCAGTGAAACCCAACGGGTTCCAAACAAATTCTCGCCAGGTGAGGCACCCTGCCACTTGCATCTCTTTCCATCTGGTGGACAACACTGGATGTTCACAGTGAAGTCTCCTCAGCTTTGGAGAAACAAGATAAAGCGTGCGTGGTCACTTTGTGGAGACCCTGTCCAAGGTTCAAGATTGCTTATTGCTATTCTTCAGTACACCAGTGTAAAGGAGATCAAAATGATTGTAACTCTGATCCGATGCAGCATAAAGAATACAATAATCATAAAGATCAGATTAAAAAAAAACTAAAAAAGTACAATAAATATAAAAACAATTCTGTAAAGCTCAATGTATAAGTAACTTATATACTTTGACTGTATGCACATAAAGTGACGCTAGGTGAGGTGTATGTAGTGGTGCTTGGTTGGTGATGGTTACTTGTCATTTTAATTCTCCACCTCAGTCCCACTCTACCTTCACACGCAAAATGCTGGTGGAATGCAACAGGCCAGGCAGCATCTATAGGAAGAAGCACTGTTGATGTTTAGGGCTGAGACCCTTCATTGACAGTGCTCCTTCCTATAGATGCTGCCTGGCCTGCTGTGTTCACCAGGATTTTGTGTGTGTGTTGCGTGAATTTCCAGCATCTGCAGATTTCCTCGTGTGTCCCACTCTAACTTGTCTGCTTGTAGCTTCCGGAACTATCATGAGGCCCAACACAAACTTGAGAAACACTGTCTACTCTTTGGTCTGGAAACGTGTCTTAATTCAACGTGTCTTGAATTCTCCAACTTCTCATGATTTATTTTCTCTCTCTGTATCAGAAATGGCCATTTTAGCTGTAAGTGACCCATCTGTGGTAGTGGGTCATTTATTTTGTTTTCCATTGGCACATCTTTATCTATTTGCAGAACATCACAACTCTTTCTCACTCTCAAACTGCCCTGTCAAAAACTTGTCACCATCCTTTCACAGATATTTTCCTTTGTCCTACCCTTTAACCTCTCCAGCTCTGCAACTTGAAGCCAACTCTTTTCTTTCCAAGTTCTGATGGAGTCTCTTTGAACTGAAACATTAGCCCTTGGCCCCTCTTACCTTATCTGCAACATTCCTACCATTTTCAATGCTTCTTTCAGATTTCCAGCGTCTGCAACTTTTCGACTTTTCTGGTTCCTTCAGGATCCCTGAACACAAATCTGGAGCAGTTAGTGTGAGCTAAAGATGATCTCTACATGCGATCTTAAAGTAATTGTCCTCTTCTCTTCTCCTGTGTAGTTTGAAAGCTGGTGCAGTGAAACTGTTTCTGGAAAATTGCAAGATACCATGAAGCATCAATAATTAAACTTTCTGCCATGCACTTGGATTACTGAGGTTGAAATTAATTGTTTGCCAATGAAATTTTGACCAAGCTTGCCTATATCTGTGACTGCCCTTTAATTCATCATGAAGACCATTAAACATAGGAGCAGAATTAGGCCACTCAGCCCATTGGCTCTTCTCTGCCATTTGACCAACATTGATTTATTACCCCTTTCAACCCATTCTCCTGCTTTCTCCCCATAATCTTTGATACCCTCAAGATATCAGTCACTGGGTTGAACTCGGACAAAGAGAATTATTGTAAGAGGTGGAAGAGTAGGATAAATCACCACTGTGGAAAATATTGGAAGTCTGGAGTTTGTGGACTTGTGTATAACCTGGGTGAATGATTGGTAGGCACGCTGTTATATCAGAATGGCAAGGATTTATCTTGCTTGTATATCTCCTCCTCTGAAATAAAATGCATTGGGCTAGGACGGAGGTCCTCAACCTGGGGTCCACAGACCCCTTGCTTAATGGTATTGGCTCATGGCATAAAAAAGGTTGGGAAACCCAGTGTCTGCTGAGAAGTACAACATTTGCAGAAAATATTTATTTCTGCCTTTCAAAAATTCCAGTCAACTCTGAGAATCAATAATGGGATAAATCTATTAGTTAGTGAGCTTCATTTTTCAGTTGCTGTTCTTTGGTATCTCGCTCATGTGTTGTTTGTGAATTAATGCTAGTACAAGCTTACTACATTGTTGTGTATCAAATACAGTGTCTGTAAGATGAATCCAGTATTTTGCCTGTGAGGTTGGTTACCCCTGGTTTACCCTGCATCAATGCTTTTCCAGCTCTTGTTTGAAATAACATGTTATATTACTAGTGTAGTAAAGTCTCTGTGATGTATTTCCACAAAATAGCAATCAAAGATAGATGTTCAGAAGAAGGATTAAACACATCATATTTTGCATGCTCCTGGAGTGAAAAGTCATTACATACAGGAGAGCTTGATTAGTCAGTGTAAATAAATATTGCACAATTGAATCAGAACTAAATGCAGCCAGATACAAACTGCAACTGTTGAACCTTCCCATGGTCAGGGGAGACCTATCTTTCTGCAGAGAGCACTGCAGCACAAAGACAGATTAACTCTTGAAGTCTTTCCTGTTAAATATACCACTGAATGGCATTCTGAGATCTGATTTAGTCCTGGCAGTTGCAGCACCCGATGGGATTGTATTGCCCTCAGGCAAAATAGACCTTTCGGCATTTGCATTATCTTCCAATACAGAGCACATGAAGGAAAGAGGTAGGGTCATGGTGAGCTACAGCACAGAAACAGACCCTTCAGCCCATCTAGCCCATGCTGATCTATTATTCTGCCTAGTCTCATTGACCCGCACCTGAATCATGGCCCTCCATTCCCCGCCTGTACATGCACTTATCCAAACTTCTCTTAAGTGTTGCAATCAAACCCACATCCATCAAATAGGTTGTAGTTTTTGGGACATAAATACATTTTCTATATACATTTTCCCAGCCAGAGAATCAGACTATTCAACTCCAAAGCCTGACTTTATGCTTCATTTGCAAATGGCAGATCTTGAGGTTTTTTTAAAATATTCTTTTGATTTAGAGACGAAAGTCAACATCTATCATCTGTCCCTAACCATTCTTAAAGAGAGAGTGGTGCAGTGAATGTCTGAACTGTACAATCCTTCCAGTGAAGGCTTTCCCACTGTTTTTAGTCCTGGGAAAGGTGGGTGTTGTCAATTCTGCACTTACATCAACTTGCCCCCATTCACTCCTGCCACCACTACATTCTTGACGAGTGCTCTCACTCTCTGTGGTATGTGGTGGTAAGAGGCTTTAAACCAGCATCATAATTCAAATTGTTCCTGTAATGTGGTGCCTCACAATGTGAAAGGTCAGTCAAGGGAAATCATATAACCATATAACAATTACAGCATGGAAACATGCCATCTCCGCCTTTCTAGTCCGTGCCGAACACTTACTCTCACCTAATCCCACTGGCCTGCACTCAGCCCATAACCCTCCATTCCTTTCCTGTCCATATACCTATCCAATTTTACATTAAATGACAATACAGAACCTGCCTCTACCACTTCTACTGGAAGCTCGTTCCACACAGCTACCAACCTCTGAGTAAAGAAATTCTCCTTCGTGTTACCCTTAAACTTTTGCCCACTAACTCTCAACTCATGTCCTCTTGTTTGAATCTCCCCTACTCTCAATGGAAAAAAGCCTATCCACGTCAACTCTATCTATCCGCCTCATAATTTTAAATACCTCTATCAAGTGTCCCTTCAACCTTCTACGCTCCAAATCCTAGGGTCAATGTGTCTACAGAACAATCAAAAGGAGTTCAACTGTTATCATCCTAATTCATCAAAGTTCAAAGTAATTCATTATCAAAGTATGTATATGCCACCTTATGCTACCTTGACGTCCATTTTCTTGCAGGCATTCACAGTAGCACAAGTAGATACAATAGAATCAATGAAAAACTACCAATGTCAAACTGTGCAATTAGGAAAAATCAGAACAACCAATAGTAATAAATGAGTGAATGAACAAACAAATAAATAATTAACTAAGAAAGTGGGTTGTAGAGACCTTGAAAGTGAGCCCATGGGTTGTGGACTCATTTCAGCGTTACGCTGAGTGAAGTCATTCACGCTGGTTCAGGAGCCTGATGGTTGAAGAGTCACACACACACAAAATGCTGGAGGAACTCAGCAGGCCAGGCAGCATCTGTGGAGAAGAGTAAACAGTCGACGTTTCAGGCCGAGACCCTTCAGCAGGTTGAAGAGTGATAACTGTTCCTGATTCTGGACGTGCAGGACGTAAGGCTCCTGAAGGGCAAGATCAAACTCTGACACAGAAACATCTGTGAAAAGCTGGGGCCCCAGTTATTTCAGCTAAATGTGTTGTATTTGAATAGCTTAGTCAGTGCCTCGTACAGACAGGTGTGTGTTAATAGCAGAGGTTGCCTAAGGCAAGCCACAATTACAAGCTAGCTAGGGATATTAGCCTTGCTAATGGTTTTCTGCCACCAATTTAGCTTCTGTTACATTGAATTATTCGATGTTATTTTAAAACATTGTGAATTTTCAGATAGGAAATCTGACAAGCTCAGTGGAATATGGAAGATCTCAATTTTCTTTGGAATCAGCCAGGTTCAATTACCCCGTTCCTTACTCACAGCACACATTTTTACGAAGCGCAGTATTTCAGATGATATGCTGTATAAACTCATTTGTTATGTGTTCATAGGATATGAATTTTCCTGGTAAGTCTAGGACTTTTCAAAAATATACTTTATTTATAAAGTTTGAAAATATATAACTCAGTTGCTCTTCGTTGTTCTAGGCAAATTCCATTTACTTGCAAGTTTTGCATCATATCAGCATGCTATTATTTTTTTTCTTTGACACTCATTCAGGAGCAGTATTTAAGGAATTTTATGCAGATTCCTGCTTCCTTGTGCAGTAGCAGGAAAAAAATCATACTCTGCTTCTTCTCCACCTACCTAAGAGGCAGCTGCACCAAGAATCAATATATTTTTCAGCCTGTAGTTCTGGACATTTCTAAGTATGGCAGTCTGTGGCATTCAGTTATAGATTTCCAGCACCCTTGCACTATTTGGGACACTTACACACAGGACAGGGTGGTGGCCATGTGCTTAGTCAGTCTGGGTCAGGAAAACATATGATGTAGGGTTTCAACCCGAAACATCAACTATTTCTTCCCCTCCATGGATAATGCCTGACTCACTGGGTTCCTCCAGTATTTCTGAGGAACTCAACAAGTTGGGCAACATCTATGGAGGGGAAAAAACAGTCAACGTTTAAGGCTGAGCCTGTTTATTTCACTCCATAGTTGTTGATCAACTCGCTGAGTTCCGCCAGCACTCCATCTCTGTTGCTCAAAAATTTCCGGCATCTGCAGAATCTATTGTATTTATGATTTCCTCCAGAATTTTGTTCTATGTTCCAGATTCCAATATCTGCAGTCTCTTGTGTCTCTACTATATCATGCGTGTTTTCAGACACTATTGTGAATCTTAATGTGCACTCTGTGTTCTATTGATGGAAACTGATCTTTTGCTTGTCACATTCCATCTTTTTCTTCAAAATTTCAGGGCCTCCTCTTTCATTGCAAGTTCTTAGTTTGAAATATTTACTCTTTACAGCTCCCCTCCCACCATTTCCCCTTTTCCCCACACAACCTCTAATTTCCCCCTTCTTTGCTTGATGTCCATTTATTCTCCACTAATCTTTAGCTCAGAGGCTGAGATGGTCAAAAGATTTATACCTGCAAGTTTCATCTGTATTACATGTTAAATTGGCCATAGCCTCACTTCTGTAAATTTACAGAAAAGAATTTTATCGGCCATGCAAATAATCCCTATGGATCAAAATAGGATAAGAACTAAATGAAACTCAATATCAGAACTTTTGTAGAAATTAGGTTTACGTTTCTTAATTTAACAGCAATTAGACCAAGTCATAAAAAGGCTATTTTAATAGGATCAACTTAGAAATGTTTTGCATCATCTTGAGATATCAGTATAAGTTTAATTTCAGCTTTTAATCTGCACTCTCCAGAATTGGTCATTGACAAGCAAAGGACAATTATGGAGATAAAACAGTCATCCACAAGCAAACGAGAGCCAGAAGTGCACAGGTCATCCAAGACAGATTAGGACCATTCCCATGGACAGCCTCAAAAGTTTGACATGTTGTAACATTTCCGTTGATCTTCTGATATATCTAGTCATTGATTTTTTTTTTAATTTTTCCATTACTGATTCTCAGAGAAATTGTAGATTGAACTCTATTTTCAAATAAGTGAGTCCCAAATATATTCACAAGCATATTACAGTAGCAGGATGTTTGCTGCAGTGACACCATTTCCTATCTCAGAATTCACTTTGCAGGAGTAAGTTTTTTAGTATACAGCAGATGTTCTGCTGACTGCACACAAAACATTGGAGGAACTCAGCAGGTCGGGCAGCTCAGGTACTGCCTCAATGAGGAAGTATTTCTGTGGATCACAGATCAGTGGATAACAAGGGCTGGCTGTATGCATATGACATTTTCATTAGCGGTTTTGGTGACCTGGAGCATTGTTGTCACTCAGAAAGCTGGCTTGAGCAGTTTCAGATGGTCATAAACACAGGAGACTGCGGATGCTGGAAATCCGGAGTAACACACGTAAGATGTTGGAGGAACTCAGCAGGTCAGTCAGGATCTGTTGGGAGGAATAAACAGTCAACGTTTTGGACCCTTCATCAGGACTCGGCCCGAAATGCTGACTGTTTATTCTTCTTCATCGATACTCTCTGTCCCGCTGAGTTCCTCCAGCATTTTGTTTGTTGCTCTAGATTTCCAGCATCTGCATAATCTCTTGCGTTTAGCCATTCAGGTGAGTGGTGTCAGGTGTGATCAGGAGGATTTGTTGACCTTAAAAGACTGGAACAAGGGAATCTTTGGTGTAGGTATGGAAGAGGAGACAATATTGGAAGACAGCATAGGAATGAAGTGATAGTAACCATTTCCATCCTCATCAGGAGGATTCCACTTCATGAGCTGAAGCTCCCTTTGCATCCCAACCCTTCAGTGCAGTAATGTGGGAAGGCCACATCATTACAGGTGTTGTAAGGATAGTGAATTGAAAGCTTGGAGACACAAAAGACTGCAGTGGCTGTAACCTGGAACAATGTATCAAAATGCTGGAGGAATTTAGCGGGTCAGGAAGCATCACCGGGGGAAGTGAACAGCTGGTGTTTTGGACTGAGAATTTCATATAGTGAACAGACCGCATTTGAATAAAGGGTGTGTCTCAACCCTAAACTTGGTCTGTTCACTTCCCTCCACAGATGCTGCCTGTCCTGCTGCGTCCCTCCAGATGTCTGCATCTTATATTTGTAATGAACTGAAGATCGCTTTGCAGATTTCAGAGATCCCATGCAGCTGGCTGAAGTAAAGCACACAATCATTTCACTGTGAACTGACACGAAGACAAAATTCGTTGTTGCTCTTTATGGGATCTTGCTGTACACAATCAGGTTCCTGCATGCAGCTGAATGAGATTCTGCTTCTCAAAGTAACCCATTGCCCGGCGCCTTTTGAGATCATCCTTGGGGCTTCGGAGAAGTGCAACAATTCTGAATAGCCCCAACAAAATGACTTCTCCAAACTTGAGCTGCAGAAATAAGAAATGTTAGCTCCATATCAAGACTCTGATCCCATGAGGATCTGAATACCACTGAAGTAGACTAAACAAAGAGATGTAAATAATTTATGAGATAATTTGCAGTTATCCCGGGCATCATAAATACTCTCTGAAATGTGTAAAAGGTCCATGTCATTTACTGGCCTATCGCGTCTGCCTTCTGAGAGATTTAACCATGATATGTTGAATCGGTGGCAGAATTGAAGATTTTGTTTTATGCTGTGTGACGACTGAGAAAGGTTTTCATTGAATTGCAAACACTGGAAAGTCTGCAGATGCTGGAAATCCAAAGCAACAAACACAAAATGCTGGAGGAACTCATCCGGTCAGGCAGCAACTATGGACAATAGTAAGTGGCCAACTTTTCACACTCTGATGGAAGGTTTGGGCCTGAAACATTGACTGCTTGCTCATTTCTATAGATGCTGCCTTAGGCCAATGCTGAGTTCCTCCGGCATTTTGTGTGTGTTGCAAGGTTTTTCGCTGAGTTTTGATGCTGTCTTTTATATCTGATGTGGGAGTGTTTTTACCCCTCCTTTCAAAGGTTATTTGGATATAGATTGTGAAGGAACTTGGCAAATCTTAACCCTTATGAAGGAATGAGCAGCCAGATACTTAATATTTACTTGAAATAATTGGAGTGTAAACTAATTAATTCAGCTATTTCAACAATAGGAATGAAATGTGCATTTGTGCCAAATTAGGAAGCATAAAAGCTTCTTTGTGTTTTCATTAAACACATTAGAGTTGTGCAGATAGCAATATTAAGTAATTAGGAGGGGACTGTGCTAAGAATGGCGGGGGGGAGGAAGGGAATATTCACAGCTGGTCACAGACATTAAGCATGTCTGGAGGTATTGGCTGCCAACTAAACTCTCGTCCCACACATTTGAGTCACCGAAATTGAAGGAGTAGAACTGTGTTGAAACAGCAACCAATAATCCCACATAGGTGCAGGCATAGCAACTAAACACAAACTTATCAGTAATGAAGAAGAATTGGAGATACATAAGTAGGCAGAGTGACATGAATTTCAAAGATTCAAAGTACCTTTATTATCAAACTATGTACAAACTATGAAATTTGTCTTCCCCACAGTTACAAAACAAAGAAGAACCATGGAACCCCCCCCAAGAAAAACGTTAATCATCAACACCCCCCACAAATATAAAAGTGTGCAAATGGCAACAAAAAATGAGAGTAAAACATAGAATATAGAACACAAAATCAAAAAGTGTATTTAAGTTCAGTTTAGCTCAGTGTTAATTATCTGCCGGCTGGCCCAATTCAAAAATTGCCCAGAAGTAGTAACAAAACAGAGCAACCAGAACTAGAACACATTATAAACCTGAATTAGAGTCCAAATATACAATCTGCGTCGATTAAAATTTGCTCTGGCACCATCTGCCGATAGCATTGAGGGAGAGAGATCGTTGAAATGCAAGGTCCTTCCATCAGGAGCAGTGAGAGGGAGAAAGGGACCATTACGTGCAAACACCTTCTCCGGCGGCAGCAAGCGAGAGGCTGGTAGAAGGCACTGGACACTCATTTGCCCTCCACACCTGCCTTGATGGTTTCAATCTTCCTCAGTGCTTTAATAGGCAAGGTCGGCAAGTGATCATGGTCTCGTGGCTTCCTGGCCTCCATACAGCGTATTTCAGTCACGGCCTGTGGTGAACTCTGTGCCTGTCGGGACACGCCCCTGCTGACTGCTCCTGTGGCTCCTCCCACAGGCCCCTGTATAAAGGAGATCTGCGGCCTGATGCTCGGCCTCAGTCTCCAAGACCTTGTATGATAGACACTCACTCCTGGTTCCTTCTTCCAGTCAATAAAAGCCGATATCTTGCCTACGTCTCAGTGTGAGTTATTGATGGTGCATCACGGCCTCGCGGAACACTCTCGGAGACAGCCAAGTGCCAGATTACCCAACAGGCCCAAAGATGTTCTATGATGTTTTTTCCTCCAGTCTTTAAACACTTCAATTTCTGATGTTGAATCTTCAAATATGTAACATGAAGTACTCTTTTCAGTTTTTGATCCTTTGATTTAAGAATCAGAATCAGGTTTAATATCACCAGTATATACTGTGAAATTTGTTAATTTTGTGACAGCAGCAGAATTCAATAGACAACAAAAAAATCTGAATTACTGTAAGTATACTGTATAGATGCATTCTAAATAGTTAAATTAAGATAAGGATTCCAAAACATAGAAAATTAAAAAAAAATTAGTGAGTTAGTATTCATGATTCAATGTTCATTTAGAAATTGGATGGCAGAGGGGAAGAAACAGTTCTTGAGTCACTGAGTGTGTGCCTTCAGGCTCCTGTACCTCCTTCCTGATGGTAACAATGAGTTAACAAGAAACGTATACTGGAGGATTTTCAAGAGAGAGTACACAAGTTTGACTGTCTTCTGAGGAAAGATTGGACCTTTAGTCAGGAAAGTTTAGAAGAATGATAAGAGGTGTTCAATGAATACGGGGCTCTTTGGGATCTGATGGGTTAGTTTGACAAAATATTTCCTTTCATGGGAGTATCAAGGGTGCATAGTTTTAGAATAAGTGTGTGTCCGTTTAACATGGAGATGAGCTGGCAATGCCGCTTTCATATGATTTGGGATCTTTGTTGGATTCTACCCCAGTGAAGCTGTCCAAGTGAAGTCATTAAAGATACCAAAATGGGGAGGGACAGATTGGTAAACAGTAAGAGAATTAGGACACACAGGAATGTGGAGAAGAGCCTAAGATCAGGTAAACTATTGAAAGGTGCAGTCCTGATGAAGGTTTGTTCTCACCTCAAGAGGCATTGTTCACCACTTCCTAAACATAAGCTATTTTTTAATACCACTTCCTGCACAAGTAGGTTTTCTGACTCTGATTTGAAGCACACATCTCCATCTTTATATGCCCTTGAAACAATACCTGTGAGTCATAAGTTTTTGATAATATTGGAAAACATTTAGTAGAGTATCTTTGAAGAAAGTATTATGTTTAAGTTTATCTTTGCTCCATGAGTTGTCTCTTGTTTACACCTAATATTTATGGAGTGTTACGTACGTGTGCTATCTCAGTTAACACCTGTCGTGAGAATATCGACAGCTTAAGTATATTCAGGTACAACCATTGTTGGTAAAATCTCAGGTGGTGACGAGCGGGCGTACAGGAGTGAGATATGCCAACTAGTGGAGTGGTGCTGCAGCAACAACCTGGCACTTAACTGTCAGTAAGACAGAAGAGCTGATTGTGGACTTCAGGAAGGGTTAGGCGAAGGAACACGTGCCATTCTTCACAGAGGGATCAGAAGTGGTGTCAGTGAGCAGCTTCGTTCCTGGGTGTCAAGATCTCTTGAGGATCTAACTGGTCCCAACATATCAATGTACTTATAAAGAAGGCAAAACAGCGATATACTTTATTAGGAGTTTGAAGAGACTTGGCATATCAACAAATACATTCAAAAACTTCTATAGTTGTACCATGGAGAGAATTCTGCATCACTTTCTGGTATGGAGGGGCTACTGCACAGGACCAAAAGAAGCTGCAGAAGGTTGTAAATCTAGTCAGCTCCATTTTGGGTACCAGCCTACAAAGCACCCAAGACATCTTTAGGGAGCGGTGTCTCAGAAAGGCAGCGTCCATTATTAAGGACCTCCAGCACCCAGGGCATGCCCTTTTCTTACTGTTACCATCAGGTAGGAGGTACAAAAGCCTGAAGGCACACACACAGCGATTCAAGAACAGTTTTTACCCCTCTGCCATCCGATTCCTAATGGACATTGAATCTTTGGACACTACCTCACTTTTTTTTAAACATAAAGTATTTCTGTTTCTGCACGTTTTTTAAAAAATCTATTCAATATACCTAATTGATTTACTTGTTTATTTATTTATTTATTCTTTTTTTTCTGTGCTAGATTATGTATTACATTCAATTGCTGCTGCTAAGTGAACACATTTTTGTGTGTGTTGCTTGGAGTTCCAGCATCTGTAGATTATTTGTTTGTGAGGAGAGAGTACAATCAAGTGTACGTGGATTGTAACCGATAGGGGAGATCTCAGCTTATGATCAGTTCTGTGTAACCTTGTAAACCTCAGCCAGTGCAGTAAGCTCTGAACTTACTCCGTTCTCTGGGTCTCCATTGTCACTCTAAGCATATAAATGCAGTTTTCAACTACTAGATTAAAAGTAACTCCTTCCCACCACCAGGCCCCCCACCCCCCAACCTTCTTATTCTGGCTTCTTCCTCCTTCATTTCTAGTCCTGATGAAGGGTCTCGCCCTGAAACAATATCAATTGTTTATTACTTCCTGAGGATGTTGCCTGAACTGATGAGTTCCTCCAGCATTTTGTGTTTGTTGAACTAAATTAAGGAAACCGTTAATAATTTTCCTCACAAAAAAAAAACGAAATCTGTCGGGTTACTAGTGAACTAGCATTTAATTTTCCCCTCCTTGCAATCTCCTTTGCAATGTCTTGTGCCCAGTCTAACCAGATGAAATCTACTTCATCAGACCTTGGAGGAAATTGCCTCGATATGTTAGCCTGTAACTGTTTGATACAGATGCATCCATGATTTATCGTTTTACATTAAGCCTTCTGATTATTGCAGCAACACAGGCTGGTTGCCCTATCTTTAGGAAGTCTATAGTAATGTCCTTTCTTTCTCATTGTTAGGAAGACCTGGTGATGTGTATTTAAATATGTCCGACGGGATGGCTTCAATGAATAGTCTTTGATGGTTTATCCTCTGTGAATCATGATACATTTATTTTGTGCTATTGTGTGCTCTAGATGGTGGTTTCTGTTTGCATAAACAGTGATAACTTAAAAGTAATGATTATATAATCTGCTTTAATGATTTTAGAAGAAGCTTCAGTATGGCCAAGACATTAAGAAGGGCCTCCTGCTGTTCTTCCAAATAGTAGCATGTAATCTTTTTATTTTGCAACGCTTGAGGGGGCAAAATCACTTCAGACTAAATGGCTCATATGCCATTTTAATGGTTCTTCAGTATAATGGCTCATTGTAATGGAGTCTCTGATTCATGACGAGTCCTGACGGAAAAACAGGTCCAAAATGTTGACATTTCTTTTTCCTCCATAGCTGCTGCCTGGCATGCTGAGCACTGTGTGCGTGTTGCACATCTGACAGTGTGGCACTCCCTCAGTATCGCACTGATGTGGCTGTCTAGGTTTTTGTACTCGGGTGTCGGAAGTAAAAAGGACAGAACAAAGTTTTAAAATTCTAATTCTTTGAGTAGGGTTACCTGCAAAACTACTATGTATCAGTTATCAATTAGAGCATAAGACCATGAATTATAGGAGTGGAATTAATCCATTTAGCCCATTGAGTCTGTTCCACCATTTCATTATGGCTGATCCATTTTCCTCTCTGCCTCAGCCTCCTGCCTTTTCCCCATAACCCTGATAATGAAATAATGTAATGATTTGATAAATGCTTAAAAATTAATTAACGTGTTTCATTTTATTCAAAGTTCAAAATAAGTTCATTATCAAAGTACATATATGTCATCGTATAAAACCCTGAGATTAATTTCCTTGTGGGCCTACTCAATAAATCTGTAATATAATAATAACCATAACAGAATCAATGAAAGACCACTCACTATATGAAGGATGTGGAAGCATTGGAAAGGGTACAGAGGAGATTTACCAGGATGTTGCCTGGTTTAGAGAGTATGGTTTATGATCAGAGATTAAGGGAGCTAGGGCTTTATTCTTTGGAGAGAAGGAGGATGAGAGGAGACATGATAGAGGTGTACAAGATATTAAGAGGAATAGATAGAGTGGATAGCCAGTGCCTCTTCCCCAGGGCACCACTGCTCAGTACAAGAGGACATGGCTTTAAGGTAAGGGGAGGGAAGTTCAAGGGGGATATTAGAGGAAGGTTTTTCACTCAGAGAGTGGTTGGTATGTGGAATGCACTGCCTGAGTCAGTGGTGGAGGCAGATACACTAGTGAAGTTTAAGAGACTACTAGACAGGTATATGGAGGAATTTAAGGTGGGGGGGGGGGTTATATGGAAGGCAGGTTTGAGGGTTGGCACAACACTGTGGGCCGAAGGGCCTGTAACGTGCTGTACTATTCTATGTAGTTTCTAACTTAGGAGTTCAAGCCTTGTGCAAAAGGCAACAAAAACTGTACAAAAATACAAAAAGAAAAAAATAATAATAGAAAAGCAATAACTATCAACTATGCTGGAATTGCTGAAGAATCCTGTCTATTCCACATGTAAATAAAGTGTGCTTTTCTTTGGGGGAAATCTTGTTTGACAAATCTGTTGGAATTATTTATGGAAATAGGATAGATAAAGCAGGATTGACAAAGGAGAGCCAGTGGATGTTGTTTACTTGGATTTTCAGGAGGTAGTTGATAAAGTGTCACACACGAGGATGCTTAGCAAATAAGAGCACATTGCGTTACAGGAAAGATACTAGCACTGGATAGAAGATTGGCTGGCTGGCAAGGGACAATGAGTAGGAATAATTTTGCTTGGCTGCTGGTGAATAGTGATGTTCCACAAAGTCTGTATTTAGGACTGCTTCTTTTCACATTATATATCACCGATTTGGATGGCAGTGTTGATGGCTTTGTGGCCAAGTTTGTAGATGATAAGAAGATAAGGGAGGGGGAGGTAGAGTGGGCAAAGCAGGGAGTCTGCAGAAGGATTTAGACAGATTAGGAGGATGGGCAAAGAAGTGGCAGATGGAATATTGTGTACAGCAAAGGAATTAAGGCATAGACGACTTTCTCAATGGCAAAAAAAATCAAATATTAGAGGTGCAAAGGGACTTATGATTCCTGAAAGGTTAACCTGCAGGCTGAGTTTGTGGTGAGGAAGGCAAATGCAATGTTTGCATTAATTTCAAGTGGAGTAGAATATAAGAGCAAGGATGTGATACTGAGGCATTGGTCAGACTGCCCTTGGGGTATTGTGAGCAATATTGAGTGCCTTCTCTCGGAAAATATGCACTGGCATTGGAGAGGGTCCAGGTGAGTTTTAAGAGAATGATTCTGGGAATGAAAGGGTTAACTCATGAGCGTTTGATGGCTCTGGGCCTGTACTTGCTGGAGTTTAGAAGAATGAGCAGGGCATCTCATTGCAACCTATAGAATATTGAAAGGCCTAGGCAGTGGATGTGAGAGGATGTTTCCTATAGTGGGTGAGTCTTGGACCAGAGGGCACGGCCTTGGACTTGAGGGACAACCATTTAGAATAGAGATGAGGAGGAATTTCTTTAGCCAGAGGGTGGTAAAACTGTGCAATTCATTGCCATGGACAGCTGAGGAGGCCATTGAGTATATTTAAAGCAGAGGTTGATCGGTTCTTGGTTAGTCAGGGACCCAAAGGTTATGAGAAGAATCCAGGCGAATGTGTTAAAGAGGAAAAATTCATCAACCGTGATTGAATGGTGCAGCAGACTCGATGGGCTGAGTGGCCTAATTCTACTCCTATGTCTTACGGTCTTACATAACTGCACCACTTTGGCCGCTCGCTGAATGGATTCAAATAGAGGATGCTTTTGCTTTCCTGAACGGCCATAGGGTCACAGCACACCCTGCTCCAGAGAAGATGTCTGATCCCTTAGTAAATGGGTTGCAGTGAAAGTCAGTGAAAGGTTCACACAGAGATTAACCTCCTGTATGGAGCTTGGGCAAAAATAAATCAATGGATTATTTTGTTTCCCTGTGGATTATCCAGACCAGTGACGCTCCTTTGCCGTAGTCTCCTTCAACATGGATGATATTTCAGTCCAACACTTGTTTTTCACGTGCTGTGCCTCTGTTAATTCCCTTTTTCTTGGCACCCTTTTCATTAATCTTCATCCTCTGAACTCTTAATGTTATTTCAATCTCTCTCTGGTTGATCAAAAAGCAGATGCAGAAGTTCCCAGTTAGACATTACTGCACGTTGGGGTTTTGTGGATGTGTGTGTGCACTGCACATCCCTCCTGTTGTCTCTGAAATGCAAACAAATTCTTGTTGATAAGGAATTCTTGAAGCTCAATCTGGCTGCATAAAATGGACTCCAACCATGTTGCAAATACTGTTGCTATTTGTGAACACAGAGCTGCTGAGTTAAAGTTCACCAGAGCAAGTGCATTTGATGACTTCCCTGCTGTTCTATCCTTCTCCTGCTACTCCCTGCCTCATTACCATTCTGCCCCATCCTGCTTGTACAGCTGCAAGTAATGTCTTGCGAGCTTTTTTTTAAGTGAATAAGATTCAAGTAGCACTGGGCATCTCAGGCATTTAGCAGCCGGGGCCAAGAATTTGTGATGTGACAGCTGTGCCGTGTCACCAGATCTTGAAGAGGAAATGCCTTCAGGTCCGACTCTTCCGTCAGATCACATTGGCCAAGCATGTTTGGCATGTCACTTAATCACCAATGGCTGTCCAGAATAAATGGTTCCTCAAGCTGCCCTCGAACAGACCCTTCCCATTGCTGCTGCTACCAGTATAGCTGGTGAAAGTTCTCCGGAGTTTGAGGCTGTTGTCATATTTTAGTGGATTTGACCTCAAACAGTACCAAAGGCTCATTAAACAATGTTGTCTTTGATGGAGCAGTGTAAGGAATAGTCAATGGAACTTGTTGTCCAATCTGCTGAGATCATGGTTGATCTGTCACCTTGCTCCACATGCTCTCCTTTCACCCATGTCCCTTAATACATTCAATTAACAAAGTTATTAAAGACTCAGATTTTAAATGAACAATTGGCTCAGTATCAACATCTATTTGCAAAAGGGAGTTTTATACTTTAATTTGCATGCAGAATTGTTTCTGCTCTTTGCTTCTGAATGTGCAGGAATTTAGAGTCAGAAAGAGCTGTAGCAGCTTGTTACTGAACTACCTGATAATAACATAACTATTATAACCTGTGAACTACCTGATAATAACATAACTATTACAATCTGCTGAAAATATTTTTATGAAGAGTCTTAGTTTTGACAGCCCGCTGGGTTGTGCTTTTAATCCATCAGAACTTTAAATCCATTTGTAACTCTGACAAAATAAAACTATTAAAAATCAGGATATCATCAAAAAACTAAAATTTATGAAAAACACTGGAACATTTTAGGAAACATGATTAATAAAAGAAAAATGTAACTTCTATCGTGCTTTGGTTGCCAGCAGCTCCTCTCCCCCATTGAAATTAATTAACTCCTTTTACTGGGAGACCCTTGGTGTACTGGATACAGAAGAGCTCACAATCAGACACTGGACCAAAAAAATCATCCAGAGCCAGAACATAGCCAGGGAAATAACCAGAAAAAACTGGTTAGTGAAGTTGGGACCCTGACATTGTTTAGAAAATGCTTGATGCGGAATGACTCACATTTCCTAACATATTGCAATCTTCAGGGGTTCCGAATCAGGGATCTACAGATCCCTTTCTTAAAGATATTGGTCCACAGCATAAAAAAGTTTGGGAACCTTCTGGACAATGTGAATGGAGGTAGATTCTCTCCAGATCCTGACAGTTCACTCAGGTATCTTTAAAAAAATTTTGCCAAGCATCTGCATGTTGTTTTCATTTAATTTCCCTTTGCAATCTCTAAACATTGCAGTCCAGAGTGAATTTCTGCTACCAGGGCAATGCACCAGACTGAATCAGTGGTTAGGGGGACAAATACAATGCTAGCATTCATTTTCAGAGGACTAGGATATAAAAAACTAGGATGTAACACAATGGCTCTATCAGACCACCTTTGGATTATGTGAGCAGTTTTGGGTCCCTTTCTAAAAAGGGATTTGCTAGCATTGGAGAGGGCTGAGGGAGCATTCATTAGAATGATCCCAGGAATGAAAAGAGTTATGAGGAGCATTTGATGGCTATGAACCTATATATCCTGGAGTCGAGAAGAGTAAGGGGGGAACCTCATTGAAATCTACTGAATATTGAACAGCATAGATGGACTGGATGTGGAGAGGCTGTCTCTAATAGTTAGAGAGTCTAGGACCATAGACCACAGACTCAGAATAGAAGGATATCCCTTTAGAACACAGATAATGAGGAATTTCTTCAGCTAGAGGGTGGTGAATCTGCTGAATTCATTGCCACAGTCACTGGGTATATTTATAGTGGAGGTTGATACGTTATTGATTAGTAAGAGTGTCAAAGATTATGGGAAGAGGGTGGAGAATAGGGTTGAGAGGGGAAATAAATCAGCAGTGGTGGAATGGTTGAGTGGACTCAAAGGGATGAATAGTCTAATTCTGCTCCTGTGTCTTATTGCCTTGTGGTATTCTTCATAAAGTGCTAGGCCTAGAAATGGCTACAGTGTTCCCAAGTGTGATCCAATTAGGTCTTTGTCCATCTCTCGGGAAACTTCTCTAGACTGAGTAACGCAGATGAGTGGGTGTCAGCCGGGGCATGGTGGGAATCCAGAAAACAAACCCTCAAACTAAAAGAGAAATCTCTGAAACTGTATGTAGCCAGGTCAGCGGTAGACAAATAGTTATCTTCTTTTCTCTTTTGGGTGATGACTCACTTGGAAGGAATCCAAACTTTCTGCTTGCACTTTAATGCTCCATCAAAGAAGTCTGTAATTTTGTTTGTATTTTAAGCAGTTGCAGTGCCAGCTATGACCCCATACTGCCATCATTCTGACTGACCATCAGTTAAGAGACTAATGCGTTTGTGCATTCTTCCCTTGCCAACCCTGGACAAGTGTGCATTAATTGCAATTGCTGCATCTACTCATGCATGCATAGTAGCTTTCAACAATGAATGGAGGCAACGGTTGGGAAGAGAGGCTAAAATATTTGATGGTTGCATTTCACAGTGAAGGGTGACATTCAGCTTAAAGAGAGTTGCAATAGGATAAATGTTGTTTACTCATGGTTGACAAGATGGTCATGAAAGGCCATAAACATAGGATAATTACAAAAATAATTTTAAAAGATCCTTTACACAAAAGATAGTTGTCATAAGGCTCAATACAACCACGGAAGGTAATTGAATTTCTTTAAAAAAGAAGAATTTGACAGAGAATGGAGAGAATGGTTATTCAGTTTACAGAGAAAATGTGAGCAGAAGCTTTCTAAGTTGAAACGTTTGATGATTTTATGGAACTAATAAATGTGTGTGTTCCATACATAAAGGAGCTAACTCTGGCCAATACCACCAATCCAGCTCATTTAAATATTTTTCAGACACTCTTGACATGTTGCTCGTGCTCATGATGCACTGGCGACTCCAGAGGCTGTCATGCTAGGATTACTGCACGTCTTCTGAGCATCGGCACTTGCTGCTGGGGCGAGGGAGCCAAAGGTGGTGTTGCAAGGGAGCTGAGAATCAGGCTGGGTACACATCTTTTAACGGGCCATTCTCCCGGTCACCCACTTCACACAGGCTCGGGGACTGAAATGAGAAAGCAGTTCCTTAATTTAGTTTTCATAGCCCTGATGTTATTCTTGCTAACTGACCACACTGGCCAGTGCTGAGCCCGGTCTGCGGTATCTCATAATATGGAAGATGGGTGAGACCTCTTTCCAATGCTTTTCAGTGCACTAACTGGCCTCATAATTACACGTGATATGTTTCTCTGAAGTAAAAACTGCTGTGACCAGCGCACCACAAAATACAAAAGGCAATTTTATGTAGAAACCTGCTGTTTTATAATTACAGTAATAGGACTATTTGAAATAATGCAAATTTGATGTTTGTAACGATGGTTCTCTGGCACTTACTGACTAATAAGCTGTTAGAATAACCATTTGGCACAATAATTAAAACACTCTGCATTAAAGAAAGGGTAACTTGAGATTGTTAATCCTGTGATTTAAACGTGCTCTGGATTGAGACTTTGGAGGACAAAATATGTGCGTTCAAACAAAATCTTGACTCTTGCGTTAATCTGCAAGGTAGGGATGCTTGTTGCATTCATCAGAAATCTCTTTAGTTCCAGGCATTACCTGTGACAGAAAGATTACAGAACGACATGCTGACTTCTTCCAAGAGCCCGTGGGATAACTCCACATTTGGTAAACAGTTAGGTAATGCAAGACTGATATAGAAGCACAGTTTCTGTGAGAAAGCGAAGGCAACACTGTGCAGTAGATGACAGTGGAGGGAGAAACAGAGCTTCGAAGTTGTTGAAGTGAGCAGGTGATCCCAAAACCCTTGGGATATCATCCCCTTAGAGCTGCCTTGTAGTCCTGTTTGAAACAACAGCACGAGGAGTATCAGGAACCAACCCTCACGCGCCCTCCCCACTACTGAGCACACCTACAAGGAACGCTGCCACAAGAAAGCAACATCCATCATCAGGGACCCCTACCATCCAGACCATGCTCCCTTCTCACTGCTGCCATCGGGAAGGAGATACAGGAGCCTTAAGTCCCACAGCACCAGGTTCAGTAAGAGTTATTACCCTTCAACCATCAGGTTCCTGAACCTGTGTCGATAACTTCACTCGCCTTAGCAATGAACTGATTTCACAACCTATGGATTCACTTTCAAGGCTCCTACAACTCACGTTCTCAGTATTTATTTACTATTTATTGATGATTAATTCTTCTGATTTTGTACTTGCAGCTTTTGCTTATTTTACACGTTGTTTGTCAGTCTCTGTCTATAGTTTTTCATTGATTCTGAGCTGGACAATCTACACCAGGGACATGTAAAAAGCGCTGCTTTTTAATTAGTGCACTGATCAAGATGTTGAAGGCACAGTTTCACACAGGTTTTCTGATTTGAGAAGCGACCCACCAGCAAGCAGGGTTCATTAGAAAGGGCAAATAAGAAGAATTCAAGTAGAAGTGGAGTGGACGTTCTGTGAGTGAGCCAGTCTTTAGAGTGGCTTTGGCTCATCAGGCTTGAGTGAGATAGATTGTCTTGCAAGTTACTCTCTCTCTGAACTTATTTGTTCATTACTCATCTATTAGTGCAGTGTGTAGTGAGTATGGCTCCAGAGACAGTGTTTTGTATTGCATGTGGGATGTCTTGGAGACCAGAGGTCTTCCAGATAAACATATCTGCACCAGGTTCACCGAGCTGCAACTTCAGAGGCAACATATATTATGGATCTGGAGCTGCAGCTCAATGACCTTTGACTCATAAGGAGAACGAGGAGGAGATGGACAGGAGCTTACAGGGAGGTAGTTAACCCTGGCTTGCAGGAGACAGGTATCTGGGTGACTGTCAGGAGAAGGAGGGGAAACACACAGCCAGCTCAGAGTACACTTGTGGCTGATCCCCTCGATAGTAAGAATAGAAATTGAGGAGGACAACTTACCGGGAGGAGCCACAATGAATGGGCCTCTGGCACTGAGTCTGGTGCTGTGGCTCAGAAGTGCAGAGAGATGAAGAGGGCTGCAATGTTGATATTAGATTTTTTCGTCAGTGGAACAGAGACGAGGTTCTGTGGGTGCGATAGAAACACTCAGATGTATGTTGCCTCCCAAGTTCCGGGATCAGGGATGGCTCAGATCATCTTCATGTATTCTCAAGGGTGAGCAGCCAGAAGTCTTGGTACATATTGGAACCAATGATGTAGGTAGACAAGGTGAGAAGGTCCTGAAGAGAAATTTTGAGGAGCTAAGTAGTGATTTTAGGGAACCAGAATGATAATGCAGAAGTTGAGGTAGTTGGTTCACAAACAGAGACAATGTGTCATGAGATTCCTAGCAAGGAGAGGCTGATGATAGGACAAAATTGCGGCCAACAGGATGAGTTACAATGTAAGAGGTGGGACAAAATCGAAAAAGGTGAATACAAGACCAAAGGTGCTATATTTGAATGTGCGCAGTGTACGGAATGAAGTCAATGAACTTGTAGTACAGTTACAGACTGGCAAGCATGATGTTGTCGGCATCACTGAATCATGGCTGAAAGAGGATTATAGCTGGGAGCTTAATGTCCAAGGATACATATTGTATTCAAAGGACAGGGAGGAAGGCAGAGGGGGTGTTGTGGCTCTGTTGGGGGAAAAATAAATTAACTAATCAGAAAGAGGTCAAAAGGTGTTGAATCATTGTGGATAGAGCTAAGGAATTGCAGGAGTAAGAAGACAATGATGGGATTTATATACAGACCCCCAAACAGTAGTAAGGATGAAGTCTATATATTACAACAGAAGATAGGAATTGCTGTCAAAGGACAACGTTACAATATTCATAGGGATTTCAATATGCAGGTAGATTGGGGAAATCAGCTCAGTGCAGGATTCCAAAAGAGGGAATTTCTATAATGCCCATGAGATGGCTTTTTGGAGCAACTCTTGGTTGTCCACTATGGGATCAAATATTCTGGATTGGGTGTTGTGCAATGAACCAGAATTGATTAGGGAGCTTAAGGTAAAAGAACCCTTGGGGCAAGTGATCATAATATGATAGATTTCATCCTGAAATTTGAGAAGGAGAAGCTAAAGTCAGATGTATCAGTATTACAATGGAGTAAAGGGAATTACAAAGGCATGGCCTGAATTGATTGGAAATGAACACTGACAGGGATGATGAGGAAGAAGTATTCTAAAGAAAAAAATGACACAACCATGGCTATCAGGCAAAGTCAAAGACAACATAAAGGACAAGGAGTGGATATGTAAGAGCAGAAATTAATGGGAAGTCAGAGGTTTGGGAAGCTTTAAAAAAAAACCCAAAAGAAGGCAAATAAAAAAGGCATTAAGAAGATAAAGATGGAACGCAAAAGTAGCTGGCCAATAATATTGAAGAGGATACCAGAGGTTTCATTAGATACATAAAGTGCGAAAAGGGAGGCATGTGTGGATATCAGACTGCTGGAAAAGGATGGAGAGAGTTAGTAATGGGAGACAAGGAAATGGTGAAAAAACTGGTAATTGTTTTGCATCAGTCAACACAAACAAGATGGTGAAAGTTCCAGGTGTCAGGTGTCATGAAATGTATGAAAGTTCCATTACTAGGGTAACAGTTCTTGGTAGACTGAAAGGTCTGAAGGTAGATAAGTCATCTGGACCAGGTGGAGTCCACCCCAGGGTTCTAAAAGAGGTGGCTGAAGAGGTTGTGGAGGCATTAGTAATGACAAGTATTAGCATTAACAAATTTCACGACACATACTGGTGATAATAAACCTGATTCTGATCTTTCAAGAATCACTAGATTCTAGAGTGGTTCTGGAAGACTGGAAAATTGCAAATGTCACTCTACTCTTCAAGAAGGAAGAGAAACAAAAGAAAGGAAACGATAGGCCTGTTAGTGTGACCTCAGTGGTTGGGAAGATATTGGAGTCGATTGATAAGGATGTGGTCTTGGTGTACTTGGAGGCACATGTTGAAATAGGCTATAGTCAGCATGGTCTCCTCAAGAGAAAATCTTGCTTGACGAATCTGTTGGAATTCTTTGAAAAAATAACAAGCAGGATAGACAAAATGGTTGATGTTATGTACTTAGATTTTCAGAAGGCCTTTGACAAAATGTCACACATGATGCTACTTAACAAGCTAGGAGCTCATGGTATTCCAGGAAAGACTCTAGCATGGATAAAGCACTGACCAACTGGCAGGAGGAAAAGATTGGGAATATACGGAGCCTCCTCTGGTTGGCTGCCAGTGACTAGTGGTTTTCCACAGGGGTCTGTGTTGGGACTAATTCTTTTTACATTGTATGTCTCTGATTTGGATGATGGAATTGATGGCTTTCTTGAAAAGTTTGCAGATGATATGAAGGTACATGGAGGGGCAGGAAGTTTTGAGGAAAAAGGGAGCGCACGGAAGGACTTAGACAGATTGGGAGAATGGGTAAAGAAGTTGCAGATGGAATACAGTGTCAGGAAATGGATGGTCATGTACTTTGGTAGAAGAAATTAAAGGGTTGACTATTTTCTAAATGGAGAAAAAATACAAAAATCAGAGGCACAAGGAGATTTGGGAGGTCTTGTGCAGGATTCCCTAAAGATTAATTTACAGGTTGAGTATGTGATGAGGAAGACAAATGCAATGTTAGCATTCATTTCAAGAGGACGAGAATATAAAAGCATGGATATAATATTGAACTTTACAAGTAATATTGAAACTTTGGAGTATTGTGAGCAGTTTCGCGCCCCTTATCTTAGAAAGGATGTGCCAAAACTGGAGAGGGTTCAAAGGAGGTTCATGAAAATGATTCCAGAATTGAATGGGTTGTCATATGAAGAGCATTTGATGACTCTGGGCCTGTATTAACTGGAATTTAGAAGAATGAGGGGTGACCTAATTGAAATCTATTTGGAGAGGATGTTTCCTACATTGGGAGTGTCTAAGACCAGAGGACACGGCCTTAAAATAGAGGGGTGTCCTTTTAGAATAGAGATGTGGAGGAATTTCTTTAGCCAGAGAGTGGTGAATCTGTGGAATTTGTTGCCACAGGCAGCTGTTGAGGCCTAGTCTTTATGTATATTTAATGCAGATGTTGATAGATTCTTGATTGCTCAGGGCATGAAGGGATATGAGGGGAGGGGTATTAGGGCTAAGAGGATAAATAGATCAGTGGTAGCGGAGCATACTCGATGGGACGAATGGCCTACTTCTGCTCCTATAACTTATAGTCTTATGGTATTCTAGGTGAAAGAGCCTTAAACGTCACATTCTGTGTAAAGAGTGAAGTTATGCTGATACCTTGTTGCCATTGTCAATTGTACTGTTAAGCAGACAGCCCTTTCTGCTGGCCCAGACTGTAGAACAAAGCATTTGAATTACCATCCTTGCTGTCTGTTGCAATCTTACCCGTTCATTGAAAGCCACTCCCCCATGTCCATGAGGAATTGGCCTGTTTAAGGAGCATTGTAGCCCTTCCACGGGCTACCGTTTGGTGCCATGGCACCTGTAGAGTATAAATCTAGTGCACTTAAGGCACCAGTCTCTTTTACTTCGGGCTGGCAAATAACTGGTGCCACGGGAACAGTAAAAGTATGTTGTGGTGAGAGAGTCCAGACTTTAGATAAGTATATGTAAACGGATGTTACTGAATATTTAGTGCCTGGCTTGTCCAGAAGATAAATAGTTAGTGAGACCAGTGGTAAGTGTCTCCTACCCCTGCTCGCTGAACCAGCGAACCTGATTTCACACAATGCTATGATTTTGAATGTTATTTTTATACCATAGACAAATTGAAGTATTGGTGGGGAAAGTTTGATTTAGTGGGTAACGTGACCCTATTTTACTGAAGGGTTGGAGAAGGAAAACATCACATTAGCATTTTGAGAGTAGACATTATTGCTGTTTTCCTTTCTCAAAGAAGGTTTATTCAGTGATTACAGCATTACATCATTACAATACTAAAGTATTTTACAATTCATGCACTTTACAGTCAATAGCTTCAAATTATAATAGGTTATCTCTCTCCAGAATGCACGTAGGCCCCTGTGGCACACACAGGTCCCAGAAGCCCCCAGTGTTCATATAGACATTCTCTCAACGGGTGAACCTTCTTTTGGGACACACGGACACTGACTTAACCCCAAATGATGAGCAGGCAATCAGCTCGGGCAGAACCCTCAACTGCCTGATGCTAAACTCATGAATGACTTGTTAGTCAGGCCCAGGAGCAAGCCAGGTACAATATCCCCCTGAATGGCATAAAGCCACCCTGCCCACAACACAGAACCATACAACCAGAGATAAGGAATGTCATAGAATCATAGAAAAGTACAAGAACAGGCCCTTCAGCCCATCTAGTCCAAAAACCCTTAAACTGCATATTCCCATTGGCCTGTACTGGGACCATAGCCCTCCATACCCCTATCATCCATGTACCTATTCAAACTTCCCTTAAATGTTGAAATCAAGAGTGAATGCACCACTTAAGCTGGCAGCTTGTTCCACACTCTCACAACCCTCTGAGTGAAGTTTCCCCTCATGTTTCCATTAAATTTTTCACCTTTCACCCTTAACCAATAACCTTTAGTTATCTTGCATTTACCCTATGTATACCCCTCATAATTTTGCCTACCCCCATCAATCCTCCTTTCAAACTTCTACATTCTAAGGAATAAAACTCTAACCTATTCAATGTTTCCTTATAACTCAGATCCTCCAGTCCTGACATGTGGGGCTGAAGTGCAAGTAAAACCTGAGCAGTTGTCACTTTAGGGGGCAAAAATGCTGTTTTGTTATTTCAGTTTCAGATATTCATTTATTAATCACACTTACATCGAAAAGTACAGTGAAATGTGTCATTTACTTTAACAACCAACACAACCTATGGATGTGCTGGAGGCAGCCCGCAAATGTCACCACACATTCCGGCACCAAAATAGCATGCCCACAATGCTTGGAAGACCCAGCTTAGAAGAGGAGTTTTAACTTCAGCTTTGTACACCTCACTTCAATAGATTACCAACCTAGGCCTTATCACATGTGTCTTTTCAAAGTCTTTGGCTCATATCTATTCATGATACACATTGAAAATTCTTCCTATTATAGATATAAATAAAAAGCACAAACTATTGTATCTGCTACACTGTCTAATCTACAATTCAATTCCTGGAGCCTTGTATGTTGGATCTTAGATTTCCATCTCTTATTTCCTTGGAACTATATTATTAGGCATTGAATAAGCAGGAAGCAGCTGATAATTCACTAGGGAAAGTGGATTCGCTTCTCCTCCCTCCACCTGAGTAACTGAGGCTATGCTGGAGAGGGAAGAAACAGCACATAAAACAAAATCAACTAGAACTATTTTTAAAAACCCCAAACCAAGTAATTGATAGTTTGTCAACACATTCTTCAAAATTAGCAGTAGCCCCAATCCCATGCATGTTGGGTGGCATTGTTGTGTAGTGGTTAGCACAACGCTTTGCAGTACAGGTGACACGGGTTCAATTCCCACTGCTGCCTGTAAGGAGTTTGAATTTTCTCCCCGTGACCATGTGGGTTTCCTCCGGGTGCTCTGTGTTTCCTTCCACAGTCCTGATTGGTCGGTGAATTGGTCACTGTAAATTGTCCCGTGATTAGGTTAGGATTAAAGTGGCATGGCCTGTTCTGCACTGTATCTCAATTAAATAAGGAAATCCTTGAGCCGTGTTAAGCTTCACCTTCAGGAACTGCAGGCTCACTTTAGTTCAGTATCTTGAGTTGCGATTTTGTATTACATAATCCAAGCACGTATACTGTTTACTCTGCAGAAACCTGCCATCTCAAAGTAGTAATAATCAGATCCCACAGGCACTATCCTTTAAAACATTCATAATCTTAAAAAGGTGCAATTTTGAGTTCTCTGGTTCACTGTTACATTTCATTGTATGGATAATATCACAAAACAGGGGATGCTACTTAACGGCATTATTGCCACTGTGACTGCAACAATGCCAACATCCAATAATGCCTCTAGGATTGGATTGTTGCTAAGGTGAAGTTTTGACAAGCCCTGCTTTATAATTTTGTGATATGAGAAGTGATGCTGATGGCCTTGCTTGAATTGTTCCAGAAGGAACAAATTCTTGCTTCAAGGTTAGAGAAATCTCTTTAAATGCACTACGGACACATTCTTATTGTCGAGTACATAATTCCTCTCTGGCAGACAGATTTGCTCTCACAATAGTGCATTTTTACAGTAAAAGAGTTTCAGTCTTTCTTATATTTATTGGTATTTTCTGCCAATTTTGCTTGTGATACTTTGGCCTTTCATATTTTGGGCAACTTTCCCAGTTGAATACAGGATACCTCTGTTTACTAGTCTGAAACCTAGGTAAGTATTGGATAATATTGAAAGCTTTCTGTAATATGCTCTAATTCTCAATCAAATCTTTGATGGACCTTGCTTCAAAATATAAAAGCATAATAGAGTGCCTCAAAGTTCTTGTATTCTTACAATACTTCTCAAAGTATTGTAATTCATCTACTGAACTATAGGTTTTGTAATTAACCTGCCCTTCTTTCCAAATGCAGGATCTAGCTGCCATTATCTATCTGAGTGATTTGAACAGTTTGCTTTGCTTAAATGTAGTTTCAAAGACTTGTGAGCTTAACAGGGCTGTCAGCTTAATTGAAAACTGACTGCCAGTCAGACTGAAAACATCACTGGTCCTGTTTATGTTTGAAATGCATAGTTTGATTTCTCCCTCAAGCAAATTTGTCTAAAGACTCAAATAAAAAAGTATATATCTTTCTTCTGTATTGAGTCAGATCATGTCAGATCTGGATTACTATACCTTTTATGTATTGTGACTACTTTAAGGTAAATATAGTAAGATTAATTCTCATTTCCATCACAGTCCTCCCATTGACATTGAGGGATTTCTTTTTCATTTTCCCCCTTCATTCAGTCTTCAAAATCTAACGTAAACCAATGTAAAATAACAAAACTTGTGTAACACAGGAGCTGCCTCAGTAGTGCCCAAATTAACAATGGACTTTGGTTGTGGGAACAGGCAGGGACTGCACATCGAGGGAAGTACCACCTTCCTTTCCAATCCTGATGAAGGCTCTTGGACTGAAATGTTGACTGTTTATTCCTTTCCAGAGATATTGCCCTGTCTTGCTGAGATCCTCAATGTGTTGTTCAAGGTTCCCAACACCAGCAGAATTTCTTGTGTTACAGAAAAACTAAGTAGGGAAAAGAGATGTTATTTATTTATCTATCAAGATACAGTCAGGAATAGACCCTTCTAGACCTGCAAGCCACACTGCCAAGCAACCCCTCCAATTTAATGCTAACCTACACACAGGCACAATTTTCAATGACCAATTAACCTACCAATGGTATGTCTTTGAACTGTGGGAGGAAACTGGAGTACCCAGAGGAAACCCACGCTGTCACGGGGAGAAAGAACACACTCCTTAGAGGCAGTGATAGGATTTGAACCCCGATCGCTGGCTCAGTAAATATGCTAACCTACCGTGCCATGTGTTGAGGGAGAGAGGCTTTACAGATTGCAGATTGTGAGCATCATTGGGAAAGCCTTGAGAAAGTAATGTTTACTTATCTTCTGGAAATATAACACAAATACTCCCACAGAGTTATTAGGTTGAGGGGGATCCAGCATTCAGGCCTTTTGATGAAGGAACAAGGTACTTGCAAATTCAAAGAGTAGATAACCTAGCAGGAAACTTGCAAGTGATGGCAATGCAAACTTCAGTGATTTTAATAGGTAGTGCTGCAATGCTGTTAATATTTGCACAGCGAAAATCAACAAGCTGCCAGCTGATGATAGCCGAACTATATCACTTAGATGTTAGTGAAAAACAACAATTCTTGACTTCTTCAAAAATGTGTGGTGGGATCTGAGCCAGCAAACCTGTCATGGAGCAGTACTGCAGAGAAACAGGTCCTTTGCCCCATCTTGACCTTGCTGATCTAATAATCTGCCTAGTCCGATCAACCTGTACCTGCACTACAGCCCTCTGGATGGGAGAGGTATAGACCGCTGCTTATATTGCCCAGGTCTAAACATAGAACTATTTGCCAAGAGAGTTGTCTATTACTAAGTGACGTATAAATAAGTAATCAGTTACATACTGAATCCAACACAATGGCAGGTGTCAGGTGCTATATTATCAATATGCATCAAGTCTCATCGGTATGTACAGTATCACAGATATGAATCCCACAGTTTAAGACCTATAAATGCCTATGACAATTCAACTGAATGATCATGACTTGATTTCTAAAGTAAGTTGTATAGTTGCAAATGAATTAAAGTTAGATACCTCATTTATTTCAGTTGATCACTCAAAATTTGACTTGGAGCTAGTGTTTTGCAGGTTCACTGGTAGTCAGTCTTCCAAGGTATACAAGTTGCTGAAAATCTGACCAATTCAGTCGCAGACTTCGGTTTCTTGTCATTCTGTGCACCAACAGTACCCATCTTGCCTGACTGCCTTTCCATTTATGTTCGTCTATTATCTATCGCGAGTGGCATGTTGGAGGGAAGTCTCTATTAAGGAAGTTATTAAGAGCTCCTTACCTCTGCTAGCCTACAGGCCACCCTTAGGCAAGGTGTTGCACCTGCTTAGCCCCCTGATCAGGGTAACATGAAGTCATGGGAGCTGGTGCTGGAAAGTCGTATGAGCAGCTGGTGCATATCACATGGAAACAGGCCGTGTCAGCCCTTCTAATCCGTGCCGAATGCTTACTCTCACCTAATCCCACTGACCTGCACTCAGCCCATAATCCTCCATTCCTTTCCTGTCCATATACCTATCCAATTTTCTCTTAAATGACAATATCGAACCTGCCTCTATCACTTCTACTGGAAGCTTGTTCCATACAGCTATCACTATCTGAGTAAAGAAGTTCCTCCTTGTGTTGCTCCTAAACTTTTGCCCCCTTACCCTCAACTCATGTCCTCTTGTTTGAATCTCTCCTACTCTCAATGGAAAAAGCCTATCCACGTCAACTCTATCTATCCCCCTCATAATTTTAAATACCACTATCAAGTCCTCCCCAACCTTCTACGCTCCAAATAAAGACCTAACTTGTTCAACCTTTCTCTGTAACTTAGTTGCTGAAACTCAGTAAACATTCTAGTAAATCTCCTCTGTCCTCTATTTTGTTGACATCTTTCCTATAATTCGGTGACCAGAACTGTACATAAAACTCCAAATTTGGCCTCACCAATGCCTTGTACAATTTTAACTTTACATCCCAACTCCTATACTCAATGCTCTGATTTATAAAGGCCAGCATACCAAAAGCTTTCTTCACCACCCTATCCACATGAGATTCCATCTTCAGGGAACTATGCACCATTATTCCTAGATCACTCTGTTCCACATGTAAAACTCTTGTAAAGTCACTGCCCAGAAGAAGGCAATGGCAAACCACTTCTGTAGAAATATTTGCCAAGAAAAATCATAGTCATGGAAAGACCATAATCACTCATGGCACAAGACATAGCACAAAACAAACAAATGAATGGTTACCAAACTATCTACTGATATGTTCCTGCATCTACTTACATAGTTAAATGGCAGGTAATATAAAGAGTAACCAATGTGTGAAGGAAAAGGGGAGGTATTGGTTTGGTTTTATTGGTTTGTTATTGTCACATGTACTCAAGTCCAGTGAAGAACTTGCCTTGCATTACATTCATGCAGATCAGTGCACTGAGGTAGTAACAGTACAAAATAGTTACAGGTTGAGAAAGTATAGTGAAAGAATAAAGTGCGAGGTTATAACAAGGTTGATCATGAGATCAAGAGTCATTCTTATTGTACTAGGGCCGGCACAGTACCAGTGACCCGGGTTCAATTCCTGTTGCTGTCTGTAAGGAGTTTGTACATTCTTCCTGTGACTACATGGGTTTCCTCCAGGTACTCTGGCTTTCTCCCGCAGTCCAAAGACATACCAGTTGTTAGTTGAATTGGTCATTGTAAATTGTCCTGTGATTAGGCTAGGGTTAAATTGGCAACATGGCTCGAAGGGCCGATTCCACACTGTATCTCTATTAAAAAAAATATATTCAGCAGTTTTATAACTGTAGGGTAGAAGCTGTTTTTGAGCCCAGTGTTATGTACCTGCAGGCTTTTACTTTTTTTTGCCAATGGGAGGAGAGAAAACAGGGAATGCCTGGGTCAGATGGGGTCTTTGATTATGTAGGCTGCCTTATTGAGGCAGTGAGGAGGGTAGAAAGTCCATTGAGAAGAACCTGGATTCGATGATGTGCTGAGCAGTGCCCACAAATCTCTTTAGTTTCTTATGGTCACAGGCAGAGCAGTTGCCGTGCCAGGCTATGATGCATTGGGATAGAATGCATTGATAAGAAATTGGTGAAGGTCAAATTGCCAAATTTCTTGAACATCCTGAGGAAGTGGAGGCACTACTGAGTTTTCTTGGCTGTGGTGTCAATGCATTTGGACCAGGACAGTTTATTGTTAATACTTAAACTTGCCTGGAAACTTGCAGCTCTCAACCGTCTAGAACTCAGCACCATTGATGTAGACAGGAGGATGTGCACAGTCCCCCTTCCTGAAGTCAGTGATGGGCTTTTATTTTTTTGTTTTGCTGACATTGAGCGAAAGGTTGTTGTCATGATAACGTGTCATGAGGCCTTCCCGTACTCTGACTCACTGTTATTTGAGATGCAGCCCAGTATGACGTGAGTGGAGTAGGGGACTGAAGATGCAGCCTTGTGGGGGTAGCAGTGTTGAGAGTGATCATGGTAGAGGTTTCAATATCTATCCTTATTGATTGTGTCAGGAAGTCAAGGATCTAGTTGCAAAAGGAGGTGTTGAATCCCAGATGTAGGTGTTTGGAGATGAGTTTTCTTGGAGCAGTAGTCAATAAACAATAGACTAATGTAGGTGTTATTACTGTCCAGATGAGTAAAGGGTTAGAGACCTATTTCAGTCGTAGGCGAATTACAGTGGGTTGAAGCTGTGTGGGTTGCTGGAGTTAATGTGTTCTATGACGAGCCTCTCAAAGTACTTCATGATGCGAAGAAAGGCTTAAGTGAGTGAGAGAGACAAACATAGAAGACCATGAAAGAGACATAGGAGAGATATACTTGGAAGCTAAAAGTTGACAGAAAAGGAGGTCAAAGAAACAATGAATCACAAAAAATTACAGCTGCTCTTACCTCACATCTCCACGACGATGGTGCTGCTTATCCTGAGTTTGCATGGAGTCTCCTGGTGTTTTGACTTCCTCCCTTGTCCCAAAGATGCGATGGTTGAGAGGTTAATTGGCTACCGTAAATTGCCCGGGCATTGGTAGGTTAAAAAATCAAGGTGAAGTTGATTAACAAATGAAGAAAATCAGGAAGTAAATAAGTGAATAGCATAGTGAGAGTGCTCTGAGAGCCAGTGTAGACTCAATCGGCCAAATGGACTCTTCTTCTCTCATAAAAAAGTATGAGAAATATATAAAATTAGAGACAGATTGGAACAATTATAGAAGCAAGGTATTCAACTCACCACGTGATGGTTTGTCCAAGTATGGGCTCCACTCGTCCCATTCTTTTCATCATTCCCTCTTATAGTAAAAGTGCTTCTTTGAAAAAACTTAGTTGCTTCTTAAGGTAACTTATTGAATTTGTTTCTTATTAAATTTTTTAATAAAGAGAGTTGTACTATTTAACCATTCTGATTTTGAGGGTGACCGCATTGGAGAAGGGTGTCTACTGTGGGTGAAAAAGTGATAACTGTTATCTTTTTTTCAGTCTGTAGAGATACTTGTGTATGTATATATGTATATATACCTGGGTTGATTAATAAGTTCATGGTGTAAGGTTGAAGGAGTAAGTTTTAGAAAACCCAGCACATTTATTTTTTCTACATTTACACACTTCATCCCATGATTGTGGAGCATATTGATCCCTTCTTTGTAGAAGTTGGCATCTTGGACCTCCCGAAGTGGTGCACAGCATAGGATGATTGATAAATTCGTGGTCCAAGGTAGAGGGAGATGAGTTACTAACTTCAAACTTTCTGCATTTTCACTCAAAGAGTTGAACTGCACGTGCATGTAACGAGAGCTGTATAACTCATCTCCTACCTTAGGACACAAGCTTATCAATCACCCCTCATATATGTATGTATGTGTGTATATGTTCAATGTCCATTTAAACATTGGATAGCAGAGGGGAAGAAGCTGTTCCTGAATCACTGAGTGTGTGCCTTCAGGCATTTGTACCATCTTCCTGATGGTAACAATGAGAAGAGGCTATGTCCTGGGTGATGGGGTCCTTAATAATAGACACCATCTTTCTGAGGCACTGCTCCTTGAAGGTGTCTTGGATACTACAAAGGTTAGTACCCTGGATGGAGCTAACTAACTTTACAACTTTCTGTAGTTTCTTTTGGTCCTTTGCAGTCACCTCCCCAGTACTAGACAGTGATGCAACTTGTCAGAGTGCTGTTCACAGTACATCTATAGATGATTTTGAGTGTTTTAGGTGACAAACCAAACCAAATCTCTTCAAACTCCTAAAGAAATATAGCTGTCTTATAGCTTCATCGATGTGTTGGGAGCAGGTTAGATCCATAGAGATCTTGACTCCCAGGAACTTCTATGAGGATTAGTTTATGTTCCTTCATCTTACTTCTCCTGCAAGAATCAGCTCTTTTGTTTTATTGACATTGAGTGCAAGGTTGTTGCTGTGTCACCACACAACTAGCTGGCATATCTCACTCCTGTTTGCTGTCTCATCTCCTGCTGATATTCTACTGACAATGGTTGTATCATCAGCAAATTTATAGATAGCGTTTGAGCTATACCAGTTATGATATAGAGGGAGTGTAGGTAAGCACACACCCCTGAGGTGCACCAGTGTTGATCATCAGTGAGGAGGAGATATTATTAACAGTCTGCATAAATCGTGGTCTTCTGGTAAGGAAGTTGAAGATCCAGTTGCAGAGGCTCAGGTTCTGTGGATTATCGATCAGGATTGCAGGAATGATTGTGCTGAACTCTGAGTTATAGTCAACCAATAGCATCCTGACCTAGGTGTTTTTATCGTCCAGATGATCTAAGACCTTATGAAGACCCATTGAGATTGAGTCTGCCGTAGACCTATTGTGGTGATAGGCAAGTTGTAGTGGGTCCAGGTCCTTGCTGAGGCAGGAGTTGATTCTGGGCATGACCAACCTCTCAAAGCATCATTGTCGATGTGAGTGCTATTGGATGGTAGTCATTAAGGTAGCTCACACTAGTCTACTTGAGCACTGGTATAATTGTTGCTTTTTTTGAAGCAGGTGAGAACTTCTGCCCGTAGCAGTGAGAGGTTGAAAATGTCCTTGAATACTCCCGCCAGTTCATTGGCGCCAGTTTTCAGAGCCTTACCAGGTGCTCCGTCAGGGCCTGCCGCCTTGCAAGGGTTTGCCCTCCTGACGCTGGCCTCTGAGATAGAGATCACAGAGTCACTGGGTGCAGCAGGGACCTTCAGCGTTATAATTATATTCTCCCTCTCAAAGCGGGCATAGAAGGCACTGCGCTCATCAGGTAGTGAAGCATCATTACTATTCATGCTATTGGGTTTTGCTTTGTAGGAAATAATGTCCTGCAAACCCTGCCAGGGTTGCTGTGCATCTGATATCACCTCCAGCCCCGCTCAGAATTGTTACTTTGCTCTTGAAATAGCCCTCCTCAAGTCATAGCTGTGTTTCTAATTCAGACCTGTGTCACCAGACTTAAGTGCCACAGATCTAGCCCTCATCAGACAACGATCATCTTTGGCTTTTGGTTTGGGACTTACAGGAAGGTTTTGTGGGTATATGCTCATCCACACAGGTTTTAATGACGTCTGTAACAACAGCGGCGTCCTCATTCAGACTCAAAGACGAATCCCTGAATACAGTCCAGTCCCCAGATTCAAAGCAGTCCTGTGAGTGCTCCTGTACCTCCCTTGTCCATACCTTCTTGGTCCTCAGTACTGGTACTATAGTCTTCAGCCACTGTCCGTACCCAGGGAGTGGAATGATCAGACTTTCTGAAGTGTGGGCGTGGAATAGCACGGTAGGCATTCTTGATGGTGGTATAACAGAGCTCCAGTGTGTTGTTTCTTCTGGTACTACATGTGATTTGTTGATGATAATTATTTAGTGACTTTTTCAAGCTGTTCTGATTAAAACCAAAGTGATGGTGAAGGCATCGGGATGTGCTGTCTCGTGCATGTTGATCACATTGCTCAGATCATCCAAGGCATGTTTGGCATTGGCCTGAGGTGGAATGTACACTGTTACCAAAATGATCCTTGAAATCTCCCGCAGCAGGTGAAGTGGATGGCACTTAATTGAGAGATATTCCTTCCAGGCCTGATGAGCGGAATTGGGACGTCACTGATACACTTGTGCACCAAGAGGAGTTGGTCATGAGGCATCCACCTTTTGAGAGACTCAACAGTCCTACCCTGATGGTGTATAGTGAATCCCTCAATCTGAATTGCTGTGCCCACTACAGAAGGATGAACCACATTCTGTGAAACAAAGGACATAAGCGGTCCTAATGTCCCCTTGATGCGACACCCTAGCTGTGAGATCTTCAATTTTATTTACTAGAGACTGTATGTTTGCCAGCAAGATAGTCGGTATTGGGAATCGAGATCCCTGTTTTCTTAAGAGCACCTGTATCCCCAATCGGCAGTCACGAGGAGTCCGATGAGAAGTATGGCCACAATTGGCATTGTTTCTGTCAGTGTTAAGCAGCAATAGATTGCTCAATCACATTAATACATCTTTATTAACCGTACAGACCTTGGATGCAGTTGTGATTCTCAGCTGTATCAGGCTGAAATGGGAACATTTATCCATCGAGCTGCGCTGTAACGAGATCGCCTCAAGGCACCCCGGAATCAGGTCCCTGGCGTCTGATGAAGGTCTTTGCTTCTTTACACAAATCGGAGGGCTTTGTGTCTACATGACACTTCAGGCCTGAGGCTAGCACTGAGAAGAGAGCTCACTTCACTTTTTAATCACTCACTCACTCACACACACACACACACACACACACACACACACACACACACACACACACACACACACACACACACTCACACACTCACACACTCACACACTCACACACTCACACACTCTCTCACACACACACACACAGTACAAAACATTCATCTCACGATATCATACCAACTTTATAGCCTGCTCTGGGATCAATCTAACACTTCCCTCCTACTTAACCCTCCATTTTTATATCATCCAAGTGTCAGCCTGAGAATTTCTTATATGTCCCTAATGTATCTCCCTTTAGCATCACCCCTGTCAATGCTTTCCATACATCCAACAATCTCCGTGTTTAAAAAAAAACGTACCTCTGATTTCAAGCACCTTCTTTTTCATTAGCCCACTCCTCTGCTCTCTGTACACTCGTAACTGTGTAGCTAGGCACAGCTCAAGATTCGTTGTTGACAGAGTCTCACGAACCTCATGAAGTAGCTCTCTGTTACACTTCTTTGCAAGAATTTACAAAAAAGAAAGCCAATTTTCTTCATATCCCTGCATCACTTATTTGTTCAGTATTCCCACAAGGCAGGCAGTAGTTCCGAGCCTTTCCTACTTCAGATTGCAAGCCATTCAATGCTCCAACAATCGCCAGCTTAAAGACATTTTCTCCTGGTACTTCTCCTCACTCTTAGTGACAATGTTAATTGACTTCCTAACCACTCTTTCAATTCACTCAATCACAATACTTCAGTACTTTAAAAAAAACCTTCATTAAACTTCTTAGTAATCCTCTTTGCTCTAGTAGAAAATGTTCCTTTGCATGAAGGCTTTTATTTCCAACCTCTACTTTAATTTTCTTCTATAATTATTTTAAATTTGTTCTCTCTCAGAGCATCTTCCTGAGTAATAGAATCAATCCATCATTATTTACCTTATTACATCCCATAAAAATCATGAAAATAACTGCTTAATCTTCACAGCTTCAGTGAAAAAGCCCTCAAGATGTCTTTGAAACATAACTCAGCTTTGATGGTAACTTCCTAAAGAAAGTAACGAAGCTTTTTCAGTTGCTTCATATGCACATTCAATAATCAAGTGTCCAGACCTGCCACATGTACGCACCCAAACTGATGTCTATTATGGACAGATATTAACAGGAAGGACAGAGAGAGAGGGAGGTGTTGACAGTGAGGAATTGAATGAGTCTACCAATGATTGGGAAAGATAGACAGAGAGACAGCTGGAGTTGGGTATTGATTGAAAGGAAAGATAGACTGAAATAGAAATGGGAATTATAGTATATGGAGAGAAGTGTGGAAATGCGGAAAAGTATTCAAAAGTTCCTAGATTCGTTTATTATCAAAGTGTGTATCCAAATATGACACTGAGATTCTTCTTTTCCAGATAGCCATGAAACAAAGAAAGAGCATGAGCACCGTTCAGAGAGAAACATCAAACCCACATCCCCCCACACAAAAAAAGAACGGCATTCCGATCATCCCTCCCCTGCACGAAATGGAACAAGAACTTTGACCCCAAACCTGCCTCACCCCATGTGAAAATGCTAACAGAACACAATAAGAGCATCATCTCCCAAACCCCCCTCTCTTCACACAACAAAACAGAAAGGAATAGGCAAGAAACACAATTTAAAAACCATGAGTCTGAGAGAGTCCATAGTCCTTAACAGCAAAAATCCAATCCATTTTGCGGAACCATGGTAACATCCTTCTACATCATTGAAAGAGAGAGAGAGAGAGACGCCACACGAGTGCAGAGGTCTATCTGTCAGCCACAGTGAGCCGCACAGCGATAGCCGCTCACAGCTTCCTTCAGATTCTGATGGACCATTCAGAAATCTGATAGTGGAGGGGAAAAAGTTGTTCCTAAAGCATTCAGTGCACACCTTCAGGCTCCCAACCCTCTTCCCTAATACTAGCAATGGGAAGACAGCATGACCCGGGTGGTGAGGGTCCTCAATGATGGATGCCATTTTCTTGAGGTACCACCTTTTGATGATGTCCTTGATGGTGGGGAGGCTGGTGCCTGTGATGGAACTGGCTGAGTCCACAACCCTCTTCAGCCTCTTTCAATTCTGTGCATTGCAGCCTCCATATCAGGCAGCATTATAACTGGCTGCGTCACCGTCTGCTATGGAAGGGGGAAATGCAGGCGCTAATGCGCAGGATTGAAAGAAGCTGCAGGAAGTTGTGAACTCAGTTAGCTCCACCATGGGCACCAGCCTCCGCAGCATCCAAGGCATCTTCAAGGAGCGATGCCTCAAGAAGGCATCTATCATTAAGAAGCCCCGTCACTCAGGACATGCCCTCTTCTCATTGCTACCATCAGGAAGGAGGTACAGGAGCCTGAATGCATGCACTCAATAATTCAGGAATAGCTCCTTCTCATCTGCTTTCAAATTTCTAAATGGACATTGAACCCATGAACACTACTTCATTACTTTTTTGCATGTAAAAACAACATATTCCATGCATGTGCCTGATTTTGATTCTGAGTTTAGTGTAATCAGTCAGAGAGCTCTCCGCAAACTTCTCATAAAGTAGAGCCATTGGCAAGCCTTGTTTATGATTGCTTCGATGTTTCGTGCCCAAGATAAATCTTCTGGTACATTGACAACCAGGAACTTGAAGCTGCCCACCTTTTCCACTGCTAACCCTTCAATGATGATTAATGTGTGTTCACTCTCCTAAAGCCGACAGTCAGATCCCAGGTCTTGCTGACATTGAGTGCAAGGTTGTTGTTGCGACACCACTCAACCAGCGGATCTGTCACACTTCTGCATGCCTCCTTGTTGCCATCCAAGATTCTGCCAGCAACAATGAATTTCTAGTTTGCATTTATAATGTGGTGCCTCATCACACAGTCATGAGCGTAGGTTGAGTATAGCAGTGGATAAAAGAGGAAAAGTTACTTGACAGTCGGTGGGCCTTAGGACCTGTTTCTGTGTTGAACATACGAAAGAATGACATCTATATGTAAGAGAGATACCTGGAAAGAGGGATTGATGGAAAGGGTTAGGGTTGAATATCCAGAGCATTTTTTTACCACATAAATCATTTCAAGATAAAGAACTGTAGTCAGCAATGAAGTGTCCCATGCACTGTGATGTGATAAAGACCAACTAATTTGTGCATTTTGTTGATTAGTTTGTAGAATTTATTCTTGGACAGCTGGTGCCTCTAAGACTGGCATCTAGCGACACAGTTTGTTGCGAAACTGAGGAAATCACTCGTCAGAACTCTGCAGTTCCAGTTAAACGTATCCACCAGTGCAGAGATTGGGAGTGGACTCACTGGAAGGAGTGATAGTTTGTAAATTGCAGCCAAGATGGAAAGGATGGAGGAGCACTGAAGTCTGGGGTCCACATTACAATAAACTTTAAGGGTTTGCAGCTCTGATTACATTTGTGGCTTGCAAGTGACTAAGTGTTCACAGAAGATGTGAAATTCTGATTAATATCCCTGCAAGTTTCCCCAGAAGCTGGAAAGCCAATGCAGTGAAGGTGAATGGGGGAAAATTGACCACTGCCACATCAATAGCAACAGTTAGCGCTCACAATATCAGCACGGTAGCGTAGTGGTTAGTGTAATGTTATTATAGTGGTAGTGTTGATCGATTGGTGTTCTGCTGTACGTAAGGATTTTGTACGATCTCCCCATGGCCTCTGTGTACTCTGCATTTACTCTCCCATTCCAAAGACCTACAGTTGGAGGGTTGGTGAGTTGTGGGTGTGCTAGGTTGTGGTCAGAAGCATAGCAACACCTGCAGTCTGTGCAGCACAGTCCTCGCTGATTTGATTTGACACAAACAACACAATTCACTGTGATGTACATGTAACAAATAAGACTAATATTTAATACAGTCTTAATGGAAGAGAACAACAGCATGCCTCACAAGCAACACACAAACTGCTGGAGGAATTCGTCTGCCTCCATTTAAAGTTTTGCCAAAGTCCAGCCTTCTGGAGATTGCACACATTTGTACAGAATTCTTCCTGGCAACCTCCTGCTTGGTAAACCAAGCTGCGGCTCTATACAGTCAACCCTAGCACTTTGTACAAAGAAAATGGCTCCCACGGTCATTGTTCTTCACCGGCCTGCCCAGATCCTCCTGACCACAAGGGGGCTCTCTCTCCTCTCTCCTCTCTCCTCTCTCCTCTCTCCTCTCTCCTCTCTCCTCCTCTCTCCTCTCTCCTCTCTCCTCCTCTCTCCTCTCTCCTCTCTCCTCTCTCCTCTCTCCTCTCTCCTCTCTCCTCTCTCCTCTCTCCTCTCTCCTCTCTCCTCTCTCCTCTCTCCTCTCTCCTCTCTCCTCTCTCCTCCTCTCTCCTCCTCTCTCCTCCTCTCTCCTCCTCTCTCCTCCTCTCTCCTCCTCTCTCCTCCTCTCTCCTCCTCTCTCCTCCTCTCTCCTCCTCTCTCCTCCTCTCTCCTCCTCTCTCCTCCTCTCTCCTCCTCTCTCCTCCTCTCTCCTCCTCTCTCCTCTCTCCTCTCTCCTCTCTCCTCTCTCCTCTCTCCTCTCTCCTCTCTCCTCTCTCCTCTCTCCTCTCTCCTCTCTCCTCTCTCCTCTCTCCTCTCTCCTCTCTCCTCTCTCCCTCATTACAGCTTTCATTCATTCAGTAGCAACACTCCCCTGTCACTGAACGAGCATTATTTCTGCTGTGATGTGAACCTTTGAGGTTTGTCTACCAAGATCACACCTATTGGGCTACATGCTGAAAACACTGGGAATTTCCAGAACATTGTCAGCTTCAAAACAATGTTTCAATGTCAGTTCAATGTCAGTGCAATGTTACACTGGGAAACTGAACAGTGTTGCTTTATGAACCCTATATCCAAAGTTCATGTTATACACTAACTCTCAATGTCCACAAGGGATAGGGGCTCAGTAATCCCATGGATACCACAACACATGGATATGGGTAAGGACTACTAAGGAAATCTCCTTTGTAAAGAGATTCAAGATTAGCTTTCCAATCACAAACAAGAGAAATTCAGCAGATGCTGAATTCAGCACTGCCAAGCAACACACTCACACACACAATGCAGGGGGAGCTCAGCCAGCCAGGTGGTATCTATGGAAAAGAATACAGTCGACATTTCGGGCCGAAACCCTTCATCAGTCCTGATGGAGGATCTCGACATGAAATGTCGGCTATAGTCTTTTCTATGGATGCTGCCTGGACTGCTGATTTCCCTGGCATTGTGTGTGTGTGTTGCTAAAGATTAGCTCTGTTTGTCAGAGTTACATTGAAACATGCAGTGAAACTCATCATTTTATACCAACAACCAGCACAGTCCGAGGAAGACACAAGTGTCTCAGGCTTGCGATGCCAGCATAGCATTCCCAGAATTTACTAACCCTAACCCGTACACCTCTGGAATGTGCAAGGACACCTCAGCATCTGGAGAAATCTCAAATGTTAAGGGGAGAACGTACTAACTCCTTATAGACAGTGGTGGGAATCGAACCCTGATCAATGATCACTTGTGCTCTAAAACGATTGCATTAACAGCTACATTACCAACCCACCCCAATAAGCACAACTAAGCATTGTAATATCCCAAAAGCATTAATATTTGTTAATAAAAATGCTAAAACATTGAAACACCTGAAAGGAAAATGAAAATCAAATAAATCTGCATGCTGTAAGTCTGAAATAAGAAAATAAAGTGTTGGCAATCTTCAGTAGGTCAGACAGCATCTGCAGGAAGTTTCAAGTCTATGACCTCTTGTCGGAGCTGATAAAAGCTCAAAGTAAAATTTATTATCAGAGTACGTATATGTCACCACATACAACCCTGAGATTCTTTATCTGCGGGCATACTTAGCAAATCTATAGAACAGTAACTATAAACGGGATCTGTAAACTGTAAATAAACTGTGCAAATGCAGATAATTAGTAATAAATAACAAGCATGAATTAACAAGTTAAGAGTCCTTAAGTGAGTGTAGTTATCCCTTTTTGCTCAAAAGCTTGATGGTTGGGGTGTAGTCACTGTTCTTGAGCCTGGTGGTGCGAGTCCTGAAGCACCTGTACCTTTTAACTGATGGCAGCAGCGAGAAAGGAGCATGGCCTGAGTGGTGAGGGTCTATGATGATAGATGCTGATTTTTTGTGACAATGTTTCATGTAGGTGTGTTCAATGGCCGGGAGGGTTTTACCCATGATGTACTGGGACAAATCCATGACCTTTTGTAGGGTTTTCCGCTTGTTGGCTGTGGTCGGGTGCTTCTGGGGTGCTGCATCGGCAAGTTTGCGGTGCTGAAGGTTCATGGCAGGAAGAGTTTTTCTTCCTTCTACTGTCTGCGTGAGATGATGGGCTGTCGGGGACTCAGAGACTTTTTTTTTACCGTGCCCAGGGTCTACTCTTTATCAAATTATGGTATTGCTTTGCACTGTTGTAACTATATGCTATCATTATGTGGTTTTTGTCAGTTAGTCTTGGTCTGTCTTGTGTTTCTGTGATATCATACTGGAGGAATATTCTATCATTTCTTAATTACTAAATGACAATAAACGAGGACTGAGTGTCCTCACAATCTAATCAGAGGCATTGGTGTTCCCATACCAGCCCATAATGCAGCCAGTCAGCACACTTTCCATCACATATCTATAGAAGTTTACCAAGGTTTTTGATGACATGCCAAACCTCCGCAGACTCCTGAGAAAGTAGATGTGCCGTCGTGCTTTCTTCATAATTATATTTATATGATGGGTCTCTGAGATAATGAGGACTCAGGTTAGTAACTCAGGAATTTAATGTTACTGATCCTCTCCACCTCTGATTACTGGGTCACGGACCTTTGGTTTCCCTCTCCCTAATGTCTTGCTGACATTGAGTGAGAGGTTGTTGTAAGGACATCACTCAGCTGAATTTTCAGTCTCCCTCTTATACGCTCCTTCATCACCCTCTTTGATGCAGCCCACAATAGTGGTGTCATCAGCCGACTTGTATATGGTGTTGGAGCTGTACTTAACCACACAGCCATAGGTGTAAAGCAAGTAGAGCGGGGGGCCAAGCACACATCCCTGCGGTGCTCCTGTGGAGATTTCTTTTGCCAATTTGAACTGACTGGGGTCTACAACCAAGGAAATCCAGGATCCAGTTGCACAAGGGGGTACTGAGGCCCCCTAGTACATTAGCCTAGGCAGCCAAGGTGGTGAAGGGTAGCCACTTCTTAAGAACATTGGTCTGATGTTAACTGTGCCATAGTTGACATGTCATTTGCCCTATCAGAGTACTTTGTTCTGCCCATAAACTTCTCTGCCACCTTATTTCTCTCTTTCTTGACCCTGATGCAGGGTCCCGGAGGTGTTGGCGCACGGCCTAGTGATCTGAAGGTCGCTGGTTCGAGCCTCAGCTGAGGCAGCGTGTTTGTGTCCTTGAGCAAGGCACTTAACAACACATTGCTCTGCGACGACACCAGTGCCAAGCTGCTTGGGTCCTAGTGCCTTTCCCTTGGACAACGTCGGTGGTGTGGAGAGGGGAAGGCTTGCAGCTTGGGCAACTGCCGGTCTCCCATACAACCCTGCCCAGGCCTGCGCCCTGGAAACCTTCCAAGGCGCAAATCCATAGTCTCACGTGACTAATGGATGCCTATAGGGCCCTGGACCTGAAATATGAACAGCTTCTCTCTTTGCGGATGCTCCCTGACCTGCTGAGTATTTCCAGCATTTTCTTTTATTTGAAGGAAATAGTATTAACTTACAAACTATTTCAACCAAATATATTGAAGCTTGCAAGTAGTGATTGGTCTGAAAGTGACTTGTCACATTTATACACGTGACAATCAGTTTGTCAACTAGTACATGGATATATTTGTTTAAAAAATTATGATGAGCTCAGAGTCTAACTCAATGAGCAGGTAGGTCTGTGGATTACAAATCAGCAGGTTAACGAGGATTGGCTGTGACATTTTCAATAGGAGCTTTGGTGATCTAACGCACTGCTGTAACTCCGAATAGCTGGCATGATCAGTTTTTTGGGTGCCGTAAATACCAAGAGATTCTGCAGGTGCTGGAAATCCAGAGCAACACACACAAAATGCTGGAGGAACTCAACAGGCCAGGCAGCACAAGAATAAAGGGTCGACGTTTTGGGCCGAGACCCTTCATCATGTCAATCTAACCAGGCTGTCGTGATTTGTTGGGATTTTGAGGGGAGTTCCACATACTAAGTTTTAGCAGTGGGAGGCACTGCTTCAAACTATTAGTGATCAAGCAGTCAAAATTTGATTAGCATTTATTTGATAGTGGAGCATGCAATAATCACAGATAGAGGGAAGGAGATTACGCCAAGGCTTGAAATAAGAATGAACATGTTAAAATTGAGTGATTGCCTAAACCAGATCCAACATAAGTCGAGAAAGATTGGGAAGACTTTGGAATGGGGTTTGGAACAGGGGCATCCGCGTTTTGGTGACCTTAAGTTTATGGAGGGTAGGTCAAGCAAAGCTGCCCAGTGTGCATCACATTGGTCAAGCACAGAGGAATAGTAGCAGATGAAATGGGCAGAGGTGGAATAATGCAATGACATGGAAATAGGTGCTCTTAGAGATGAGTCAGGTACATGGTTAATATTCCTTGTGGACTCAAATTGGCCTCCGTGATTGAAAACATTCTGGTTCAGCCTCAGGCATTTGCCAGGAAGAAGGAGGGAGTGGGTTAATATCAAGGGATCAGAAACTGTGATATTAGCCAAAGAGAAAGGCAATGTGTTCCAGACACCATGGTCCAAAAACTTTGATGAGGAAGAGTTGGATGTGAAATGGTCCAAGATTAGACTGAGGACTTAATTGGTTAATTCTTATTGCAGAAAAGGGGGCAGTCTTCTCTACCTGTCAAACGCAATTTCTTGGAATCCAAAAGAAAGCCGAGACTGGCCTTAGTCATAATGCTCCATTAGTCAACAGGTTTTACTTCAGATGTACTCTTGTTGACAATAAGTCAGTTTTGCAATGAATAAATCTGAGGTTGCCTTTAAAAATCAACCAGTTGTAACATCACCAAGGAAAAAGAGGTTTTGAAAGTCTAACTTTATCTCAGACTCTCCTTGCCTTAAACTAAGAGCCCCAGGCTTTCCTGCAGCATAACTTTGGTCCACCTTTGTTAAGAGTAAGGGCACCAACACTTCTCTGTTTAACCTGAGGCTCACAATTAAAAGACTCTAGACTCACTGCAGGTTTGTTAGAAGTCCAGGCTCCTTCACAGAATGGTCTGATTGTCTCTGATTATGCCGAGAGGTATAGGAGTCAATATATGGGGTGAGATTGTTTGCCCTCTGGGTTATAAATACTATATTCCAGTACAATTAACCTCTGGAGCTCTGGGATTCCCAATGGACATCCTGAAGAATTCTGGTCTGTTCTTTTTGAATAGCATGAAGTTTTGTCTGAAATTTTTATATATCGTGTCACTTTGGTTATATTTGCTGCTGCTATAATCATTTGACTGTATAAAGAATCACACGTGAAAGTGTGTTGAAATGTTTTAGCAGTGGGACCAGGACAAAGATCCTATAAATCTCAATCCATTTTTTGTAGATCAAGCTGACCTGCTGAATACATCAAAAGTACATCCTTCAATCTCTTCACACCTTATCTCCAGTTATCTTTTAAACCTATTTACTACATTCCTCTTCAGTATTCTTTCCAGTAACTTATGGTTATATCAGTTAGCAATTAAAGTTATCTTGGGTGAATTGTGATTTGACTGCTATCATAGCAAAACTGCGCTAGGTCTTTACGCTCAGGATACACAAATACACACTCACCTGTATGCCAAACAGGTATTTACAGCACGAGTTCAAGATCACACATTACTGGCTATAAATGAACTCCACATATCAGGAAATTAAATCAATCCTCTGCTGTCCCATCAGTTTTCCAGGACGTGACCCACATATCACATTAGAATTTTCCTGGATCTATCCCTTTGGATATTTCTGAAAAATCTATCACATCTTCTTCAAAATCCCCTTTGAGGGAAGCGTAGGCTAACATTTTGCTTCATTCTTGTCGACCTAGTGAGATCTGGCTTCACTGTAGGATTAGTTGTGGCTCAAGTTCTCTTGCTCTTCAGTAAGGAAGTGCTTTCTGCTAGTGGGAAGAAATATTTAAGTTGATACTTTGTTGCCAAGTAGAGATGCCCTCTTTTGGAAAATACATTAAACTGAGGCTCCTCCTGCCCTCTTGAGACAACATAAATGATCTCAGACAATTATTTTGAAGAGGAATTATTATTGGGTGTCTATTTGTCTCTCAACCAATATCACCTATGATTTCCTGGCCAAAATTATGCAGTTCTTTATAGGATCTTTTTGCATACGTTTTGGCTGCCTTGCTTACTGCATGTTTGCAGTGATAACAATTAAGGAAAATATGATTGAATAAGGGAATTTCCTGGAGCATCTAGAATGTGTTTTTCAAGTAATGAAACCTTCCTTTGTAAGAGGATTCCACCCTTATGCCTTCTCCTCCCTTGCCTAGGACCTCTCTCTGGTGCCCCTCCTTTTTCCCTTTCTCCCATGGTCCACTGTCCTCTCCTGTCAGACTCCTTCTTCAGCCCTTTACTGTTTTCACCCAACACCTTCCAGTTTCTTACTTCACCCCTCCCCACCTCCACCACCCACCCACCTTCCGCCTCACCTGGCTTCATGTATCACCTGCCAAATTGTACTCCTTCTTCCCCTTCTCCCGCCCACTTATTTTGGCTTCTTCCCCCTTCATTTTCAGTCCTGATACAGGATCTCAACCTGAAATGAAAACCATTTATTCCCCTCTATAGACGCTGCCTGACTTGCTGAGTTCCTCCAGCATTTTGTGTGTGATATTCTGGTTTTCCAGCATCTGCAGAATCTCTTATCTTTATAAGAGGATTTTCATTAAATTTGAGTAATGCTCTCAGAAGATCAGGCCTAAATTAATCTCCTCCTTGAGAGCTGGAAGGCGGAAGGTTTAGACATTAAAGTTTTACATTGATGTTGATAACCTTCCAGTCAAAGTCACCCTTTCGTGTTCGGATTCTGTAGTCCTAGACAAAACCTTCCAACGTGGGTCACTGCTTTATTACATAGGGCCTTGCTTAATTTGTCAGCTCAGAATACTTCTGTAGAGAATCTGATTCTCTTTGCTTTCAATTAATTCAATGGATATGGCTAAATGACTGCACCATAATTTCACTCAAATGTAGGGAATATTTAAGGTACTATAATACAGTTCTGATGAGAAATTCATTTTGGAATACTTTAAATTTCCCTAGCTAAGCTTTTTCTCATCATTTTACTATTTTCTTTTTGCAATATAACGCAATCGCCAACAAACCCAATTAACCCTTACCTAGTCATTTGACAATTTACAATGACCAATTAACCTACCCAGTCGATCGTTGGACCTTGGGAGCAATCCACTGCACACGGGGAAAACCCACACAGTCTACGAGGGGGATGGCACCGACTCCTTGCAGAACAGCGCTGGAATTGAACTCCAAATGCTGGAATGCTCCAATCTGTTATAGTGTTGTGCTGACGCATGGCCAAGTGATTAAGGTGTTCATCTAGTTATCTGAAGGTCGCTAGTTCGAGCCTTGGCTAAGGCTTGCGTGTATGTTCTTGAGCAAGGTACTTAACCACGCATTGCTCTGCAACAACACCAATGGGACACCATGTATGGGTCCTAATGCCCTTCCCTTGGACAACATTGATGGCATGGAGAGGGGAGACTTGCAGCTTGGGCAACTGCCGGTCTTCCATTTTAAAAAAAACCCTGCCCAGGCTTGCGCCCTGGAAACTTTCCAAGGTGCAAATCCATGGTCTATCGAGACTAATGGAGGACTACACACTACATTTGCTGATCACTGCGTTAACACGGCACCCCAATTTACTTTTACATTTAAAACTTCTGATCATTAATTATACCTTAATACTTTTACACTAATCTCATCGACTCTTTTTGGCATGGTATTTCTCTTCCTTCGTCTGACTACTTTTAAAATGTGTGCATCAAGTTAGGGCTGAACTAGACTCCATGGCACTGATAGCTAATGTGTTCCACAATGGACATAATAGCTCAGAAATTATGTCAAACATATCTTTAACTTAATAACTTTTTTATTTCGAGATATAGCACATTAAGAGGCCCTTCTAGCCCAACGAGCCATGTCCAATCCACTTCTTTACCCTCTACGCCTTTGGAATGTGGGAGGAATCCAGAGCACCTGGGGGAAGCCACGCAGTCAGAGGGAAAGTGTACAACAAGGATCAGGTACAAGCTCCTTGTGGGCAGTGGCGGGAACTGAATCTGGGTCGCTAGCGCTGAATTAGTGTTAATGCTAACCATCACACTACCCTATTGTCCCATTTAGGCCAGTTAACTTTTCTGCAAATCCGGTGCCAGTCCAATTTCTCAAAAACTGGGTTTGAGATAGGGTAAGGAATGGCAACTATTTTGACGCCTCACACTTCTATTTGACATTTGAAGGAGTGCTGCACGTTTTCGAAGGGTGCTGCACATTTCCGAAGGGTGCTGCACGAAAAGCTTGCAGTGGCTGCATTGTTGCCGTGCGGGAGAGTATCAGACTGTAAGGGATCTGTTCCCATTGTGGTCACTGTAGTAGTAGTGTAGGCCTCCGTTAGTCTCGATAGACCATGGATTTGCACCTTGGAAAGTTTCCAGGGCGCAAGCCTGGGCACGGTTTTTTTTTATGGAAGACCGCCAGTTGCCCAAGCGGCAAGTCTCCCCTCTCCACCAATGTTGTCCAAGGGAAGGGCATTAGGACCCATACATGGTGTCCCATTGGTGTTGTCGCAGAGCAATGTGTGGTTAAGTGCCTTGCTCAAGGACACACACGTAAGCCTCAGCCAAGGCTCGAACTAGCGACCTTCAGATAACTAGATGAACGCCTTAACCACTTGGCCATGCGCCAACACAACCTACTGCGATCACTGCTGTGTAAAAGTAATAAAGGAAAGATGAAAGGTGATTTTCTGTGTGAATGGCCTGTCCCAATGCCCCTGCTATCCCTAAATGGGGGGCTGGAATCACATGATATCAGTGGCTTGACTTGACTGTGAGGTTCAGCATGGTCAGAGAGACTGAGCTGACAGCTTCTTGCGCTGAAGCAAAAAGGCAGTAAACAAAGGTGAAACTAAGTCTGCAAATATCTTGAGCAATGGAAAGTGAGGTTGGCAGATACTATATGGATTAGCAGACAAAATGGAGACCCTTTAATTCATTGACTCTTTAGCACGTAGCAGCAGTTACTGTATCTCCTTTGAGCTCGTGCTGTAAGCGCCTGTTTGCTGTACAGGTAGGATGTTTGTCCTGAGTGAAAAGTCCTAGTCCAATTTTGTCACAGTTTTGATAGCAGTCTTATCACAGAGATTTCAACATTCACTGCAGATAAGATTGATTTCTATACATAAAAAAAAGACAAAATTTAATTCCAACCTAGCTAAATTTCCAGGGTCAGTTGTGGAATAAATGTTGACAACAGAGCATACCTTAAGTTTAAACACTACAGGCTAAGGGTTAAAACCAGCCATAAATATTGCTCATCTTAAGAGTGTCTTTAACTTAAATAAAGATGTTTCCAGGAGGATGGCTGATCTCAATGTAGTGAAAATTTCAATTAAGTTCCAACAAACTTTGAAAACCCCCATTCATTGGTCCCTGTGGAGGTATCCCATTGCTATGTCTGATAACACACATGAGCAAAACACACAACTTTAAAACAATAAATCTCACCAGTGTCTTTGGGCTGTGATGCTTTTGCCATGCTTTGAGAGTCTGTCACTTGTGTACTCTTCAGGGGGTCTTTTAATTGCTTCTTTTTCCAACCCCAGTTCAAAGTCCATTCTCCTGATGAATTATAAAGGTAATAATCTTTTAATAATCTTCAAATGACTTCAAACCCAAATTGTAAAACTGAACCTCCTAAGATGTTAATTTATTTTAATGTCTTCATCTGCATAACCCTAAGTTTCTAATTTGAAAGTGTTGTCAATTACCTGCTGATCTCGATCTGGGTAAACGTTTTTATTCTTTCATCAGTGTCTCTCCTCGCAGCCTTGAGGTAGTGCTAATTCTTCCTGAGGAACAGCTCCATGGATGCTAATTCCTCTTCCGTTCCAGGCACATCTGGTCACCTTCCATGGGACAGTCGACGTTTTGAGCTAAGACCCTTCATCAGGACCCGATCAAAGGTCCAGGCCCAAAACATCGACTGTTTTCTCTTTTCCATAGATGATGCTGACCTGCTGAGTTCCTCCAGCATTTTGTGTGTGTTGCTCTGGATTTCCAGCATCTGCAGATTATCCCGTGTCTGGTGAGCTTCCACTGTGAGTTCAGATGTCTTCTGCCACCATGAGCATCCTCACATGATCTCTTCGCCTTTGGTTCCCACATGCCTGGCTTCTCCCAGCAGGTGTATGATCTCCACTGCACTCCAAGTGTCTCCAGCTACCTAGGAGTGCTGAGACATCTCTACTGAAGCCTCTGGTATGTTATATAAGACAGACCAGGTAATATGTGCAGGGAGTGAATGGGAGTGAATTCTAATTATAGTCTGCTACTAGGTTAAGATGCAGTTGAACATTACTCCGCATTTCACAGCAAAAGAGAATAATATTGAAACAGGAATCCAACTTGAAGCAGCTTGTTTTCTGCTTGGTGAATTTATGAAGAAAACCACCATGGGAATAGCCCATTCAGTCAATAGTCAATAGCTCAACACTAAACTCTTTTCACCCTACCTCATCAAAGCCAGCAGCCAACTCTTCCTTTCTTTTTCTTCCTGTGTATATGCCTTTTTTCCTTTCAAAACATTTTAATTACTTGACTCAACTATCCTTTGTAGCAGCAAGGTCCAAATGTAGTCCATCTATTGAGGGAATCAATATCTTTCCAGTCCCTCATTGCACTGCACCCAGGTTATTGTCAGATTGGAAACTGAAATGATTCTGCAGATGCTGAAGATCCAGAGCAACATTTACAACATCTTCAGCAGGTCAGGCAGCATCTATGGAGGGAAATACACAGTCAATGTTTCTGGCTGATCCCCTTTATCAGGACTGGAAAGGAAGGGGGCAGAGGATAGGATAAGAAGGTTGGGGAAGGGGTACAAGGACAAGCTGGTAGGTGATAGGTGAAAACAGGTGAGGGAGAAGGTAGGTGGGTAGGGGAGGGGGGATGAAGTCAGAAGCTGGGAGGTGACAGATGGAATGGATAAATGGCTGAAGAAGAATCTGATTGTAGAGGAGAGTGGAGTATGGCAGAAAGGAATGGAGGAGGGATGCCACAGGTAGTTGATGGTCAGGTAAGTAGAAGATATGGGTTAGGAGGGGAGTCAGAATAGAGAATGGAAAAAGCAAAAAAAGAAAGGGGGGAGTGCGAGAAATTATCAGAAGTTTAAGAAATCGATGTTCATGCCATCAGGTTGGAGGCTACCCAGACAGAATATGAGGTTTTGCTCTTCCAGCCTAAGAGTGGCTTTATCATTGCAGTAGAGGAGGTCATTGACCGACATGTTGGAGTGGGAATGACAGACAGAAATAAAATTGGTGGCCACCAGTAAATCCTACCTTTTGAGACAGAGGTCCTCAGACTGCATTGGAATGCTTTGATGTATATGTGATTAATAAATAAATCAAATCTAATTAATAGCTCATAGTATAGGATTTCATTGCGTGGAACACTTCTCTCTACTGCTGCCCATTCAAATCTCTTTTCAAGACTTCTACAAGATTGTTCTCAGCCTTTGATGTTCTAATTATATTCAAGTTTAAAAAAGCCCATGCAAAGGAAAAACATCCAAAGTCATTGTCTGTTGTCGTCTGCTTCTAAAAGGATTGGAGGTTGTGACACCCCAACGCATCCATTCTGGGCTATAGTGATACCAAACAGTAAGTCTTGAAATTGGATCAACTGACAGGACTTCATTACTTACTGTGACAAAGGAGGCCCTTCAGCCCATCTTATCAATGCCAGCACTCCTCAGAACTCTCACACAGTCCCTTTCCCTTACACCCATGAACCTTGTTCTCTTCCATAAGTCAATTTCTTTATGTTTTTTATTTTTCACCAATTCCCCACGCCAATCAGTTTGGATCAAACCAGGGTCACTGGAACTGCGAGGCAGCAGCACATTTGATTCCATTGTATTTCTCTGTTCTACTGTGAATGCCTGCAAGAAAATGAAACTCAGCATGGATACATACCTTGATAGTAAATTTACCTTAAACTTTGAAATGAAACAGTGAAGATCCTGAGAGATAATTTCATCTTTTTAGGAATTGGTTCTCCCCAGCACCTAAGCTTAAAGTCCAGTGCTTAAACTCTTCTTAGTCACAACAGATGCTGGAAATCTGAGCAATACACACAACGTGCAGGAGGAATTTGACTTACTGCTTAGCTTCATTAATTGTTCATAAAAGTTTTAACTTTGGTGTTCTGAAGGACTCACCAATGATTCACAATGCAGTGTCTTGGAAAGGTATTATGATACTGTGCATGGAAAGAGCTTAGAAAGGCTTTCCTGCCAGAGCAGCTTGTACTCCATCCAGCAACCACTTATGTTGTCACTATAACAGTGGGTATCAGCTTCACAAAATTGCATTTTGCAATGTCCCTGACACTACTGTACTGCTTACCATACAGATGTGTTCGGAGAACAGCATAAGCATCATCTTGAAGTATAACCTGTCATGTTGAGAGTTACTGTCATTTTTCCAAAAGAACCTCTCATTTTGGTAATTGTGGTTTTGCATTTCTGACACTAAATTTGTAATACTTTACAGTTGGTTCCCCTGTGGAAAAACTGAAAATGTTGGAAATACTCAGCAAGTCAAGCAGCATGCTTGTAGAGGAAAACCTGCTAGCATTTCTGACCACAGATTTACCTGAAACAGCAAAGCTGTTTTTGTCTCTTCATGGCTGCTGCCTGACCTGCTGAGCACTTTTAGCATTTCCTGTTTTCTTTTCTCTCTGCTTTTCTGCAACTGGTCTCGGCTTTGGTAACTTCCAGGGATCCCTGTACAATTGGGGACAACCGCCTAAATCCATCTGAACTTTGGATAACTGCGAACATTTGAGAAAGTTGTGAAACAGTTCCCGCAGGAGCATTGTAATGCCAGAGTAAACAATCTTAATTGTCAGAAATGATTCTCAAAAATGCAGTGAAAGATCTGTCCTCTGTTGTGTGAGTTAAATAAATACAGCAGCAATTTTCAACAATCAGTGGATTACGAAGGCAGGGCTATCACAATGTTACCTCTGGACAGTATTATTCCAAATGCAAAGTAAACATCTGAAGGCAGCAAGAAAAGTTAATGGACTTCTTAAAAGAATCACCACAGCGTTAAAATGTTCCTTTGTTGTGTGTCTGATTTAGTAATATTTCATTGTTTTGCAATTTTAGTTCTGTTGATTTCAATGAAACAAAATTTCAGGAACAGAGTGTCACATACTAGCAATGCTAACTGTACAACTGATGTATACTGTACACCAAAAAAAAACTTATCCTTCTCCGTTTCAATTCCATGTTGGATAAAGCATTTTAACCTTCACTCATTCCTGTGTTCTCAGCAAATTTGATATGCAACTTTATAACCAGAATGGATAGTCAGGAAGAAAAGAAGTTAAATTTTTACTTTTTCAATAGAGCAATAGCACAAGGAATAGTACTTAATGGGAGGTTGGATGATTTGAATTTTTTTCTCTTGTGTGTCGGATGCTGAAGGAAGACCTAATCAAAGTACTGAGCAAAAGTTTTAGGCACATATATATTACTAGGGGGCCCAAGACTTTTGCACAGAACTGTCGTAATTTTATGAATTGCACTGTATTGCTCCTGCAAAAAAAAATCAAGTGTCATGACATACAGTATGTGAGTGATGATTCTGATATGGGCCTCTATTATCGGCTGAGAGTGGGGAGGGGCCAGGGAGATGGGAATCATGGTGGGGAAAAGGGAAATGGAGAGTGGAAGGAGCAGGAATGCTAGAGAGACATTCTGTAAAGATCTCTTGTGTGGAATCAAATGAACTTGCCTGGTGTCTCAGGTTTGGGTCTGTCTGCGCCCACACCACTCCCCACTCCTGGTGCTCCTCTGCCACCTGTGCCACACCCATCCTGTGGTGCTCCACCCTCACCATTCCCAACATCCTTTGCTATATATGTGTCTAAAGTTTGCACAATACTGTCAAATTTCACCATCTCCTTAGCATTAGTCTGTCTTTAACAAGACCAGGTTGCTAGCTTGAAACTCAACCCTGCATGATTGGAAAGTGTGCAAGCAGCTGGCCGGATTCGAACTTGGGACCATTCACCTCGAAGTCCGGTGCTGATGCCACCACAACGCCAGCCAGCACTGTCAAATTACGTGTAACAGACTGTAAATAGGGTTGACTAGTCTCTCTCCCATGGTGAAAGTACAAGCGGGCATAGCTTTAAGGTGAAAGGGAGAAAGGTTGAGATAGATGTGCAAGGCAAGTCTTTTTTAACACAGAGTGGTCGTTGCCTAGAATGTGCTGCCAGTGAAGTGGTAGACTCAGACTTATCTGAGAAGCACTTAGACAGAAACACGATCATGGGGGAATGGAGGGATATGTAAGCAGATGAGAATCGTTTCATTTGGAATCATGGTCGGCACAGACGCCAAGGGCTGACCATGCTCCTTTGCTCTACCTTTTGTATACTCTATAGTAACTCGCTTCTATTATTTCTTATTGGCTTTAATTTGCCACGAGGTTTATTTTGACAGTTCACTATAATGACCGTGTTTCACATGAAAGCCAGGGTAATGAGGATTGTTTAGTGATTCAGTTGTGAACCAGCGCAATTTTGTCCTCCACCAAACTCCACAGACTCAGATTTCAACTGAGAATCACTGGTACAAAATTCAACCTAATTTTACTATCAAAGTGTGTATATGTCACCGTAGGCTGCCCTGAGATTTATTTTCTTGCAGGCCTTCACAGAAGAACAGAGACATTCAACTGAATCAATGAAATGCTACACACAATCAAGGGCTGACAAACAGCCACTGTGCAAAATTGTGCAAATAAATAAACAGACACATAAATAACACTGAGAACATGAGTTGTGGAGTCCTTGACAATGAGTCCACAGGTGGTGGAACCAGCTCAGTGTTGAGGTGCATGATGTTATCCAGGCTGGTTCAGGAGTCTGATGGTTGAAGGGAAATAACTGTTCCTGAACCTGGTGGAGTGGGACCTCTTTCCCAATGTCAGCACCAAGAAGAGAGCGTGGCCTGCGTGTTGAAGGTTCTTGATGATGGCAAGAGGTCAGTGTGGCAGGAAAGTAGTGCCACTGTTGGAAGGACGAGTTCATGACATAGAGAGACCAGCTTTTCCTAAACCTATAAGTTAGTTTTGTGATCTGTTATCCAATGAAAACAGCACAAATGGACAAGTAAATGTGAGCATTCTTTGTTCTGCATGAAGCCCACAAGCCATTGGAGGGCTGTTTATTTGTCACCTCTGAAGATCTCTGAATAAATGATGTAAATCTGTGTGAAGCAGCTGCCTACACTGCCACTACATTCAGATATTCAATCATCTAGTTAACGCTATCTTGTGGGATGTTAACCAGGAAAATAATTGGTTTGACTGTACAGGCTAAGAATTTGATACGTTTTAATGATGAGCAGTTGAATTTACAAGCGTAAAATTCAGGACAACACAATCATTTCAGCTGTAGTAAATATGAATCACTGGGACCCGGGAGAATTGATGATAGAATCACAGAATCATAAAAGCTTTAGAGCACAGAAGGAGATTATTCAGCGCATTGAGCCCGTACCAAGTTTTCATAGTGTGGGCAATATCCTGGCTGGTGATATTTCCACAGGGTTCATCATATGACTTTTGCCACCACATTTTCACACCAATCACCCACAGGTTTCTCCCTTCCTTCACCAATTAAAAACCAAATAAACTCACTAACAGGTTGATATTTAATAACATTATTGTCAGTTCCACTATCTTTATAGGTGCTTCTGATATTTTTATGAATAGCTTCAAACAGAATTCTGAGAAGTTGGCAGCAAATTCTAACTTGTCTGTGTATCTTTTGACAAAGGACTCAGCAAAACTCCTGTTGCTGTATGGGTTAACACTGCAAGCTGAATAAAGTAAGAGAATGCTTTACCGATCGGGAGATAATAGACGAAGCATTTAGAAAATTGAATTGTGCAGAAGAGAAGGAACAGAACTTCAACTGTTTTAAAGTCCTGTTGAGCACCCGTGTACCATCGCTTTGAGCTATACAAACCTCAGTGATGTGTGATGGAATGTAGATAATGTCAAAAAATAGCTGCTGTGACTTTCCAAGATTTACTGAGCAAGTCATTTAAATTTAACTTATTTATAAACACCAGCAACTCCAATTTTCTTTATGTTGTTCTGAAGATCAGCGTGAACGCTGAAAGGAGCAATATATATGGAGAGCAGTTCTTCAAGGTAAAGCCATTATGTTTAGGTTATGCCATCATTATAGAAAGTGTTTTCCTTTGCCTTTACAGCTCACTCATTAGTAGATCTGTTTGTCTTGTTAAATTGATGGAGAAGGGGTCAGGAAGCGGAGATTGATAAGTTCTTGATTAGTAAGGGCATCAAAGGTTTAGGGGAAATAGGCAGGAGAGAGGGTTGAGAGGGAAAATAATCAGCCTTGATGGAATGATGAAGCAGACTTGATGGGCTGAATGGCCTAATTCCACAGCGGTCTTACGGTCTTTCTTACTGCCTGTTATGTTACAGGCATTTAGGGCAGCAAGCAACGCCCTCCACCTTTCTCTGTATAGGAGAATTCTTCATTGCTGTTTCTGTAACGATTGTTTTTAACCAGTCAAGGTTGTTAGCCCTAAGCTGAACCCACCAAACCTGGAGGACCGGTGGAGCATTCTTAGTTTGGCCTCTGCCCTTTGAACCTACGAAGAACTAAACTACAAGTCCCTGGCTCCAGCCACCTTAGCTCTCTGGGTCATTAACGCACTAAGGCAGGCCTCCAAACCTTATGTCAAGCTTGTGATCCTCCTGGAAGTCTTATGGTCTTAGGAAATGGAAATTGTTCATAGAAAGAGGGAGAAGTGGACGTGTAGCACAGATGGGAAGGCTGTGAAGCAGCGGAATGGTGCAGCTGAAGGAGCCGCTTCGATGCCGCCTAAGACCCAGGTCAGTCCTGACCTCAGCTGCCACCCTGTGTCAAGTTTGCACTTCTTCCCTGGGTTTCCTCTGAATGTTTCATTTTCTCGCAAATCCCGAAGACAAGCAGATTGGCAGGTTAAGCGGCCATTTCAAATTGCCCCTAGTGCGTAGGTGAGTAGAAGAAACTGGTGGGAGGTAATGAGAATGTGGGAAGAATTAAAAAGAAGGATTAATGTCGGATTAGTTTTCATGGGAGATTGTTTGTTAGTGCTGTTTTGGTGAGCTGAAGGGCCTGTGTTTTCCTTATGCGTCGAAGTGAGCTATAACAGAATTGGTTAGTTATGATGGAAATGGAGAAAGCGAGTCACCTGAAGTTATCAAATACAGAAGACTCCAATGTTGCCATGTAGAAGATAAGGCACTGTTTTCCCGAGCTTACTTTGAGCTTCATTATAACTGATTTCCGAGAAAATAGGATCTAGTGCTCCTTTGCTCTGGGAGAATTGACATTCCTCAGAGGAAAAATAACCCACAGAATTTCTGTTAAATTTCTCAAGCTAAAACTTCCTACCTTCTTGGCCAATATGAACCCAACTCCCTTTTAGCAATTTTCAATTAGGCCCAGATGTCTTCCTGCTTTTTTAATTTCTACCCTTCAGCTAACAGGTCCTGAACCAGGGTGGATAACTTCACTCACCAGAGGACCTCCATTGGTCAGGTCGACCATGGATATTGTGTCCTAATTGTCTATGTGATATGCAAGCCAGTGTACAAGCCAGGGCAGTATGCCTTGGACAGCAAGAAGTTGCCTATGCAACAGGTTCCCCCGTCCACTGATCAATCCACAGGAATGGGAGACCGATAAAGTTCGTCACCAGCGGTGACACAGGAGTTGCAAGCCAGCATTGAACTCAAGGTAAGACAGCCTTAGGGACTCCAGCTCCGGTCTTTTCCTCGGGAATTCCTCCTGAAACCTTCCCCCTGCGTGGGTATACCAGCAAGACAGCAGAGCTTTGAAATCAGAGTTTTCCTTCTCCTTGTTGAGCTGCCAACCATGGTTGATGAGCTCTATCTGTTCAAAGTGGTTGGTTTTAAGATGCCCGTAATCTGCCTTTGCCTTTTCCCCATCAGTACAAACAGTTCCATTGGTCTTCGTAGCTAAACCCCATGTGAAGGCCAGGAGCTAGACTTGGTTGTCAGAGGCTATTTGAGGTGCATGCCATTGGAGAATTTAATAGGTAGTGGGAGCTTGTCCCCATTGCCATCCCCAGCTATAACAACCTTAAAGAACCACCAGAACACAGAACTTCAACAACCTACAAACTCACTTTCAAGGGCTTTCAGTGTCGAGCGCGCACTTTAAAAGGCAGGACTTCTTGTCAGAGTGGGCAGCGGAGTCCGTGGAAGCAGAGTCCTGGGCTTTGGCTAAGTTGGAGTCCGTGGAAGCAGAGTCCTGGGCTTTGGCTAAGTTGGAGTCCGTGGAAGCAGAGTCCTGGGCTTTGGCTATGTGGGCTTTGGCGTAAGGGGACTTCGGTAAGCCTGTGTGATTGCTCCTGAGGGGAAGAAGGTAAGGTTGCTAGGTGCTTTTTAGACTTATTCTATTAATTCAGTTCAGGTATGGGGGAGACAGTCAGAGCAGTGGTGTGCTCCGTATGCAGTATGTGGGAAGTCAGGGTCAACACAGTTGTCCCTGATGACCACACCTGTAAAAGGTGCGTCCAGCTGCAGCTCCTATCAGACCGAGTTAGGGAGTTGGAGCTGGAGCTGGATGAACTACGGATCATTCGGGAGGCAGAGACAGAGATAGATAGGAGTTATCAGGAGGTAGTCACACCAAAAAACCAAGAAGTAGGCAGATGGGTGATGGTCCAGAGAGGCAGGGGGAGCAGGCAGAGAGAGCAGAGCACCCCTGCGGCCATTCCCATTAACAATAAGTATACCGTACTGGATACTGTTGATGGGGATGACCTATCTGGCACAGAGGTTGAACCCTCAACTAGAAAGGGGAGGAGGGAAGAGAAGAGAGCGATAGTTTTAGGGGATTCTATAGTTAGGGGGGCAGATAGGAGATTTTGTGGGGCAGATCAGGAGTCTCGGATGGTATGTTGCCTCCCTGGTGCCAGGGTCCGGGATATCTCAGATCGGGTGCAGGCTATTCTTGAGAACGAGGGCATGAACCCAGATGTAGTGGTCCATGTAGGGACCAACGCTGTAGGTAAGGTGAGTGAGGGGGTCCTGCTTAGAGAGTTCAGGGAGTTAGGAGTGAAGCTGAAAGGCAGGACCTCCAGGGTGACAATCTCGGGATAGCTACCTGTGCCACGTGCAGAATAGAGTGAGGCGAAGAATAGAATGATTATGTACATTAATACGAGGCTGAGAGCATGGTGCAGGAAGGAAGGGTTCAGGTTTTTGGATAATTGGTCTTTGTTCCAGGGACATTGGGATCTGTTTCGAAGGGACGGTCTACATCTGAACCGGAGGGTACTAACATTCTTGCAGGAGTGTTTGCCAGTGCTGCTCGGGGGGGTTTAAACTAGATGTGCAGGGGGCAGGGATCCAGATCCAGAGGGTTGGTCAGAAGGAGCATGGGGTTAAATGTGTATAAGGTTTGGGTGATCTTGAGAAGGTCATCAAAATTCAGGGTGCAATTAGCCCGATGGAAGTTCAAGGAGCTGGGTTAGGTACAGTAGACAGTGTTTTAAGCAAAGAGAGGAGGAATGAGCTAAGAATTCTATACTTGAATGTGTGTAGTGTCAGAAATAAGACAGATGAGCTTGAAGCTCAGATGAAAATGGGGAACTACGATATTGTTGGGATAACGGAGACATGGCTGCAAGGGGATCAGGCCTGGGAATTGAGTGTACCAGGGTATACGTGCTATCGTAGAGACAGAAATATGGGAAGAGGGGGTGGGGTGGCCCTGTTGGTGAGGAATGAAATTCAGTCCTTAGCAAGAGGTGACTTGGGAACAGGGGAAGTAGAGTCTGTGTGGATTGAGCTGAAGAACAGTAAGGGTAAAAAGACCCTAATGGGTGTTGTGTACAGGCCCCCAAACAGTAGCGTTTGGGAGTTAACATTGGCATGTGCTAAAGGTAATGTAGTCGTTATGGGAGATTTCAACATGCAGGTGAACTGGGAGAATCAGGTAGGTGCTGGACCCCAGGATAGGGAGTTTGTGGAGTGTCTAAGGGATGTGCTTTTGGAACAGCTTGTGCTTGAGCCAACCAGGAACGAGGCTATTATGGACTTGGTGATGTGTAATGAACAGGAATTGATAAGTGATCTTGAAGTAAAGGAGCCATTAGGAAGTAGTGATCATAACATGATAAGTTTTTATCTACAATTTGAGAGGGATAAGGGCAGATCAGAGGTGTCAGTGTTGCAATTAAATAAAGGAGACTACGGAGCCATGAGGGAAGAGCTGGCCAAAGTTAAATGGGTGGATGCCCTGGCAGGAAAGACAGTGGATCAGCAGTGGCAGATATTCTTGTGCATAATACAAAAGATGCAAAAGCAGTTCATTCCAATGAGAAGGAAGGATTCAAAGAGAGGGAAGGGGCCACAGTGGTTGACAAAGGAAGTCAGAGATTGTATAGCATTAAAGAAAAAGAAGTATGACAGGGCTAAGATGAGTGGGAATACAGATGACTGGGAAAGTTTTAAGGAACAGCAGATCTTAACTAAAAAAGCAATACGGAGAGAAAAAATCAGGTATGAGCTTAGTCTAGCCAGGAATATAAAAGGGGATAGCAAAAGCTTTTTTAGCTATGTGAAGAGAAAGAAGATAGTTAAGAACAATGTTGGCCCCTTGAAGAATGAATTGGGAGAAATTGTTTTTGGAAACAGGGAAATGGCAACAGAATTTAATGCGTACTTTAGATCTGTCTTCACCAGGGAGGACACAAGCAATCTCCCAGATGTATGGATGGGCCAGGGTCATAAGATATCAGAGGAATTGAGACAGATTGACATTAGGAAAGAAACTGTGATGAGTAGACTGGTAGGACTGAAGGCTAATAAATCCCCGGGTCCAGATGGTCTGCATCCGAGGGTTCTAAAAGAGGTGGCTCAGGAAATTGCGGATGCATTAGTAATCATTTTCCAATGTTCCTTAGATATAGGATCAGTTCCTGAAGATTGGAGAGTGGCTAATGTTATCCCACTTTTCAAGAAGGGAGGGAAGGAGAAAACGGAGAACTATCGCCCCGTTAGCCTAACGTCAGTCGTGGGGAAGATGCTTGAGTCCATTATTAAGGACGAAATAGTGGCACATCTTGATGGCAATAATAGGATTAGGCCGAGCCAGCATGGATTTACCAAGGGCAAATCATGCTTGACTAATCTGTTGGAGTTTTTTGAGGGTGTAACAAGGATGTTAGACGAGGGTAAGCCAGTGGATGTTGTGTACCTAGATTTTCAGAAGGCATTCGATAAGGTGCCACATAGGAGATTGGTGAGTAAAATCAGAGCTCATGGCATTGGGGGCAGGGTTTCAACATGGATAAAAAACTGTTTGGCAGATAGAAAGCAAAGGGTAGCAGTGAATGGGTGTTTCTCGGACTGGCTGGAGGTGACTAGTTGGGTACCACAGGGCTCTGTATTGGGACCACAGCTCTTTACGATTTATGTCAATGATTTAGATGAGGGCATTGAAAACTATATCAGCAAGTTTGCTGATGATACTAAACTGGGTGGCAGTGTGACGTGCGAAGAGGACGTTAGGAGAATACAGGGAGACTTGGATAGGCTGAGTGAGTGGGCAGATACTTGGCAGATGTCATTCAATGTGAATAAATGTGAAGTTATCCACTTTGGAAGCAGGAACAAGAGGGCAGAGTATTGTCTGAACAGTGTAGAGTTAGGTAAGGGAGAAATGCAAAGAGACCTAGGAGTCATAGTTCACCAGTCAATGAAGGTGATTGAGCAAGTGCAACAGGCAGTGAAGAGGACAAATGGAATGTTGGCCTTTGTTACAAGGGGAATTGAATACAAGAGCAAGGATGTCCTTTTGCATTTGTACAGGGCCCTGGTGAGACCACACCTGGAATATTGTGTACAGTTTTGGTCTCCAGGTTTAAGGAAGGACATTCTGGCAATTGAGGAAGTGCAGCGTAAATTCACTAGGTTGATTCCTGGGATGGCAGGGCTGTCTTACGCAGAGAGATTGGAGAGATTGGGCTTGTACACGCTGGAATTGAGGAGATTGAGAGGGGATCTGATTGAAATGTTTAAGATAATTAAAGGATTTGATAGGATTGAGGCAGGAAATATGTTCCAGATGTTGGGAGAGTCTAGTACCAGAGGGCATGGATTGAGAATAAGAGGTCAGTTATTTAAAACAGAGTTGAGGAAGAGCTTCTTCTCCCAGAGAGTTGTGCAGGTGTGGAATGCACTACCTCGGAAGACGGTGGAGGCCAATTCTCTGGATGCTTTCAAGAAGGAGCTAGATAGATATCTGATGGATAGGGGAATCAAGGGATATGGGGACAAGGCAGGGACTGGGTATTGATAGTGAATGATCAGCCATGATCTCAGAATGGCGGTGCAGACTTGAGGGGCCGAATGGTCTACTTCTGCACCTATTGTCTATTGTCTATTGGCTCTGTGGGGTATGTTGGCCTTCGGGAAAGAAGCTGATGCTCATTTGCTTATCCTTTCAGTAGATTTGGAGGGTTTTATGAAGACAATGAAAACAGAATCCTCCCGATGTTTTGAGATACCTCTTGTGGTGCACCAGGAGATAAATATTACTGCTGCCAAATAGACCATGAGCTTTGTGCAGGGTTCAACCTACCTACCATTTCTTCTAACAGCCAGGGACTGGGAGCAGTCTGCAAGCATCCCCATGCTTCTGGTGCCAACATTGCGTGCCCTCAACTCACTCATCTTTGGACTGTGGGAAGAAACTGGAGCACCCAGAGGAAACCCATGTGGTCATGTGTAGAATGTACAAACTCCTTACAGACAGTGGAGGGTAAGGAACCCCAATTGATGGTCACTGTCGCTATAAAGCTTTGCGCTGTTACGTTACTATGCCACAATGCTGTACTTCATTTCCAATAAGCTTGCTCTTGCTCTGAAACTCATTCAGCGACCTTTATTAATCACATGCCGTTCCTGCAAACTGGCTGTTTGCAAATTGTCTCCAAGGAAGTTCCGATTTTGATGCATCTCTGTGCTTCAGAATGAACGAGGTGGGAGTAACTAAAAAGTGGAGGCCACACAGGCTGAAAGATTTCTCACTTGTTCTATAAATGAGAATCAGACCCGACTGAAGTGCAGTATTGCAGCCAGACAGCATTGCTCTAATGATGTAGCTTTGGCTGACACCTTTGTGCACCATGTTCGGGTCTGCAGTGAAGCTGCAGACTTTATGACTTTATGATTATGACTTTGGTTAAAGTCATAATTTCCAAGCTACATGGAGGAGATAGCTGGAACTGACTTGAATAATGACTTTCCTGGTCACTGGCGGCATTGAAACCCCTCCATCATTACCCCATTAGATTTGTCTCTATTCTTGAAGGAAATCACCGTTATGAGGACCCTGAGATCCATTAGTAGATACTGCTCCTCCCAGACATTGGAGATGAAGGTGTGAATTTCTGATTTGAAGTTGTTCTCCATTATGTCTTGGCGTTTCAGCAGACAATACACATTCATCCATTAAGCAGAGGAATTTCTCCCACATGACTCTCATAAATAATTTGTTAAGGTGTCTTGCACAAAACATTTGGCTAATGTGTAGACTCCTGAGACTCAGTAAAGGCAGAAGTGTTTTGTTGAAGGATAAATTAACCAGACAAGGGATGGCAGACAGCTACAATGAATCTGACTGGGCAACTGTGACTGCCTAAATTGGACAGGAATCTGTTCAAACAATCTATCTCAGACTGGGATATCAAAGGGTGAGTGTCAAGGTACAAGAATTGTCAAAGGTGTAAGGTGGTAAAATTCAGGAAAATGAGTAGTCAGAGTTAATAAAGGCAAGGAGTTGTATATGTTAGATAACTTACTGCTCATTACACCCCTTAGTGCAGCAATGTAAGTCCTCCATCTCTGGTGGTGTTCAGGGCTTCCTTTATCATGTCAGTAGCTTCCTCATGGTTTTCACTACTGTCAGTCATGCAAGTCTCAGGTGGAGATTCAGGAATACTGTCACACTCTGACGTAGAAGAATTCTTCGTTGCTGTTTCTGTAACAATTTTGTTTTACCAGTCAGAGTTGTTAGCCCTGAGCTGAACCCCTGAACCAGGAGGACGAGAGGACCACTCTTAGTCTGGCCTCTACCCTTTGACCTGTTTGGCATGTGTGACCCTACCAAGAGCCAAAGCATAAAGCCCTGACTCCAGCCAACATAGCTCCCCAGGTCATTGAGGCACACAAGCCTCCAAATCCAATGATAAGATTGTGGTCCTCTTGAAGGACATGTTAGATAAGTTAATTGATGAAACCACACTTTAGATAGTGCAAGGTAAATGACATTGCAAGGGAAGTGCCTCAGGGAATGGTCTGGGTAAGATAGTTGTCCTTCCAAAGCACCATGAGAGAAACTAGCAGCTGGTTCAAAGTGTTGTATCATCAGAAAGAAAAAAAAGAATAAAAAATTCCATGGAAATATTATTGACGGGATGGGTTATTAACGAGACCTCATGCTGAAGATTCCATCCAGCTGAGATTGGTAGATGTCCAAAAGGATGTGGATAGAAAGAGAAGGGCTAGAGATTGTATGGTGACTATATTTTTTTTGAGCAAAGTGGAGTGATTGAGGGAGATAAGTGTTTTCTTAGTTCAGAGAGGCAAGGAATATTGGCAAGATGAAGCTGATATAGAATTACTCTAATTGTTAATGCAATTAAAGAGCTCAATAATGGCAATGTTGAGAGATATTTTGTGCTAAGAGAGGACAGAAGGATTGAAGGGCAGAATTATTAATGGTTTGCATGAAAAAAGGATGATAACAAAGTTGATTGCCAAGATGGATAAGTTAATGTCAGCCCAAAATCCTGCGATTTTCTGGACACGGTTATGGAATGTCAGTCCTGATGCAGGGTCCTGGCTCCTGGAGCATAGATCCTTCATTCCTTTCCATAGGTGCTGCCTAAACTGCTGAGTTCCTCCAGCATTTTGTGCTTTACTATAGAATTGCAGACTTTAGTCTGGTCTGACAATAGGAACTGTTATAAATCATTCACACAGAACTTTTGTGAATGAATCAAATTTGTACCAAATAAAACAAATCAGAATTTTGATATTGTAAGTGTTTGAATGACCAAACAAGAAAGATCATGTTTGTGCACCAATGCAACATTTCCATCAGATCTCTTCCCAGGACCTTTTCATCTCTGTAAAACGTGACCTTTTAAAACTTCTGGTTTAGTTTAAGATTAAGTTATAATTTTGGAGCTAAAGGGAAAGAAATCTACAACAGCTAAAGATAAAAAATATAAATAGGATATTGGAGTGTACAGCAAGTCCTGGCAACTGAAAAAAATTATGAGTTTTATTTTTAAATAGTGTATTTAATTAAAATTAGAAATTGGAGTATCTAGGGTCTCTCTAATGAGACTAACTGTGGAGACAGGAGACAGCAATAATTTCAATTATGTCACAGCTTTAATATGTTTTAAAGTACTTCCCTGGTGTGTTTAACGAACTGATTTTGATGCAAAGTCATATAAAGAGATATTAAACAAAGATATAGTGTTGAAAGGCATGTCGTAAAGGAGGAATGCAGGAATGATAAAACTTGGGGTGCAGATAGTTGAAGATATGACCATGGTGGCAGAGTGAACTAAACAGGATTGATCCAGAAGCCAATATGAACCGGATACATTTGAGATAGTTTTAGATCTGAATAGTTGGAGCAAGGGAGGAATTCGTCAACAGGAAAGAGAATTTTGAAATTAAAGTGTCATTTATCCAGGATCTTAATAGAGGTCACCAAGTGCTGGTGGTAGAAATTAGGATAAAGACACACAAGACTGCAGAGGCACCAAGAACAACGAACGAGCTGTTGGAAGAACTCAGAGGGCCAGGCAGCATCTGTGGAGGGAGATGGATAGTTGATATTTTGGGTTGTGGCTCTTCATCTGGACTGAAAGCTGGAGGGAATAGCCAGTACAGAAATGTGAGTGCAAGGGGTAGATCATGATCTGGCAAGCAATAGGTGGAACCAGATGAGGACAGATGATAGACAGATTGAAGAGGGAAGAATGGAAATAATGACAGAGTTTCGGATAGGTGCAGGCAACAGAGGGCCGCAGATTGGGGGAGGAGGTGTGGAAATCTGATAGGAAAGGAAAATGGAGCATGGAACCAAATAAGAGAGGTGAGTTGGCAGATGTCTCCTTTGGAGTACTTTAAGGCCATTGGTTTAGGGTGAGGGGGAGAGATTTAATAGAAACCTAAGGGTCTACTTTCCACACAGAAAGCGATCTGTTTATGGAAATGAGCTGTCAGGGTAAGTGGTTGGGGCAGGTACATTAACAACATTTAAAAGACTCTTGCACTGGTACATTGATAGGAAAGGTTTTGAGGGATATGGGCCAAGCATTTGTAAATGGATAAGCTTACTTGGGTATCTTGGCCAGTATAAATGAGTTGAGCTGAAGGTCTCTATGTCTCTAATCATTTCAGCTTAATTTCCAGTTCTGAGCAAGTTGGTCTTGGTATTTAATCCAGACTTTAGTTAACCTGCATTCAACTGAAACACTTTCCTCAGAATCAGAATCAGGTTTATTTTCACTGACATACTGTATGTCATAAAAATTGTTGAATTTTGACAGCAGTACAGTGCAAAACATACAGAAATTACTAAGTTACAATAAAAAATAAGATAAATAAATTGTACCAAAGAGGAATAGTGAGGTGTTCATGAGTTCATGGACCACATATAAAATAGCAAGTAAACATACAACTTCACAAAAATATATATAGGCCAAGCTCCTGAGCAACATGTCCTGTAAATTGATAGTAGAGTACATGGGTGTTATTGGCAAGAACAAGCAGTTCTTAGTAGTCTGCAGATAAACGTACACATGCACACACAAAATCCAGCTTGTCCTTCCACTGAGTAAGTACTGACGGTAGAGTCCAGCCCCCAACCCAGTACCGACACCACGCTACACTGCCTTCAGCATCTCCACTCCTGGACTGGTGCAACAGGCAAGTCTGCGGCTTGAGGCCTAGTCCTTGTTACAACTGAGACAACGTAGCTCCCCCACCATCTGTCTTTGCAATAAACAAGGGAAATGGATTTGCAGCATTTGACATTACCAATGTCCAACAGGGTGTTATGATCACAAGAGTAACAACGAAGACAATCACAAGCTGTTAGACTGCACACCGCTTTCACACATCAACTCTGATGCCTTTCTGTAGCAGGCAGTAAAATGGTCCACGCCAAGTCCACCTCCTCCAGCTTATTAATCAACGAGTATGAGTTATTTCCCCTGGTAGGAGAGTCTAGGACAAGAGGGCATGACTTCAAGATTGAAGGACATCCATTTAGATGCAGAGAAATTACATTAGTCAAAGGGTGGTAAATCTGTGGAATTTGTCGCCACGAGTGGCTGTGGAGGCCAAGTCATTGGGTGCATTTAAGGCAGAGATAGATAGGTTCTTGATTAGCCAGGACATTAAAGGGTATGGGGAGAAGGCAAGGGAGTGGGAATGACTGGAAGAATTGGATCAACCCATGTTTGAATGGTGGAGAAGCCTAGATGGGCTGAATGGCCTACTTCTACTCCTATGTCATATGGTCTTATGGAGTAGCTTGCTGATGGGGTAGACCTGCAGTACCTGAAGTTCTTAATGTCTAGCATTGTCTTGAGATCAAAAAAAGGAAATTTATAAAAGACAAAAGGACCTTTGATTGGGCCAAGAGGCTGCTGTGTCTGAACACACCACTATCCTACCAGAAAAGTTAAATTTGGAAAGAGTTGATGAGAATGAGGGGAGAATAAGACGGTGTTAATTTGTGATTTATAGAAACTGCCAGCATGGACTTGATGGGGCAAAGTGCTTTTTGTGTATGGGTGATGTGTATGACTCTATGATGGAGGTAGTGGTGAATTTGATGCAATCAATACTTTTTGTCTGTTTTTCTTCCCATGTGGCTATGAAGGTAATTTTTGAAAAACATGTCAGCTGCTTATTTTGTGATAAATCACTTTTGTTGCTGAAGGAAGGAGATAGACCCAGTGGCCACATTATTAGGTACCTCCTGTATCTACTAAAGAGGCCAGTGAGTGTATGTTTGTGGTCTTCTGTTGCTGTAGCCCATCCACTTCAAGTCTAGATGTGTTGTGCATTCAGAGATACTTTTCTGCACACCACTGTATTTGAGTTACTGTTGCCTTCCTGTCAGCTTGAATTAATCTGCCCATTCTCCTCTGACCTCTCTCATCAACAAGGCAATTTCACTCACAGAAATGCTGTTCACTGGACGTTTTTCTGTTTTTCACACCATTCTCTGTAAACCCTAGAGAATGCTGTGCATGAAAATCACAGGAAATCAGCAGTTTCTGAGATAGTCAAACCACCCCGTCTGGCACCAACAGTCATTCCACGGTCATAGTCACTTAGATCACATTTCTTCCCCATCCTGCTATTTGGACTGAACAAAAAGTGAACCTCTTAACCATGTCTGCATGCTTTTATGCATTGAGTTGCTGGGACAAGATTCATTGATTAGATATTTACATTAACAAGCAGATGTACAGGTGTATCTAATAAGTGAGTGTATATGTCAGGGATACTAAGGTTTGGCATACTTAATCTCTCTATTTGGTGCTCAAAGTAACTCGGAAGAGAATTTACTGCTAAAGTGAGTTGAACTGAAAAAAATCTCGTTACCAAAGGGCTGAGGCAGGATTATCAATCAGTGAAGAAATAGATACAGTTTTCACATTGTGATCAAAAGGGACAAGAACAAACCAGATCAGTGGTGAATCAGCCCAGCTTCTTGTGTACAGGACAGGACTTGATCATCTGCACATGTGAAAAACAAAACAGTGGGATTCCTGATGGATTCAATGGGTCATACTCCACAAGCGGTGTGATATTGTAAAGGGTTTTCTGTTCTTTGTGTTATCCTGAGCTAACCTGGAACACAAGAGAATTGAAGTTGATGAGAAACAGACAGTGAAGTTGAATAAAGACCATGATCAGATCAGGGTGATTTTATTGAATGTCAGAGTAGGCCTGAGGGGGCCATGTGTTCATCTCCTGCCATCTTGTGTTCTTATGTAACTTACAGCAAGTTGGAAGAGACTGGGATGAGCAGACAGAACTGTGGCCCCCATTTTTTCCATTTCTCCTTTGCCAGTGAGCAAGCAGATCCCCACAATATTCTACACTCAGGTATAAGACCTGCCAAGTGCATCTAAAATGTTTTTCATTTCAGCTGCTTAGCATTTGCACTTCTCTTTCATTAGTGTCATTACAAATGGCTCTTCTCCACCTCCCATCGTTGACTCTTGTCCTATTCCCTTTATGTTCTCAGTCTCTTCTTCAACTCTCAGATGTCATTACATGAGGTAAATGAGATTATTTATAAATCTCTTTCCAGAGAAGAGCTCAAATAAATTCAGTTAACAGTTTGGTTGCAGTTCTGAAGAAGGGTTGCATCACTGAAAAGGCTGCATTTTTGCTGAGATTTTAAACCAGCCTTTGGAACACTCTTTTCTTTCTTCCACGCTTTCTTACTCTTTCTCTGTCACTTATTGTCTCTCAACTATTTTTTCCAACTTTTCTGTTCGCATTTTCTTTCTTTCTCTCACTATTTCTCCTGGTCTCTCCATTTATTTCTGTCCTTTTCCACACTTCCCTTTCTATTTCTTTCTCTATTTCCTTTCTCCTTCTCATCTTCTATCTCCCTCCTTCCCTCCCTCACTCCCCCCCAAAGCTCAAAGTAAATTTATTATTCCAGGACATTTATGTTACCATACTCAAGCCTCAGCCATTCACAGTAAGTAAAAAACAGAAGAAAATCGAATCAATGAGAAACCTCACACACAAGATAGACAAGCAACCAATGTGCAAAATTCATCAAAGTGTAAAAGTACAAAAAGAAACAAAGGAAACTAAATAATAATAATAAAGAAATAAGTAATAAATTTCAAGCACGAGATGAAGAATGTGTTCATAAACTGCGGGAACAGTTAAGTGATGGGGCAAGTGAAGGTGAGTAAAGTTGACTGCCCTGATGAAGGGTCCCAGCCCAAAACGTCGACAGAGCTTCTCCCTATAGATGCTGCCTGGCCTGCTGTGTTCCACTGGCATTTTGTATGTGTTGCTTGAGTGAAGTTATCCTGTTTCATTCAAGACCTTGGTGTTTGAGGGGTAATAACTGTTCCTGAACCTGATAGCATGAGTCCTAAGGCTCCTGTACCTTCTTCCTAATGGCAGCAGCAAGAAGAGAGCATGGCCTGAGTGATGCAGATCTCTGATGATGGATGCTGCTTTCCTGTGACAGCATTCCATGTAGATGTGCTCAGTGACGGAAAGGGCTTTACCCATGATGAACTGGGCTGTCTGTACTACTTTCTGTAGGCTTTTCCATTCAAGGGTACTGGTGTTTCCATACCAGACCGTAATGCAACCAGTCAATATACTCTACAATGCTCATCTGTAGAAGTTTGTCAAAGTTTTAGATGATGACAAATCTTCACAAACATCTAAAAAAGTGGAGGTGCTGTCGTATTTTCCTTGTAATGGTACTTACCTGTGCCCTGGAAGAGATCCTCTGAAATTATACTACCAAGGAATTTAAAGTTGCTGACCCACTGCACCTCTGATTCCCTAATGAAGACTGGCTCATGGACCTCTGTTTTCTTCCTCCTGAAGTTAATAACCTGCTCCTTTGCCTTGCTGACATACTCTTTCTCTCTCTCACTCTCTTACTCTTTCTCTTCTCTCTCTTGTTCTCATTCTCTCTCTGTTCCGTTTTTCTTTCTTCCCTTCCATTTTCATCGCTGTTTTCCCCAGGGTCCCGCCTACGGTTTGCTAATATTGTAAACACTAATTTATTTCCACGTTTATGTGCACGCAGCTAGTTAATTATGTTGTTGCTGTAAAATGTTGTCATTATCTATCACAAAAACAAAGAAGTTCCCATTAAAGGGGTACTACATCAAGGAAAAAAATGTTTGGCAAATGTGGGAGTAACATTAACTGTGTAATTTTAATCCTGATGCTGTGTACAAAAGAGGAGATGATGTAAATAATGTAATGCATTTGTAAAGAGTAAGAAGGTTTGATAAGAGCTTGCTTTGCAGATAATGGCATCTCAACACATGATAGCAACACTAAAGGTTGCAAAATGTTCCCTTGTCCTGACTGATTCATTGCAGAATATTCAAGAAGTATTTGAGCAGAGGGTTATATGACAGCTGTGTATAACTGTTCAGTTACCTTAAGTGTTTGGTATTTGCATTTTACCCTTGTTGAATGTAAATTTGATATGAGTCTCCTTGCTGAATGAGCATAGAACTGATTGCTAACTGCCTCTGCTCCATTTGGGTGAATTGGAACCAATTAGACCTTTATCACAGACTCAAAATGCCGGAGGAACTCAGCAGGTATGGAAATGAATAAGCAGTCCTGATGAAGGGTCTCAGCCCGAAAAGTCAACTGTTTATTTCTTTCTATAGGTTCTGCTTGACCTATTGAATTCCTCCAGCATTTGGTCTGTGCCGCTATAGATTAACTTTCAAGGACTGTACAACTTGAGTTCTCCATATTATTTGTACTTTTTTTGTATTTGCACAGTTTGTCTTATCTTGCACATTGGTTGCTTGTCAGTCTTTGTGCGTAGTTTTTCATTGATTCCCTTGTACTTCTCTGTTATACTGTGAATGCCTGCTTGAAAGTGAATCTCAGGGTAGCATATGGTGGCATAAAAGGTCTCACTGCAAAATGTCATGGATGCTGCCTGACCTGCTGAGTTCCTCCTGCATTTTTTGTGTTGCTCTGGCTTTCTAGCATCTGCAGAACCTCTTTCATTTATCACCCATTCCCACATTTTTGTTTTGTTTTTTTAACTCTCTTAGACTTCGGTTATAATAAATAATCGAGGTTCAGAGGAGGGAAAGCTTTAGATGGACATTTGGGTAATGAAATGAAGACAGTGAACTGTGAGGATGTTTAAGGTATGTGAGAATAAAATGGATGTAAATACAAAGCAATACACTAAAACCACCAGGGATATGACCATAATGCCATAAGTCAAAGGAGCAGAATTAGTCCACTCAGACTATCAAGTCTGCTCTGTCATTCCATCATGACTGATTTAGTTTCCTTCTCAGCCTCATTCTCCTGCCTTCTCCTCCGAACCTTACTAATCAGGAACCTATCAAACTCCGCTTTAAATGTACCCATTAAATTGGCCTCCACAGCCATCTGAGGCAATGAATTTGATGGATTCGCCACCATATGGCTAAGCAAATTCTTCCTCAGCTCTGTTCTAAATGGATGTACTTCTATTCTAAGACTGTGCCCTCTGGTCCTAGACTCCCCCACTATTGGAACTATCTTCTCCACATCCACTGTAACTAGACCTTTCAGATTTATGCACCATCAGATCTGACTAAGGACTGTGCTTCAGGGCAGTAGAAAGACTGTGGAGACTAAGATTGAACATTTGCGAGACTGATTGCTGTTTGCCTTTCCATTGCAGACTGAGTTATATTGACTTACAGAACAGTTCAAGTTCATTGTCATTGTCATACCAGCCCAAGGTGTAAATGCCAAGAAACTTAGCCTTCTACTGCAGCAAATTCTAAATCAAGTCTGTTGTCATACGTACAAGTACACGTCTGCATAGGTGAAACAGAAAACGTACTTGTAGCAGCGCCATGGGCACGTAACATCACATAAACAGCATTCACAGGAAAAACAGAAATTAAACAAATAATACACAAGCTTTACATAAAAGAACACAATTAGATTTTAAAAAAATCCATGTCCATTTTAGTGCAAAGTGGTGATAGAGTTGCTGAGATGTTGTGATGTGGGTTGTGTTGATTGGTTCAAACCACCAAATGGCTGAAGGGAAATCAAAATCGGGTTTATTATCAATGACATACATTGTGAAATTTCTTGTTGTGCAGTGGAATGCATAAAAATACTATAAATTACAATAAAAACAGGTATATCACTGTATAGGTCAAATTAATAATGCAAAAAGAGAGCAAAAATAGTGAAGTAGCATCCACAGGTTCACTCTCCGTTCAGAAATCTGATGGCGGAGGAAAGGAAGATGTTTCTGAAACTGTAGCTACACGCATCTGCTCTTGAACATCGTGGTGTGGGACTTGCGGATCCTGTAGCTCCTGCGTGACTGCAGCTGTGAGAAGAGAAGAGTGGACGTGGAGCCGTGGAAGCTTAGTGCTTAACGCGATGCTATTACAGCTCAGGGCGGCAGAGTTCCGAGTTCAGTTCCGGCACCCTCTATAAGGAGTTTGCATGTCTTCGTCGTGAATGTTTGCGTTTTCTCCAGTTCCCTCCCACAATCCAGAGACGTGCCAGTTAGTTGGTTAATTGCATTGTAATTGTAAATTGCCTTGTGATTAGGCTTGAGCTAAATCGATGAGTTGCTGGATGGTGCAGCTTTTTGGGCTAGAAGGGCCTGTCCCATGCTGTGTCTCTAAGTGAAAGAATAAGTGTCCAAGCTGATGGGGATCTTTGATGCAGGATGGTGCTTTTTGAAGCAGCAACTCCTGCAAATACTACCGATGGTGGGGAGGGATGTGTTGGGCAGAGTCCACTGCATCCAGCAGCTTGTTCCCTACACATTCAAATTGCCTCTCGAGGTCATGGTGCAACCAGTCAGGAAACCATCAACAGTACATCTGCAGAAGTTTGTTAGAGTACAAGGATGAAAAGTGCACTTTTGTGATTGCATCACAGAACTGCATATTACAAACATGACAACATAAATTGCATAAACTTAACAAATTAAAGTAAATTCTGCATGACTTTGTTGCAAGGACATGGCTGGGGATGAACCCAGGTGCAGGACACAGACACTGAGGCAGAGTCGTTAGGTGTTAGCACCACCGCAAGTGGAGAGCCAGTATCTCAGAGAGTCTTTATACAGAGATAAGGTTCACATGGAGAATCCAGGAGACGATGCGGAACTCAGAACTGACAGTCCTAAATATCCATGAAACAAGGTTACTCAGACATGAGTTGACCGCTGAACTGGCAGTTCCTTGCTGTGTTTCCAGGGTTTTTATCCTGCAGTTACTGATGGGAAGCAGGTGAGCGTAATTCACTGAACCAGGAACAATTGGAAATCAGACAAGGGAGTTAGGGCCCAATTAGAGAGGTAATGAGGAATTGTCAGACAGGACCATGACAGACCTTACATGATAAATAAATATATCAGTGAAAGTTGAGGGAAATATAGTCAAACAAGTACATAGTACCTGAAGCCTAATACATGAAGGTGTTGCCCTCACTAACCAACACTCTCAAATGTGTTTAACCCTCCAACCAAAGTCACATGACACCTCTTAATTGCACAGGCAGTAGATCTGGATGCTGTGATTCGGTTATTCCAAATATTTGTGAAGTGGAAGAAGGCATTGTATGTTTTTGAGTCCTCGGAGTGAGTTCTTAAAATGACATCGCTAGCTAATAATTGAAGGCTGAGACAGATTTTTGGACTGCATGGGGAGTTGAAGACTCGGGGGAAGGGCAGGAAAGTAGACCTAAGGCCAAGGTCAGGTCAGGCCATGATCTATATGAGCGGTGGAGCAGGTCTGAGGGGTGGAGCAACCTTTCCCCATTCCTATTTCTTAAGTTTATATGTTCTTAATTATTGCAGTTATCACACTGAAGCTTAGTGTCGCTTGAGTTCCTGGGAGTTGATCTCAGTCTTGAAGCCATGGCTGCCCTATTGTGGAATGGAAGAGGATTAAATGGCAGCAGATTCCTCGAGGCACAGCGTGATAGATTGTCGGGGGCGTTAGTGTGACAGTCTTTGAGCTGTTGCACAGCTCAGTTGATTGGTAATGGAATATTAACTATCATCCTGTAAAACTGATGCATATCTTTGGTGAAAAAAAATGTGTATATGTTTTTTAAAAACAGACCTAAACGCCCCCACAGCCTCCTTCGCAGTGCTTACTCACTCTTCACATATTTGCTTCCCTTTGTCTGTGTGTCTACTTAACATATTTAATGTGCCATTCTTGTACACATTCTGTGGAGATTGTTACACATTTTCCATCCTATTCTTTTCCCTCCTTCTCCTTTCCTGGAAACAAATCCCAATACATAGATCTGGGAAAGGATGGGCGGGGTGGGGGTGGAAACTCGTGGACATTGAGTGGGAACTGGTACCTTATCAAACTGAGCACTGGGTAGACTGCTTCTGGAGTATTGTGAGCAGACCTGGGCCCTTTAATCTAAGAAAGGATGTGCTGGCATCCTCCAGAGGAGGTTCACGAGAATGATCCCAGGAATGGAAAGATTAATATACGACGAGCATTCGATGGCTCTGGGCCTGTACTTGCTAGGGCTTAGAAGAATGAAGGTTGATCTCATTGAAAACTATAGAATATTAAAAGGCCTAGATAGAGTGGGTGTGGAGAGGATGTTTCCGAAAGTGGTGGTGTTTAAGACCAGAGGGCACAGCCTCAGAATAGAAAGATGTTCCTTTAGAACAAAGATGAGGAGGAATTTCTTCAGCCAGTGGGTGTTGAATCTGTGAAGTTCATTGCCACAGATGTCTGTGGAGGCCAAGTCATTGAGTATACTTAAAGCAGATGTTGATAGCTTCTTGATTAGTCAGAGTGTCAAAGGTAATGGGGAGAAGGCAGGAGAATGGTGCCGAGAGGGATAATAAATCAGCCTAATGGCTGAGTGCTGCTCCTATGTCTTATGACATTATGGAACAATGACTTGTCACGTCCACCAGTGAGAGACACTTTTTTATTCAGGAGATGGAAATTCCCCAGGATGTTGTGCTGCATCTTATTTTCGCTTGGGCTCTGCTGCAATGATACCCTGCGTGTAGCTTCGGATGAACACAAGAAAACAGGAGCAGGAGCAGGGCATGTGGTCCCTCAAGCCTGTCCTGACCTTCATTATGATCTTGACTGATCTACCCCAGGCCTTAACTGAACCTGGTTCTTGTCGCTATCAATCTCTCAATTTTCTAAATATTTATCTACCCTCTATTTTCTTCTTCTAATTTTCAATATTTATCTACTTTTGCCTTAGATATTTCTAATGAGCTGATCCCCACAATTGCCTGGGGTAAAAACTTTCAGAGATTCACCACACACTACAAGAAGAAATTTCTCCATCCCTCAGTTTAAAAAAGTACAGCTCCTTATCTTGAAACTGCATCCTCCCACTGGAGACTCTCCCACTTGTGAAAACATCTTTGACATCTCCCACGTCTGCTTAAGATCTTCCATGTTTCAATGAGATCACTCCTCATTCTTCAAAGAATGCAGACAACCTGTTTAACCTCTCTTAATAGGGCAATCTTTTAACAGGGTGAGCTTCAGCAAGTTTAGCCAAGGTTCCACCTGGGGCCAACAAAAGGCAACTCAGGTGCTGGCAAAACCACTGGAGGAGCAGGAGTCCTCATCCTGGTTCATTCTCTTTTTTATCTCTGACTTTTTTTCACCTCTTTAATCTTCCAGATCTTTAATCTTCAGTTCTGCCCATCCACCACTTCCTCAAATACCTGGACATTAAGCTCAGGAAAACCTAACTTTCTGTCAAGCTTCATGTCTCTCCCCTCACTCTCTCTGTCTCTCTCATAGTCTCTCTTACAGTTCTTCTGTCTCATTCTCTCTCTGTCATTCTCTCTGTCTTTTTTTCTCTCTCTCAATCTCTCTCTCAGTTTATCTCATTTTCATTCACACACACACTCATTTCCTCCACTCTCTCATTCCCTCTCATTCTCTCTCTTTCTCTTTATTCAAGCCTTTCTTTCACACATCGCAACACCTACCTGTGGCTAATTTTGTTACATCATGCCTCTGTTAGGTACACTGCACGGAACAAAATGGGGGTAAATGATATAGATTGATGCTGTATTTGGAAAGAACAGAAAAGTAAAAAAAAACCTTTGTGCCATCTGTCTATTGTGTTCCTAGTTGATGATTCAGATGAGCCACTTAGACTTGGAGGCATACCTGTTGAGGTTTGATAATGTAGTCTGAATCCTTGTTGGCTGCTGGGCTGTGCTCTCTGCATTGATTCAATTCACCGCAGGCTGCCACAGGATGACTCATGTTTGCTGGCTAAAATATTCTTCTTCCATGCACCCTTCAAGCTTATATATATATAATATGTACAGTTACAATTCTACTGAACGTGTTGAACTTCTAACTCTGTTCTCTATTTAAAATTAACGCCTTCTTTCTGAGTCAGCCAAATTCTATTTTTAATCTGATATGATTAATGCACAATTCAAATGAGAGTGCAGGTATTTTGAATCAGAGACAATTGGAATGTTTAGATTATGGAATTTTATATTGGAGAGTGGTACAATATTCAATCAGGAATCGCTGGGGTTGGTATTAAAACAAGGACCCAATTATTGAGTATATTAAAAAATGCGTTCAATTAGTGAGACTAGCTGTGGAGATCATTAATGTTATTAAAGGTGATACTTAAAGGAATTATCAAAGCTAATATTATCTTCTGGATTAGAGTCATGTATCTAATAGGTTTGGAAATTACAGAGTTTCTTTTTCTCACATTAGTTCTGACTCTTATCTGTTTTTCCCATTATTCCCAAAAGTCCATATGGAGCATTTACCCACACTAGCTATTTGAACTGTGCAGGATAAGTTAAATGGACCAGGGAGCCTTTTTCCTGTCTGCCATTGTTTGTATGCTCCTGTATCCATTGGACGCTCTCCCCATAATTCACTCACTCAGCTACAGACTTTGATCTGAAACGATTGCTGTCTGAAACAGCCTCACCTCTTGTCTCCCTCTGTGCGAGTCCCTCTTCTAACCGTTGGTATCTGCTTTACTTCCAGCTTCCCTGATATATTACCTGGCGCTGACAGGCTTTCGGGGAAGTGAGAGTGCAGCAGTAATCGATCCCTTGGTAGTTGAAGGTCCTGAGGTTAGATTTCATCCTTTATTTGCTGCTGGAACAGGGGAGCGACAGCAAAGAGGTCCAGTTAAGAAATGAAACCAAAGCTGGTAAAAAAAAAAATTTCGGAAGGCAGTTAGAAGCTCGACCCGTCATTAATTCTGTTAGTGTTACTTACCTGTGTAGCTCCCCTTAATTGTAATCATACGTATTTGTGAGAATACTGAGTTTTCAATCCATGTTTCAATTTCACCACATTCATTGCTTAGGACAAGTGGTTTTTAATAATTTAATGTTTCACCCCGAGCATTACTAGCTTGTGCTAGTTTTGAACCACTTATTGTGTAAATTTTGGATGAGTTGCCTTTATGCTGTGATTTATAGTGCTTGATTTGTGCCATTGATTTATTGGTTTGTAACACTGATTCCTGGCATTTGTCCCTTCTCCCTGCCAGGCTGGGGGATTCTATTTGCAGCTGACTTTGGCACATTCCGGCCTTCGTATTCTCAACCAATTTTCATTTTTTAAAAAATTATTTTTATTTTATTTAGAGATACAGTAGTTACCTCACCCCTAATTGAACACATTTTATATATACTCAGTAATTGGGTTCTTGTTTTAAAATTAATTCCAGGTTAAATATTGTGCTTCTCTCCAATATAAAATCCCATAATCTAAAGAATGAAGGGTGACTTCAATGAAAACTATCAAATGTTGAATGACCTCAATAAAGCGGATGTGGAGAGGATGCTTCCTATGGTGGGGGAGTCGAAGACCTCAGGATATAGCCGCAAAATAGAGGGGCGTCCTTTTAGAATTGAGATGAGGAGGAGTTTCTTTAGCCAGAGAGTGGTGAATCTGTGGAATTCATTGCCACAGGTGGCTGTGGAGACCAATTCATTGGGTATATTTAAGGCAGAGGTTGATAGATTCTTAATTAGTCTGGGCATGGAAGGATATGGGGAGAAGGCAGGAGATTGGAGCTGAGAGGGAAAATGGATCAGCCATGATTCAATGGTAGAGCAGACTTGATGGGCCAAATGGCCTAATTCTGCTCCTATATCTTATGGTCTTTCTGGCCCAATGAACCCATGCCACCCAGTTACACCCATGTAACCAAGTAACCTATTAACCCGTTAGTCTTTGGAATGTGGGAGAAAACCAGATCACATGGAGGAAACCCACATAGTCAAGGGGAGAACATAGCCACTCTTTCCAGAGAGCAGAGAGAGAGTGAGGAGATGTACAGGATCAGACAAGAACATTATAAAAGAGAGATTTTATGGTGGTTTTCATGAAGAACTTTCCAGCCAGTCAGTACTTTGGAAGTGTAGTTACAGCTGTTATGTAGGAACCATGATAACCAATTTTTACACAGAAAACTCTCACAAAGAAGAGTGATTAGAGATCATGTTACCCATCTTGATGTTGATTAAGGTGTAAGTGTTCGCTATGATGCCTGGGTGGCCCCAATCTTCAATGAAAGAGTGTAATGCGATTCTTCACATTCCCCTGGGGAGGGCAAAGGCAGGAGTGCATATGGAAGGCATGAGGAGCAGACTCAATTTACCCTCTCATCTTTTTGGAAGTAAGAGTTTTGTGGACAGGCTTCTACAAGGAAACCCACATTTCCCTGAATCAGAATGGATGGTCCAATGGACTCATGTTAGTGGCCAGTGTCACCACCCCCCCCCCCCCACCGCCCCCAAACCCTACTAATTTTGCTATCTACTTCCCCCTGTATAATGAAAATTCTACACAAGCCAATATTCTATACAGCCTAAACATAGAGATTTAACACTGTGGTTGTGAATCTCCCCCCTCCTCCCTGAGTGGTTATGATCTAGAACTCACTGTCTAAAGATAAAGTGACAAGATAAGCATTATCTGTCACATATATATCGAAATATCAGTGAAATGTGTTGTTTTGCCTAAATGACCAACACAGTCTGAGATTTGCTAGAGGAAGCTGCAAGTGTTGCCATCCTTCTGATGCCAACATTGCATGTCCACAACCTACTAACTCTAACTAGTATATTTCTGAAATGTGGAAAGAAACCAGCCAGTCCAGAGGAAATCCACACGGTCACAAATTCCTTACAGAAAGTGGCAGGAATTGAACCCCGGTCTTATAGCTGGCACTGTAAGGCATTGTGCTAACTGCTATGACAGCAGGTTGCTGTCCAGGGCTGGAGTGAGAAACCCTGAAGGAGGCTGGATAGATGCCTGAGGGAGAAGAATTTACTGATTTATTCATTGGAGAACAGAAGAATGGACTCTCTATAGGATATCTCAGTATTTACAGACCCTTGTACTTCCACAAGAATAGTATTGATAAGATTACTCTGCAGTGAGTTAATTTAGATATGATGGGTAGCATAGACTTCATTGTACAGTTACAGTGTGTTGATTCAGTTTTTTTTTAATTAATGTGACTATTTCTAGTACCATTTTGAGCAATCTGTTAAAAACAATCATTACTCCCCATGAAGTACTTAGATCCAAATGGTTTGTTTACATCCTCTTCCCGATATGCCATTTAATTAGAGTTTAAAGCCATGTAAAACAAGGTATTAGGACTTAGTTATCTCAATATAAAAAACCCTTAAACTTCTTAATGAAATCTTTCAGAATTGCTACTGTATTTCCTCTTAGATTAATTGTTTTATCAGAAATTTAATCACTTTCAGTACCTTTGGTACCAAGATGACACTGGTTAATCTCGGAACCATCCTCAAGATTATTGTTAGAGCAATGCTGCATGCTGCGATTTCAGTGCATGTTTTTCCCATTGCTGGGGAGTCAAAGGAAGTGACAGTTTCTTGCCCTATCACTGGGGTGGCATGGTAGCATTGTGGTTAGCACAACACTTTACTGTACAGGTGGCCTGGATTCAATTCCCACCGTAGCCCGAAGGAGTTTGTATGTTCTCCCTGTCTGGGTGTCTTGCTTCCTCCCACATTCCAAAGATGTACTAGTTGGGAGGTTAATCGGTAATTGTAAATTGTCCTGTGATTAGACTAAGGTGAGATTGGGGGATTGCAGAGCAGTATGCCTTGAAGGGCCAGATGGTACCTCAACAGAAATAAAACAAACCCCTGTGATGCCAGATCAGAAACCACAGTCCCTCTCCCTCCATCAATTTCACATTGCCAATCAATTTATGACACCAGTAGGAGTGCTGAATATTTAGCAGTTAATGAAGCTGTATCAATTTGCCAATTCTTCTTTGAACCTTTAGTGAAGCTCATCCCTGTGGGACCTCTAACAAAGCTGGGAGGCTCCATCTCTTACTAGAGAGGTAGTTTATGAGACCCACTTTGCTTTACCATCAGGAATAGGATGAAATTTTGATTTTGTCCATTTTCTTTCCTTGTTCTTGAGCTCTACTAGTGAATAATCGAGTTGGGAACATTGTGGATCATTGTTTGCCCCTTAACAGTCATTGGGTGCAGTCTACCACCACTGAAGAACAAACGAGCAGGCAGGAAAATCATTGTGGACACTACCCACCCTGTAAACTGCCTTTTCCAAATGCTCCCTTCTGGAAAGCACTGTAGGATTGCTAAAATTTTAAAAAATTTAAATCATCTTAAATGGTTCTTCCCCCAGGCAGTTAGTCTGATCAGCTATTCTATTTAAACCCCTTCCCCACTCCACCCCCTCTATCTATGACCCCCATTCACTGCATTGCATTTTAAACACTTTACACCACTTTTTATAATGCTGTTTACATTGTAAATACATGCTGCTATTTATGTATTTATGCACATTTTATTCCTTATCCATATTTTAGCCTCAAATTTTATATTTTATATAAATAATTTTTTATTCTTCACAATTATTGCATGCTGTTTTTTGTTGCATGTCACACCATCACACCACAGCAAATTCCTACTGTAAATGTACACTCAGTGGCCATCTATTAGGATCACCTGTACATCTGCTCATTAATGCAAATATCTAATCAGCCAATCATGTGTCAGCAACTCAGTGTATAAAAACACGCAGACATGGTCAACAGATTCAGGTGCTCAGATCAAATATAAGAATGGGGAAAAATGTGATCGAAGTGACTTTAGCAGTGGAATGATTTTTGGTGCCAGATCGGATGGTTTGAGTATCTCAGATACTGCTGATCTTGTGGGATTTTCATGCACAACAGTCTCTAGAGTTTACAGAGACTGGTGTGAAAAACAAACAAAAATATTGTTGACTAGAGGTTCCATGGATGAAAGTGCCCTATTAATGAGAGAGGCCAGACTGGTTCAAGCCGACAGGAAGGTGACAGTCACTCAAATAACCACATGTTACAACAGTGGTGCGCAGAAGAGCGTCTCTAAATGCACAACATATCAAACTTTGAAGTGGATGGGCTACAGCAGCAGAAGGTCATAAACATACGCTTAGCTCTACTCTCTTGATCCTCATGATTGATTGGCTAAATTCAGCTCCAAAGCTGTATTTAAGTTAACTGAGGACACCATGGTAGTTGGCCAAATCAAAGAATCAGCATATGGGGGGTGATTGTGTGGTGCGACAACAACATCCTCTCACTGTATGTCAACAAATTTTAAGAACTGACCATTGATTACAGGCAGAAGAAACCAGAGGTCCACGAGCCAGTCCTCATTAGTGGAACAGATCTGGAGAGTATCAGTAACATTAATTATCAGTAACAGGCACATTCTCTCCACAATCTACTAAATAAGCAGCGGAGCACCCTTTCAACCAGGCTCATTCAGTTTCTGTTACAGGGGCTATTACAGAAAATCTTTCCTACCAAATGCAATAAGCATATACAACAGTTCATCTCTGTGTGACAGGAGAATGCACATCATAGTACAATAGTCCTTGCTTTATTATTTTGTACATTATTATTACACATTGGTAAATTATATATGTTATTATTCTGTGTTTTATTATTAGTTAAATTGTTATTATTTATTATTATTGTTAGATGTGTTTTTAAATGTTGCTGCTGTAATGAAATAATTTCCCACTCGAGATCAATAAAGTACTTATTATTATTATTACTGTTATTATTTCCTTGGCTTTAAGATATCTGGGGATCTGTCCTGAGACTAGCACATAAGTGACTTCTCAAAGAAGGCACAATAGTCCCTCTGTTTTCTTAGAAGTTTACATAGATATGACATGTTATCTAACAAACTGACAAGCATTTATAGATTCACAGTAGAGAGTATTCTAACTGGCTAACAGAAAAACTAATACTTAGGGACAGAAAAGGCTATAGAAAGTGTTGGATACAGCCAAGTCAATCACATTCAAAGCCCTTCCCTCCACTGTGTACACTTACATGGAGCACTAGATGAGAAGGCAGCATCCATCATCAAGGACCCCCCACCATTTGGGCTATGCCCTCTTCTCGCTACTACCATCAGAGCGGAAGTACAGGCGCCTTAGGGCCCACGTCACCAGATTCAGGAACAATTATTATGTTCCAATCATCGAATTTCTGAAGTGGCATGATAAATTCTTTCACCACAACTCTGAACTGTTTCTATGACCTACAGATTCACTTTCAAAGGCTCTGTCCAACTCATGTTCTCAGTATTCTTTTTATTTGCACGGTTTGTCTACTTTTGTGCATTGGTTGTTTTTTTCAGCTGTCTGTTTATAATATAGTTTTTCATGAAATTCTATTGTATTTCCTTTCTCCCTGTATATGCCTGCAAGAAAATTAATCTCAAGGTAGAATATAGTAATATACTGTACATATACTTCAATAATAAATTTACTTTGAACTTTGAAGTTAATTCTCAGTCTTCTTACCTTCAATTGTAACAGATCATAAACTGTTGTGGATATTCCTATGCAAGACAGTGCTGAGTTCCCTGTATTAAACAATAACTCCAATGCAAAACAATATATTGTGTACAAAGAGCCCAGCTGTCTTGAATTCTAGCTCATGATCTACTTGACCTGTCAGTAGCCACTTTCGACAAGTGATTAATCCAAAAGGGATGAGCAAACATCCCGGGCATTGACTGGATGCCAGACCTGGGCTGACTGTGAATCAATGTGATGTTCAGTTTCCTCATCTATCTTCGTGGCAGAGGCAGAGGAATTGGCTTAGCTCCATTCTCTTTCTCTTACTGTGCAAGAGAAACAAATCGAAAAGATGTGCCTGCCTGAACTTTGGAGCATTTATCACTTCGGTTCCAATGACCAGCGGAGGCATCAGGTTCAAAATCAAATTTAATATCACGGCATATGTCATGAAATTTGTTAACTTCAGATTAAATAAGTAGTGCAAAAAATAGAAATAAAAAGTAGTGAAGTAGTGTTCATGGGTTCAATGTCCATTTGGAAATCAGATAGCAGAGGGGAAGAATCTGTTCCTGAATCATTTGAGTGTGTGCCTGCACGCTTCTGTACCTCCTCTCTGATAAAGAGAAAATGGCAGGTCCTGGGTGGTGGGGATTCCTGATGACGGATGCTGCCTTTTTGCGGCACAGCTTCTTGAAGATGTCTTGGATACTACGGAGGCTAGTGCTCATGATAAACCTGACTGATTTTACAACTCTCTCAGCTTAGTTCAATCCTGTGCAGTGCCCACACCCCCATATACCAGATGGTGATGCAGCCAGTTAGAATGCTTTTTGCAGTACACCTGTAGAAATTTGCAAGTATTTTAGGTGACATACCAAATCTCCCTCAAACTCCTAATGAAATATAGCTGCTGTTGTGCCTTCACAGCAACATTTAAGGTGGTTCAGACATATGCCAAGAAAGTTGGTTTGTGATAGCAACAGAGGGCAGCACATAAAAGAATACTATAAATAACATAATGTTTAAATAAATAGTGCAAAAAAGAGAGCAAAATAGTAAGATATTGTTCATGCATTCATGGTCCGGTCGGAAATCTGATGGTGAAGGAAAAGAAGCACAGTGTGCATCTTCAGGCTCCTTTATCACCTCCTTGATAGTAGTTCTTTAAAAAAAGGCATGTCCTGGATGGTAAGGGTCCTTCATGATGGAATACACCTTCTTGAGGCATTGGCTTTTGAAGCTGTCCTTGATGGTGGGGTAGCTAGACCTGAGAAGGAGTTGGCTGCATTTACTAGGTTTTCCTGATCCTGTGCACTGGGGCCCCCATACCAGGTGGTGATTGATGCACCATCAATAACTCTGAGACGTGGGTTAAGGTAGGCTTTTATTAGCTGGAAGAAAGCACAAGCAGCAAGTGACCACCACACAACATCCTAGAGACCGAGGAAGGGTCTGTGCCTCCAATCGCCTTTATACCGGGGTCTGTGGGAGGAGCCACAGGAGCAGTCAGCGGGGTGGGGGGGGGGGTATGTCCAGACAGGTATATGTAGTTCACCACAGTGATGCCCACCAGTCAGATTGCCCTCTACGTTACATCTGTAGAAACTTGCTGAAGTCTTCGGTGACCTACCAAATCTCCTAATGAAGCATAGACTCTGGAATGTCTTCTTCATGGTTGCCTCAGCATGTTGGGCCCAGGATAGAGGCTCTGAGATGTTGACACTCGAGAATTTGAAGCTGCTCACTCTTGCCACAGCTGACCCCTCGATGAGGACTTGTGTGTGTTCTCCCAACTACCCCTCCACAATCAATCCCTTGGTCTTACTGGTGTTAGGTGCAAGGTTGCTGTTGCAAAACACTTCATCAGTCGATCTACCTCACTCCTGCCCTCGTCACCATCTGAAATTCTGAAAATGGCAGTGTTGTCATAGGTGAATTTATAGATGGTATTTGAACTGTGCTTTGCCACACAGTTATGAGTGTAGAGCCGTGAGCTAAGTACACATCTTAATAGCTAGTAGAGATGATGCCTCAAAGTTCCAGAAATGCAAGTTCAAGTTTGATCTTGGCTGATAACAGTCTGGTTTGTACACTCTTCCTGTGACAATGTGAGTTCCTTTATGTGCTCTAGTTACTTCCTACTTCCTAATGATGTACGAGTTTGTAGGTTCATTGGCCACTATAGTGTACATGAGCAATAGAATATCAGAGGAGGTGATGTGGGGAGAATAAAAAGATTAGTGTAAGTGGATGCTTTAGGGTTTACATGGACTTGTTGGTCTGAAGGGAGTTTTTCTATGTTTATTCTATTTGATTTGTTTAGAAATACAGCATGTTATCAGGCCCTTCCTGCCCAAGAAGGCCGCACTACCCAATTACACCCATGTGATGAATTAACCTGTCCGGCTCTGGACTGTGAGAGGAAACCAGAGCACTCAGAGGAAATCCAGGCAGTCATGAAGAGAATGCTGTACGGCTCAATGACCTTCCATTTGTGGTACCTTTAGCAAAGCCTGTTTTCAATTTCCTGATGGCATATGACCTCCTTACCTCTGTAATCATAACAATCCAAGATTTCTGCGTTCCTCCAATTCCAGTCATTTGATCTGTCCTGAATTTAATTGTTCCTCTATTGGTGGCTGTGCCTTCAGCTGCTAAGATTAAGAAGCAGGTACTTCCCCCTCCAAAACCTTCTGCCTCTCCTGCTTTTTTAATGAAAAATATATACCTTTTTAGCCAAACTTTATGATGCCAATTCATGAGTGGCTCTGTGTCAAGTTTTGTTCAGTCATACAGTGAAGGAAATTAGGGCATTTTATTACAGCAGAAATACCATTGTGTTCATAGTGCACTTGTAACATGGCAAATCTTCTGAAGCTGTTTTGTAGAAATGTCATCAAAATTTGTCACTGAGGTATCCAAAGTGATATGAAGAGAGCTGATCATTCAGAGTGTGACAAATCTGAGGAATTCATTGCCAGTTAGCACTGTGGAGGCCAAGTTATTGACAAGGCAGAGATTGATAGGTCTTTGATTGGTAAAGTGGTTAATGATTACAAGGAGGAGGCAGGAGAATGGAGTTGATTGGCAGAATGGACATGATGGGCTACATGATCGAATTTTGCTCCTATATCTTATAGTCTATCTTATGGCTTAGTTAGTGATTAGCAAGAAGCAGGAATTTAAGGCAGCTGTCTAAAATTAGCTCTTATCTGACCTTCAGGCCTTATAAGGTGTGTTGAGTGCATGGAGGATCTGAATTCATGCCCACGTAATTCAGCAGAATATATTACTGTCCCTTTATAGCAGTTACATCAAGTCCGTGATCCAGGACACCAGGAGCTGAACAAAGAAGTTGCATTGGATCAGGCAAATTCTTTACCAATGCCAAGGTCAGCCAAAGTGTGTAAAAATATCTGCCCATCCAAGCCACGGTTTCTTCTCGTTGCTGCCGTCGGAAAGGAGGTACAGGATCCTCAGGTCCCACACCACCAGTTAGTACCCTTCAGCCTTCAGGTTCCTGAACCAGCATGGATAATTCCTCTCACCTCAACATTGAACTGATTCCACAACCTATGGACTTTCAAGTGTTCCACAACTCACAATCTCAATATCATTCATTCATTCATTCATCCATCCATTTATTTATTTATTTAAATTGTGGGTTTTCCTGTATTTGCAGTTTATCTTCTGCTCATTGACTATTTTTCCATCCTGGTCTGTGTGTAGTTTTTCATTGATTCTATTGAATTTCTCTGGATCTACTGTGAATGCCCACAAGAAAATGGGCAGTATATGATTACATATATATGTGTGTGTGTGTGTGTGTGTGTAGGCTTCTGTTAGTCTCGATAGACCATGGATTTGCACCTTGGAAAGTTTCCAGGGCGCAAGCCCGGGCAAGGTTCTTTTTTTATGGAAGACCAGCAGTTGCCCAAGCTGCAAGTCTCCCCTCTCCATGCCACCGATGTCCAAGGGAAGGGCATTTTTACATATATGTACTTAGATAATGAATTTACTTTGATGTTTGAACTTTTGAACATTGAGTAGGAGAGTGAATAGGGGAAATTCAAAGTTCATAGGAAATTTATTATTAAAATACATATATGTCACCATATACTACCTTGAAATTCATTCTTGTGGGCAAACTCAATAAATCCTAGAATAATAACCATAGCAGAATCAATGAAAGATCACCTCACCAACTTGGGTGTTCAACCAGTGTGCAAAAAAAACCAAACTGTGCAAATACAAATAATAATAACAAATAAATAAGCAATAAATGTCAAGGAGATGAGATGAAGAGTCCTTGAAAGTAAGTCCATTGGTTGTGGGAACATTTCAATGATGGGGCAAGTGAAGTTATCCCCTCTGGTTCAAGATCCTGATGGCTGATGGGTAATATATGTTCCCGAACCTGGTGGTGTAAGGCCTGAGGCTCCTGTACCGCCTAATGGCAGTAGTGAAAAGACAACATGTCCTGGGTTGTGGGGGTCCCTGATGATGGATGCTTCTTTCTGCTACAGTATTTCTTGTGGATCCGCTCAACGGTGACAAGGGCTTTGCTCAAGATGGAATGGACCATATCCACTGCTTTTTGTAGGATTTTCTGCTCAGGGACATAGGTGTTTCCATACCAGGCTGTGATGCAGCCTGTCAATACACTCTCCACTACACATCTATAGTGAGAACTGTATCCTTGAACCAGCCCTGAGCCTCTTTGTGCACTAAGAAAACAAAAAAAAACAAATGCAATTGCAGTAAAGAATGGATTAAGACCAAAGTTGACTGAGAAATTTCCTGTCAGTTGAAAAATCTTTTCCTGATAATGCTGAGGGCTGATTGATGCCCTCAATAGCTGACGGAGGCACGGTTTCTTGTGTGATATAACAAGAATTAAATAGAATATTGAAGGGTCTTCTTTCAGACAATATAATTGTCTTGTTCCTCCAAATGCATGCCAACTCTTTAACGTTTACGTTAACTTCAGTGACAGAAGAGAAGCTGTTCAAAAGATGTAAATTAAATCCTTCCAGGCTCACTTTGTTTCCTCCATCTCTTTAATTCCATGAAGATTTGAGCCTTGCTTATTAGAAGCGTGGTATTGCATTGATATGGAATACAAAGAAAATTCAATACATATTTGTCATCAGACATTTGTGAAGGTTATTTCCCGTCCATAATCTTCTGAATATTATTAAGGCCAATTTATAAATCTTTGCGTTTAGAACTTGTAGCCAATGACAAATTTGCAGCTCTCTCATATCGTCTTTTCTGTCAATCTGTAACATCCAAAAACTCAAGTACAATACTCCTGCATCTAATGAAGTGGCCACTGTGTATAGGTCATGGTCTTCTGCTCTGTGGAACATCCACTTCAAGGTTCAATGTGTTGTGCATTCACTGATGACGTTCCATATACTGCTGTTGTAACACATGTTTTTTTTGAGTGACCGTTGCCTTCCTGGCAGCTCAAACCAGTTTGGCCAGTCTCCTCTGACCACTCCCATTAAGCAGGCATTTTTGCCCATACACTGCTGCTCACTGGAAGATTTTTCTTGCGCCATTCTCTGTAAAAAACTAGAGATTGCTTTTGGTGAAAATTCCAAGAGATCAGCTGTTTCTGAGATGCTCTAACCAGCCTTTCTGGAACCAACAATCATTCCATGGTCAAAGTCCCTTAGAGCACATTTCTTCCCCATTCTGATATTTGGTCTGAACAACTGGACAGCTTAATCATATAACCATATAACAATTACAGCACGGAAACAGGCCATCTTGGCCCTTCTGTGCCGAACGCCTACTGTCACGAATTGCTGTCACCTGATTGGCTGATTATATATTTGTGTTAACGAGCAGGTGTACTTAAAACAGTGGCCACTGAATGCTTAAACTTGAGTTTTTAGTTTGACTTCATATTTAGACATAAACTTAATTGAGCTGCCTTATTTTCTGAAATGGGCACAGTTTTAGTTTCTCCCCAGCTTCTACTGGAGACTGGTGCTTTAGTGCTGCTGGGAAAAGTTGGACTGAGTGGTGTTGGAAAAGCTGTATAATGCAAAACTTTTGTAATTAATCCCAAAAATGGAAGAAAGTTTAAATTTCATAATCATCTAACTTGATTTAAAACTAGAGTAGCCATAATAGACCATGTGACCATTTAAGCCTACTACTTCTTCACTGAGGTCAAGCCTGATTCAAACCCACTTTGTCTCTCTTACACTGGAACTGCACCCCTTAGTGTATTAAATGGAACCTTCAATCAAAATGGTCCATGCCAACCAAGGTTCCTATCTTGCTTTTCTATTTGCTTGCTTTTGGCTCAGATTGGCTCTTGCTTTTGGCTCTAAATCTTTCCTGTCCATATACCCATATAAGTACCTTCAGATGTTGCCAATGTACCTACCTTAACCACTTCCTCTGGCAGCTTATTCTTATAATCGCAGAGAGAAAAAAGTTACCCTCAAGTTCCTTTTAACTCTCTGCACTCTTCTCTTAAATCTATTCCCTTTAGTTCTTGATTTCATAGCCCTGAGAAAATGGATCCATTCATCCTATCCATGTCCCTCGTCATTTTGTACACCTCTGTAAAATCATTCTCCTACATTCCAAAGTTCCACCTGCTCAACTTCACTCTAAAACTCAGCTCCCCGAGTCACAGCAATATCCTTCTAAATCTCCTCTGTCCTCTCTCCACTTTAATGGCTCCTTTCCTATAGCAATGCAACCAAGACTGAAGATGAACACACACAAATGCTGGAAGAACTTTGCAGGTCAGGTAGCATTTATGGAAATGAATAAACTGTAGATGTTTTGGGCCATTTTGGAAAGGAAGGGGGAAGAAGCCAGAATAAGAATGTGGGGGGGGGGGGGGGAGGAGTGGAAGGAGCGAATGCAAGCTAGAAGCTGATAGATGAAGCCAGGTGGGGGTGGGGTGGTGAAGTAAGAAGCTGTGAGGTGATAATTTGAAAAGGTAAAGGGCTGTAGAAGAAGGATTCTTTCTTTCTTCTTTTTACAATATTTTTATTCAGAAGAAAAAAAAGATTTACAGAGTGCAACACATAGATACATCTCAACATAACTTGTGTACATTCATATATTGTAATAAAATTGATCAAAATGTTATAGCATAACACATAAAGGTATATCACTCTCTAATCAAAAATTTAAAGATAGGTCATACATCATAAAAGAAATTTTTTATATATATAAAAAAGTCAACCCCCAACCAACTACCAAAGAAAAAAGCTGATGGATGACAATGGATAATGAGAAAAAAAAACATATTCACTTAAGACGAGAAGATAAAAATACACATAAAAGTCTGTGCACTGTTAAACTTTATAAATTGGAAAAGTAATTTAAGAAAGGTCCCCAAATATCATAAAAAGATTGTTTCGAATTTAGGACTGAGCAGCTGATCTTTTCTAAATTTAAATACGACATAATATCACGTAGCCATTGAAGATGTGTAGGAGGGGTAGACTCCTTCCATTTAAGCAAGATTGCTCTTCTTGCTAAAAGAGAGGTAAACACTAAAACCTGTAGGTTAGGAATATTTAAAGTTATATCTTCATTTGCAATAATACCAAACAAGGCAGTAAGGGGATTTGGGTCAAATTGGACCCTAAGAAGTTGAGAGAATGTATGAAATACTTCCCGCCAAAACTTTTCAATTGTAGAGCAAAACCAAAACATGTGAATTAAAGGGGCATCAGCAGAGTTGCATTTATTACAAAGTGGAGAAACATTCGGGTAAAAACTGGAGAGCTTCTGTTTAGAAATGTAAGTTGTATGAACCACTTTAAATTGTAGAAGAGAATGACGAGCACACAGAAAGATGATTTATTAACCAGTTTAAGAATTTTATTCCATAGAAGGATTCTGATAGGCGAGGAGAGTGAACCATGGGAGAAGGGGATAGAAGAAGGGCACCAAGGGAGGTAATAGGCAGAAGAAGAGAAGAGGTAAGAAGGGGCCCAGAGTGTGGAATTGGAGAAGGGGGATGGGAGAGGGTACTACTGACCAAAAGTTGGAGAAGTCAGTGTGTATCCTCCATGCTGAGAGTCGCCTCAAAACTGAAGATAATTATTCCAAATGCATCTTCACCAACGTCTTGTACAACTGCAACCTAACACCACAGCCTCTACACTCAATACATTGACTGTTGAAGGCCAGCTTGCAAAAAGTCTTCTTCACCATTTGTAATGCCATTTACAGGGAACCGTGTACTTGTACTACTAGATCCCTCTGTTCTACAACCCTCCCCAGGGTCTGAACCATTCTCTGTGTATGTCCTACCCTCATTTGCCTTCCCAAATGTTCCAGAATCTCCAAACATTCAAAAGAGTCTCGCTACATATGTTCTATTAATCCATCTCACAGTGTTTTCTCTGCAAGCTGTAGATTTCAGGTAAATTGCAGAATTAGATTAAGCATTTAATTAAAATTAATGAAGAAAAACAATGCAAGTGAGCTTGAATTTGTTAACTTATGTTGGATACATGTTCAATGAAAATGTTAATTATTTGACATATTTGTTCTGAACTGCATATATTTGCATATTAATAGTTTAGAAATGGCACTACCTCTGGGATAATAGTGTTTTGAAACTGTAATTGTATTTCTATGCCATATTTGTTTCTCATTCTGTAGCAAGGCTCCTAGTTTTCCTGTTTAGACTACACTTGGAATATTGTGTTCAATTCTGGCTGCAAGGATGTAGAAGCTTTAGAGAGGGGTGCAGAGGAGATTTACGAGGACGTTGCCCAGATTAGAGAGCCTGTCCTATAATGATATTTTGAGCCAACAAGGGCTTTTCCTTTGATATCAAAGGAGGACAAGATGTGACTTGATAGAGGTGTAGAAGATGGTAAGAGGCATAGATCAAGTGGACAGCCAGAGATATTTTTCCAAGGACGGAAATGATTAAAGAGCAAGATTTTAAGGTTATTGGAGGAAGGAATAGAGGGGATGTCAAAAGTAAGTTATTTACACAGAGAATTGTAAGTACATGGAACACCCAGTGATTTTAAACAGAGTGTAGGATATACAGTAAGCCTCAGTTGAGTTTAAAGGAAGTGCAGGAAAGAGGGTCCAGGTAAGTTGGAAGGGAGTATGGAAACTTAATGCTCAATATGTTGTCTAAACAATTAGATAGCAAACTGTCTGTGCTGTGCTTTCCTGTTATTCTACAACAAGCAAACAAAGTAGGGCCAGATTTACTCACTTCTCTTTACAATTTAGTAATAATTTTCATTCAAAAATAGCTAACAGTCTTCCCTAATATTGGATTAACTTCTCAATGAAAACATGGATTGCTTCAATCAAATGACATAAGTTGAAATTCTTATTCCCCCTCTCTCTGAGAAGACAATATGAAGAAATACTGAGTGAGTCCTGCTTTATTAATATGATTCTAGTTTCAAGTCAAGTCAAGTCAAATAGTTTTTATTGTCTTTCAACCATAACTGCTGGTACAGTACACAGTACAAACGAAACAACATTCCTCCAGGACCCTGGTGCTACGTGAAACAACACAAAACTACACTAGACTATGTGAAACAAAACAAAACTATACTAGACTACCTGAAGCAACACAAAACTACACAAGACTATGTGAAACAACACAAAACTACACTAGACTATGTGAAACAACACAAAACTATACTAGACTACCTGAAACAACACAAAACTACACTAGACTATGTGAAATAACACAAAACTATACTAGACTACCTGAAGCAACACAAAACTACACAAGACTATGTGAAACAACACAAAACTATACTAGACTACCTGAAACAACACAAAACTACACTAGACTATGTGAAATAACACAAAACTACACTAGACTAGACTATGTGAAACAACACAAAACTACACTAGACTATGTGAAATAACACAAAACTACACTAGACTAGACTATGTGAAACAACACAAAACTACACTAGACTATGTGAAACAACACAAAACTATATTAGACTATGTGAAACAACACAAAACTACACTAGACTATGTGAAACAACACAAAACTACACTAGACTATGTGAAACAACACAAAACTATATTAGACTATGTGAAACAACACAAAACTACACTAGACTATGTGAAACAACACAAAACTATATTAGACTATGTGAAACAACACAAAACTACACTAGACTATGTGAAACAACACAAAACTATATTAGACTATGTGAAACAACACAAAACTACACTAGACTATGTGAAACAACACAAAACTACACTAGACTACGTGAAACAACACAAAACTACACTAGACTACGTGAAACAAAACAAAACTATACTAGACTACCTGAAGCAACACAAAACTACACAAGACTATGTGAAACAACACAAAACTACACTAGACTATGTGAAACAACACAAAACTATACTAGACTACCTGAAACAACACAAAACTACACTAGACTATGTGAAATAACACAAAACTATACTAGACTACCTGAAGCAACACAAAACTACACAAGACTATGTGAAACAACACAAAACTATACTAGACTACCTGAAACAACACAAAACTACACTAGACTATGTGAAATAACACAAAACTACACTAGACTAGACTATGTGAAACAACACAAAACTATACTAGACTATGTGAAACAACACAAAACTATATTAGACTATGTGAAACAACACAAAACTACACTAGACTATGTGAAACAACACAAAACTATATTAGACTATGTGAAACAACACAAAACTACACTAGACTATGTGAAACAACACAAAACTACACTAGACTATGTGAAACAACACAAAACTATATTAGACTATGTGAAACAACACAAAACTACACTAGACTATGTGAAACAACACAAAACTATATTAGACTATGTGAAACAACACAAAACTACACTAGACTATGTGAAACAACACAAAACTATATTAGACTATGTGAAACAAAACAAAACTACACTAGACTATGTGAAACAACACAAAACTATATTAGACTATGTGAAACAACACAAAACTACACTAGACTATGTGAAACAACACAAAACTATATTAGACTATGTGAAACAACACAAAACTACACTAGACTACGTGAAACAACACAAAACTACACTAGACTACGTGAAACAAAACAAAACTATACTAGACTATGTGAAACAACACAAAACTATATTAGACTATGTGAAACAACACAAAACTATATTAGACTATGTGAAACAGCACAAAACTACACTAGACTATGTGAAACAACACAAAACTATACTAGACTATGTGAAACAACACAAAACTACACTAGACTACGTGAAACAACACAAAACTACACTAGACTACGTGAAACAACACAAAACTACACTAGACTACGTGAAACAACACAAAACTACACTAGACTACGTGAAACAACACAAAACTACACTAGACTACGTGAAACAACACAAAACTACACTAGACTACGTGAAACAACACAAAACTACACTAGACTACGTGAAACAACACAAAACTACACTAGACTACGTGAAACAACACAAAACTACACTAGACTACGTGAAACAACACAAAACTACACTAGACTACGTGAAACAACACAAAACTACACTAGACTACGTGAAACAACACAAAACTACACTAGACTACGTGAAACAACACAAAACTACACTAGACTACGTGAAACAACACAAAACTACACTAGACTACGTGAAACAACACAAAACTACACTAGACTACGTGAAACAACACAAAACTACACTAGACTACGTGAAACAACACAAAACTACACTAGACTACGTGAAACAACACAAAACTACACTAGACTACGTGAAACAACACAAAACTACACTAGACTACGTGAAACAACACAAAACTACACTAGACTACGTGAAACAACACAAAACTACACTAGACTACGTGAAACAACACAAAACTACACTAGACTACGTGAAACAACACAAAACTACACTAGACTACGTGAAACAACACAAAACTACACAAGACTACGTGAAACAACACAAAACTACACTAGACTACGTGAAACAACACAAAACTACACTAGACTACGTGAAACAACACAAAACTACACTAGACTACGTGAAACAACACAAAACTACACTAGACTACGTGAAACAACACAAAACTACACTAGACTACGTGAAACAACACAAAACTACACTAGACTACGTGAAACAACACAAAACTACACTAGACTACGTGAAACAACACAAAACTACACTAGACTACGTGAAACAACACAAAACTACACTAGACTACGTGAAACAACACAAAACTACACAAGACTACGTGAAACAACACAAAACTACACTAGACTACGTGAAACAACACAAAACTACACAAGACTACGTGAAACAACACAAAACTACACTAGACTATGTGAAACAACACAAAACTACACTAGACTACGTGAAACAACACAAAACTACATTACACTTCAGATCTACAATTTTATATTGAAGTTTTGTCTGTCTACCCTAGTCGACAGGACACGGCCAGCAGCTATTGCTCATGCACTCCGGACTTGGTTCCTGTCGGCAGTCAGGAGATGAATCACTCATTGTGGGAAGCACAGTCCTGCAGCTGCTGCTTCATGACTCCGTATCGTGAGTTCAATCCTGACTTCTGCCGCTGCCCGTGTGAAGTTTGCAGATTCCCTCTGTGACCACGTGAGCTTCCTCCAGGAGGTTTCCTCCCACTCCTGAAGATAAGCACCTTGGTAGGGTAATTGGCAGGAGTAAATTATCCTTTATGTGTAGTTGAGTGATAGGATGTGGGTGCAAAGATTCAAAATTCAAAGATTCAAAGTACACATTATCAAATTATGTATGCTATGTACAACCCACAGACAACCACGAAACAAAGGAAACCATGGAAACTATTCAAAGAAAACAGCAAACACCCCTCCCCTGCACGCTCAACCAAAAAAATCATGCAACCAGCAACAAAAAAAAATGAGCAAAGAAACACAATATAAAACACAAAAATGGAAGAGTCCAGGCATATTCCATTCAGCTCAGTGTTCATTACCGGCAGGCTGCCCCGATTCAAAAGCTGCCCAAGAAAGCGACAAAGAAAGGAGCGAAGAGCAGGCAGAAACATGTCATAACATGAACTACAGTGCAATCCACGAACGCTGTCGATTAAAACTTGCTCAAGAACTCCGGTACTATCCTCCAAAAGCATCGAGGGAGAGAGTTGATGGGAATAGTGCAAAAGGGCACTTGACGGTCAGTGAGGACTCTGTGGGCCCATTTCTCTGTCTCTCAGGGAGGATATCTGGCCTCTGACCTATTTCAGTAGAAGTACTATTTTGTGACTGGCCCATTAAGTTTCCTATTAATGGGAAACCCAAGGCATTAGTGACTATGGACATGAAAGTGGCAAAATTATTCATGAGTCATTGAATTTAAGATTGATTTAGAATCTGGTTTATTATTACTGACACAGGTCATGAAATTTGTTGCTTTGTGACAGCAATACAGTGAAAGATGAAAATTACTATAATTTATAAATATAACTAAATAGAGCAAAAGAGGACAGTGAACTAATATTCATGGGTTCATGGACCATTCAGAAACCTGAAGGTGGAGAGGAAGAAGTTGTTCTTAAAATGCTGAGTGTACATCTTCAGGTTCCTGTACCAGCTCCCCGATGATATTAATGAGCAGAGAAAATGTCCTGGATGGCAAGGGTCCTTAATGATGGAAGCTGCCTTCTTAAGAAACTGTCTTTTGAAGTTGTCTTCAACAGAGGGGAGGGCTGTGCCTGTGATGGAGGTGACAGAGTCTACAGCCCGTTTTAGAGACGGGCTTTAACTTGCATTTTTGTGATACGAATATGTTTGTAAGTAAAGTACCTCCCCCTGTGGGTGCTTGGGTCCAGTAACTCTCAGTGTGCACAGCGTCGCATTCACTTCAAAAAGGTTTCTGTGGCCCCAGAGCAGGATGATGCACACATAACCAAATACATCATGCAGTTTTGCTCTTATTGTTAACATAAACCCAGCATGACACTTATACTAGGCTGCCTGCGCAATATCCAGGTACTGTCATAGCCATCAGCTGAGAAGTTATGAATGCTGCTCCGGGACATTTGCTCCACTCTCTGCTGCAATGGGACTGAGGCCGAGGGTCTGCTCCGGGCCTTGTGTCTGCTGGCCCCGCGGCGTTTTTCTCCGCTGGGTGATGAACTGAAGCTTAGCCTGTGGGCCTTCTCCAGCTGCTCCGGGCTTCGTGTCTATGGACTCTCTTTCGTTCTGAGTGCTGCTTGCTTGCTTTCATTATTTGCACAATTTGCTTTTTTTTCTTCCTGCGCATTGGATGTTTGTTGGATTTTTTTTTTAACGGATTACTTTCGGGTTTCAAAAGCAAACACGGGGAAATCTGCAATTGCTGGAAATTCAAGCAACACACACAAAATGCTGGTGGAACACAGCAGGCCAGGCAGCATCTATAAGGAGGCAGCATCTCCTTATAGATGCTGCCTGGCCTGCAGTGTTCCACCAGCATTTTGTGTGTGTTGCTTTTGGGTTTCTTTGTTTTGAGGCTGCCTGTAAGGAGATGAATCTCAAGGTTGAATAATGCACACATACTTTGATGATAAGTGTACTTTGAACTTTGAATGGAACACCATGTGATCATCAACACAAATGAGGAAAACTTATGAATGAAACAGGGGAAGCTGGTTGCCCAAGACCCTGCTCCAATAAACATTTCTGCTGATACTTGGGAATACACCCAAAGCCAAAGCCATGTTTCATTCTGTTAGACGTGACTCCAGCAAATGACACGGAGGCCTTAGTACTAACTGAATCTAAATTTACCAGACTTGGTCAAGTGCTGCTTTGATATTAAGTGCAGTTGCTGTCCTCGGTCACTGGAATTCAGTTCCTTGTTCTCACTTGGCCAAGGGAGTAATGAGGTCAGGAGCCAAGTAATCATAGTAGGTCCCACCTGAGTAAAACACACAAAATGCTGGAGGAACTCAGCAGGTCACGCAGCATCTATGGAAATGATAAACAGTCGGCAAGTCGGGCTGAGACCCTTCTTGAGGACTGAGAAGGAAGGGGGAAGATGCCAGAATAAAAAGGTGGGGGGGGGGGAGGGGAAAGAGGCTAGCTGGAATCTTGTCACATGAGGAGGCCATGGTCCAGCACGTCAGAATGGGAATGGGAATCGGAATTGAAGTGTTTGGCCACTGCTTGTGGAGGATGGAGCAGAGGTGCTCGATGGGTCTCACGGAGTTGAGGAGGCACACTGGATACAATAGAAGACCCCAGAAGGTTCATAGGTGAAGTGTTGCCCTGCCTGCAAGGACTGTTTGGAGCCCTGAATGGAGGTGAGAGAGGAGGTGTGTGGGCACACATAGTACTTAGGCTGCTTGCAGGGATAAGTGCCTGGAGGGAGATTTGTGGGGAGGGGGCAAATGAACAAAGGAATCATGGAGGGAGCGACTCCTGCAGGAAGTGGAGGGTGGGGGGAGAGGTGTGTTTCACCTGAGCCCCAGTGAACAGATTATTCAGGGGTAAGTGGCAATGGATAGACTTGTAAATGTCAGCTCCCCTCCCCACCCACCCACCGCTACCAATTTAATGGTGTTTGAAAATGGGCTGACAAGTTGGCAATCTTCCGGATTGGATTGATCTTCCTTTATGCGGAAAAGGCAGTTTGATGTTTTGTAAAGTCTGTAGGCACCCAAAGCAGTTTTAACGAGGGAGAACATGTGCCATGATGGTTCAGTGAGAACTGACAGCGAAACAGAAAAGGTTTAATAGCATAATGGAAGGATCAACAGGAGCGATTCTGTTCTGAGATCCAAGGAATTGCATTGTATTCCTTGTAACCCTTCCAGCTTCACTCCTCTCTTTAATGGCTCTCTGAGTTGCCTTGCTGAAGGACCTGCAATGGGATTTTGGTTTCAAACCCTTGGACTGTTAGTAATTGGCTGCCGTGGAAGCCTAGTGATTAGCACAGTGCTTTACAGTACCAGGAACCTGGGTTCAGTTCTAGCCACTGCCTGTAAGGAGTTTGCACATTCTCTCCATGACCGCGTGGGTTTTCTCCGGGTGCACCAGTTTCCCCCCACAGTCCAAAGATGCATTGGTTGGTAGGATATTTGGTCATTGTAAGTTGTTCTGTGATTGGGCTGCAATTAAATCAAGGGATTGCTGGGTGGAATGGTTCAAAGGGCCGGAATGGCCTACTCTGTGCTGCATGGCAATCAATCAACCAATCAATAAATAGATAGATAAATAAATAACTAACTCTACTTGCTTACTTGGGCCTTTAGCTTCCATTAGAGGGTAGGCCATTGATGGCCTCCTGTCTCCAATATCCTCTGAAGTCGATGGTATGGTTGGAGCTCATCAACGCTTCTGCAATCGATTGCATCCACTGTACAGGGGATTGGCCTCTGCAGCTTCTCCAGCCAAGAGAAAACTGGAGATGGTGGAAATTCAAAGCGATCCATACAAATGCCGGACAGCATCTCTGGAGCAGAGCAAACAGTCAACGTTTTGGGCCGAGATCCTTCATCAGGATTGAAATGGGCCAAAATGTCGACTGGTGACTCTTTTCCATTGATGCTGCCTGGCCTGCTGAGTTCCTTTAACATCTGTGTGCACAGCTTCACCAGAGCCCTCTTGGCTAGCCTTACCCATTTCTGCCCCTCTTGTCAGGGATGTGGGGTTGGACTTTGAGAGGCCCTATTAATAAAGCCTAGCCTTATAAAACCTGAGCCGCCTTTCTGTTATTTAGAAGTCTGGAGACGCTATGGTGTGATGTGGGCTGGTGGGGTAGATTGTTGATCACAGCAGCAGGCAGATGAGGTTAAAATCCATCCCCTGCTTTCTTTGTCCCAATACCTGTCTTTACAGCACAATACCTGTCATTGCAATGCTGCTTTTGGGATCTTGCTCAGCTATCATGGCTGTCTACGAAACAGCAGTTCATTAAATTCCCTGCATACACAGTGGCTTAAGATGTTTTTGCAAAACATGCTAAGCATGAGGAGCTGTTGCATAAATAAAAATACTTTAAATGGCAAATGTCCTTTTTATGGACGTGCAATCAGATAACTGTTGGTGTTGTCCAATAACATACACAATTGTACTGTAATAAAGCAGTGCATTCTTTGACAGACTATTTATAAGTAGCATTTACGTCTAGGATTGCTTTGTCGATTTAATTACACAAATAATAGTGGCCACTTGCCAAACTGCCGGCTTGAGCTACTATAGCAGATTTCTGATGATCATTTCCAAAGATTTCTAACAGACTGCAGGTTGCTGCTTACTATCTTTTCGATCAAGGGTGTAATCCATCAGATGTGTTTCATGGGGACTCCCAAGGCTAGTCATGACCCTTTAAACCATGGGTATTTGGTCAGGGCATCCATGGCATTCAACCCCCTTTCTGGTTGTATTCCTTACTTTCTGTTTTGCTCCATTTGAGTTTGCAAAATGAAAATCAAAGACCTTCAGACGTTGGAATTCTGAAGTAAGTGCAGAAAATGTTGGAAGTGGGTCGAGCAGCTTATGGAGAAAGAAATATAGGTAACATTTTGGGTCAAGGACTTTCTAAAGCAAGACATTAAAGATTACATTTATTTAACACATATACATTGATACCATTAGTGAAGTGCATTGTTTTGCGTCAAATCAAATCAGTGCAGATTGTGCCCGCAGGCGTCGCTATACTTACAACACCAACACAGCGTGCCCACAATTTACCTTAACCTATAGTCTTTGAAATGTGGGAGGAAACTGGAGCACCCAGAAGAAATCCATGTCGTCACGGGGAGAACAAGCAAACTCCTTATAGTCAGAGGCGGGAATTTAATCCTAATCTTCCAGCTGTCTACTGTAAAGCAGTCACTAACCGCTACACTGCCATCCTGTCCTTTCATCAGAATACTGATGAAAGATTTCACGAGCTGCTATAAAACCATGTCGCCCTTTCATCAGAATGTTGATGAAAGTGCTTGCTACCCGCTACAATACTGTGCCGCCCTTTCATCAGAACATTGATGAAAGCGTTCGCTACACTACCATCCTGCCCTTTCATCAGAACATTAAATGAGAGTTTGTGAAAGAACAATTTGAGCTATGAAACATCATTGGTAAATTTCAAACCTGAACCAGCTGATGCTGGAAACTTAAAATACACAGAAAAATTGATGAATATACAGACTTCATCATGGCGGCACTCACATTTGGTTGTTAGTGCTAAGATATCAAATCCTGATTTGCTCTTTGACATTTAGTGGAAATTGTCCTGTGGGAAGCCAATCAAATCAGCAGACAATTGCATGCACTATTTTCTGAGATAAGGAGCAAATAAAATGTTCATGTGAAAGCAGAAATTGGTGGAGGCTTTCCATATTCTCATAGAGGCAGCTTCCACAGGCATATCTTTTATGTTGTAATTTTGAAATTTATTTGGTGTAACATTTATTGCAAAGAGGAGAATAGCCTTTTATGTATCTGTGGGGCAGAAATCCCACTGGCAGTGATAGTTCATGAATTCTCCAAGTACTTTTCAAATGTCATATTGTAACTTTCATTGCCATCATATGAAGGAAACAAGCAGTGAGAGAAATACTGGGCCATATAGTTTCACTCTGGGATGTACAGTTGGGCAAGAGGCAAAGAATATTTTTGTTATTAGGTATACAAACTCGACTCAGAAATAAGTTGCTATTGTTCATTCATCATCTAACTAGATGTCATCCATGCATAGATTGTGTATTGTCTGATTCTCCTGTTCACTTGACAGCTTTGAATGAAGCACAATTTATTGTGTCAGGCTCTTGGCTGGTCAATATCCAAGTGGCCCTTTCTTTATTGACATCCTGGAAGAGATGCCAAGTGCACGATGAGTTTAATTGGAATGCGGATGAGTGGGAGGTTGCCATCTTCCACTGACACCAATTAATCAGTTAAGAAGTTTCAAGACGTCATTCTTTTCCCTCTTGGGGCTAGTCAGGTCACATCACGGATAAGCAGCCTGAACTGGTGTTGGCCTGTAGCCCATCTTCCGTAAAAGACATATTGCTGCTTTATTTTATTTCTTTAGGGATACAGCACAGTAACAGGTCCTTCTGTCCTACGAGCCGGCGCCACCCAATTACTCCCATGTCACCAATTAACCCACTAGCCCACATGTCTTTGAAACGTACAACTGCTTAGAGAAGCCATGAAGAGTAACTGTTTGAAGGTTATTCCGGCTTCAGGATAAATCACCAATCAGCTCATTTCTTATTTAAATTTGCTATGATCCTGCACTCTACCTCTGGTTCTGCCCCAGTAGAGCTATTAATGCATTGCAACACACCAACACACACAAAATATATTTTTACGTTCTCCCCATGACCATGTAGGGAGAAAACCTACATGGAGAGAACGTATAAGCACTTTATAGACTGTACCGGGAATTGAACCCTTGTCACTGGTGGTGTCGTAGTGTTATGTCAACTGCTATGTTACCATGACCCCTCTTTTACCTGGAAGGGGTAACAATTTTGCTGGATGAGGAGGATCATTCAGCCAAAATAGAAAGACTTGTATTTCTGTAACTCTCTGACTGTGATAGAAATGCAAGCCTTTTTTTTAAAACCCAAAAATAAGCCCTTTTACTGCCAGCATAATCTGCTCACTTCAATACTCTGCTTTCACATCTCCCTGAATGAGTAGATGGAGCACTGGTTTAACATCCTGTTAAATATTCTCTATTCAGTTGGATATTGACCAGCCAAAGGCCTGGTGTGTTAATTTCAGTTTTATTCAATGTTGTCAAATAATCAGGAGAATTTGACGATACACAAGATATAAATTAAATCTCATTAAATAATGAAGAAAGCTAGTTACCCACTTTCCAAGGCTATTCTACTTACAATCAAAGACACAGGATACAGCAGGTTCAAACAAATGTGTCTATCCCAGCTCACAGGTCTGGTGTTTACAAGAGATCGTATACCACCATGCCTTCTGTCCACGTGGCTTCTTTCTCTAACTGTGTACGTACACTACAACAAGTCTTTATCACTACCAAACAAAAATAGGTCAGCAGTTTTTTACAGTCACACATAATCATTAATGATTCAGTCTGTTGACTGGCTCCCTGAGTTGATTTGACCTCTGCAACTGTGCACTTGTCTTTGACGTTGTACTTGTTCCAGGAACTGAAGAAGTTCTCACCTCTTGACTGCTATTCTGTGACTCTTTAGTAATTGTTGACTCTGCATCAACCTCATGAATAGATTTGGTTTTGTGCAGCGTCAACTGGTACATCTCTTGCTGTGAACGTTTTATCAACACGGATGTTTCAGACGTGATTTCCATTGCTAACCATGTGTTGTTTTGGACTACAGATTTGGCTACCCACTGACAAATTCAGTATTTGCTCACTGACCTGGTGACTCTAATACTCTAATTTGTTTTCTCTCCTCCAAATACATATTGCCTTTGCTTCAATTGCTCATTTTCTACTTTTCCCCTCTAATTAGGCTGCCCCACGTAATTGTGTATAAAGACAATGCATTAATCTGGGTAGTCTGCAAACCGATGGTATGAAGCTATCGCAATGGGGGCTCTCTCGCGTTTGGAGGAGCAACACAACATAGTCCGCCTGGGTAATCTCCCACCCAAAGGCATGAGCATCAATTTCTCTAACCTCTGGTAATTTCTGCCCTCCCCCTTTTCTCTTTTCCTATTCTTCATTCTGGATCCCCTCGTAGTCCTTCACCTACCAGCCCATCACCTCTCTCTCTGGTGCTCCTCCACCTTCCCTTTCTCCCATGGTCCACTGTCCTTTCCTTTCAGCTTCCTTTTCCTTCAACACTTTACCTCTGTCACCTATCATGCCTTGCTTCATGTCTCCACCCACCTTCCCCTCACATGACCACCTAACACCTGCAAACACCTTCCTCTCTTCTCCCTCCACCAGCTACCAACCTTCCCCCTCACACGACTTCACCTATCATCTGCCAACACCTTCCTATCCCCCACCACCTTCTTATTATGGTTTCATTCCCCTTCCTTTCCAGTCCTGATGACGTGCCACTGCCTGAAATTCCACTCCACTATATATTCCACTCCATGGATGCTGCCTGACCTGCTGAATTCCTCCAGTATTTTGTGTGTGTTGCAATGCATTAATTGCTCTTCTAGGGTAGAACCAGGGGTAGAGTGCAGAATTGCAGCAAATTTAAATAAGAAGTAAGATAATTGAAGATTCATCCTGGAGCCAGAATCACCTTGAAACAGTTACTTCTTCAAGGCTTCTCTGAGCACTTGTACAGATCTTTGCTACCCTTTTGGATGCAAAATGATTTAGAGGAATCAATAAATGTTCATTGCCATTACATTACAGAAAATACTTAAATAAATTCAAAGTGAACTATGATCCATTGTTGGGCATTAATTCTTATGTTATTCCATGCGTAGCAAAGATTCATCTCTCCTCTTCATCGGTGCATTCTGCTGCTCTGTATGTCTAACTACGATCGACTCTGCCATTGGTATGAGGAAATTATTTTGACAAAATGGATGCATTCGAATGGCCAAGTCAGCCATTCACCTAGTGCTAATATTGCATTTAGTGGTACTGCTCGGAAGGCTGGTAAATGCCAGCAGTGACGTTAGCACAACCGTTTACAGTACCAGTGACCAGGCTTCAGTTCCCACAGTTGCCTGTAAGGAGTTTGTACATTTTCCCCATGACCATGTGGGTTTCCTCTGGATGCTCCGGTTTCCTCCCACAGTCCAAAGACATACTGGTTGGTAGGTTAATTGGTCATTGTGATTAGGCTATGACTAAATCAGGGGATTGCTGGGCGGCATGGCTCAAAGGGCAGGAAAGTCCAATTTGTGCTGTAGCTCAATAAATAAATAATAAACTACATTCAGTGGCCACTTTATTAGGTACATCAGTACACTTGCTCATTAATACAATTGTCTCGTCAACCAATCAAGTAGCAGCAACTCAATGCATAAAAGCATGCAGACATGGTAAAGAGGTTCAGTTGTTGTTCAGACCAAACACCACAATGGGGAAATAAATGTGATCTAAATTATTTTGACCATGGAATTATTGATGGTGCCAGACAGGGCGTATGAGAATCTCAGAAACTGCTGATCTCCTGGGAGTTTTTACACATAACAGTCTCTGGAGTTTACAGAAAACAAGAAACATCCAGTAAGCAACAGCCCCATGGGTGAAAATACCTTGTTAATGAGAGAGTTTGATGGGGAATGGCCAAACTGGTTCAGGCTGAAAGGAAGGCAAAGTTAATTCAAATAACCACATGCTGCAACAGTGGAACCTTGAAGTGGATGGACTACATCAGCTGAAGATTATGCATAAAACTTTCACCAAATTTCCATCAATGTTTGGTTAATATACAAAACTCCCAGTAAGAAACTTCATATTTACTAGCCCATTGGTATGTTGGGTATATTGTTCATCTACAAGTCTTTACCCAAGAGCACTTGGAGTGACATCTCAGTATCCACAATTTGCTCAATAATTCAAATTTGCAATTATAGATTGGCTATAAGATCTCATTTGCACACTTATCCACATTCGTCTATCTTGTCAAAGTATTTTCGTAGTCCATCTTCAGTACATTAACCAATCTCAATAGCTACTGCAAGGAAATCTTTCTCAGGAAGTTACAGTAAGAAAATCCGATTGAGTTACTTGGTCAGGGCTTCAGCTGATATATTTTACTTTGATACCTGATTTAGATTAGGACAACAAAGTTGAATTTTCTATTCTGGAAGGTGCCAAAAAGGGGTTGTGATTAAATGGGATCATTGGAGTACCTTTCAACAGCAAGTGACTGCTTGTACTCCTGTTGAAGGGTGTCAGCCTGAAATAACAGCTCTTCATTTCTCTCCATAGATGCAGCCCGATCTGCTGAGCTCCTCCAGTATTTTGTGTGTTTTACTCTGGATTTCCAGTATCTGTCAAATCACTTGTGCTTGTGCTCCTTTTCCTATCTGCATGTAACGTTGTTGAGAGTACACGAAGTAGTTGCAAACTGTCGTTCTTATCACCCATAACATAGCTTACGATAACAACAATAGTGAATGTGGAAACATCACGTTTGCTTTAATGTTCTCATCATTTCATCATAAATCTGCAGTGAATTTTTATCCAAGCTGCACTTAACTTGCTAAAAATCCTTTTTGTTACGCATCTGTCTAATTCCATTTCTCTTAGAAACATAGAATAGAAACATAGAGAACCTACAGCACAATACAGACCCTTTGGCCCACAAAGTTGTACCAAACACGTCCCTACCTCAGAAATTACTAGGCTTACCTATAGCCCACTATTTTACTAAGCTCCATGTACCTATCTAAAAGCCTCTTAAAAGACCCTATCGTATCCGCAGAGCCTCCTAAAAGACCCTATCGTATTCTTCTTCTTCTTCTTCTTCTTAAGAAGTTAGTGCAGCAGTCGAGGAACCACAAGGCAATAATTTGGAATTATATTGAATAAGTTCCAGAATGGAACAAAGCCTTCCAGCATTTTTGTTTTGTTTTTAATATAGGGTTCATCATGTTTTTAGAAGGATTCAGTCCATTAGTAGTGAGATCACTTGAGTTGAGCATGATGTTCTCCCATGGAATTATTCCCTTAATGGCAATAGCCTGAGTGTGACTTTGTTTATTGTGGGGAGGCTGGTGCATGGGCAGCCACCACATGGTTCTTGACAGATCAGGTCAGACTCCTGTGGCTCGGCAAGCAAAGTGACTGGGGACCCTTCGCTGCTGCGGCTTTCCGCCACCTTCACCATTGTTGCATTGTGTCAGCTCCTCAGTTGGGGTCTTGGCTGGATTGCTCTTTGATTGGAACCTCCTCCTTGACCTTACTGCCATGGGAGACCCTGCCAGGAGCCAAGCTCCTGGGATCTCAGGAATTCACAAGCCTCTCCACCATAACAAGGCAATGGTCCTCATTGAAGATTCAGTCCATTACACCACCACAGGCTGTATCTATGCACGGTTGGACAATTTCACTTTGATGAGGTGATGATGACAATGTTTCAGTACTTCATCTAAAACACGTTAATTGTCTGAAAATAATGTGATGGATATTCACTTACTGTGCTGGGGTTGTGAGGGATGCTTTTGTTTTTGCCAAGCTTAGCTTTCTAAGCACAGCAGCTGCCATTTGTAAATTTTAAAGAGTTCTAAGTTAAACCTCCAACTATATTCTTTGTTTAGCTTCTGGCCATAAGCAGAAAGTTTAAAATATAAACAGAAAGTAGTAATCAGTTTGAAGTTCATAAAAACAGCTTTGCAAATGGAAGCACTGTATATAGCAGACTTACTGGTTCCTAGCACATGTTATTGCTGAAAAGATGCAGTATAAGACAATTGGTTATTTAATTTGTCTTGTTTCAAAACAGACAATACTGTCTAAGTTGTTTAGTTCAAGGAAGCTTGTAGACCAGAGACAATCACTTAGCATATCAATAACTGATCTATTAATAAGTTAGAATGCTTATAAACTCAGGGAAGTTAGCTTCATAGTATTAATTGTAGGTAGCTGGGAACTGTGTCTCCTAGGGGCTTTTAGACCATTTATGTTAAAAGGTATCTGGAAGAATATCAGATGTGTGTGAAGTTTCCAGAGTGGGAAAATAACTGTATAAATGAAAAGAGCAATTCAGGCTTATTCGGAATGGGGTAAAGAACATCAAGAAGCATGAAAGAAACACAGGATAAAATAGAGTCAATTTCTCTGCCTTCGACTTCTGCAATGGATGACTGGTTTGTCTATATCATTGGTATGTTCTTTTTAAATTTATGGGAATATACTTGGGTTTTAAGCTACTTGGTTAGCTGGAAGTATGTTCTCCTTGGTAGAGAAAGGGAACCACTCGGATAATGGGTTTGGGCAGCTAAGCTCAGCATGGAGAATAAACATGGAAGTCAACTAGTCTTTGAAATTGTGCAGTTACAATATAACCATCTTTTACTGAGAGTACTCATTGTTTTTAATGTCAGATGGGGTTTAAGGTCTTCACTTAAGTTTGCAATTTTGCGGTCAGCAAACCCAATCCCATTGACAAGCTGTAGTAATCTGGAAGTCATCTGGTGTTGACAGGCTATTGTCAATGCCCTGCAAAATTTTGTTCATGCTGGACTGACAGACCCTTTGTGAGGATTTGCTCTGTTGATTGTGAACTATCTCTGACAGTACTTATCCATTTCTAGCTGCACTTAACATGTGACAAATCAAGTTTCACTGAAAAAAAAGTGGATTCCACAAACAGTGCACACTGAAAAAATGTTAAAGGATATTGATTATCAAAAACTGTCCAATTTAATATTATCTTGTAATCACTACTTAATCTTACCGTTTATCTGCCAACTTCTTTCCCGATCATTTTGAGTTACTTTGAGCAAAGTATTTTCTCCAACTTGTCAATCTCTTTCTCCATTTGGCTCTTTAAGGAATTATGAACTGGTTTAGAATAGATGTGTTTTGTCACCTGGTCTATCCCTGCAGTGCTTTGGATCCAGTGATTTCGGTTAAGCCATCTTCCAAGTTGTTTTTGGGTTTGAGAGAAGATGTCTCTTTATCTTTAATGTGGGTGAGCAGTTTGTGTGCCACTTGCAGATCAGGACCATGATAGAACCTCAAGCACCCAAAAAAGGAAAAAAAAGGGACATTAAAGAGAGGAACTTAAGCTGTTTCCACAGATAAGCTCAAAGAGGCAGCCACTTGACGCCATCTTAACTCCGCCCATGTTAAGATGTTTGGTGTAGTCTACCTGAGCTGACAAAAATTTTAAGTCCATACCAAATCTCATATTTGTTTCAAGAATTTCAAAACTTGTCCTGAAAGCACCTAGATATGGAATTTGTTCTTTATTGAAGCATAAATGTATCTTCTGCTTCAGAATTGGAATCACAATCAGGTTTATTATTACTGACATATACTCTATTGTAAAATTTGTTGTTTTGTTGCAGCAGTACAGTGCAATGCAAAAAGCTATAAATAACTATACATATAGTTTATTTTTATTTATTAATTTGTATTTGCTTATTTATACATATATATGCACATAAAATAAGTAGTTCAAAAAGTGAGCGAAAATAGTGACATAGCTATTGCTGTTGCCCAGGTGGTCCTAGGCATAGTAGAAAGCCAGAGTGATTGCATCCGATGTAGATCATTGAGGCTGTAACTGTGCCCATATCAGTCTTCAGCTGTGTCTGTCTGCATCTCTGATGGCTTTTCAGCCATCAGAACTGTAGCCATAAAATTTTGTTGTCTCACGCTACAGTTGCTTGTCGCATGGGTGCACTACAAAGTAAGTTCTGTGACCTGTGCTGGTTGTTATATTGTGCAGGTACCTTGTTTGTAGCTACCTACTGAAACTTGCTCTCCCCGTTCTGGTGTTGCATTTGCGATGTCTGCCTTTTGATCCGTTTTTCATTTCATGAGCAGTTACTCTGTGTCGGTTCGCCTGTGATGAGTGGCATTTAGATTCTTGGAAGGAAGAATTGGTGTGGGGAGTGATTGCCATTATCTCTTCAACAGCAATTCATGTTGCTTGTGTTACAACGTGCTGTCCTCTGTTTCTGGAACAAAGCTTCAGAAGTTGCCCTTTGACTGCAGGCTACTCTGACATTTGTGGCAGACAGTGCAATTCCATATGACATAAGAGCAGAATTAGGCCATGTGGCCCATTGAGTCTATTCCACCATCTCATCATTGCTGATCCATTTTCCTTCTCAGCCCCAGTCTCCTGCCTTCTCCCTGTATCCTTTCATGCCAGGAGTAATGAAGTATTTATCAACCTCTGCCTTAAATATACTTAGTGATTTGGCCTAAACAGCTGCCTGTGGCAAAGAATTCCACAGATTTATGACTCTCTGGCTAAAGAAGTACCTCCTCATTTCTGGTCTAAATGGAAGTTACTCTATTCTGAGACTGTGCCCTTTGGTCCTACACTTCCCCACCATAGGAAACATGGCAAATGGTATAATTCTGCTCCTATATCTTATCATCTGATCATTGGCCTAGTAAAGTATCACCATCCTTTTCTTTCAGGATGTGAACACATTATGTGCCTGTGAAGTCTTCTTGGGTTAAAGTTTCCATTTTGTTTCCTTTACCTTGAATACCATGGCACAGTATTTCACCCTCCTCGAGCCTCTGCCTTCACTCCCAGCTAGTTCCATTATTTTTAGGCATAAAACATAAAATTGCCAAGGCAATTAAGCTAATAATATCTAACCCCTTTCTGTCTGTTCATGGTACATATCTCACCATTCTTTGCATATTTCTGCCTATCTAAGAACTGCCTAAATGCCTCTGTTGTATCTGTGTCCATCACCACCTTCTTCTTCTTGTTTTATGGCAGTTGGCACCCAGCTTAATGGTGCATTACCGCCGCCTTTTGCTCCAGAGTGTGGATCAGACGACAGACTTACATTCTAAATCCCTTCACCCATTCGCACACACACATACCCTAATCTACACTTTATCCTGCCTTCTTTGGCCATCCTAGTACCCTATTCCTGCTTATCCATCATATCCTATGAAAAACCCCTGTATCCCTTAAGAAAGCTAAAAGTACCCTGACTTGTGCCCTCTCACCCATGCCCAGTAACCCTTTAAATGTGAATTCCTGCACCCCCAATTCCCTTAGATTAATTCTCATCATCTCTCTCTGTATCCCATACTTTCTGCAACTCAGAATTACATGTTCTACTGGCCTCTCTTCCTGATGTTCCTCACACAATCCTGTCTGGTGTTTCCCTATCATTTTCAATGTTTTGTTTAGTGCACAGTGCCCCAGCCTTAACCTAGTCCATTCAGTTTCCTCTCTTCTGTATCCACTGCCTACCCTAGTACCTGCAACCCTCTTTTGTATTTGATATAAATACCTCACTTTCCCCTCTCTGTCCCATCTTTCTTTCCACATTTGGATGATTTTTTTCCCAGATTACACACTTAGCTTCTGCTTTGCTGATACTAACGTGCATGTCCATCACCACCCCTATCAAAGCATTCCTGGCACTCAGCACTCTCTGTCTAAAAAAAAACTTGTCCACACATCTCCTTTCAGTCTCACCCCTCCCACTTTAATTCATATCCTCTAGTATGAGACATTTTGACCCCAGGAAATACTGTTGGGCGGGGTCGTCCTTGGATATTCCATCCTAGCCGTCTACCAGCCATCCAAGTCAGGGCAGTACAATGTGCAGAACAAGCTGTTGCCCATGCATCAGACTCCCCTCTCCACACAGCTGATGAATCCAAAGGAATGGTAGGGCACCAGTGGTATTGCAGGAGTTGCCAGTCAGCGTTGAGCTTAACGTAGGGACTGCCTTACAGACTCTGCCTCTGTATTTTTCCTTGGGGTTTACTCCTAAAGCATTCAGCATGAGTGAGTATAGCAACAAGGCAGCAGAGTTTTGAGATCAGAGATGTCCTTCTCCTAGGTGAGTTGCCAACCACGATTAATGACCCCCATCTGCCCGAAGAAACTGGTTTTAAGGCACCAGTAACCTGCCTTTGCCCCTTCTCCTGTCAGTAGAAATGGTTCCACTGGGCTTAGTAACTAAGCACATGTGAAGGCCAGAAGCTGGACTTGGTTGTCAGAGGCTATTTGAGGTGCATGGCATTGGGAGCTTATCCCCATTACCACCCCTGACTAAAGTTCAGAGTAAAATTTATTATCAGAGTACATACATGTCAGTACATACAACCCCGAGATTCTTTATTCTGTGCCCATACTTAGCAAATCTACAGAACAGTAACTGTAAACTTTAAACATCAGGATCTGCTAACTGTAAACAAATTGTGCAAATGCAAATATAAATCAATAACAATAAATTATAAGCATGAAATAACGATATAACAGAGCCTTTAAAGGAGAGTAGCTATCACCTTTTGTTCAAGAGCCTGATGATGGAGGGGTAGTAACTGTTCTTGAACCTGGTGGTGTGAGTCCTGAGGCCCCTGTACCTTCTACCTTATGGCAGCAGCGAGAAATGAGCATGGCCTGGATGGAGGGGATCTTTGATGATGGCTGCTGCTTTTCTATGGCAATGTTTTACGTAGATATGCTCAATGGTTGAGAGGGTTTTACCTGTAATATACTGGGTCAAACCCATTACATTTTGTAGGATTTTTCACTCACGGCATTGGTGTTCCCATACCAGGCCATAATGCAGCCAGTCAGCACTCTCCCCACAACACATCTATAGAAGTTTGCCAAGGTTTTTGATGACATGCCAAACCTCCACAGACTCCTGAGGAAGTAAAAGTGCTGTTGTGCTTTCTTTGCAATAATGTTTATATGATGGGTCCAAGACAGGTCCTCTGAGATAGTGGCACCAAGGATTTCAATGCTACTGACCTCCTCCACCTCTGATTACTGGCTCATGGATCTTTGGTTTCCCTCTCTCGAAGTCTGCAATCAGTTTCTTGGTCTTGCTGATATTGTGTGAGAGGTTGTTGTTATGACACCACTCAGCCAAGTTTTCAATCTGCCTCCTGTACGCTGATTTATCACCACCTTTGACACAGCCCACGACAGTGGTGTCATCAGCAAACTTGTATGTGGTATTGGAGCTGTACTTAGCCACACAGTCACAGGTGTAAAGTGAGGAGAGCAGGAGGCTAAGTACACATCCCTGCAGTGCTCCTGTGCTGATGGAGATTGTGGAGGAGTTGTTTTTGGCAATCTGAACTGACTGGAATTTACAAATGAGGAAATCCAGGATCAAATTGCTCAATGGGGTATTGAGGCCCAGGTCCTGGAGTTTATGGATTAGTTTTGAGGGGATGATGCTATTAAATGCCGAGCTGTAATTGATAAAGAACATCTTAATTCATGCATCTTTGCTGTCCAGATGTCCAGGGGTGTACGAAGAGCCAAAGGAAGCATCTGCTGTAGACTGGTTGCTTCGGTAGGTGAATTGGAGTGGATGCAAGTCACCATTCAGACAGGAACTGATATGCTTCAACACTAGCCTCCCAAAACACATTACGTCTGCAGATGTAAGTGGTAATAGTAATTTAGACAGGTTACCATGCTCTTTTTGGGCCCTGGTACAATTGAAGCCTACTTGAAGACTTGGGAGAGATTGAAGATTTCCGTGAATACTCCAGCCATTTAGTCATCACAGGTCTTCAGTACTTGACCAGGCACTCCACCTGGACCAAATGCTTTCCTTGGATTCACTCTCTTGAAGGCAGCCCGCGTGTCATCTTCAGATACTGAGACCAAAGGATCATCTGGAGACAAGGGAGTGCAATTTGGTTCCTCCCTGTTCTGGTGGTCAAAGTTCATCAGGAAGCCAAGCTCTGCTGTCCCCTATGTCTCAAGATTTAGCTTTGTAGGAGGTAATGTCATTCAAACCTTGCACAGCTGTCGAGCATCCCTCGTTGATTTCAGTCTAGTCTGGAGTCTCCACTTGGCCCAAGAGATGGCTTTCTGGAGATCGTACCTGCACCCCTTGTGGCATTCTTGATCTCCAGACCTGAATGCCTCTGATCTGACTCTCAGCAGGCTCCAGATTATAACAACCTTAAGGAACTCTGGGAAATATGCTGGCTACTAATTCTGTCTGAGCCTCTCATAATTTTGTAAACTTCTGTCAGGACTCGACTCAGCCTCCGCTGCTCCAGAGAAAACAACCCTCGTTGTCCATCCTCTCCTCATAGCACATGTTCTCTAATCCAGGCAGCATCCTGAAAACCTCCTCTGCACACTCTCCATATCTCCAAGGCCTTCTTGTAATTTTCCATTAACTACGATTTGGTGCATTTTTAAGAAAGAATGCTGCTGTGCCCAAGTCAGAAGTAACTGCCTACAGCTCTCCCTGTCTGTCTTTGATCTGACCCATGGGGCTTGAACAGACTTCCTCAGCTGGCAATCGAGTGACTGAACCTTCAGGGCTCCAGCTTCTGATGTTCTTTTTGCTCATGTTGCTTGCAGCCGCAGAGCTGTCAGTGAACAGGAACTACGTTGCCCTAAAGGCACAGCGATGCATAATTTTGCCACGTTTTGGTTGAAATCAGACACTGCATCTAATAAATATACATTTAGTCCTCCACCCAAGGGAGGACTAGTAGTCCTAGAGACTAGAGGGCCAAGTAGTTGGGCCGAGATGGCATTCAGACCATGGCGGGAGAGTGGAATGACTTTTGGAATTTTGGATAGTTAAGGCTTGGGGAGGAATGACTGGCTTGGAAATGCAGATCCCAGGAAAGAGCATGGGTAAGAGTGGGAGAGAGGATTGGAGTCAATGAAATGCTTCTGAAGGAGTGTCACTCACCTGAAATGTCAACTCTATTCTTAACTTCACAGATGCCATCTCATCCAATGACTACAAATAACATTTATTGTTATTAATTCAGATTTCCAGTATCTGCTCTCTTTAGCTATTTGGATATTGCTCTTTTAATGTGAAAAAAAAAACAACATTACGCTGAAGCAAGAATATTTCCAAATGCATTCTATTTATGGACACATTATCTGTTCACCCGACTGATTTACTGTCTGTTACACAGCTGGCGTTTAGGGTGGCAATGAAGGACATCCGTCTCTGGCGCTGTTCAGGGCTTCCTTCATCTTGTCAGTAGCTTCCTCTCAGTTTCACTGCTGCCACTCATGCAAGCCCTGAGGTGCAGACCCAGGGGTACTGTTGCATTCAGATGTAGAAACCGTCTTTACAACAGTTTTGTTTTGTCGGTCAGATTTGTTAGCCCTGAGCTGAACCCTCAAACCTGGAGGACCGGTGGACCATCCTTAGTCTGTCCTCTACCTGGTTGGCATAGGTGACCCTACCAAGAGCCAAAACATAAAGCCCAGACCACCCAACAAAGCTCTCAGAGTCATTGAGGCATGCAAGCCCTCAAATCACGAGGAGGTTGTGGACCTCTTAGCGGGCTCTGTTCACCCATCCATGTCTCATTCCTGTGGCAATTAATACAACAGAAATACTACTGATGTCTTAGAATATTACATCCTATGCAGATTTGGACAAACTTGTGTTGTTTTCTCTGAAACGATGGAGGCCAAAGGGAGATCTTGGTTTATACGATTACAAGAGGCATAGATAGGGTAGATGGCCAGTATCTTTTTCTCAGGGCTGAAATGTCTAAATCCAGGAAGCATGCATTTAAGGTGAGGGGGTAAGTTCAAAGGAGAAGAGTGGGGGCAAGCTTTTTTTAATACAGTTATTGGTTGGTACTTGGAATGTACTGCCTGGGGTGGTGTTAGAGGCGGATATGACAGGGTCATTCCAGAGCCTCTTAGGCTGTTCAGGAAATAGAGGGATATGGAGTTTGCAAAGGCAGGAGGGATTAGATTAGTTGGACAATATGCACAGAAAATGCTGGATGATCTTTGCAAGTCAGGCCACATTTGTGGAGGAGAATGAACAGTTAACATTTTGGGCAAAGATCCTTCATTAGGATTGGAAAGAAAGGAGGCAAAATTAGAAAATGAAGGTGGTTGTGGTGGAGGAGGAGTACAAGCTAGCTGGTGACAGGTAGGGGAGGGGGGATGAAGTAGAACGAAGTAGGTGGAAGAGATAACGAGTTAAAGAGGAAGGAATCTAAGAGAAGAGGATACTGGAGCACAGAGGAAAGGGAAAGAGGATAGGCACCAAGAGGAGGTGATGGGCAGTTGAGGAGAAGAAAAGGGGTGAGACAGGAACCAGAATGAGGAATGGAAAAAGAGAGAAGGAGGGAAGGGGGCAGAATTGCCAAAAGTTACAGAAATGGACATTCAATACCGTAAGGTCTGAGACTTCTTTGACAGAATAAGAGGTGCTTCTCCTTCAACCTGTATTCAGACTCATCATAGCGGTGGAGCAGGCCACGGACAGAGTAAGAATAGGAAGTGGAAATAAAATGGGTAACCACTAAGAAATCCTGCCTTTTGCAATGGGAATGTTGGCATCTGATTAATGATTTAATCAATTTGGCACAACGTTGTGGGGAGAAGTAGCTGTTCCTGCTCTTGTGATGGACTGTTCTATGATCTATGAATCAATGAGAGGAAAGTAAATGGAATATAGACACATGAAGGGAAATGGCTGGGGTCAAATAGGGGATGGGGTTTAAGGGGAAGGAACCGTAAATCCAACTTGATTGGTTCAGCAGCTCGAACCAAGTTGAGAACAATAGGTTTGCCTCACGTATTAGACAAAGGAATACGTACGTGCTGTAGGTGGCAGATAACCTCAGAGAGCACAGCTTTGAGCTACTGGGTTAACGAAGAGCTGAGATCTCCATGGCTTTATTAGTGGCACATAGTGTCGCAGTTAGCACAAACCCTTCACAGCACTAGCGATTCATGATCCAGGTTCAATTCCTGCCACTATCTGTAAGGGGTTTGTGTGTTCTTGCCATGTCCGTGTGAGTTTCCTCCAGGTGTACCAGTTATGTCCCACATTTCAAAGCTGTATGGTTAGGGTTAGTAAATTGCGAGCATGATACGTTGGTGCCAGAAATGTAGGCACACTTGTGGGCTGCCCTCAGCACAATCCTCACTGATTTGATTAGACACAAATGACACATTTCACTGCAGGTTTTGATGTACATTTGACAAATAATGCTCAGATAAAAGTCCATGGAATATAATGTCTGAATTGCAATTGAAGCTGGCTTAAGGAACCTTGCATCAATAACTATACCTCTTCTCACCCTGTCATGAGTAAAATTGACAGCCCTTTCTCTCAGTTTCTCAGCTGCATCTGCTCTCAAGATGAGACTTTTCATTCTAGTATGACTGAGATGACTTCCTTCTTAAAGAAAGGGACTTCCTTCCCTCCACCATCAATCCTGCCCTCACTCACATCTCTTCCAATTCACGCATGCTTGCCCTCACCCTATCCCCCCAAAGATTTCCCCGTCTCTAGCCCTGTATCTTTCTCATGAATCAACTTCCCAGCTCTTTATCTCATTCCTTCCCCATCTCCTGGTTTCACCTATCACCTACTACCTTAAACTTCTTCTTCCCTTCCCCCCATCTTTTTACTCCAACTACTCATCTTTCTATCCAGTCCTGATGAAGGGTCTTGCCCGAAATGTTGACTGTTTATTTATTTCCATTGATGCTCCCTGTCCTACTGAGTTCCTCCAGCATTTTGTTGGTGTTGATTTGCACCAATGAGCTTTGGTTGTTTATTAAAAACATTTTCTCATTTATTAACGCAACACAACTGACAACACTTTTTAAATATATTTTTTATTAAATTTTTAAGAGAATTGGATACAATGAATAGAATAATAGAGTAATGAAAATTAATATTAGCCCTCCCCCCTCCCCTTAACCCTTCCCCCCTTACATCCCTGTCTAAAAAAAAGAAAAGAAAGGAAGAAAGAAAGAAAGAAAGAATGCCTGGATATCGGAGGATCCCCACATGCTCCATGGAGTTCAAAATAACTTTAGTATATATCTTTATTTTTTCCCAAATAACTAATAATTTTATCTTTAAAGGACCTATATATTTGATCCTATCTTTTGTAGATAGGGGTGCCAAATTTTCAAAAATATATCATATTTATTTCTTAAATTATAAGTAATTTTTTTCAAGTGGAATGCAGCTATATATTTCATTATTCCAACAGTCCATATTTAAGTATGAATCTGATTTCCAAACAACTGACAACACTTGTGCTACACTGAGGTTGTACTATACTGAGTGCTTATGCTATACTGACGATGGGCTTTTTTGATTTTGATATTGCTGATATCGATTTTGATATGACTTGTGAATTCATTGGGTTAGCAGCATGGTCAGAATGCTTATTCATTAGTAATTCAGCAGATTATGCTTAGATTCAGTCCTTTTCAGCAAATTCAGCATGAAAATTTGTGAACTGGTAGATGAGGACCTTCCATTTCCAACCTGAGATTCACAGAATGAAAATATTTGGAAATTGGGAGAAATACTGAGATTTCAAGTCTGCTCTGAGGCACAGATACTGAATAAATATTTAGTAATTAGGTGTCTGTCAGGAAAACGCTTGTCCTGCAGATTTAAATGAAAAGTTACATGAATTTCTTTTTGAGTACCATGTATAAAATGCTGGAGGAAGTCAGCAGGTCATGCAGGAAATAAAGAGTCAACATTTTGAGCCAAGACCCTGATGAAAGGTCTTGACCCAAAACGTCAACTGCTTATACCTTTCTGTAGATTTTGCCGTACTTGCTGAGTTCCTTCAGCATTTTGTATGTATCATTCTGGATTTCCAGCATCTGCAGAATCTCTTGTGTTTATGCATTTTTTTTTTACCTTGAACAGCAAAGACAATCTTTTGAATAAATCAATGTGGATTCTGGGAATGTAATATTTTAAGATGGTGGGATTTCTGTTGTAATATTCTCCCAAGGATTTAGACTTGGATGGCTGAATACGATTCAATAAATGCAACTGAAGCAAGTTCACATTTGAAAGCATTCATGTTTCTGCATTAAGTAGAATTTATAACATTTTAACAATCAATATTCAAACAGCTAAAGATAGCAGGTATTGAAAGTTTGATATAAAAACAGCTGATCATTGAAATACTCAGTAGGTGAGGCAGCATCTATGAAGGAAGAGTTGAAGCTAACGTTTCAGGTCGGTGACCATCTATTAAAAGTACTTAATTGACTCTAACCAATTAAAGATCAGTGCTTTTTATAATTGACTGAATGAAGGGTTCATTGGGACAGTTTTCTATGTGTGCTGTGAGATGCAAATGTATTTACTTTAATAGGTGTGCCACAGATCAAACATTGTGTTAACATTGGAAAATGTTACAAAAATGATCCCACCAATTAAAGGATTAACATGTGAGGAGTGTTTGATGGCTCTGGTACTGTACTTGTTGGAGTTTAGAAGAATGGAGGGGGTGATGCACCATCAATAACTCACACTGAGACGTAGGCGAGATATCGGCTTTTATTGACTGGAAGAAGGAACCAGGAGTGAGTGTCTATCATACAAGGTCCTGGAGACTGAGGCCGATCTTCAGGCCGCAGGTCTCCTTTATACAGGGGCCTGTGGGAGGAGCCACAGGAGCAGTCAGCAGGGGCGTGTCCCGACAGGCACATAGTTCACCACATTCACCCCCCCTCGTTTGAAAAAGTCCTCATGTAGCGAAGGTTCTTACAAGTCAAGCCGATCAGGCGGTCGAATCTGTCGCTGCGATCTACGTAGCACCGGCTGTGACCGCATAGGTGCCGGCAACATTGCCGATTGCACAGGGGACGGGGGTTGCGCGTGTTCTTGCCCACTAGGCGCCGGTGATCCCTCATGCATGTGCGAGGCGCCTGGTATAAATGCGTACGAAACGCCCGGTATACAAGTGTCGTGAGGAGTCTGTGTAGGGCCTGGTGAGTACGGTGTCACCTCTGGTGCAGGGTTCACAGTTACCGGAGAGCCTTCAGGGTAGTGGTCTGCTGCACCTGCGGGTGCCAGGTCGCGGATGGAGACCGTGTCCTCCCGCCCATCAGGCAAGACCACGTAAGCATACTGGGGGTTCGCATGGAGAAGGTGAACCCTCTCCACCAGCGGGGAGTATTTATTGCTCCTCACATGTTTCCGGAGCAGCACTGGCCCCGGGGACGTCAGCCAAACTGGTAGGGTGGTCCCAGTGACAGACTTCCTGGGAAAAGAGAATATGCGTTCGTGAGGGGTGGCATTGGTGGACGTACATAACAGAGAGCGGATAGAGTGCAGTGCCTCAGGGAGGACCTCCTGCCATCGAGAGACCGGCAACCCTTTGGACTTAAGGGCTAAAAGTGTGGCCTTCCACACTGTGGCATTCTCCCGCTCTACCTGGCCATTACCCAGGGGATTATAACTCGTGGTCCGACTGGTAGCAATGCCCCTAGCTAGCAAGTACTGGCGCAGCTCCTCACTCATAAAGGAGGACCCTCTATCACTGTGGATATAGCAGGGATACCCGAACAGAGTGAAGAGCTGGCGCAGGGCTTTTATGACGGATGTGGCAGTGGTGTCGGGGCAGGGGATGGCAAAGGGGAACCGTGAGAACTCGTCAATAACACTGAGAAAATAGACATTGCGGTCAGTGGAGGGAAGGGGGCCCTTAAAGTCAACACTCAGGCGTTCAAAAGGGCGGGTGGCCTTGACAAGTTGTGCCGTGTCAGGACAGTAGAAGTGCGGTTTGCACTCGGCACAAATTTGGCAGTCCCTGGTCATCGTCCTGATGTCCTCCAGGGAGTACGGCAGGTTCCGAGCTTTCACAAAATGGTAAAATCGGGTGACCCCCGGATGGCAAAGTTGTGCATGAAGGGCGTACAGCTGGTCGAGCTGTGTGCTAGCACATGTTCCCCGGGATAGGGCATCAGGGGGCTCATTGAGTCTGCCAGGCCGGTACAGGATATCATAGGTGTAGGTGGAGAGTTCTATCCTCCACCGCAAAATCTTATCATTTTTGATCTTGCCCCGCTGTTGGTTGCTGAACAGGAACGCAACCGAGCGCTGGTCGGTCAGCACAGTGAATCTTTTGCCAGCAAGATAGTGCCTCCAGTGCCTAACAGCCTCCACTATGGCCTGGGCTTCTTTCTCCACCGCGGAGTGCCGAATTTCAGAGCCTTGGAGGGTGCGAGAAAAGAATGCTACTGGTCTGCCTTCCTGATTAAGGGTAGCAGCCAGAGCGAAATCGGAGGCATCACACTCCACTTGGAAGGGAGCGGTCTCGTCCACTGCATGCATCGTAGCTTTGGCAATGTCCGCTTTAATGCAGTTGAAGGCCGCGCAGGCCTCAGCAGAGAGGGGAAACGAGGTAGACTTGACCAGGGGGCGAGCCTTGTCTGCGTAATGGGGGACCCATTGGGCGTAATAGGAAAAAAACCCCAGGCACCGTCTGAGGGCCTTGAGAGTGGTGGGAAGAGGGAGCTCTAACAGGGGGCGCATACGTTCGGGATCAGGCCCAATAACCCCGTTTTCCACGACATACCCAAGTATAGCAAGGCGGGTGGTACCAAAAACACACTTGTCCCTGTTATAAGTAAGGTTCAGAGCTGCGGCCACTTGGAGAAACCGTTGGAGGTTGGCGTCGTGATCTGGCCTGTCATGACCACAGATGGTGATGTTATCCAGATAGGGAAATGTGGCCTGCAGTTGGTACTGGTCCACCATCCGGTCCATTTCCCTCTGGAAGACAGAGACACCATTCGTGACACCGAAAGGGACGCGCAGGAAGTGATAGAGCCGGCCGCCCGCCTCGAAGGCGGTGTAGGGGCGGTCCTCTGGGCAGATGGGGAGCTGGTGATAAGCGGATTTCAGATCTATTGTTGAGTACACCTTATACTGAGCAATCTGGTTGACCATATCCGCGATGTGGGGTAGGGGGTATGCGTCAAGCTGCGTAAACCTATTGATGGTTTGACTATAGTCCACCACCATCCTATTTTTCTGCCCAGTCCGAACAAAACCACCTGGGCCCTCCAAGGGCTTGTGCTCGGCTCAATGATCCCCTCCCTGAGCAGCCGCTGCACCTCCGACTGAATGAAGGCCCTGTCCCCCGCGCTGTACCTCCTGCTTTTGGTTGCCACAGGTTTACAGTCGGGGGTCAGGTTGGCGAACAGCGGTGGGGGAGGGATCTTGAGAGTGGAGAGGCTGCAAGTGTCGGTAGCGCAGCTGTTGGCCTGGTTCTGGATGGGATGTGTGTGTCCGTGTGTGTGTGTGGTCAGTAGCGGGGTATGTGAAGAAGTCCCACAAAACTGAGGATTCTTGACAGTGAGTGGTGGGAGGGGCCCGTCGTATACCATAGTCACACTTTCGAGATGGCTCTGGAAGTCCAGCCCCAATAGCACAGGTGCACACAGATTAGGCATGACCAGCAGTTCAAAGTCCCGATATACTGTGCCTTGCACCACCAAAGTCGCTACTCAACCCGCCCGGATGTCTGCGGACTGCGACCCAGAGGCCAAATGGAACCTCCGACTGACCGGCCGCGTTGCAAGTCCGCAGCGTTGCACTGTGTCCGGGTGAATAAAACTCCCAGTGCTGCCCGTGTCAAACAGGCATCCAGTCCAATGCCCCTCCACCTGGATGTCCATCATGGATCTTGCAAGCTGGTGTGGGGCGCTTTGGTCGAGAGTCACAGTGGCCAGAGTTGGATCGCCATCGGGGTACCCGGTCAGCATCGGAGGGTCGGGGGCGGGGCATGCTGACGTCGACAAAGATGGCCGCTCACATCCGGGGTACCCGGTCAGCATCCGAGGATCGGGGGCGGGGCGTGCTGACGTCGACAAAGATGGCCGCCCACATCCCGGCATGCAAGATGGCGGCCCCCACGTTTCACCCGCAGCGCTGCACTCCGCTCGAGGTTGAGACTTACAGACCTTGGCGAAGTGGCCCCGCTTTCCGCAGCTGGAGCAGGTCGCTTCTCGCGCTGGACAGCGTTGTCGAGGATGTTTCTTTTGGCCACAGAAATAACAAAGCACGAGTTTCTTACGGGCCACAGCCGTGGTCTGGGTCGGGGAGCTCGTGGAATCGCGACTGGCGGCGGCGTTGGCGAATTCGCTCCCGGGAGCCGGCGGTGGCGGGGTCTGAGGCGTCCACGAAACCGACGGGGAATCGCGCGACTGGACAGCGTCGGCGTTATGCCGCGCAGCTTCTAGAGCGTTGGCCTTCTCTATCGCCGAGCTTAAGGTAAGATCCGAGTTCTCCAGCAGTCGCTGGCGCATGTACACTGACCTCAGTCCCGTCACAAAGGCGTCTCGCACCAGCAGCTCCGCATGCTGTTCTGCCGTGAGCGTCTTGCAGTCACAAGCTCGGACGAGTGTCTGTAGTGCTCGGAGAAACTCAGCGCACGATTCGCCAGGCCGCTGTTGCCGGGTAGCTAAGCGATGTCTTGCGTAGACGGTGTTCACCGGCCGCAGGTACTGTCGTTTGAGGGCATCCAGTGCCCCTTCGTAGGTCGGCAGGTCCCGGATAAAGGAGTAAACTTTGGAGGAGACCCTCGAGAGTAGGATTCTGTGCATAACGGCGGGTTCAGTCGCACGAAGCTCCGCCAAGTACGATTGGAAGCATGCAAGCCAGTGTTCAAAAGCGAGAGCTGCGTCAGGGTCTTGAGGGTCCAAATCCAACCGGTCCGGACGCAAAACGGGTTCCATGTTTTAAAACTTCCAGTCAATAAAATTGATGCACCATCAATAACTCACACTGAGACGTAGGCGAGATATCGGCTTTTATTGACTGGAAGAAGGAACCAGGAGTGAGTGTCTATCATACAAGGTCCTGGAGACTGAGGCCGATCTTCAGGCCGCAGGTCTCCTTTATACAGGGGCCTGTGGGAGGAGCCACAGGAGCAGTCAGCAGGGGCGTGAGAGTTCACCACAGGGGGGCCTCTCATTGAAACCTAGATAGAGTAGATGTAGAGAGACTGTTTCCTATAGTGGGGGAGTCAAGGAGCAAAGGGCACAGCCTCGGAATGCAACAATGTCCTTTTAGAACAGAGGAGGAGGAATATCTTTAGCTAGATGGTGGTAAATCTGTGGAATCCATTGCCATCGACAGCTGTGGAAGACAGGTCAGTAGGTACATTTAATGCTGAGGTTGATAGGTTCTTGATTAAAAAGTGCTTCAAAGGTTACAGGCAGAAGGCTGGAAAATGCAGTTGAGAGGGAAAATAAGATGGATTGGTGGAACAGACTTGATAGGCTTAATTCTGTTCCTATGTTTTAAGGTTTTATGGTCCTCATCTATTTGTATACTACTCTCAGTATCTTTGTGAATATCTGCCTCTTCTACTCTCCATGATCATATTTTAGTCCTCTGCCTTGCTTTGTTTCCATTATTACCCTCCCTCCTTCACTTCCTCCCTCTCAGTTATACACTTCACTGTCTCTTTGTCACTATTTATATAACTTCTGTAATGGCTTCCCTGGATTGGGAGTGCTTCAGATGATGAGCCTGAATCCATCTTAATCCTGTTTGTAATTCTGTACACTCACTGTGCAGTATTTGTGAAGAGCGTCTGGATGAACAAAGAATTAACTCACTTCGGAATAGCCACTGACATTCTAAAGAAAAAGAAGGGGTTAGCAAACATTCTTAGCAAAGTAATTTTATTTTGTTAAAAAGAAAACCCTTCAGGGATTTGTTTTTTTCTTCTTGGAGCCTTGAACCATCTACTTATCAACACTTTGCAAAAGTACATTTATTAATGTGGTTTCGAAATCATGGAATGATTGGCACATATGAAAATAAGAGGCAAACTTACAGAGATGTTTAAAATTATGTAAGGAACAGATAAGGTGGTCGGTAACAGTCTGTTTCCTCGGGCGAGTCCAAAGTTATAGGGTACAGATTTAGAATGAAAGTGGAAAGTTTTAAAAAGGGACCCGAGGGGCAAGTTTTTCATGCACGAGGTGCTATATGAAATGAGCTGTCAGAAGTATCTAAGGTAAATACGATAGCGACATTAAAGGAACACTTGGATTGCTACTTGGACAGTGGTACTTAGAGGGATATAAGCCAAATGTAGGAAATTGGGACTAGGTGGGTGGAGGGGTTTGTAATTGTGGTTGCCATGGACACGTTGAGCACCTCTGTACCATCGATCACAAGTGGGACTTCCCGGTGGCCAAACATTTTAATTTTGATTCCTATTTTCTTTCCGACATGTTGGTCCATGGCCTCCTTTTTGTGCTAAGATGAGGCCACACCCAGGATGGAGGAACAACCCCTTATATTCCTTCTGGGTACCCTCCAACCTGATGGCATGAATATTAGTCTTTACCTTCCAGTGAACAAATATTCCTCACCCCTCCTTTATTCCCCACTCTGACCTTTTACTTCTTCTCATTTACCTATTACTTCCCCCTTTGTCCCCTCCCTCTTACCTTTCTCCTATTGTCTACTTTCCTCTCCTATCAAATTCTTTCTTCTACATCCTTTGACCTTTCACACCCTCCTGGTTTCATTTATCACCTTCCATCTAGCCTCTTACTCCTCCGCCACCTATTAATTCAGGCATCTCGGCCCTTCCCTTTCAGTCTTGAAGAAGGGTCTCGGTCCAAAATATTGACCACCTACTCTTTTCCAAAGATGCTGCCTAACTTGCTGAGTTCCTCCAGCATTCTGTGTGTTTTGTTTTGGGTTTCCAGGATCTGCAGATTTTCTTGTGTTTGGGCTAAAGGGCCTGTATCCATGTTGTATTGCTCTCAAACTCTTTGACTCTAATGCATGAACTTCCTACTGTCCCTCAGGACTAATGTTGCTCCAGGTTATTCAGCAACACACACAAAATATCTTGGGAAGGGTCTCAGCCTGAAACATCGGCTGTTTATTCATTTTCCATAGATATTGCCTGACCTGCTGAGTTCCTCCAGCATTCTGTGTGTTTTGTTTTGGGTTTCCAGGATCTGCAGATTTTCTTGTGTTTGGGCTAAAGGGCCTGTATCCATGTTATATTGCTCTCAAACTCTTTGACTCTAATGCATGAACTTCCTACTGTCCCTCAGGACTAATGTTGCTCCAGGTTATTCAGCAACACACACAAAATATCTTGGGAAGGGTCTCAGCCTGAAACATCGGCTGTTTATTCATTTTCCATAGATATTGCCTGACCTGCTGAGTTCCTCCAGCATTTTGTGTGTGTGTTTCTCTGGATTTCCAGCATCTGCAGAATCTCTTGTGTTCAAATTATTGAATAATTCAATACCAAATATGTTAGACACGTCAGCCACATTTAAATTATAATTGTAATAATAGGTAAAAGATAGACTTAGCCTACTGGTTGAACATATTACAAAAAAAACCAATGATTGGAGATGCAATTAAGTCTACATTTATAACTTTTTTCCAGAAAAAATGGAAAGAATGTTAATGCTGACTTTCGTTCCATCTTTGCCCCTTGCTCTGTTAGATTAGAAGCATCACTGGATTTCTGAAAATCCGGCTCTTGCTTCTACAATAAGCATGGGATGTTGTCTTTGGCTGTGAGAGAGCCCAGCTTAATATGTGTTGCAATAGTCCAGGACTGAATCTTCGGTATTGAACAACTTATTTGTATGTATTGCATCAGTAGACAGTAGATAACCCGACAATTTCTTGATAAATACAGACTTTTCTAACCTCATCATGAAGAAAATAAAACCCGTATTTTGGAAAGTTTTTGTCTGTTATACAGATGGCACCAGTCAGCAATGTGTTGGTCTTGCAAACAGACACCTTGATTGCAATCTCTGATGTATTTTTGCAGATTACAGTTCGTGGATTTGTTTCACTTGTGGGGATGATGTGACAAAATCAGCTGAAAGTGATGAACGTAAATTCCTGAACTAAAGTGAAATGAGTCTGGGGAGACTCAGCTGAGTCCTCAGTTGTTATAATTCCATAGGTGATGAGGCCTCATGAGTTTAACCCTCCCTTCTTCTTCTATTCTCCCATCTCTGGCCTTTTACCTCTCCTCATCTGCCTATCGTTTCTTGCTGGAGCCCTTTCTCCTAAGGTCCACTCTCCTCTCCGATCAGATTCCTTCCTCTCCAGCACTTTACCTTTCATGCCTAGCTGGCTTCACCTATCAACTTCAAAATAGCCCCCTTCCCCTCCCTCCACATTTTAATTCTAGCAACTTCCCCCTCTCATTTCAGCCCTGAAGGAACGTCTTGGCTTGAAACCTCGACTGTTTGCTCTTTTCCACAGATGCTGCCCGACCTGCTGAGTTCCTCCAGCATTTTGTGTGTGTTGCTCTGGATTTTTCATGTTCATTATTGTATAAGTTTAGGATGAAGGACACGTTCCCAGTTGTTTCAGGACATGTGATTGACCTGATATCATCCTTAAACCAACCCCCACCAGGGTTCTTGCAATGTTCTGCACAATTTGCATCCCAAGAGCTGGAATGTGCCAGCCTCCAATATAATAGATCTTCGGGTTAGTAGCTTAATTGGTCACATTAGTATAATTGGGCAGTGTGGGCTCATTGGGCCAGAGGAGCCTGTTGCCTTGCTGCATCTCTAAATAAGTTCAGAAAACCCTGTCCTGACGATGGGTCTCGGCTCGAAACGTCGACAGCGCTTCTCCTTATAGATGCTGCCTGGCCTGCTGTGTTCCACCAGTATTTTGTGTGTGTTGTTCAGAAAATAATCACCTATTCTGGCTTTGCATCTAAATTGCCTGTGTCAACTTTCAACGATTCACTCCACTGGCCTTTTGCTCCATTATCATTCATATGCAAGTGTGGAACTCACAGACTTTGAGTATTAATTAGTATTATTATTCATGCAAAGGAGCCTGAGGATACCTATGATGGGAAATGTATCTCTTACACCGATATGCGGGGATAATCTTCGTTCATTGGCGGGGAGGCATTGTGTTTCAGGAAAGCATAATAGAGAAGAAACTCATTGACATGCTCTACCTATAACACAGAAGTGAGCCTTAACCTTCTGGTTAAAGTGTGCATCTGAGTCAAGGCTTACTCAGTTCATTATCTGTGCTTGCATTGTCAAAAAAAACTCATGCAAGTGCTATCAGTGATACATTGTTTGCCACTTAATGTCACTGCAAATGCCAGCATTCTCAGTCTACGTGCACATCACGTACAGTACATAAAGAATGGTCCTGTGATGGGCACACAATGTATCCAGACATTTTATGTTCTTCTGAGCGTGCTTGTTGGCAAAATAAAGATGAAGTTTTACTCTGCATTTATCCAAATTGTATTTGACTGGAGGGGAGGGAGCTTAATTTTGCAGCTGACCCTGGCAATTTTGGTGCTAAACGTGATTGTACTTCTAGCTTTGAGAATGCTCTATCTTTGGAATGCGGTTCAGAAATATTCCCTGACAGCACTCCCCACAATAAAATGGTGAATAAACTGGTTCCAAAATGGTACATTTTATATTTGATACTTCCTCAAATTTCAATTTGCTGAGGTGAAAAAATAATTACATAGGAAAAGAAATCATTCCAGGAAAATAAATGTTTGAGGTTTCTTATTATTCTGCACAATAATGTACTGAGACATATGTCATGCAGTCTTTGGGATTATATAGAACAGTTTGTCTCTGCTCTCTTTGAACTGTGGCTGTCAATTCTAACACAAATATGAGGAAATCTGCAGATGCTGGAAATTCAAGCAACACACACAAAATGCTGGTGGAATGCAGCAGGCCAGGCAGCATCAACAGGAAGAAGCGTTGTCAAAGTTTTGGGACCTTTTGTCAGGACTAACTGAAAGAAAAGGTGGTAAGAGATTTGAAAGTGGGGGGAGGGGGAAATCTGAAATGATAGGAGAATTCGGGAGGGGGAGGGATGAAGCTAAGAGCTGGAAAGTTGATTGGCAAAAGGGATACACAGCTGGAGAAGGGAGAGGATCATAGGATGGGATACTTGGGGAGAAAGAAAGGGGAAGGGGAGCACCAGAGGGAGATGGAGAGCAGGCAAGGAGTGATTGTGAGAGGGGCAGAGAGAGAAAAAAAAGGAAAAAATAATAAATAAATAATTGGATGGGGTAAGAAGGGAAGGAGGGGCATTAACGGAAGTTAGAGAAATCAATGTTCATACCTTCAGGTTGGAGGCTACCCAGCCGGTATATAAGAGGTTGTTCCTCCAACCTGAGTGTGGCTTCATCTTGACAGTAGAGGAGGCCGTGGATAGACATATCAGAATGGGAATGAGATGTAGAATTAAAATGTGTGGCCACTGGGAGATCCTGCTTTCCCTGGCAGACAGAACAGGGGTGTTCAGTGAAACGGTCTGCCTGTCTGCGTCGGGTCTCACCAATATATAGAAGGCCACACCAGGAGCACTGGATGCTGTATACCACACCAGCCGACTCACAGGTGAAGTGTCGCCTCACCTGGAAGGACTGTCTGGGGCCCTGAATGGTGGTGAGGGAGGAAGTGTAAGGCGGCTGTAGCACTTGTTCCGCTTACAGGGATAAGTGCCGGGAGAGAGATCGGTGGGAAGGAATGGTGGGAACGAATGGACAAGGGTCTCTCTCTCCCCAGGCATCCCGTCCCATGATCCTTTCCCTTCTCCAGCTCTGTATCCCTTTTGCCAATCAACTTTCCAGCTTTTAGCTTCACCTCTCCCCCTCCTGTCTTCTGCTATCATTTGGATCTCCCCCTCCCCCTCCCACTTTCAAATCTCTTACTATCTCTTCTTTCAGTTAGTCCTGACGAAGGGTCGACTTTACTTCTTCCTATAGTTGCTGCCTGGCCTGCTGCTTTTCCCTAACATTTTGTGTATATTGCTGTCAATTCTAACAAGTTTTCCTGGAGTTAGTGGTTGCTGAGGCAATCTCTTTGACCAAACAATGACTTTGGCAGGAAGTTTGATCAACATTGCTCTCTGACCTCTCCTGCATGGTTTAAATGAGCTTCCCGTATTAATTAGGCTTTTCATGGACAATACTGCTTGTGAGGATGAGGAATCTGATGAGATGTGCACCGATCTCCTGTGAAGAACAATGCTGATAATTCTTGGTTTTGGATTAGTTGAAAAACCAAAGCACCGAATGCCTTTTCTTAAGGATGTAAAATGCATGTTAAAGAAATAACAAAAATAATTCAAAGTGCTCTGACAAAGTCCCACAAAATTCATCTCTACAAAATAAAGAAGAGGGAGCACGGTATAAACAGATGAAGTCTGGTCTATTCATTGAATGAGAATAGGCCAGATCTGTGTCAACTGTATTGGGATGGCACAACACCATAAGCTTTAGACCTTAAGATATAGGAACAGAAGTAGGTCACTCAGCCCATCAGTATAGACACCATTTTGTATTGATCTCTCACTACTAACTGGTTGCTAGTTATTCATTTCCATGCCCCCTTCATCCTTAATAGAATCATAGAACCATAAAACACTACAGCATAGTATAGGCCCTTCAGCCCTCCATGTTGTGCCGACCCATAAAATCCTTAAAAAAAGTACTAAACCCACACTACCCCATAACCCTCCATTTTTCTTTCATCCATGTGCCTGTCCAAGAGGCTCTTAAATACCCTAATGTTTTAGCCTTCAGCACCATCTCTGGCAAGTCATTCCAGGCACTCACAACCCTCTGTGTAAACAAACTTACCCCTGATGTCTCCCCTAAACTTCCCTCTGTTAATTTTGTACATATGCCCTCTGGTGTTTGCTGTTGGTGCCCTGGGAAACAGGTACTGACTATCCACCCTATCTTTGCCTCTCATAATCTTGTAGGCCTCTATCAAGTCCCCTCTCATTCTTCTACACTCCAAAGAGAAAAGTCCCAGCTCTGCTAACCTTGCTTCATATGACTTGTTCTCCAATCCAGGCAACATCCTGGTAGATCTCCTCGGTGCCCTCTCCATAGTTTCCACATCCTTCCTATAATGAGGTGACCAGAACTGAACACAATGTGTGCAGTCTTGTCTTTCTGAAACTCCATGGGATGCTGCACCACTCTTTAAGGCTGAGAAATAATATAGGCACACAGGTATAAGAAAAATGGAGGGTAATGGGTTGCATGGGTGGGAAGAGTTAGACTGATCTTGGAGTATGTTAATAGAAGTCGGCAAAATATCATGGACTGAAGGACCTGTTCAGCTCCATCTTCTAAATCTTGGAAGAGCTAAGTTCCACGTTAGCTTCTGATTATTATCTCTTTACCTCAATACTTAGTAATGACATCTTTAATTATAGATTGCAAAATGTTTCCTGCCATAGATGAGAGATTAACTGGCCTGTAATTATGCTGTCTTTCTTCATTATAATAAAACTGCTTTAGATTCTTCCTGCAGCAGTAGATCTAAGCATTTTATATGGTGACATCAATGCTGGGTAGGCTTTACTTCAATGGACGTGAGCACAGTGAACACCAGATTCAGAACAGTGAATCTGCATTTGGTATTGCTGATTGGACAATCAAAATGGAAGCAATAGTATATGGAACTTTTTCATGTTCTCTGGACATCTTTTCTCTCTGAAACAAAGAGAGAGAGTGAATGTATTTCTGCTACAAATTTGACTGTTTGTTTCTCACCCTTGGACACGTTCACTCAGTGGCCACTTTATTAGGTATAGGGTGGAGCCCAGCTTGGTCTTCAGCTGCTGAAGCCTATCTGCTTCAAGGTTTGATGTGTTGTGCATTCAGAGGTGCTTTTCTGCACAGTATTGTTGTAATAAGTGTTTATTTGAGTTACTGTTGCTATCCTGTCAGCTGAAACCAGTCTGGACATTCTTCTCTGGCTTCTTTAGTTAGCAAGGCATTTACCACCTCACAACTGCCACTCACTGTGTGTTTCTTGTTTTTTTTACACAATTCTCTGTAAACTCTAGAAAATCCCAGGAGATCAGCAGTTTCTGAGATACTCAAACCACCTAGTCTGGCACCAACAATCATTTCATAATCAAAATTACTTAGATCATATTTCTTTCCCATTCTGATGTTTGGTCTGAGCAACAACTGAACCTCTTGACCATGTCTGCATGTTTTTTATGATTTGAGATGCAGCCATATGATTGGCTGATTAGATATTTGCATTATCACTCACATATATAGGAGATAACTAATAAAGTGGCCACTGTGTGTATGTCACATCATTAATGTTACTGGCTTCTCACATTTTGGTTTAGGTTATTGAAATTTTCATTTTGCTATTCATGTCAACTCATGATTTATTTCTTCCCAATATCCTTCCTTGAACTCAAAACTACATTTAACTCAGCATCAAAGTGCTTATGATGGAAGTTAAGGTTGAACAATACACTTGATGTTTTCTCCAATACCTGCAGTTCGATGCTTGATTGGCATAATAGATCCTTCATCACTGCTTAACTTTTGTATTGATGTTCACTTCTTCAAATGCTGTTATTCTATATCAGTGACACACACTTATTGACAGCCCAATATTTTTTAAACAAGTAATGTTGGAACTGTGAGATGAGGACCTTGCAAACATAAAGACTGTCATTGGAGAGAGGAGGTAGTGCTTGGCTGTAAGAGCAGAGCATGCTTAAGTCTTCCTTCGTGCATTAACATATTTTCAACAACTTGTTAAAAGGCCACTCAGCTCACATTATCTGTGCCAATCAAAGAGGAAGTTTAGGATAGTGGTTACTTTGGTAGCTCAGACTGAGGCATTCGATATTGTGAAGTTCACTGAGCTTGGTATTTACCTTGCAGATATTTCATCACCAGTGAAGGTGACATCCTGAGTATGCAGTTGTTGGTGTTTCTCTCTGGGAGTGCTCGAATTTTTTAGGACCCCACATAGCTTGCCTCAGTCCTGATTAGCTACACCTTCAGTTGACCTTTGAATTCTATTGGCTCACATTTCTTTTTTTCTTAGGGATTCATGGATGGCATCTTTTTTTTATTGATTTTTTTTTATGCATTTCTACAATAACTACAGCAAAAACCCAACAGCAAAATGAAGATTAATACAGAGCAAAATAAACATAACAATACAAAACAATGATAAAAGAGCACCCAAAAAAAAGTTAGTATCCTCCCCCGCCCCAGAGAAAAAAAATTCCAGGCCAACCATTGCAAGATGTAAAAAATATTAATCAGAGCATTCAAACACCCAAAACTGTAAATGAAAATAAAAGCAAAGAATAGTAATGCCTACTACCAAAGAAAGAAAAAAAAAGCTAAAAGTAAGGAATTGAAAAAAAAAGACAATCTAAAGAGGAGTGATGAAAATATTCAAGAAAAGGTCCCCACACCTTGTCAAACTTTATGTCTGAGTTGAGAAGAGAGTAGTGAATTTTTTCAAGGTCTAAACAGGACATAATATCATTAAGCCATTGAGCATGGGTGGGTGGGGCAACATCTCTCCACCTAAGAAGATGGCATCTATTTTGATATGTTTATTTACAGAGTTATCAGAAGAGAACCACACTTCTAAAAATTCTCATGCCTGCTCCGTGTTTGCCTGCGTGGTGTCCCAGTTAAAGGGGAAGCTGACAGGCTTCATTCCACTTTTCAGCGTTTAATTGACAGCCCTACGGGCTGCTGTTTCTAGTTTACACCAAGTGTAGGCTAATACTCAGTGCCAGAAAGAACTGTTGATATATTAATGTATTAAGAATATTTAGACTGGAATGAAGTGACCTATTCTGCCAAATTGTGTACATCAATGCATTTGATAGTGAGCCTTCCTACTGAAGACAATGGTTTCTGTAAATTTGGATGGGATCTTATCAGTACAGTGGTTAAGTTTAATGGTGCATGCGCCTATTGCCCGAGTTTGTTCTGAGTTACTTTGACTGCAGCATCTTTGCCACTATTTTATGGCAATGGATTATTCAAGGGGTGAGGGTAGATTTTCATCAAAGTCTGGATATAGCTCCTGCTTGAAACAGTAAACAAAAGTCTTGGGAAATATTGGGTGTAGACATCAAACCGAGTTGCTTAATTTCCATAAATTGACATAGAAGAAAAACCTGGTTGTTCTTCAGCAGTCCTGCCACGCCCTTGGTCCAGTTTATACCTTTCTCCAGCTTTATTAAGGATGGTTGAGTCAGTCAGTGAGCACTACAGCACGGAAACAGGTCCTTCATCTCATCTGGTCTTCTGTCTAGTCCAGGTGTTGCCAAACTTTTTATGCCATGGTTCTCTATCCCTAACCAAGAGGTCCATGAACCCCAGGTGAGAAACCCCTGACCTAGTCCCTCCTGCTTACACCCAAACTATAACCCTCCTGACCCATCCTACCCATGTATCTAGCCAAACTTCTACTCAAATGTTACAAATGAATCTGAATCTACAACTTCTGCTAGCAGCCTGTCCCACACTTGCAACACCCTCTGAGAGAAGAAGTTCTCCCTCTGGCTTCCCTTAAATATTTCACCTTTCATTCTAGTCTCATCCAGCCTGAGATGAAAGATCTGCATGCATTCATCCTCAATACTTGTATATCTCTATAAGATCTCCCCTCAATTTCCTACAGGGAACGAAGACCTAACTTATTCAACCTTCCCCTGCAACTTATGTCCCAGCAACACCCTTACAATTTTTTTCTGCACTCTCAATCTCTTATTGATATTTTACCCATAGGTAGATAACCAGAGCTGCACACAATACTCAAAATTTGGCTTCATCAGTACCTTATACAACTTCAATATAATATTCTAACTCCTGTACTCAAAGCTTTGATTCATGAAGGCCAATGTGCCAAACGCTGTTTACAACATCCTATTTATCTCTGATGCCACTTATAAGTAATTATGGGTCTCTATTTCCAGATCTCTTTGTTCTACATGTATCTCAGTAAACTATCAAACATGATAAGTTTTACTCTGGTTTGTCTTCCCAAGTATAACACCTCACACTTGTCTGCATTAAATTCCATCTTCCATTTTTCAGCCAACTGGTCCAGATTCCACTGGAAGATTTGATAGCCTTCCTCACTGTCTGTTACACCTCCAGTTTTGGTGTCAGCCATAAAGCTGCTCATCCATTTTACTACATTATCATCTAAATCGTTAAATTGGATGTTAAGCAAGAGAACCAGCTCCAAGATGCGTGGAAAACCACTAGTCACGGGAGCTTGAAGAATAGGAGCTGCTGGAGATGAGAAATGAACTCACCAAATTCAAATCCCATTTTGCCTACTTGAGCGCTCACTGGCCTTTCCCGCAGGAAGCCTTCTGCAGGCACAATGACTGGTGAAAATCAGAGTTTCAAAACTTCTGCACATGGACACAGCAGATGAGATTCAATGTAGGGAGTTTTTCAGGTGGATCCACTGCCCCAGGACAGAATACGCCTTCCCCTCTTTAAGTTTCTTATCCAAATCACTTACAACTTAAGGAACATTCTAATCTGTTAATTAACTGCCTGGCTTCTGTCCTATAAACTCTACATTTTTTTTTAAATGTTTCATATCAAGAGTTCTCCTCCTTCTTTTAACTTTTAAAGGTGGTTGGTACATCCTCTGTTGAAGTGAAGAGTTTTCAAAACTCTGCTCGCACTTCAGCGGGATGTTCTTAAAATAAAAAGTAAGTTTTTGCGGCTGTTGATTCCTTAAGACTCTGTTGGAAACCATTCCTTCTTTTTAAACAACCTCATTAAGCAAGGAAATTAGCCTTCAGTTAACTGATGCTCACCTGTGCCGAGCATTGTAAACCTCCTGTTCTTGAATTATTTCAGGCGTGCTCAATACAAAATCTAATCTAACACTGGTATAACATCACCCCGTCTCCTGTGTTAGGAAGCAGCCACTGACTGACTTTCTGAACTGGCTTACGTTTTCATTCATCAGCAATCTGCCCACTTCACCTGTGGGAAAATGCAACCATGAATGATTATCACATTGCAATTCCCTGCTGTCTCTTCTTTACTTAAGCAGATTTGTTATTGACCCATCTAATGGAAATGTATGATTACTGCTAATTATGCTAAACTGCAAGACAAACCTGCAAGTTAGACCTAACACAGTGGATCAAATGTTGCGGCAGAGTGAAGAAGTCTAGCATTTTGATTGTACCTGTTGCATTCCTTCAGGATGTATCAAGCCACTTTGCACCCAATAAGGTATCTCTGCAGTGTGATCATTATTGTAGAATTTGCAAGTTTCCACAAGCAGCAGTGTAATGATATCAAGAAAATGTGTTGAGCAAGGTATAAATATTGGCTGGAATATCTTCTTTGCAGTGAAAAGACAGCTCCTCATTTTAACATCTAAATATAGCATTTCTTATCGTGTAAAACAATCTGCATTCAGAAACAGGACAATTAATCTATCCTTATGGTCACTCTTGGACCGGGATGGCAATGTTGGAAGTGTGAAGGCAGCCAAAGATGGCAACATGTATACAGAAGTGGGTTTGGTTCCTAGCCATATCACAATTTTCCACAGCATGAAGCTTTGTTGTCAGCTTTAAATTCCATTACCCATTCCAATTCTAGATAGTCACCTTTAATAAGAAAAAAAATTAAAGCTCTTTCAACCCACCTATGATAGCAGTAAATAATGAACCCAGATCTGGATAACAAATTATAAAGTTGGTTTTGAGTACACACAATTCCGCACAGTTGGCTATGAAGTTTGAGGATAAATAAAGTCCACTGAGATTTAACAGGCTGGGGGAAACCAAATGTTATTCTTCTTTAGCTGAGGAGCAAGGCTATTTATTCGTCTCTCAGAAATTTTTGTCTTAAGTTCTTTGAGGAGAATTCAAAGGGACTTCCAGATCTATTTTGTTAGATCTCGATTAGTCAGGGCATGAAAGGTTATGGAAAGAAGAGAGGAGAATGGGGTTGAGAGAGAAATTGGTTAGCCTTGATTCAAATGGCAGAGCAGACTCACTGGACCAATTGGCCTAATTCTGCTCCTATGTCTTATGGACAATGTAGCTTCTCCCTGACTGTTCTGACTCCCTCCTGCATCTTAAAGATGTGCTAGTAGGTCAGTTGGTGACTGAAAATGACTGTGAATGTGGGTGGGTGGATCTGGGATGGCCAAGTGAGAGAAGTTAGGTTGCAGAGAAATATGAGTAGGAAATGGTGCTGATGGGGTTTCTCTGCTGGGAGCAGGTACAGATTTAAAGGGTCGACTAGTCTCCAGTGTTATAATGGAGATACAAGTGCTTGCAGCTGTTGGAATACAGAGCAAGAGAATAGTGCTGGAGGAATGCAGCAGGAAAGGTACCTTCTGTAGAGGAGACTAAACAGTCACCTTTTTGGATCCTTCCTCTTCTTTATTTCAGCTATTGCCCTATGTCTTTCTGTCCAGGTGAAACATCAATGGGCCATTTCATTCTACTGATTAAGTTCCTTAGCTGTTTATTCAATGTTCTCATGTAATGTTTATTTCAGGTTTTCATCACCTAACTCAAACTGATTGCACATAATCTTTTCCATTCCCAACCCAACCTGACATTGTCTGTAAATGTAACAATCTCAGACGTTATTTATCCATTACAGCAGGGGTTCCCAACTTTTTTTCTAGCATGGACCAATACTATTAAACAAGGGGTCTGTGGACCCCAGGTTGGGATCGCCTGCAATGGAAGATGAGACTAAACATTGGTAAAGAACTTGGCTTTCTAGGTGGTGAAGATCAAACATTATGGAGATGTGTCCATTTTGTTGCAGTGCACCTTGTAGATGGTACATACTGCAGCCACAACGTTTTGATGACTGAGGGGAGTGCATAGGAATTTCCTCAGAATTGGAAAAGCTCAGTTGGCATTGCAACATAGGACACAAAGAAACATAATCACCCTTTGACCGACCCATTAATCCATTTTACCTGGTCTCACCCCATCACAGATATATCCTTTAATCTCACCACCTTCACTGCAACTCTATTTTTTTTTAATCATTTTTTTCCCGAATTCCAATGAAGGCACTTTGACCTCAACCATTAACTCTGTTTCACTTTCCTCAGCTGCTGCCTGTTGACAGCATGTTCTGTTTTTGTTTTCAATTGTTCAATGTTTTGGTGAAACTGTTTGCAGAGAGGCAGCTGAAGGTGCCATTCAATTGGGCACAAATGTGCACCATCATTTACGATAAAGTTGATGTGGATATTTCCATATCATCTTGCGTCTTTTTCAGTCAATTTTCCTTCATCCAGATTCAATCTGATAACCATTTTTCATTGACTTGCATGGCTTCTTATCTCAATGACAGAATTTTCATTTCCTTGGCACAATCAGGTTAGGGCTCACTCTGATTTCGGAAGCTTTCATTTCAAATATTAAAGTGTTATCATCCCTCCTGGACTCGGCTGAACAAGTCTGGCGTTTTATGAGTAGATTTAATTCAGTTAATGATGGAGGTGGCATACAAATTGCACAATTAGCACAGTACTGTTGACCTCTGCCACAAAGAGGTTTTCAAATCTTTGCATTATCTTTCAGCCCACAGTAGGGCTCCACTGACTGGCTCTCCATGCACGAGAGTGGAACATCACAGTGTATTGTGGAAGAGAGATCTGAAGCCATTAAATTAAAATATTCTTTCTGCCCTCCCTCACACCAGTATGCTTCACAGCTTTCCAGGAGACCTTGGCAACGTTTCCATGGGCAGGTGATAATGAGGCAGACTCCAGCAAGTTTACTGCCTGTTACCATGGTTTTCTGTGCTGTTGGTGAATTCCAACTATAAGTTTGAACTTTGGCTGATGATAATTATCGTGCTCAGAATGCAGTATGGATAAAGGGGAAGACAAGAAGTCAGGCTGTGTTACTGTGGGTTTCCTTGGGGTTGCGCCAACCCTGTATGCCTTTGAAAGGGTGGGTGGACCTTGCAGATGCCCAGCAAAATCTCTGTTGGCATAAGGTGGCCAACAAAGGGAGTTCAACACTTGAAAGGTGCTCAGATTAAGTGAGCCAATGATGGCCCAGATTTTGCCCAATGCTCTCTGAGTTCTTGTGGCCCCATTCTCAATGTTAAATTAGATAGGGATCTCGTTCAGTATGGTAAATCTTGTTTAGGATGATGGTGAATATTGGTAGCTTGTGTTGAGGTGTCTGATGTTGCGTGTCTCTGTACCACAGATCCACTGTTCCTGATCTCAGTACATTATGACCAAAACGGACACCACTTTAACTGGGACACCACAGAGGTTCTGGTGCAGGAAAATATGAAGCAGGCATGAGAAGTTTTAGGAGCATGGTTTTCTGATAACTCGTAAACAAACATATCGAAATAGATGCCATCTTCGAACCCCTAAGAGCCAAGGAAACGTATGCCAGTAGAATTCAAAGGTCAAATGAATTGGTAGCCAATTAGGCCCGAAGCAAGCGAACGCGGGTCTATGTAAATGCACTCACTCCCAGAGAGAAACACCAACAACTGCGCACTGAAGGTGACTCCTGAACTGCTTATGAAACTTCTGCAAGCTAGTTGCCAAGCTTGACAACCACCACAACATCAAATGGACCTGTTGAGCGGAAGCTCTGTTCCTGTGCTATATGACGGGGGGCTGAGACGGGGAATGGGTGAAGGCTTGGAGTGGGTTGTAGAGGGATGAGGGAGATGGGACAAATGGCGATCTCACTGCACTCTGAACATTCATCCACTGAGAACTGGTGCTGACATGAAAGTATTGACCCATCCAGGTTGCCCTTAATATCAGTGAGGACTTCGCACATGGATTATCCACTCCAAGTCCATGAAACTAGACAGAATGTTGAACATAGAAACATAAAAAACCTACAGCACAATACAGGCCCTTCGGCCCCCAAAGCTGTGCCGAACATGTCCTTACCTTAGAACTAACTAGGCTTACCCATAGCCCTCTATTTTTCTAAGCTCCATGTACCTATCCAGGAGTTTCTTAAATGACCCTATTGTTTCTGCTCCACCACCATCACCGGCAGCCCATTCCACACACTCACCACTCTCTGCATGAAAAGAACTTACCCTTGACATCTCCTCGGCACTTACTTCTAAGCACTTTAAAACTGTGCCCTCTCATGCTAGCCATTTCAGCCCTGGGAAAAAGCCTCTGACTATCCACACGATCGATGCCTCTCTATCAGGTACACCTCTATCAGGTCACATCTCATCTTCCGTCACTCCAAGGAGGAAAGGCCAAGTTCATTCAACCTGTTCTGATAAGGCGTGCTCCCCAAGGTTCTCCTAAGTTGATTCAATGATCTTTTCATCTCTGCACAACAGTACCAGCAGTGGCCTGTAAAAGATTCACCATTTACTCATAATAATTCTGATTGAAGATTGCTCATCATGGCTTATTCTATAAGAACCACTTCAAATTCGAGCAAAGCCCTTGCCAGTTCTTGTTTATATTAACTTTGTCAAGTGGCAAATTAGAAGTGACAAGAAACTATCTTCACTATAGTCACTTTGCAATGTATTTCTTTCTTGCTTTGTGTGATATTAATATGGTTTCAGCTTGCAATGCTGGATAATGGTGGGTGCACCCTTACAAAGTGCTTCAAGGAATGGGAAACGTTTTGAGACATTTCACGCTTTTTTTCACAGTAACTATATTGGAGCTTTTTCTTTTGCCACGTTAGTTCATTCACCCCAATCATGACCCCTGCTGTGTCACATAACTGGATCTTGAATGTGTTTGTGAATGTTGATTCCGCTTTGTACTCCTGTCCTAATGGCTTCTCTGGACCATTCCTTGTTTGAAGAACTTTTCCTGTCATCTGCCTTAAGTTTTCCTTTCAACTGCGCTCCTTCAATTGGAAGCTTTTTCAACCAGAGAACCTTACCTGTGGTACTGAAAGTCATGTGCACTTCAATAGCTATTGATGCCCAGTCTGCACTGTACAAGCTCCAGAAACGGTCATGTAATATTGACTAGGTAATGTGTTTCAGTGACATTGAGTGAAGCCTCCAAGTCAGCAAGATATCAGGTATTATTTTTCACCACCCACCCCATCTTCTTTGAAGTATTGCAGTGGGATCAATAACTTTTACCTGAGAGGACTCAATACTTCATATGAAGAATGGCAGTGTCATGAGTCCTGCTGGAATTCTTCAAGAAACGTGCGCAAAATTTCCGAGCCTAATGCGCATTGTTCCCGAGTTACAGGTGCAATGTTCCCGAATTTTCCAGCCTGTCTCAAGAGCATCAAGTCTGTTCTGGGGTTCCCAGCCCTATCATGAGTTGTCCAGGATCCCTGGACTGTCAAGTGCTGGCTTTAGGGAGAAAGGTTCTGTCATGAGCCCTTGTCGGGCACTATGGCTTGCCATAGAAAGTTGGGCTTCTAGCTTTCTCGAGCATCTGTATTCTCTGTTGTTACCTTATACAGAGCTGTTAAGCCCTTATGCTTTCTGTTTAATCTTGTCAAGTTAATTGTGACTGGCATGGGTTTTCTGCATACTATGATTAGTTAAGGGGGACTCTTGCTTAGCACGGTAGCAGATTCCTTTTGTTTGTGGAGAATAATTTGTCTCGTGGTGCTGTGCGGTCCTGCCTCTGTTGCTTTGTTGGGATTCTTATGTATAACCTCTTGTTTCCGTCTGTTCATGGGGAGTCTGCCGTTCCTCTGCTCCTGAGTTCACTCCCACCTGTGGCACATCGTGACAGGCTGTTCCAAAAGTGGAGAGTCCACTTGCTACTGCAGTCATAGAGTAATACAACACAGAAACATGTGCTTCAGCCCAACTTGTTCATGCCTTTCAAGTTTAAAGTCATTTTATTTTCTAAGTACACCATATACTACCTCCAGATTCATTTTCTCGCAGGCGTTCACAGTAGAACTTAGAAATACAATAGAATCAATGAAAAACTGCAAAGACTGGCAAACAAACAATGTGTAAAAGAAAACTGTGCAAACAAAAAAAATAAATAATAATAAATAAATAATACTGAGAATGTCAGTTGTAGAGTCCTTGAAAGTGAGTCGATAGGTTGCATCCAAAGTTAGTCTCATTTGCCTGGGTTTGGTCCACGTCCCTTCTGAACCTTTTCTATTCGTGCACCTATCATGGTGCGTGACAATAATGTACCAAAAAGTCAGCTGAGATCTCTGCACTCAAGTCTCTGGAGTAGACCTAGAGGCTACAACCCTCTGACAGCAGAATAACCAAATAAGCCTGAGCTGCCATAGCTGTAGATAGTGTTATGTCTTCACAGTGACCCTGAGTGAAGGAAGTCGTCAGCGGTTGAGAATTGAAGGGAACAGGGAGACAGTACGGTTGTCAGGCCTGCTTTATCCCACTCCAGAAGGTTTGATCACATGATCTTCAGCTTCCAGGGCCCGATTGCTCATTTCACCTCAGCAATCAATCAGCACCATTTTCAAACAAACTTTTGTTATTCAAGCACCATTTTGTAAAGTCATAGTGTTATACAACACAGAAATAGGCCTCTTGAACCTTTGTGTCCATGCCAATTATCAAGTACGCATCTACACTAAAGTATTAAAGAAAATTAAAATAAAACAATTTGAATAAAAAACAGTAGTTTCGACATTATTCTCCTAAAGCAGGGGTTCACAACCTTTTTTGTGCCATGGACCAATACCATTCAGCAAGGGGTCCGTGGAACCCAGGTTGAAAACTCCTGTCCTAAGTTACTTTAGCTGTTGCTCTTTCATTATACATGGCCCTGGAGAGCTGGCCTCAGAAATGCACAGCATCTCCATGTCAGCCTGGCTGTCAGTCAGAGTTTCTGTTTCTTGTACCTCAGTGGATATGAAATAATTTGACTTGTAGCCTTGAGGAAGGCTGGCTTTGCATAGTTTACAGTTCTGCAGTGCATCTTGAAGGCATGACCTTACTCATATGAATAATGTGCAATGTTTCGCAAAGTTACCATGGATGGGGTGAACATATGGATCAGCAACGCGTGGTGGTAAGTGGTATTTAGACCACAGAGACAGCAGTACAAGTCGACCACCTCAAATCTGGCAGTTAGCAATCTGGTTCCACTGCTAATACAGACATAATTTTTGCCAGCCTAATTTCAAATTTCCCGTCCTGCCGCACCAACCTGTCGCCACCATTTTGGTGGTGCCATTAGCAGAATCAGCTGCGAACGTGGTCTTCAAAAGAAGCAAGTTATTCCTCTTTATTCTTATAACCTGCGCTTATCTGGCCCCAGTCATGTCTTCATTGAACAAAGGAAGAGCTTCTTGCGGTGTAAAGTGCAAACACCGTACATTATCTATACAGGATAAGGTGGACCTTCTGAAAAAACTCAACAGTGGCGTGTCTATAAAAAGCATATGCAACTTGTGTAACACTGGCTCTTCCGCAGGTGAGCTGGTCATCAAGTGAGTTAGAGGTGTTTACTGATTTAATCCTAACCTAACCACCTGTGATTTGGCAAATTCACTTAACTGGCACTGCACAGGTCCAAATCATTCCGGATTTGTGGTGCTCAACTGCTACTGACACAACTGTTATACTTCTGTCCTTACTGTTAACCATCCTAGTCCTGCAGATATCTCGGACAGTGTTGAGCTCGGCTACCGTTAAGTGGCACAGTGCTTTTCGACCTTCAAGGCCAGTCAGAGCAATTCACCCATGCACAGCCATTCCTCCACCAAAGACCTGGGTGCATGCTTTACTTGCATGTGAATCACTTTTTGCACACTGTATTGGGTTTCCTTGCTTGGTATATGTCCTTGACATAGCTTCCGCTTTTAAAGAGCTACAATTCATATTGAGTCCCTGTCTTCACATTTAAACACATGCCTCACATTGTGCAATTCCCAGAAAGATGGCCTGACTTTTGGGCGAAGGCTCGAAAGGGGATGGGAAGAACATGACCCTGAGTTGTTATTAACCAATGTACTGGCTGGGTGATGGAACAGGTGGAATTAGAGCTTTCAAAGAGAATTAGCTAGGAGCTTGAAAGTAAATTGAGGAGCTCTGGGGAAAAATCAAGAGAATGGGCCAGAAGTACCTTCTCTCCTAGGGGAAGTACTCAATGGGCTGAATGTCCTCCTTTTGTGCTATAACAATTCCATAAGTCTCAATTTTTCCATAAGTAATCACTAATTATCTGTGTAAGGCTGTCAGAAGAATAAGTGCATGAAATATATGAACATTCACCTTGGTAACTCTGCTGTTCTTTCCCATCATGCATCTGCTATGCTTCGGTAGATTTCTTTCCACCCACTGAGATGACATTTTAGATGCAGAAATGGCCAGTAATTAGCCTTTCACTGGAAGGAGGCTGAGGAAGAGCAGAGTGTAACTAATTTGCCCACATTGAAGGTAAAAATCCATGCAGTCAGGCAAAGCCAAGTGGTTTAAATTCTGTGAGAAATTCATTTACATAAATAAGTGACTATTAGCTTGAGGTGATTTATATGGTAATCTAGGCTTTGTGTGGTGAACAAGGCCACATTTGGTCATGCTACTCGCCTTCTGGATTTAAATGAAGACTTGTCCTAAAATCATGGTCTGTTTCTGCTAGTTTGTGCGCTCCACCAGTTAATTGCCTTAGAGGTCAAAATGGACTTCAGATTTGCATATGCAAGCAAATTGTACTTAATATTCCAATCAAGGAACCTGGCTTTCTTTTATTTAACTCAATTCTAAGTTGTCAATATCTTTCTGTGTGCATCGCTCCGCATCTCACAATTATCATGTCAGCGCTCTGTAAGGGTGTCAGCTCAGTATGGCAGCACTTCAGTGTCTAATTTAGGATCAAACGCTGAGTTAACAAGAATTGCTGGAATCTGCCTATGTTCTATCTCCCTTTGTTTCTCTGTAACTATGTGCAAACTTATTATCAATTTGGCATTTGTGAAGGCCCGAGTGAGAAGGAATCTGTGACCTACAAACAGTAAAAAGGTAGTGGTCAAAGCAAGCCAGATGCATGTGGGGGAGGGAAGTGCTACCACAATCCAGAGCTGAAACTTACCAGCATGTTCTTCTGATTCTTATTGGAAGCCTTATCCATATCCTGGTGGAAATCCAAGTCTGATCAATCAGTTTACTTATCACATAGTGAAGTAAATGACCTCTGACCTCTGAAATCTACACACGAAGAGAATCCATGTAAACTTTTCTACAATACAAGAGTATTGTTAATGATTGAGGTCACTCGTCTTCTGAAAGCACTGCCCAGAAGAAGGCAATGGTAACTCACTTTTGTAGAAAAATTTGCCAAATACAATCATGGTCATTAGACTATGATCACCCATCATCATGTAGCACATAATGATGATGAAAAAAGAAATTGTTCCCATTAGTGGAAATTGAAAGAGTGGTGCATGAACTTTAATTTTTTGCAAAAGCTATGAAGAGAAATTATGAAGAAAATAGTTCCTTCCTGTAGAATTATTATGATTGGCAACACATTGTTTATAAGCATAATAGAATTAAAATAACTCAGGACTTTAAAATAGGTATTGGATGGAGATGATGCAAGATGTTTTTAAGCACTGAGAAAAAAATAAGGGAATAGTCCTAAAGAGTGAGCTGACAGAGGCGCAACTAGATGAATTGTCACTTTTTGGCTGAAAGGATGTCAGTTCTCCTCTGCTGTATTTTAGTGTGACTCTAATTCTGTCACTCTGATGACAAATTCTGTGCCTCCAATTTTTCCAAAATAAATATTTCCAGTGAGCCGAAGGACGAAATTCTTTCTGTAAAGTTAGCAAGAGTGAAAAATGTATAACTATTGCCACATTAACACTATTCCTCTTTCCCATCATGCCTCTGCTTTACATTGGCCATGACTGCTTTGCAGTTTGTAGGCCATAAACTCCTTTGCCCTCGGGTCTTGTGAAATTTCAAATCAGCAAGATTTTCCACAAAAGAAAGAAAGAGACAGAGAAACAACCAAGGAGTTTGTGTGTGCGCTCTATCATTTTATCAAAAATTAATGTTAAATATGTTGGAAATATGAGAAAAGTGTTGTCTGGTGGGTTTGAGGCACAGGGAAATCTGAAGATGTTGTTTGAACCCCCAGGAGCACATGTAAACCCTGAAGCTGGCAATCCACAGAATAAGGTTCAGCAGTTCAACTTTCCTAAAATCTTCCAACATTTGTTAGTATCTTATAGAAAGTTTCCAATGGAGTACCAGTTGGATAAAACTGAAGGAATGTTCAGAGTTCGCTGGAATTCACTTGTTAGGAACAAAGTTGTTCCAGCCTATTTGTGCCTGAAGGAGTTGAGCCTTGCAACTAATGATAAGCTTGCGACTAATGATAAGCAATGAAGATCCCTTGAACAGCAAAAAGAAAAACTCTGATGCAAAAAATTTGAAACCAAATAAGGATGTAGGATTATTCAGCAGGTCAGGTAGTGTGTGGGGAAGGTGAAAAGTCACTGTGCAACAACGACCCTTCATTGGAACTGGAAAAGTGAAAAAACTAGGGGGTTTTATGATGCAGGACACAAAAAGGACAGTTTGTGATTGGGTAAAGTCTATGTGAAAAGAAAGGAAAGAATATTTGTTAACTCTGGCTGATCTGACTGTAGGACGTATTTTATTATTTTACTGAGGTACAGTGTGGAATATGGCCTTCCAGCCCTTTGAGCCACACCACCCAGCAATCCCCTGATTTTAATCCTAGCTTAATCACAGGACAATTTACAATGACCAATTAACCTACCAACCAGTATGTCTTTGGACTGTGGGAGGAAACCAGAGCACCTGGAGGAAACCCATGTGAACACGGGGAGAACATACAAGCTCCTTACATGTAGGAGCAGGAATTGAACCAGGGTTGCAGGTACGATAAAGTATTGTGCTAACCACTATGCTATAGAGAGAGGAAGATGAGAGGTGACAGACAGAGAGGAACAGTGACTCAAATCTTCTATCCAAATAGTTTTAACAAAGATGAAAATCATAAGACTGCAGATGCTGTAAATCTGAAATAAAAACAGGAAGCGCAGGGAACACACAGCAGGTCTGGCAATATTTGTAGGAAGAGAAACAGTTAATATTTCCAGTTAATGACAGTGATCCAGTTCTGTTGGGGCCATGGACTTGAAACGTTAACTCTGTTCCTCTTTCCACTGTAACCTCCTGACCTACTAAGTGCTTCCAGGATTTTCATCTTTATTTCAGTTTAATATTATCCTTTCCACAATGATTATTAATACTCAAGCCAATACACAAATCACTTTAACTATTCCACTCCAAGCTCCAGGCCTAGGTGATAGTTGCTATGAATGATTATTTCACAGTTAGCAGATGGGGTCAAATACTTTCTTGAATCAACAGAATATATCAATGAGTCTGGCAGCTGTAGTTGCAATTATTGGAGACTGCAGCATTCCCGATTCCCATGCCTCTGGTCTTTATTCTAAATGTCCAGGGCAGCGGGCATACAATCAGCTCAGTGACATGGGTCATAATGCTAATCAGTTCCTTACTGATCATCAGTTCCATGTTTCCTTGTTGCTAGCTTACCGCATGAATTTGATATTCCTTTGGAAATTGAAAATTGTCCTTTGACCTCTCCACGCTGAACAAAAATATCCAATGCTTTTGTTAATAGCCTCTCTTGGCTGTAATAGCTTCTTCCGTAAAACCATTTGATAATTTCACAAATGAATGATTTGTTGTTCAGTACTACAGAGTGGTGAGAAGGTGAAGTGAAAAAAAATCACCCTGGATCATGTGGTGTGGGAGAGGTTGCTGTGATTCAGAACTTAGTGTCCATTGCCCTTGCAGAACCGCATTTTGGAAGCACAGCGCTACGTACAGCTATTCAATTCTTTCAACTTATTTGAGCTGTAGTCCACCCACAAGTAACTCAGTTGTAAATTCAGAAAACTTTAACTAGGTGTGCTGAGAACATGGGGAATGGTAAAGATTTCAGGGTTACTGGGCAAGTATGTGAGGAAAAATGTAGTAGAAGATTACATGATTAAATTTAGATTAGAAATGACAGGAGGAGACTTAGATGGAACGTAATTGCTAGCATTGACTGGTTCGGCCAAATGTTCAACTTTACCAACATATATTCCAAATATGTGGTCCTTTTCTCAGAGTCACCGAAGCAGGTGTTCCCAACCTTTTTTTTATGTCATGGACCTCTATCATTAACCTTTCAGTGACCAAGGGGTCTGTGAACCCCAGGTTGGGAACCCCTGCTATAAAGTTAGAGCTATAATTAGAGATAAGATCTTATTTTGGGAGTCACTTCATCAAAAAAAAAGACTGTTGCTAAAATTACAGTTGAAATGAAGCAGTGTGTGAGAAAGGCTTTTTACAATGCCCCATTTCAGCAATATCTTCTTCAGAAAATAGTTTCAAAGTTCAAAGTAAGTTTGTTATCAAGGTATATATATTTCATCAAATACCACCCTGAGATTAATTTTCTTGCAGGCATTCACAGTAGAACAAAGAAATACAATAGAATCAATGAAAAGCTGCACACAAATCTGACAAACAACTCACGTGCAGAAGACAAATAGTGCAAATGCAAAAAGAAATGAATAATAATCATCATTATCATCAAAATCATAAATAAGTAAATAAATAACATGAGTTGTAGGCCCCTTGATAGTGAGTCTATAGGTTGTGTAATCAGTTTAGTGTTGAGGTGAGTGAAGATATCCATGCTGGTCCAGGAGCCTGATGGTTAGAGGGTTATAACTATTTCTGAACCTGGTGGTGTGAGACCTAAGGCTCCTGTACCTTCCCAATGGCAGCAGCATTAAGAGAGCATGGCCTGCTTAGTGGGGGTTCCTTAATGATGGATGCTGTGTTCTTGTAGCGGTGCTGCCAGAGGATTTTATTCCTAAAGAGAATAGTAGACTGCAATAGTAGTAGAAACATACCGTCTCCCAATGGTGTGGAGCATGGAATTGGTTAAACCACCATAAGCTCTTGTTCAAAGGATATTGACTGCCGATTTGATTCAAGTGTACTAATGAGGCTTTGGGGAAATCTAATAATTCACATCCTTCTTGATGAAGGATACTGGGATTAAATTATACCCTTACTTTTTCCTATTTGATTATAAAGCAGAAATGCTTACAAGTTGCATTTGGAATGTAAAAAAAAGGCTTTTATATTGCATTTTCAGAGAACAGATGAGGCATGTTGTTAAAATGTTCTATTTGCCAAGTGCACAGATTACACAGTGGACATCCTGGGCAAGTTACTGCTTCACAATTAGTTCTCCACTTGAATTTTCACACATCTGCATTGGGGAAGCTGTGTATGTGAATCTGCATGGGTTGCCGCAGAAAAGCTGAAATAGTCTTGTTGTGCTCCAGGGACATTAATGTGTACCTTGGCATTCCTTGAACAGGTGTGTTTACCAAGTCAATCCAATTTCCCTTAGCACATCATATGCTTTACATTTATTGGGTACAAGCATTTGGAGGTCAGCTGAAATGCTAGCAGTTGTCCTCCAATGAATTTAGTCCTTGGCTTGTAACAAGCCCTGCAAACCATGGACTGTGCTATGAAACTGTCATCTTCATTCTGATTAGAATCAGAATCAGATTCAGAATCACTGACATGCGTTGTGAAATGTGTTGTTTTGTGGCAGCAGTACAATTTAATACATAAAAATGCAAACAAAAATTACGAGAAAAAATGAAGAAATAAATCGTGCGAAAGAGAGCAGAAACCTGATGAAGGGTCTCAGACCGAATTATCGATTGTACTCTTTTCAAAAGACGCTGCCTGCTGAGTTCCTCCACCATTGTGTGCATTGCTGTTAAAAAAGTAGAATCATGTTCTTCAGAATTTAGAAGAATGTGGGTTAATCTGATTGTAATACAGAAGGTCCCCAGCGGGCAAAAGAAGATTGACATGGAGATATTACTGCTCATGGGTGAATCTTGAATAAGGCACCATAGTTCACGGTTGTGATATGGACATTTAAAACTGTAAGACAAAAAGAACATTAGGAGCAGAATTATGCTCTTCAAACCTGCTCCACCATTCAATCATGGCTGGCTTACTTTCCCTCTCAAACCCATTCTCCTGCCTTCTCCCCACAGCCTTAGGCACCCTAACTAATCAAGAAACTATTAATCTCCGATTTAAAAATACCCAATGACTTCACTTCCACAGCCGTCAATGCAATAAATTCCAATAAAATTTGGCTAAAGAAGTTCCTCCTCATCTCTGTTCCAAGTCAATGTCTCGTTACTTCATCGGAAAAAATTCCAGCAAATTTGCCTGGCAAGATTTGCCCTTAAAATTAGAGCGGGGAAGAAACGTGCTCTAAGAGACTTTGACAATAGGAAGATTGTTGGTGCCAGATGGGCTGGTTTGAGTATTTCAGAATCTGCTGATCTTCTTGGAGTTTTACACACAGCAATCTCTAGAGTTTACAGAGAATGATGCAAGAAACAGAAGAAAAACTTTCAGTGAACAGTTCTGTGGATAAAAAATGCCTTGTTACCGAGAAAGGTCAGTGGAGAATGGCCAGGCTGGTTCAAGCTGACAGGAAGGTGACAGCAACTCAACTAACCATAAATTACAACATTAGTGTGCAGAAGAGCACGTTGAAGTAGATGGGATACAGCAGCAGAAGGTACCTAATAAAGTTGTCACTGAGTGTGTTTTCTTAAGTTTTTTTTAATGGAAGTTTTAAATGTCAGGGAAGGGGTAGCGAAGATAAAGGGAATCTCTGTGGTAGAACAGGCTGACAAAGACAGGCTGAGCATTAAAAGCAATCACAAACATGAGAAAGTCTGCAGACGCTGGAAATCCAAAGCAACACACTCAAAATGCTAGAAGAACTCAGCAGGCCAAGCAGCATCTGTGGAAAGGAGCAAATAGTGGACATTTCGGGCCGAGATCCTTCATCAGGACTCAATAAGCAATGGTTCTGCTTATAAGTGTGATAGTAGGATGTGGAAAGGGGGAATAGGGGTAAATTAGAAAGGATACGTGAAACTTGTTATCTCAACAGAGGAGAGAAAGACATCAAAATTTTGGAAATGTGACAAAAAAGTCTGGAAGGGCTGATTATCTGAAATTGTTAAATTTGATGTTGAGTCTTGAAAGTTGTGATGTGCTTCTGTGTAACCCTGTCCAGCACTGATGCCTCGAATGTACAATGGTAATTTGTACATCAGATGTGTTTACCAAGTCGCAGTTTGTTGTTCACTCAGTACATTTTGTATTTCATGTATATTAGATGAGAACATTTGACCACCTAATTCAATGACTCAATTTATGAAATATCTGTCTCCATTATTAATTTCTTAAAAGGCATATGTATAAATGAGGGGGATAAAGCAAAGGGCTTTGACATTCGAAAAAATGACTACTTCTTGCAGTGAAAATTTGGAATTAATGAGCCATACTTTCACTGAAGTAGTCAGGATTGGGCAGTAAAAGAAATTCAATGTATAAATTAACAAATTATCGCCAGGATAATGCTAAGGAAATTTGGATCTGGATTGACAAGTGTAAAGAATACTTTCTTTACAATTCAGTGATTCAGTTATGAAGGTCACTTGTATCAGAGGTTCCGTTGTTATCATCTCCGATTTTCAATAATCTCCACGACGTTTAAGAATACCATCTTAATGTGTCTTGAACTATCCTTTCTTGCGGCAGACGTTGCTGCATTTCTGTTTCTGCAAGTTGCGCGTCTCCCGAGTAAGCTTCCTGGTCAGAGTCAGATTTATTATCACTGTCATGAAGTTTGTTGTTTGGTGGCTGCAGTGTGGTGTAAAGTTACTGTAAATAGAGCAAAACAAAAAGGAATAATGATGGGTTCATGGACCATTCATAAATCTAGTGCTTGAAGGGAAGAAGCTGTCTTCGAATCATTGAATGTGGGTTTTCAGGCTCCTGTACCACCTCCTTGATGGTAGTAGCGTGAAGAGGGCAAGTCCAAGACGGTGAGGATCCTCAGTGATGGATGCTGCCTTCCTGACACTCTGTCTCTTTAGATGGTGGGGAAGGTTATGCCCGTGACGGAGCAGGCTGAGCCACTTCTGATCCTCTGCACAGGACTCTCCATACTGAGCTGCAGTGCTCCCCACTGTACACCTACAGAGATTTGCATGTCTTCGGTGAAAGACCAAATCTCCTCGAACTCCTAACAAAGTAGAGCCGCTGATGCGACTCTTCATTATTGCGTCAATATATTATTGTCAGTGTCTTCATGTCTTCGGTGAAAGACCAAATCTCCTCAAACTCCTAACAAAGTAGAGCTGCTGATGCGACTATTCATTATTCATATTATTCATTATTCATTCTTCATATTATTGGACCCAGGACAGATCTTTTGAGACGTTGATGCCCAAGAGCTTGAAGCTGCTTAACCTTCCATTGCTGACCCCTCAATGAGGAGTGGTGTGTCTTCCCCTCAACTTCACTCAACCAACCAATCTACTAGTGAGTTTGTAGCTGTGTTTAGTCATCCACAAACCGGGCGCATCTTTTGTCTACTGAGACAGACGGAGCCACTAATTAATTAATTAGTGATATAATCGTGTTTAGAGAGAGCGGATCAGTGGGCTAACCACGCAGCTCTGAAGTGCACGTATGGATTGTCAGTGAGGTGGAGATGTTAGTACTGATCCGCACTGTCTCTGTTCACCCAGTAAGGAAGTAAAGGGTCCATTTGCAGAGAGAGGTTTTGAAGCATTGTGGTTGGTACTGAGGGAATGGTAATATTGAAATTAGCACTGATGGGGTGATTGTGATGCTGTTGGGGGTGCAGGCTCCATCAATTGTATCATGTTAGTAAAATTGCAATGGTTCTCTTTCTACAGTGGGACTTTATTCTCCCTCGGTCAACATTCTCTTGATTTTCTGAAAGTGCTCATTGATCTAATTCCAGATTTTCAGTGACAAAGTACAAGTCCTATTAATAACAAACCACAATCACCAGGCACATTTAATTTATTTGTTTATTTAGAGCTATAGCACAGAATAGAGCCCTTCTGGTCCTTTGACTTCCCTTGGTAACCCCATTTAACACTAACCTGAACATGGGACAATTTACAATGATCAATTGATCTACCCCATTGGTCTTTGGACTCTGGAAGGAATCCAGAGGTCCCAGAGAAAACCCACGCATTCATTGGGGAGGATGTACAGAGAATTCTTACAGTGAACGCCGAGGAACAGTTGGTAATGACCCAGTGACAAAATTATTGGACCAGTAATCCAGAAACCTGTGCTAACTTAGCAAAGGACTGACCACAGTACCTGCGGCATTTTAATTCTGTTTATTAATAATCTGGAATTTAAATTGGCTGTCTAGTCAGTCTTCCTCTGTTGCTGCTGTAGTGTTTCATTAATAGTTGTAAAAACAATTCTGGTTCACTAAAGGCCTTTGGGGGGGTGGTGGAGGAAAGGGACTAGCTCTGCCATTCACAGTGATACTCAGAATGGTTCAATGAATCATTTGGTTTAAGCATAGCAGATACACTACAGCAGTGGCTCAAGAAAGCAGTTCATCATCAGCACCTTGAGGGCAATTTGCGATGGAAAATTAAAGCTGTTCAGACAGAAATGCCCATATTAGTAAATATATTACGATTTTAATACAAAGCAAGTTGCATCAGGAAGAGGAGAACTTACGGATGGTGGCCAAACTCTTGTTCAAAGGGGAAGATTTAAGGGTTACCTCTTAAAATGGCGGAGAGGTAGAAGTCGTAAGGTGCTTTTTGTTATGTTCATTCAAGGGATGTGGCTTCAGCTCCATCATGGGCACTAGCCTCCCCACCATTCATAATTTTCCTGATACAACACGCCGTCTTCAATGGTGATACCTCAAGAAGGTGGCATACATCATTAAAGCCCCTCACCATCCAGCACAGGGCCGCTGTCAGAGAGGAGATGCAGGAGCCAGAAGGCACACACTTAATATCTTCTTCCCCTCCACCATCAGACTTCTGAATGGACCATGAACACTTCCTCACTGTTTGTTCCCTTTATGCACTACTTTTTTTTATATATATTTATTATTGTAACTAACAGTAATTTTTATGTATTGCACTGTGGTGCTGCCACAAAACAACAAATTTCATGCCGTATGTCAATGATAATCAACCAGTTTCTGATTGTGATTTATGATTCACAGACTGAGCCACACTTAATTGCTATCTCTAGTCACCTTCAAGGAGGTGGTAGTGAGTAAAATTCATTTATTTATTTATCATTTTATTTATTTAGAGCACGGTAACAGGCCCTTCCTACCAAACAAGCCCACACTGTCCAATTACATCAATTTGGACAGTTAAACCACTAGCCTGTAGGACTTTGGAACGTGAGAGGAGATTGGAGCATCTGGAGGAAATTCACTTGGTCCTGGGGAAAGCATAAGAAACTCCTTACAGACAGTGGCAGGAACTGAACCCGAGTCACTGGCATTGTAAAGCAATGTGCTCACTCCTACGCTACCATGCTGCCCCAAAGTAGTTTTGAACTGTTTTAGACTTTGAGGTGTGGATATGGGGAGAAGGCAGGAGATTGTCACTGAGAGGGAAAATGGATCAGCCATGATGAAATGGCAGAGCAGACTCAATGGACTAAATGGCCCAATTCTGCTTCAATGTCTTATGGTCTTCTGGTCTTATATATCTACAAAGCAGATAGGGTGAGAGTAGCAGGATTTTGACCTGCTGACGGTGAAGGAATGGTGATATATTTCCAGGTCATGATGGTGTGTGGAGGGTAGTTGGATAAGCACATGACTCAGAGGAAGAGCTGCTGAAGACAGTCCCAGTGGGTGGAAAGAAGAAGTGAGAGATGGACATTGAAGATGGAGGAAATTCTGCAGGTTGATAGAATTGCACTAAATGCATCAAGGAATACAGAGCCAAGGACAAATTGATATATATGCAGAGGGTAGAAGGTATATACACTCAAAGCATACTGAAGATGGTGAGGCAGTAAGATCCTACAAAAGTTAGTAGAAATGGGTCAGTATGTCATATCTAAAGTCCTCCCAACCATTGAACACATCTTTATGAAATGCTGTCATTGGAAAGCAGCATCCATCATCAGAGATCCCCGCCACCCACCAGGTCATGCTCTCTTCTCACTGATGTCATCAGGTAGAATGTACAAGAGCCTCAGGACTCACACCACCAGCTTCAAAAACAGTTAATACCCCTCAACCATCAGGCTGTTGAATAAAAGGGGATAACTACACTCACTTGCCCCATCTCTGAAATGTTCTCACAACCAATTATCTCATGTTCTCGTTATTTATTGCTATTTATTTATTTATATTTGCATTTGCAGTTTGTTGCCTTCTACACTCTGGTTGTTCCTTCACTGAACTTCTTATAGTTACTATTCTATAGATTTGCTGAATATGCACACTAGAAAATGAATCTCAGGGTTGTGGATGGTGACACTTGCACTTTGATAATAAAATTTACTTTGAACTTTGAGTCAACAATGTGGGGTGCATGTTCCAAATGTTCTGAAGGTGGCAAAATTTAATAATTACTAAGTTAAAACAAATTAAAATAATTAATGTGCATTCCTCAACATACCTTTATCCATTGCCTATTGATCAAATTTGACCTGATGAAGTTCATTAATCTCTGCAGATGCTGCCTGACCTGCTGGATTTATTTTCCATTTTCTGTTGCTATTTGCTATTTCATATTGTTTTTGTCTTACTTATCCTTTGCTTTAGATAATTTCTTGTTGTGTTTGGGTGGGTTTCCTAAATGTTTCACGTAGCCCGGGGCTATATGGTAATATAAGAGAAGTTTTCAGATTTGAATGTTTCCCTCCTTTTTGTTAATTGGATAATTAGAATTGTTGCTGCAGTTTGTTTAAACTGGTCTGTCAGCAGTATGTAATTAAATGAAATAAAAACAGAAAATGCTGTGTATGTTTAGCAAGTCAGGCAGCACCTGTGGAGAGAGAACTAGTTAATGTTTCAGGATGGCAGCCCTTCTTTAGAATGTGTCATTGGCTGTGATGGAAGGTCATCAAGCTGAAAATTAACTTTATTTGTCACATGTACATTGAAACATTGAAACGTAGAGAGAAATGCACTGTTTGCATCAAATCAAATCAAATCAAAATTGTGCTGGAGGCAACCCACAAGTGTTGTCGTACTTTTAACTCCAACATAATATGCCAACGACTTACTAACCCTAATCCTATTCGTACGTCTTTGGAAAGTGGGAAGAAGCTGGAGCACCTGGAGAATACCCACTCCGTCATGGGGAAAACGTAAAAACTCCTTACAGACAGCAGCGGGAATTGAACCCAGATTGGTGACCGCTGGCGCTGCTAAGTAATCACACTAACTGCCACGCTACCATGCCACTTCATGAACCGTTTCTGTCTCCACATGTGTTTTTTAGCATTTCCAGTTCTTATTTAAGATTCACCTTCATATCTCCAGACTTTCTGCTGTGTGTACGTGCGTGTGCGTGTGCGTGTGTGTGTGTGTGTGTGTGTGTGTGCACGTGCGATTATTAGACAAAATATCTCAATGATCTGAGCAAAGACTAAAAATAAGGTGTCTGTGAGGAACAATTTATTTACACAGAGTGGTGTTGATCACAAACTGGCTGTGTGTAATAGTGATGGAAGCTGAGCCAGTCAGAGCTTTCATTAGGGACCTGGGTAGGCAGTTACAAGGAAAGAGGCAGGAATGGGATTGAATAGATTGTTCTGTGGGGATCTGGTATAGACTAAATAACTGCCTTTTGCTTCATTATTGATTTATTATTGAATGATTATCTCTGCCAACTGCATTCTTCTGTGTACATGTTGATTCACAGCTATCAAAAGAAAGGTGGCTAATCTTACCTTCATATCTCAGTTAGAGACAATGTGAAGAATTATATCTGAGCTGTGCTATTTTTCATGCACCACTGACAACTACCAATTGATTCATGATGCACATTGTATGGATTTTACATTGCATATTAAGGAACAGTTGTCAACTGATTAATCAACTAGTTAAAATAAATTCCATACATTTAAAGGATAATTGACAACATTAGCAGCAGAGAATGCTATTATTGGATTGGGAATTCATGTTAAGAGTTTATGTGTGCAGCTGGATGGATGGACTTTCTTGACTATAACATGGTGCTGTCTATTATACACTGTTTGAATCCTGTTAAATATATTATTTGTTTTCCAGGATAGTTTATGTTGTCCATTTTAATTGTTACAGCTGCAAGTCTTCTAGTAACTTAGATAAGGCTTCTCAGTTGGATGAACTTGATTTTGGTTTTCTGTACTTCACGCTAAATGAGCAATAAATCAGTCTCCTTACCTCATTTACTTTTAAATCTAATTCCTACCAATGTAAAAGCAGGTTTTAATGTAGGAAATTAAAGATCACAATTGGTTTTAGTAGTAAACAGCCTATAATAATTAGAGTCATACGGCATAGAAACATGCCCTTCGGCCAACTTGTCAATGCCAACCAATGTGTTTTTCTAAGTGGTCCCATTTGCTTCCATTTGGCCCATATGTCACTGAACTCTTGCTATCCACGTACTGCCCAAATGTGTTTTAAATACAGTTTAAAAAGACACCTCTATCACTTCGTTAGGCAGTTTGTTCCACACACTCACCAGCCTCTGCATGTAAAACTTGCTTCTCTGGTCCCCTCTAAATCTTTCCCCTCTCACCTTAAAAAAACAATGTTCTTGGTGACAGTAAGATGGAGTCACACAATCGTTCCAGCATTTCGGGGAATGGCGTCAGTCACTCCAGAATTTCCTTTTTTATTTTGTGCTTTCCAAGAGTCCCCAGAGTGTCATTGGCAGAAGACCACGGGAAATTCCGGTCGATTGAGCTGATTGTTCCTTGAGACTTCATCAAGGAACGTTTTCACACATAATACCTTCTTAACTTTCCCCAAATGAAACCAAGTGTCAAGACTGTGAGATAATCAGCATCATCAAAGAGACAGCAGCTCACTGAAAAACTCCCCCAGCTATCGGAAGACATTTAATCGCTGCTGGTTTTTCAGACCCCTATTGAATCTGAGCACTGAATTCAAACTCCATCACATCCTCTGCAGCCTGCTTCACCAGACTGACGGTTAACCAGACGTTCACGCAGCTGCCTCTCGGAGCAACGCAAAATGAATAAGTAAATGGAACAGGAACATGGAGACCAATATCATTGTGCTTGTGCAGTGAGAACCAGCCCACTCCAAGAGCATTCAGTTTGGCTTATTGGTTTAATGAAAAGTCAATGACAAGTCAGAATGCATCAGGTTTTCTGTCCGTAAAAGTGGCTGTAGATTTGTCAGTGTTGGTCTCTTTACAAGCTTTTTACTGGTAACAAAATACTACCATAAAACAACATTACCTCAGCAGAAATTGGCACAGCTGAACATGAGCCAGGCCTCTTGTGTCCAATTGTTAGAGTGTGCCATTTATAGAATTGACACAGCGCTAAAGGATGTCATTCTGTCCATTGAGTCTATGTGGAGTCCCAGCTGATCCATCCCATTATTCCCTGTGACCAATCCATACTCAGCAGAGAGGAATGCTCATACTTCCCTCTGGGCCATGACCTCCCACTAAAAATCAGCCTATTGTAATCCACACAAGATGCTGGAGGAACTCAGCTGGTCAGGCGGTGTCTATGGACATGAATAAACAGTCCACGGTTTGGGAGGAGATTCTTCTTCAGGACCGGAAAGGAAGGGAGAAGTCAGGTGGGTAGGAAAGGTAAAGGGCTGGAGAGGAAGGGCCCTGATAGGAAAGGAGAGTGGATCATTGGAGAAAGGAAAGGAGGAGGGAGTACACAGGCTGTTTTGACTAACACAGTCATGGACCTGATTAGTTCCGGAGATCTTCCCTCCATAGTTCCCAAACTTGGAGTGCCCTAGCCCCTCAGACCCCCACCTCTGCTTTCTGCCCAGACCTCCAAGAGGGTTGTCCAGGCAGATGGATTGCTTCACCCACTGAACTAGTTCATCCTTCCAAAACACCATCTATTCTTCCTCATCCAGTCCCCACCCACCCCCCCAACTGACAATGAGAAATTTGGATGTCACTGCTATGTCAACAGTCTCTAGTTCTGATAAAGAATCTCCAACTTAAAACTGTACTGTTTCTTTGTCTATAAACATTGGTTAAATATTAGCTTTATTTGTTATATGTTCATCTACCCGCATCTCAATATCACCAAGACCAAGGAGATGGTGGTGGACTTTGGGAGACCTAGGCCTCATATGGAGCCAGTGATCATTAATGGAGAATGTGTGGAGCAGGTTAAGACCTACAAGTATCTGGGAGTGCAGTTAGACGAGAAGCTAGACTGGACTGCCAACACAGATGCCCTGTGCAGGAAAGCACAGAGTCGACTGTACTTCCTCAGAAGGCTGGCGTCATTCAATGTTTGTAGTGAGATGCTGAAGATGTTCTATCGGTCAGTTGTGGAGAGCGCCCTCTTCTTTGTGGTGGCGTGCTGGGGAGGCAGCATTAAGAAGAGGGACGCCTCACGTCTTAATAAGCTGGTAAGGAAGGTGGGCTCTGTTGTGTGCACAGAACTGGAGAGTATGACATCGGTGGCAGAGCGGAGGGCGCTGAGTAGGCTACGGTCAATCATGGAAAACCCTGAACATCCTCTGCACAGCACCATCCAGAGACAGAGAAGCAGCTTCAGCGGCAGGTTGCTGTCAATGCGTTGCTCCCAACGCCATTCGGCTCTACAATTCAACCACCAGGGGCAAGACATGTTAAGTGCCGGGGTTAGGACTGAGCTTAAGTTACTACTCAATGCACTTTAGTAAACTATTTAAGAACTTTTTAAAAGCTATTTATTAATGCTTTTTGGGAGGGTGATTTTAGATGCATATCATATTTATACTGAGTTAAATACTGTATGCAATTAGTTTTGCTACAATAAGTGTATGGGACACTGGAAAAATGTTGAATTTCCCCTTGGGGATGAATAAAGTATCTATCTATCTATCTATCTATCTATCTATCAAGACATCACAATATACAGTGAAATTTGTCGTTTGTGTCAAGTCAAGTCAGCAAGGATTGTGCTGGGCAGTCCGCAAGTGTCAACCTGTTTCTGGTGCCAATGTAGCATGCCCACAGCTTACTAAACCCTAACCTTTATGTCTTTCAAATGTGGGTGGAAAGTGGAGCTCCCAGTGGAAACCCATTGGGGATCATGGGAAGAGAATACAAACTCTTTACGGGCAGCAATGGGAATTGAACTCAGATCAGTGATCGCTGGCACAATGAAGTGATCCATTAACCACTATGCTGTTGTGCTGCCCCAGCCCAACATCTACATTTGCTGTCTGATCTGTTGAGTGTTCACAGTATTTTCTTGATCATCATTGTTATGTGCCATGTCCTTTTTCTTTCGATACACTCCCAATATTTACCCAGAGCACTGCATCTATTCTTTCTCCTCAAATGTCAGCATGCTGATTCAATGCTTTCTGTCCTTGGAAAACTCTCACCTTTGAAATTGTCACTTAGAATTATGAGCTGCAATTGGACGCGTTCTGATCTCTTCACTTATTTGTTGCCTTTACAGACACATTGAGAACCAGAAAAGCCTTCAGACTCTGAATGCTTTGGACATGGAACCTTACACTGGACTGCAGAATTTGTAAGTGAATGTGCAATGCCAAGGTGCTTTGTAAAAGATTGCTGTGATGAAATAGTGTTCACTGTTAATGAAACTGCAAAGACATGATTCAGTTATTGCTGCATAGCTTACGGGGGAACTGATTAAAGTCAGCTGAGGTGCAGGGTGAATCAGGAAGACCTGTCTTCATAAGCTGTGATAAATTCTGATTTCTTCACATCCCACAGAGTCAGCTGGCTTTAATTTGATTATTTAATTTGCCATTTTAAGTTCAAGACCAGATATGAAAATTTGTTGCTTCAATGTCATGACCCCAAAACAGTGACCCTGACACCAAAATGTGACACATGCAAATGGGTTGTAACTCATCGATCAGCTCTCCCTGCCCAAAATGTCTGCATGCATCCCGACCTCAACCACGTTCACCTATCCGGACATGAAGCTCCAATCTCACTGTGATGCACCATCAATAACTCACACTGAGACGTAGGCGAGATATCGGCTTTTATTGACTGGAAGAAGGAACCAGGAGTGAGTGTCTATCATACTGTGTCCTGGAGACTGAGGCCGAGCGTCAGGCCGCAGATCTCCTTTATACAGGGGCCTGTGGGAGGAGCCACAGGAGCAGTCAGCAGGGGCGTGTCCCGACAGGCACATAGTTCACCACACACTGGTCCTCTGCAGGCTGGACACTAGCACGGGCTCTCCTGGAGATAGAAACCCCCACCCCACACCCCCCATGAAAGCCCAGGATGAAGCCCCACCCCGTGAAATACCTGTAACAGCTGGAAGAGCTGGGACTGGTCATTGCTGGCCACAGAAGCTATAATTTATTTCTTATGGTTTTTAGATGTCTGTAACAATCAGAGACTTTGAGATGATTAAAATGGAAGTATTTCAAATCTCAGCTAAAGCTGATTAATAATTAAAGAGTGCAAATGAAGCAAAAGTATTTTAAAAATGATGCACCATCAATAACTCACACTGAGACGTAAGGCGAGATATCGGCTTTTATTGACTGGAAGAAGGAACCAGGAGTGAGTGTCCATCATACTGTCCTGGAGACTGAGGCCGAGCGTCAGGCCTCAGACCGCCTTTATACAGGGGCCTGTGGGAGGAGCCACAGGAGCAGTCAGCAGGGGGCGTGTCCAGACAGGCACATAGTTCACCACAAAAAAGTAGAGCACTTTCCCCTGCTTCTTCCTTCCCCACAATCTCTGATGAAATCAAGGAATCTCAGACGCTACATTCAGGCACAGAATTCAAGATTCTATCAGATTCCTTCCTCATCAGCCTTTTATCTCTTCCACCTATCACCTCCCAGATTATTGCATCATTCCCCTTTTCTCACCCCTCACCCATCCCTCCTGCCTTCCCCCCTCACCTGGATTCACCTGTCACCTACTCGCTCCTGTTCCTAGCATTGCCCCGCCTATTTATTCTGGCCTCAGCCCTGAGGAAGGGTGTCAGCCCAAAACATCGACTCTTCATTTCCCTCCACTGACCTGCTCAGTTTCTCCAGCGTTTTGTCTGAGTTGCTCCATCATTCAAATCTACCCGTCCATATATTTCACATGCAGACTAAAAGGTGAGGTGGCAAAGTCCAAAAGGGCCTTGAAGCAAAAGGAGGCCATTTGACACATTGTACTCACACTAACACGAGAAAGTGTTAGTACATTGAGAAAGTCGTACTTGCACTAGCTCTCTGAGAGAGCTGAACTATAAGCCTCGGCAATGGCAAATGGCAACCAAATTTTCTCAGTAACAGGAAGCAAAGGAAAATGTTTGGGGGTATTGGCGGTGACTGGAAGCTGATTTCAGAGAAATCAGAGGAAGGTTACAGTAAAGGCCATTCAGCCCATCAGTTCAGAAAATCCCTACCCTCTACTGAAAGTCCTCTAATTCTTCTCTTTTCCAGTGCTGCTCTCTTCTTCCCTTTTGAACACATATGAGAATCGGCTACCATAGTAGTGCATTCCTAGTCCAGACCACTCACTGTTTTTCCTTATGTATCTCTTGTTTCATTTTCCAGTTGTCTTCACTCTTTGTTCTATGATTATGGATATTTCTGCAAGAGACAATCATTACTCCCTCTCTAGCCTGCCTTGGTCTTCATGATTTTAAGTTCTCCAATCAGTTCCTCACTCAGTTACCTCTGTTCTAAGGAGACCAACCAGCTTCTCTGAATTAACCCCATCCTTCACATTATTCTTGTAAATTCCTTCTGCATCTTTCTTTAGGCTTTTTGGTGTACTGCCCAGAAATGCATGCAGTACTAAAATTATAGCAAATATAACATGTTAGCATATCCCCCTGCTCCTATACTATCTGTCTCTACTTATCAAGCTTATGAACTCTTTTTTCAACTGCATTCTCAGCCAGCAGTGAGTTATACACAGCAATTTACAGGGCTTGGTACTCGAATGGTCATGAGTCATGGGTTGTGGTGTAGAGAGAGAACTGAGCTGTGGGTGTAAGGACAGTAGTGAATAATGTATCTTCAGTCAGGTGGGGGTGGGTTGTGGGAGGGGGAGAGGGAATGTGCTGCAAGAGATCAGAGCTTTGAAAATTAAAAATAACTGCAGATACTGGAAATCTGAAATAAGAGCAGAAAGTTTTGGAAATGAGGCAGCACATTTGGAAAGAAAAACAGTTAACCTTGCTGATTGAAGATCTTACATCTGATGAAAGGTCCTTGATCCAGTCAGAAAATGGGGATAGGAGATGGTTTGTTCCTTCTAGGGTCATGATAAGACGACAAGCGTCATTGATGCTTTTGATTGCTGGAGGACGAGAGAGCTTACAGCGTTGGGAGCACCTAATGGACAGCTGCCACAGGGGTGGGTGGGAGTCAGACAAGAGGATTTGCAAAAATCCATAGGTGACCTTCCTACAATGGAATGACCAGGGACTGGACTGTGCCAAATGTCTTGTGAAGACTTAGCCATTCAGAAATCAGGCATGTGCAGACGATGTTGAAACACAAATTGCATGCTCATTGACCTCATCGCATGGGTGTTTGGCCTGATTTGTAAAGGCATCATACACATAGTGAAGCCAAAATAAATTTTAATGACTTCCACCGGCCTGTGACTGAAAGTAATGTACAATAACATTTCCTGCACCTTCTTCCCTCTGGCTCTGCACCTCCTTTTTCTTATTCCGTGATCCACCGTCCTCTCCTATCAGATTCCATCTTCTTCAACGCTTTGCCTCTTCTGCCTATCACCTCCTAGCTTTTCACAAATTTATCACTCTCCGACCTCTCCTACCTACCAATCTTCCCCCCTCATCTGGGTTCACCTATCACACGCCACATGTGTTCCTTTCTCTCTGGTTTCTGTCCTCTTTCTTTCCAGTCCTGGAGGGTCTCAGCCTGAAACATTGACTGTCTAATCTCCTCCAGACATGAAATGATGGAAGAACCCAGCAGGTCAAGCAGCGTCTATGGAGAGGAATAAAGAGACTCTCCGAAGATGTTATCAGTTCTGATGAATGGCCTTGCCCCAAAATGTTGGCTCTTTCCACAGATGCTGAGTTCCTCCAGCATCTTTTCTGTGTTACTCTGGATTTCTGGCACCTGCAGACTCCCTTGCACTTATTCCCCTCCATAGATGCTGCCTGACCTGCTGAGATCCATCAACAATTTGAGTATGTTGCTCAGCATTTCTTGGTCCATGTCTTTAAGAGAAACACAGGATGCTGTAGAGAAAGGAAGGGGTTTGCTAAAACTGTATAAAACATCATTTAGATCACAGCTGGAGTACAGCATGCAACATAGCAGGGGTTATGTGAAAGCACTAGAGGGCGTTCAGAAGAGATTATGTAGATGCTGCTTAGAACGGAAAACTTGAGTTCTGAGGAGAATTCCGATTAGTACCTTTGTAACACACGGCACTGGATGGAGATGAAAATGGACTGTATAGAATTTATGTGAAGGCTAGATCAGGTGAACTGGAATGGCATTTTTCCCTTTGCCGAGATGTCAATATCAGGGTGTTATAGACTTAAAGGAGCTTTTAGAAAGACCAATGTGGAGTTGGGGGAAAATTACTTTCACCCAGTGAATGATGAATTCTGTAGAACAGTACAGAAGAGGAACAGGCCCTCTGCCCCACAATTTTTTGCTGAACTAATTGAATTGGTAATCAAATGCCCAACTGCATTAATCCTTTCCTCCCACACAATGTCTCTCTCTTTCCATTTCCTGCATGTTAATGTATTTATCTAAGTCTCTTGAATAACTCTATTGAAATTGCTTCTACCGCCAATCCAGATGGCATATTCTGGGTACCTTCCACTCTGTGCAAAACAAAAACTTGCCCTGTACATCACCTTTGATTTGCCCCTTTCACTTTAAGTGCATGTCCGCTGGTATTACCTACTGTATCTAGGCCTCTCATAATTTTATAAGCATCCACCAGATTCCCCTCAGCATCCGCTGCTCCAGAGAAAACAAGCTCCCATTAGCACATACTCTCTAATCCAGGCACCGTACTGCTGAACCTCTTCTTCATGCTCTGCAAATCCTCCCGTTCTTTCTTGTAATGGGGCAACTAAAACTGAATGGAATCCACCAGATGCAGCCTAGCTGGAGTTTTACAAAGCTGCAACATTACTTCTCCACTCTTGAACTCAGTTTCTCTACTGATGAAGTCTAATATGTCTTCTTTACCAAACTGTCAAGCTGTGTAGCCATGTTCAGGCAATCATGTACTTGGACCCCGTAATCCCTCTGGTCGTTTACAGTGTTTAAAGTCTTGCCATTAACAGTGGACTGTTTTTTCACATTTGATCTCCCAAGGTGCAAAGATTACATTTGATCGGGTTAAATGTTATCTGCCAATTTATTATTGTAACTATAGATGGCACATACAGTTGAATTTAAAGTGTCATACTCTGAAAGGCAATGGACCACGAGCTGGGTGAGTGCGGAGGGGGGGATTAAGCTCTTCTTTATTCACCATGAACATGATGAGCATTAGAGTCTCTTCTGACCAGTAAATCGATGTGATTGAGTTTGGTGATAAGAAACCAACTAAACCATTTGAGGTCCGTTTACTTTCTGTCCTTAATTCACCGAAGGTTGGATGAAAGAAAAGAAGTAGATCATGGTGGAACTCATGAGCAAAAAGATAGTGGAAAGCAATGTTAGATTTATCCCAAGGATATGAAGGCATTAATCAGATTTCTTCTCATAAATGCTGACTTACTTCAACAGCTTAAGCCCTCAAACCTCTAACCTTGCTGTAATTAGTTCAATACTTATGTTCTCTTTCTTAATCTTGACCAGCCTTTGGAGTCAGCAAAATGGCATCAAATGGACCACAAGACCCTGCTTTATGTTTGGGCCTAGGTAAACTATAGAGTTTATCAATTTAAGGTCAAACTCCTTACAAATTTTTTGATGAGCAAGTCACTAGTTAAACTCAAGATTGACAGGTTTTTAATCTTTATTGGAGTCAAGAGTATTGGAGATCAGGAAATAATTGGATATAGGTTCAAAATCATATTGACTATGGCCTTGCTGAACGGTGAAGCCTCTTTTGGCATTTGGGTCTTTCCAAAACTAAGCCCCAGGCCAATGAGCTCTCCCCAGCAGTCCATTGTATGTTTGGGGCTGTACTTCTAGTTCCTGCAATCAAAGCTGGGTTTTGCTATAACTGCACCAAAATTTGAATTCCCAGTTGCCAGAATGTTCCTAGTTTCACTGCAGTTAAAGAAGCTCAACTACCTGTCAGTATACCAGAGATGTAACTGGTTTTCATCCGGTCAATAATTAATGCTTATATAATTTCTCTGTGGACCCAGATTTAAAACAGTTAAAATTTGCTAAATTCCTTAAACCTGCAGTTACCTTCTGTGCAGCAATAGTTCAATGCCATCAAAAACCTCTCTCCAGCTCACTAAAGCTTTCTCTTCAATATATTGCCAGGACTGATTGCAGGGGAGAAAAAAATAGATTATCAGAGTCTCTGCTGTGATATGAGATACAGAAGGCATGGCAATCTGATTCAACCTGGGCCCCACTTCTTTGGTTTTGACTGAGAGTCCTTGATGACTCATTTGAGCTGAATGATACAGTGTGCAATGTGTACTAATATTAATGTAAGATGCCTGGCAAGGAAAAGTATCAGGAGAAAAACTGAACAAAGAATCTATTCATCGCTTTGATCTGAACTCATCAAAGGTACTTTTCATTTTTAATAAATGCTGAGGTTTGTTTCCCGGTCGTTCTACAGTTACTGTAGATGTTTAATTTGTACAGAGTACAAGCAGCCATGGTGTTGACGGTTTATCCAGTCCACCCATCTGATCAGGTGAATAGTAAGTCACAGTTTTGAGCCAACAGAGCTTATAACCTCTTGCATTTGTTCTCATTTCCAGGACAATCATAAATTCAGGACTGCGGTCGATTGCGCCCAGAGCATTTGCCAAAAATCCTCACCTTCACTACATGTAAGTCATCTCAAGCTTAGGCTGGGCTTATAGAGGGTTAGGAGCTGAGTGTTTAAATTCAGAGGCTGAGGTAATAAAGATTACACTGCTGTACGATCTATTACTCCAGAGACTTAAAACGTCAATGGCCCAGAAGCTTATTTCTTTTTGTTAAATTAACATCCTTATGATACACGGGAGTTTGAACAAGCTCAGAAAGATTTGTGAAAAAAGAAGACCTTGGAGGTTCCACAAGCTTGTTTATGCTGTAAAAACACCTAGATAATGGAATATTGTTTATTTATGAGAGAACTGGGTAACTCTAACTTATAGATATTCTGCAAGGGTCTGCTGCCAGATGAGAAAGGTTATGATGTTCTGAACATTCCACATCACTGAGAGAGAATTGCTCAGCCTGAATTTCAAAAGCTAAATTTTCATCGGTATTGCTGTCATGGAATTGAAGGTAATTAGTCAGCGTTAATGAGGAAAAATGTTATAAATCTTATCCTTTAAAGAAACTGCATGAAGATATTGTTATGCCTCACAATGATCCTGATTCAAACCCTGGGACTATAATGACTTACTGCAACTCTACAGTTACCAGCCACCATGAGTTATCTCCTCTGTGGCTGTTCTGTTAGATGGGAAACAGTGTCTCAACCTCAGGTCGTGTGGACTGATGTCCCACTTGCAGTCTGCCATGATGGCCTTCCTACAGCTGGTGAACAATGAAAGCCTTTCCACTGATGCATCTGATAATAGAAACGTTCCCACTCAGTTCACACAGGCTAAACAAAAATTCAAAATGTTACATGTTAAAGAATATATTGTCTTTAAAGCATAATTAACCCTCTTTAAATGGTTTAGATGAAAATAAGGGTGGGCTGATTAGTGAGTTTTTAGATGGCATAAAATTCAGTAGACTTGTGGATAGTGAGGTAGGTTGTCTTAAAGGTTTCCACAGGATATAGACAAACTGGAAATCTGGGCAGAGAAATGGCAGACGGAGTTTAATACTGATAAGTGTGAGATGTGTATTTAGGGAGGGAAAATTCAAGTGGAAAGGATACATTAAATAACATGATCCTCAGGAGCATTGAAGTACAGAAGGATTTGGGATTTAATTCATAATTCATTGAACATGCCAAAACAAGCAGATAGGGTGGTGAAGAAGTCATACAACATACTTTCCTTCACTGGTTCAAGAATTGAGTATAAAAATTGAGAAGGCATATTGCAGCTGTATAAAACTTTGGTTAGTCCACATTTGAAGTACAGTTGGCCCTCCTTATCCGTGGGGGATTGGTTCTAAGACCCCCTGCGAATACCAAAAATTGCGGATGCTCAAGTCCCTTATTTAACCTGGTTCAGAGCGGCAATCTTTAGGACCCAGCGGAACCCTGGACTTTATTTAACATGCTCTGTGCTGTGGACATTAGGACCTGGTGCAGCCCTGAATCCACAGTGTTTATGTTCATGAAAATAATCATGATCATGATTGAAAATAAGGCGGAAATAATAAAGCGATCGGAAAGAGGTGAAACGACATCGGTCATTGGAAAAGCGTTAGGCTACAGTCGGTCAACGATTGGAACAATTTTAATGGAGCATGTGAAGGGCCCTGCCCCGATGAAAGCTACAATTATTACTAAGCAACGTAGTGGTTTAATTATCAAAATACATATGTTCCTTAAGTGTTTTATATGCATAGAAAGGTAAAATATGTACTATATACTAAGACCAATGTTTGACTAACTGATGCTAAATAATACCGGATGTACCTGTTCCGAATTCAAATCTGACTTAAAGACGGTCTCAGGAATGGAACTCGTTCATAACCCGTGGACTGCCTGTACTTTTAAGTCATTTCTAGATTATTTATAATACCTAATACAATGTAAATGCTATGTAAATAGTTGTTATACTGTATTATTTAGGGAATAAAGCCAAGAAAAAATAGTCTGTACATGCCCAAATAACGAGTGCTGGAGAGAGAACTTCTGGGTTTTCCAGATCCACGGTTGGTTGAATCCGCTCACGCGGAATCCATGGCTAAGGAGGGCTGACTGTACTGTGTTTAATTATGCTTGTGACATTCCAGGAAGAATGTGAAGGCTTTGGAGAGGGTGCAGAAGAGGTTCACCAGTACTTTGCCTAGATTAGACAGTTTTTCACTATAAGAGGCTAACTACAAAGAAGTTGAACAAGCCTGGATTGTTTTCTCTGTGATGTTAGAGGCTGAGGGGGCCTAATAAAATTAGAGTGGATTTTGGTAAATCGGGACATATCGCGAACTGCACATGTTGGCCCAATTAGCTGAAGCTTCAAGGAAATAGTTAAATATGTATGGAAAAAAAGACAAACTGCTAATTAACTGAGTAACAAATTATTTAATTAAATGAAATACAGAACAAATTAGAACACTAAACACTACTACTGCAGTACTACAAAGTGAAACCAAGCCACATCGGGGACAACAAGGCTTCACTCCGAGATGAGCTCAAAACCTTTTGACCATCAAAACATGGAAGAAACTTCACAAAGCCCCACAGTCGCTGAAGGCTCTGTGATATCAGTCTCTGAGGCCAACATAAGAACATCCTTCAGGAGGGTAAACCCAAGGAAAGCATTGGCCCAGACAGGGTACCTGGCCAAGTACTAAAGACCTGTGCAAGAGTATTCACCGATATCTTTAACCCCTTGCTTCAGCAATCTGAGGTACTCCACCTGCTTTAAGTATGCTTCAATTATATCAGTGCCTAAGAAGAATGTATTAACCTGTCTCACTGACTATCATGCAATAGCACTTGCATCCACTGTGATGAAGTGCTTTGATAGGTTGGCGATGAAAGACTTAAATTCCTGCCCGAGAAGCAACTTGGATCTGCTCTAATTTGTCGAAGCAGATGCTATTTCATAGGCTCTTTGCTCAATGTTGGAACATTTGGACAACAAAGGTGCTTACATTTGGGTGCTCTTTGACTACTGGTTGGGATTCAATACTAACATCCCCTCAAAACTAATCAATAAGCATCAAGACTTTGGTCTCAATATTTCCTGGTGCAGCAGGATTCTTGACTTCCTCACTTGCAGACCCCAGTCAGTTCGGATTGTCAACGATATCTCCTCCACAGTCTCTATGAGCACAGCTGCACCATAAGGCTGTGTGCTCAGCTCCCTGCTCTACTCACTTTATACTGTAAGGCCAAGCACCAAGTCCATGCCCTATTTAACTTTGTTGATGTTGGCTGAATCAACATGAATCAGTATGTAGGAGAGAGGCTGAAAACCTGGCTGAGTGGTGCCACAATGACAACCTCCCACTCAGTATTGGCAAACCAAGGAGCTGATTATTGACAACGAGGAGGGAACTAGAGATTCATGATCCACTCCTCATTGGGGTTCAGAGGTGGAGAGGAACAACAACATTAAGTTTCTTAGAGGATCTGTTGGGTCCAGCACTTAAAGTGCCATTATGAAGAAAGCAAGGCAGTGTCTCCACTTTCTTTGAAGTTTGCAAGGATTCAGCACGTAATCTGTAACTTTGACAAACTTCTATAGATGTGTGATGGACAGCATATTGACTTGTTGCTTCACAGTTTGGTATGGAAACACCATGCCATTGAACAGATAAGCTGACAAAAAGTAATGGCCAAGTCCATCAGGGGTAAAGCCCTCCCCACTTTTGAGCATATCTGTATGGAGCACTGTTGCAGGAAAGCTGCATCCATCATCAAGGACCCCCACCAACCAGGCCACACTGTCTTCTTGCTACTGCTATAAGCAAGAGGACAGATACCTCAGGACCCACACCACCAGGTTCAGGAACAGTTATTACCCCTAAACCATCAGGATCTTGAACCAGAGGGGATAGCTTCACTCAATTTCACTGCCCCATTACTGAACTATTCCCACAACCTATGAGCTCATTTTCAAAGACTCTTCATCTCATGTTTTGATATTTATTGCTTATTATTATTATTATTATTATTATTATTTATTTTGTATTTGCACAATTTGCAGTCTTTTGCGCATCGGTTATTTGTCTATGCAGTTGGTGCGGCCTTTGATTCTATTATGTTTTTTGTATTTATGGTGAATGCCTACAAGAAACTGAATCTTAGGGCTGTACATGGTGACGTGTATGTACTTTGATAAGAAATTTCCTTTGAACTTTGAACTTTAAAACTGTAGTTCCTAATAGTTACCGATAGAGGAATTCATCAGGTATATACTGCTATAATTTTTTGATTGACTTGTAAATGAACAAAATCAGTGCAGACACTTATTACAGAAAATGGACTGTCTTTGTACAATGCTTGTGACAATTGCATCCCCCAAATCTTCACTTTCATTGTAACATTCAAGATGATTGTTGATATCATCAAATTATTTGAAATTCCTAACTCATTGAAGTAGTGAAGTCATTTTATTTACACTCCCAACTGTTTCTGGCATCTCCAAGGCTGAATGCCTGAACCCACTTTGAGAAAAACCGATCTGTATTGTCTTACTGCTTTTGTCTCAACAACTATCAGTGACAAAAATCATTGCTTTTTGAACACAACACACACGAATGATGGTATTTGAAAACTGTTTGCTCTAAGCACAGTGTAGTATCTAACAGCCACCCAACTGCACGTGACTAAAGCTTGTTAGAAATTTCACCAACAGTCTCCTGTCCCAATTAAGTGGCATTGTGTCCCAAATAAACAAAGGAAATCCCACTATTCTCTCAATTAGTTTTTGTTGTTCTTTAAGTGTTGTCCCAAGTAAGCAGCTCCCCTGATTAGCCAATGGCCCAATTACCCAGAATATAAAATTATGAGTAGCATAGATAGGTAGAGAATCGGAGCCTTTCCCCTGAGATGAAAATGTCAAACACTAGAGGGCAAGGATTTAAGTTGAGAGGAGAGAAGTTTAAAGAAGATTTACAAAGCAAGATTTTTTACACCGAGAGCAATGGATGCTTGGAACATGCTAGCAGGGGAAATGGCGGAAGCAGATGCAAGAGAAACATTTCAGAATGGTAAAACATGGACCATTTACAGGCTAATGAAATCAGTTTGAATGACACCTTGTTTGACATAGACATTGTAGGTTGGAGCTCCTTTGCTGGTGCTGTATTGTTCTATGTTCTAAGTTCTAAATTAACTAAAAGATGGATTAAACTTGTGCTGGGCAATAAATGTTAGCAAACATCCAGGTCCTGATAAGTCAACGTAGTTAACAAACTTACCTTCAGTTGATTTTAGATTGAGAATCAACATCCCCGTTCAAAGGAATGAGTTCACATTAAATGTGAGAGGAATATACCCAAGGAGCCAAAACAAAATGCATACGGCTCCTCAGCTCAGGTTGTAATGAATGTACACGGACTCAATGTACCATCCTTGGACAGTGCAGCTTGGCAGATTTGTTTCCTTGAACTGCCAACTTGTCAAACTTTTTATGGATTTATGCAACAGTTTTTTGCCGCATGTCACACCCGGACCAACACACCACAGTAAATTCTTCAGACATGTAAATATATTTAGTGAGTAAAGTTGATCCTTGATCCTTTTTGTGTTATAGCATGTAGAGAGTGGAGTCCAGAACGTGCATCTGCATTTAGCCAATGATTCTTTGTGGAGAACTAACCCATTCCCTTAGCAGTCGGACTGCTTGGAATCAGTGTTCTATCTTCCTCATCATGATGACATAATTCCATAGCTTGGTGCATTCACTTAGGTGAAAGTTTGCTGTGAAACAGATCTCTTCTATGGCAGTTTCATCTTTTAGACTAGGATTTGGCTGCAAAAAGTCTCTGGGTCTTTATTCATGCTAGGAATGGTTCTTTTTTCACCTTGACGTTACATGGCTTGCAGCCCCGTTATCGGTGAAAGCATGCTCCAGTGCCAAGCACCGTTGTCAGTGTGCTGGCTACCTATCCACCACAAGAGGGCATTTCCTGTGGAGGCAAAGGCAGTGGTGAATCTGCTGCGGGCTGCATCACCTGAGGCGACAGGTATAAAGAGATGCTTATCTGTTACAGATATCCTCTCTGTCAGAACAAAGTCTTAATTTCCACGTAGGCAACCAACAGCAAAACATTCAACAAACCCCTGAAGCAAAATACTTCAGGTGGCAGAAATCAAAAATAAAATTTGAAAATGGTGGAAACACACAGTGGGTGAGTCAGCTTCTGGGGAGTGAGAAAGGTTCAGAATGAAAGAAGTTTTATGTTGCAGAGCAATGTGTTTGTGGGAGATGCAGAGATTAAAGAAAAGGCTGAAGGCAAGGAAAGATTTGGTGATACAAACAGTGATAAAGCTGACTGAAAGAGACTGGAAATTATATCTCTTTCATACTCCATAGATGCTGCCTGACCCACTGTGCATTTCACCATTTTCTGATTCAACTTTAGTTTTCCACCACCTGTGATATCTTGCTTTTGTACTTTGTTGAATACTTGCCAGATTGTTTACGTGCAACTTAAGGTTATGTTCCAACAAGGCAGTGCATCTGCGATAGAAAAGCATCGTTTTTGCCTGTCTCCTCAGGTGATACAGACAACAACAGATTCTGGCTCCACATGTAAAGTCCTTCGGTGACAGACAGGCAACCCACGCACATACAGCAGTGCTTGGCACCGGCACATATTTTCACTGATAACAGAGCTATGAGCAGGTGTGTAGAGGAGGAGACAAAAGAAACTTGAGAAGAGAGCGACAGAAAACTAAACAGTAGAAATGTGTGGTTGTTTGTCAGAAATTGTTGCTTTAATATTGGTTTTTTATTGCCACATGTGGCAAGATACAGAGAAAATCTTGTCTTGCGTGCTGTTAATACAGATCAGATCAGTGTATTGAGCTAGAATAAGATAACATAATAACGCAGAATAAAGGGTAAAAACTGGAAGTGTGTAGTGCAGGTAAATAACAAAATGTAAGATCATAGTGAGGTACATGGTGAGGTCAAGAGTCCATCTTGTTGTACGGGAGGTCCGTTCAATTTTCTGATAACAGTGGGCTTGAAGCTGTCCTTGAATCTGGTGGTATGTGCTTTCAGACTTTTGTATCTTCTGCCTGTTGCTCTTCTCAGTGCTACCATATAACCATATAACAATTACAGCACGGAAACAGGCCATCTCAGCCCTTCTACTCCGTGCCAAATGCTTACTCTCACCTAATTCCACCTACCCGCACTCAGCCCATAATCCTCCATTCCTTTCCTGTCCATATACCTATCCAATTTTTTTTTAAATGACAAAATCAAACCTGCCTCTACCACTTCTACTGGAAGCTCGTCCCACACAGCTACCACTCTCTGAGTAAAGAAGTTCCCCCTCGTGTTACCCCTAAACTTTTGTCCCCTAACTCTCAACTCATGTCCTTTTGTTTGAATCTCCCCTACTCTCAATGGAAAAAGCCTATCCACGTCAACTCTATCTATCCCCCTCATAATTTTAAATAACTCTATCAAGTCCCCCCTCAACCTTCTGGTGGCATCCATCGGTCTCGAGAGACCATGGATCTGCACCTGGAGTTTCTAGGGCACAGGCCTAGGCAGGGTTGTATGGAAGACTGGCAGTTGCCCAAGCTGCAGTTGCCACCAATGTTGTCCAAGAGAAGGGCACTAGGACCTGTGCAGCTTGGCACCGGTGACGTTGCAGAACAATGTGTTGTTAAGTGCCTTGCTCAAGGACACAAACACGCTGCCTCAGCTAAGGCTCGAACGCATGACCTTCTGGTTACTAGTCTGATGCCTTAACCACTAGGCCACGCGCCAACATGCGTGGAGCCTCAACCTTCTACGCTCCAAAGAATAAAGACCTAACTTGTTCAACCTTGTTCTACCATCAAGAAGGAGGTACAGGTGCCTGAAGGCACACACTCAGCGACTCGCTCAGCGGTATGGTAGCGTAGCGGTTAGTATATGATTTACAGTACAGGGGATCCGGGTTCAATTCTCACCACTGTGTTAAAGGACTTTGTACATTCTCCCTGTCACTGCATGGGTTTCCTCCTGGTGCTCTGGTTTCCTCCCACAGTCCAAAGACATACCGGTTGGTAGGTTAATTAGTCATTGTAAGTAGTTCCATGATCAGGCTAGGACTGAGTCGGGGGATTGCTGGGCAGCATGGCCAAAAGGGCAGGAAGGACCTATTCTGCACTGTATCTCAATAAAGAAATCTTCCCCTCTGCCATCAGATTTCTGAATTATCATTGAATCCATGAACACTATCTCAGTTCTTTGTTTTATTCTTGTTTCGCACTACTTATTTAATTTAACTTTTGAAATATAAGTATACCTCTTACTGTAATTTGCAGTTTTTATGGTTATGTATTGCATTGTACTACTACTGCATAATAACAAATTTCACGATGTATGCCAGTGATACTAAACCTGATTCTGATTCTGGTGGGAGAGTGGAGAAGAGAGAATGTCTCAGATGGGTAGGGTCTCTGATTATGCTGGCTGCTTTACTGAGGCAGTGAGAAGTATAGGCAGAGTCCATAGAGGGGGGCTGGTTCCTGTCACGTGCTAAGTGTAGAAGGCTGTAATGTGCTTAGTTGGATGATAGCATGTTATTACCTGATTTGATCTTACACAGAGTCAGATTCATAGAGCTATACAGCATGGAAAGAAGCTCTTTGGCCCAAGTTGTCCATGTTGATGAAGTTGCCTAATTGAGCTAGTTGCATTTCTATGAATTTGGTTCATATCCCTCTAATACAGGGGTTCCCATTCTTTTTTATGTCATGGATCAATATCATTAAGCAAGGGGTCCGTGGACCCCAGGTTGGGAACCCCTGGCCTAAAACATTCCTATCAATGTACCTGTCCAAATGTCTTTTAAATACCGTAATTTTACCTGCCTGTACCACTTTCTCTAGCAGCTCATTTTATATGTGCAAAATCCTCTGTTAAAAAGTTGCCCCTTAGGTTCCTTTAAAATCTTTCCCCTCTAATTTTTAACCTCTTGGTGCTGGACACATGTGTCCTGCAGAAAAGTCTGTGGGGCTATTTAGCTTATCAATGCCCCTCATCATCTTATAAGTTTCGGTCCGTTCCCAGCCTCCTCTGGTCCAGGAGATAATGTCTAGCCTCTCATTTTAACTCAGACCATCCAATCCTGATACGATTCTTGTAAAGGGAGAAATCCATGGCAGGCGGTGGAGAGTGAGGGTTGAAGCAGTGGCAGAGACTGAGATAGTTTGGGAAGCAACCAGTCTGATGGCATGAACATTGATTTCTCTAACTTCCAGTAATTTTCCCCTCTTACCTCTTCTTCCAGTCCCCACTGTGGCTGCTCTCTTGCCTCTTTTCATCTCTTCTCCTCATCTGGCTATCACCTCCCTCTGGTGCCCCTCCTCCTTCCATTTCCCCCATGGTCCACTCTCCTCTCCAATCAGATTCCTACTTTTCTAGCCTTTACCTTTTCCACCTATCATCTCTCAGCTTCTCGCTTCATCCGCCTCCCCCTCCCACCTGGCATCACCTATCACTTTCCAGCTCATACTCCTTCCCCTTCCCTGTCTTCTTGCTCTGGCTTCTTTCCACTTTCTCTCCAAAGCCAATGAAGGTTCTCGGCCTGAAATATCGACTGTTGTTTCCTTTCCATAGACACTGTCTGAACTGATGAGTTCTTCCAGCAATTTTTGTGTTACTGAAGATACTTGTAAATCATTCTTGCATCCTTTCCAGTTTAAAAGGGATGCATTCTTTAGAAGTGCAACCAGAACTATATATCATAATCCAAATTTGAAGTTAACAACATCTTGTAGAGCTGTAAAATGACATCCCAACTCCTGTACTCAACGTCCTGACAGATGAAGAGCAGAGTCACACTCACAAAATCCTGGAGGAACTTGGCAGGTCAAATGCCATCTCTGGAAAGTTCAAAGTAAATTTATTATCAAAATACATATATCACCATATACAACCCTGAGATTTGTTGTCTTGTGGGTGTGCTCAATAAATCCAACCCTCATCAGAAGATGAGTGTGCTAAATGCCTTCTTTCCCATCAGAAAAAGTGAGGACAACAAAGACAATAGGCAATAGGTGCTTTAAGGGCTCTATCTAACTCTCTCCTGAAAGCATCCAGAGACTTGGCCCCCACTGCCTTCTGAGGCAGAGCATTCCACAGATCCACAACTCTCTGGGTGAAAAGGTTTTTCCTGAACTCCATTCTAAATGGCCTATTCCTTGTTCTTAAACTGTGGCCTCTGGTTCTGGACTCCCCCAACATTGGGAACATGTTTCCTGCCTCTAGCCTGTCCAATCCTTTAGTAATCTTATATATTTCAATCAGATCCCCTCTCATCCTTCTAAATTCCAGTGTATACAAGCCCAGTTGCTCCAATCTTTCAACATATGACAGTCCCGCCATCCCGGGAATCAACCTCATGAACCTACGCTGCACTCCCTCAATAGCAAGAATGTCTAGAATGGGAAAATTCTAGCAAAATAGTAAAGACTAGAATGGGAAAAAAATGGAGAACTAAAATGAGAAGTAATGGGAAGCTCAGGTCACTATTGTGGACTGAATTAAATTGTTCTGCAAAGTATTCCCCAATATATTACTTTTGAAAGTAGGTGAAGCCAAGTCAAGAGCAACAAATGCAGTTAATGAGCTGGAATTGGCATTGTCATTATGTGCTGTGTTGTATGACATAGGAGATCATGGTCTTTCAATGACCATGATTCCTCTTGACATATTTTTCTACAGAAGCATTTTGCCATTGCCTTTAACTGGGCAGTGTCTCTGCAAGATGGTGACATCAACCATTATCAATACTTTTCAGAGATTGTCTGCCTGGCATCAGTGGTCACATAACCAGGACTTGTGATATGTACCATCTGCTCATATGACTATCCACCTCCTGCTCCCATGTCTTCACATGACCCTGATTGGGGGTGGTGGTGATTAAGAAGGTGGCTACACCTTGTTCAAGGATGACCTGGTGAAGACATTTCTCCATCCCACCATCCAGCTGGAATAATTATGTTAGTCACCGCTTCACTTGGTAAAGTCTTTGGGTTCCTGTTCAAAAGGACGGATGGAGTTAAAGGCAGATAGTGGCTCTCCTGTGAAGGTGCCCTGGGAAGGCCTGTGGTTATTGGCAGAAGGGTAGAAATCTTGGCATCAACATCCTGGAAGCAACCTCATTTTGAAATGCTGAATGGGGGGAAGCGATGGAAATGTTTCTGTTGGAAAAGTCAGAAATTTTGGAGGACGATTCATTGAACGTTGAGGCCTTGAGGCACTCTTCCAGTCAACTGAAGAGTCTATTTCCACACTGTATGCCTTTATGACTCTCTGGAATCCTAATAGAACTCTGGACAGGAGGCAAAGGTAAGACCAAGAGTGATGGATTTAGGGAATATGAAAGAAAGGAAAATGCAAAGAAGTGAACTTCTCTGCTCACTTCCTGATTATCAAATGACAGGTAAATAGCTTCAAAGTAAATTTATTATCAAACTACGTATATGTTACCAAACATTACCTTGAGATTCATTTTCTTGTGGGTGGTTACAGGATTAAAAAGAAATACAGTAGAATTTTATGAAGAACTATACATAAGCAGACAAAGACTCAGCACAAAATGGGCAAAACCCGAAGGGTACTCCTAGGATCATGTTTCTGTGTGTACTTCTGTCAGCCGATTAGTGACGAAAATGAAGTGGTCTGTGGTTCTGCACCATCAGAGATAGAGGCATCAATGGTCAGTGCCTGCATTGGAAAGAACCCAATACATCTCATGAATTCCATTCATTGCTGTTAATGTTTTGAATGTTGTCATGGATCAAGATGTGGGAACAGGCCACGAGCCATTGTCAAGGTTATGGCATATCACTGTTCTACATACATAAGTATAAAATTATGTGCGAGAGACATTAACAGGTTTTCTTTGATTGAAAATTACACAGCACAATTGTTCTTTTGCAATGAAGTCATGATTTATAATTACAGCTGCACAATCCTTCAAACCCTGTCATTTCCTCTGTTAATCTGCAACCTGTCTCTGATTAGTTCTCACAACGAAATTAATTGTCTGCCAAAATAAGAGGGGTTGAAACAGAGACATTCAGCGTGGGATGTACACTTCCTCTCTCTCTCTCTCTCCCTCTCTCTCTCTCTGAGCTGTCAGCCTGTCAGAGCTCACTACACCCTCCAAATTTATCCCTAATTGTCTTTCCAGCAGAGCCCCACATTTCATGTGTTCGCTGTGGGAAGAGGCTGAAATGGGAAGTGTAACCAGGCCACAGGAAGGGTAATTAAACCTCAGATGGAAATGCACATCTGCAAAAATTTTAACATGCTCAGCTTCATTTAACTCTGCAATCTTGCTTCGGTTCCCCAGACCACGGGCAGAAAGTAACTAATTTGTCTATATGATGGATAAATGATTTATTTCTCATTGTTATTATTTGGATGTGATCCTCGAAAGTTGGTGACATCTTAGATAGCCATCTAATGCTTGGAAAATAGGATGCGGTTGGCCGGGGAGGGACAGACAATTTCCACTGTGCCTCTGAAGAAAATGGACAAATTATAGATAAGGCTTCTGAGGTTAATGTCTATCAAAGCTGTGTAACCTGGATATAGGCAACTAATCTGTGCACAGATGGTAATGGGTTACTCGGTTACTAGAGGAGAACGTATAGAATTCAGTTAGTCAGAAGTATCAGTATCTGTATAGGCTTTAGTTTGACATATGCATTGCAGGGGACTGGTTCATGTTCATCTGATACGCCAAAATATTCTATTACAACAGGAGTTCCCAACCCGGGGTCCATGGACCTCTCGGTCAGTGGTAGGGGTTAATGGCATAAAAAGGGTTGGGAACACTTGATGCTTGACAAGTGCTGTTGACCTGCTGGGCAGAAGGTCCTTTCTTCCGTGCTGTATGACTCTATCTCTCTCTTTCCGTGAGGATTGGTTTGCTCAGGTGCATCTAGTGTTTGTACAGATGTGAACCACCGAAATACAGTATTTGTTCAGGACTGGGTCAGCTCAGGTAGGTGCTTGCAGTTGCTGGACTGTGAGCCAAGCATGCTAAGCTGGGGCACAGAGTAGAGATAGGCCAGGCATACTGAACAACATCTGAAATCCAAATAACCATGTTTCATTAAAGAATTAGTAAGACAAAAGCATGCCAAAAGCATAACCAGCTTTGACAGATTTTCTCTGTGTTGATTTACTCCTCCTTCTGTTCCATATGTAGCCAGTATTTATTGAATACTGGCTTCCTCATCCTTCACTGCAAAAGGAGCCTTGAATCCTGATAGTACTTTCTCTCCTATTTAAGTGGCAATGCTACCAAATCAAAGCTTCCAGCATCACACCTTATACTCTCAATGTCTGTTTTATTTGGATTATCTAAAAGGTACCAGTTTGAGTTATGCTTAAAATATGTGAGTGGCATTGTGTCAGTGTAGATATTGCCTTAACTCGTGAAATACCATCAAATGCCTAGAGGAAGGAAAATGCCAAAATATTTGGCTTGTCTATTAATAATGCAACAGTAACATATATCTAATGATATTCACACAGAACTCCATTGACACGACACCTCAAGACCAGGGAGGATCAGCGGAATGTCAAAGGTTCAAAGTCCATTTATTATCAAAGAACGTATAAGTTATACAACCTTGAGATTTGTTTGCTTACAGGTAGCCACAAAGCAAGAATTCTAAAAGACACAATTAAAAAAAGTAAACACCAACCCCCAATAAGCACAGAGAGAAAAAAACACACGAATCATACAAGCAATGGAAGCGAGGAACAACAGCATTCTGAGCCAAAACAAGTCCTTAGATCCCAATCCCCAGAGCAGCCCAGTGTAGGCCCAAAGCCTCAGTGTTTTGTCCGTTATATTAGAGGGGAAAATTGGCACAAAGTTTGCGGGCATGAAGCACAGCAGCCGGGGGCAGTCTCACAGCCGTAGCATCATGGAGAGAAGAGCCCGCAGTGATTCTGGGCCAGCATTTAAATTGTCCGGACAGCAAAAGCTCATGAACTAAAATGAACATTTAGGTCCAGATTCATCACCATTAATTGTTTAGTGAATGTTTAGCTCATCAGTTTGTTACCATTATGTATCTCTTTGCAACTATTGAATAACAGGAGTATACTAATGCCTTTAACATACCTGTGAGCAAATTTGCACATTATTGGTGTACATATGTTAGCTTCTGACTGATGACACATTTGCCACAATGGCAGTGACCAACTTCTCACCTTTTTCTGGCGTCTCCATCTCACAGGAAATTTGCTCTCATGATTAAGAGCTGTACTTGAGCATTAATTGTAAAACATGCACCATTCCACAGCTGATCAGCTTTAGAACCAGCAGCTCACGTGAATTCTAAGTTTACCCTTCTGGCCAAACTCATTTGATGCCTTCATTCATTTAGACCATAAGATATGGGAGCAGAATTAGAGTATTTGGCCTATCCAGTCTTCTCCACCATTTCGTCATGGCTGATCTATTTTCACTCTCAGTCCGAATCTATAAGACATTTAGTATTTAAAGTTCATGTCCTGAAAAGTTCATAGTCCATCATGCAAAGTTTTATTTAACTTCTATTAGACTTCATGAAAGAAACACTTTGATGTATTTCTACATTCCCCTTTACAGTTTACAGAAGGATAGGAAACACAAGAGGCAATCCACCCCCTCTGGCATGTTTTGCCATTCTATGACTGAACTATACGATAATCCAATTTACCATCCTTTGGTCCACTCCCTCAGCTAACAGAACTTCTTTTTAAATTTTGAATAATTCAATTGTCTTGAGTATCAAAAGCCTTTTCAGGGAGAACGTTTCATATGTGCATCATTTTGGCCCTTCCATCAGGAGAAATGGAAGCAGAATGTTTGAGTAGTTTTAAGGCAGAGGTAAGCAGATAGTTGTTAAAGTGAAGGGAGTGAAGATTACTGGGGACAAATGCAGAAATGAGGATATATTGGATCAGCCATGGTCTAACTGAATGGTAGTGTATGTTGGTGAATGGTGAAACAGGTTCAAGGACTGACTAGCCTTTTCTTGCTCCTTATAAATATGTTTGTCTGTACCTTTTCTATAGAAAAGAAACTTCTTAATTTTATTTCTATATGGCCTGGCTCACATTTTAAAGTTAATCTGCACCAACCAGATTTTACTTTTGGCTCCATTATCCAGTTCCTTTAAGATCAAATCCCTGTCACCTAGTTCATGCTTGTTCTCATCAGGGAGCAGGTACAGAAGCCTGAAAACACACACTCAATGATTCAGGAAAAGCTTTGTCCCCTTCGCCATCCAATTTATGAATGGACATTGAACCCATGAACACATGAACACTCTCTCATTGATTTCTTTATTTCTATTTTTGCTCTGCTTATTTAACTTTTCTATGTTTTTTTACTGTAACTCATGTTTTTTTTCCTGTTATTATGTATTGCATTGTACTGCCAGTGCAAAGACAACAAATTTCATGACATATGCTGGTGATATTAAATCTGATCCCGATATTCAACACTTTGATAAAATTACCTTCTAAATTCAGAAAATACAAATCATGTTTCCACAACCGGGTGTCACAATTTAACTGTGCAAGATCCGTTTCATTCTACGAAACCTATGTCATTAGCACTCTCTGCCAATATGTCATTCGTATAAGCAGTGCTCCGGATGACTAAGGATCTATATAACTAAAGGTTACTTCCACCAACCCTTATAAAACAATGGCCAAATCTTCGTCAGACCTCTCGATTATTTTTTGTATCCATACACTGCTCTCTTCTCCATTGTGTACCTGGCCAGCCCATCTCTGCAGAGCTCCAGGAATTTCCATGTTCAGGGAAATATTCTCTTTTGTCTTTCTGTATTCTAAACTAGATAATCACATCGTTCTCTACATGAACTTCTATCTGTTCATTCAAGCCATTGTGGTAGTGCAATCTCGAGTGGAGTATGATGTTCTCTTCAGGGGTTGTCCATTGGTGGGTCCTCAGCTGGCTGTAGAGGCTCGACTGTTCTAGTACAGTGTGAATGAGAGTAAGTGTTGTGTCAGTCCATATCCCTTTGCACATCTATATCATGACCCATTCCTCCTGGTTTACCAAGGGAGATGGAGAAGAACCCTCCATAGGATGAGGAATTTCTTTAGCCAGTGGATGGCAGATCCGTGTAATTCATTGCAGACCAAGTCGTTGGGTATATTTAAAACAGATGTTGATAGCTTCTGGATTAGTAAAGGAGTCAAGGTTTATGGGAGAAGGAAGACGAATGGGGTTAAGTGGGAATAATAAATTAGCCATCACAATAGAATGGCACTCGATGGGGTGAATGGCTAACTCAAGATTCAAGTACATTTATTATCAAAGAATGTACAAATCATACAACCTTGAGATTTACTTGCTCACTGGAAGTCACAAAGCAAGAAACGTGAAAGAACCCAATTAAAGAAAAAAGAATAAGAATAAAATAAAAGACCTGATACACAAGAAAATCAAATAAAATACGAATCATGCAAACAACTGAAGTGAACAACAACATTCTGAAGTAAAATTGAGACCTCAGATCTGAATCCTCTAACAGCCCGGAGTGGGCCCAGAGCCTCGTTTATCAGTTCAGCATGTCAGCGGGCACAGAGCACAGCAGCCAAGTAGTCTTCATAGCTTCAGCACCATGGAGAGGAGAGACCATTGTGGAGAATGAGTAAATTCGGCTCTCGTCCCGGATCCGCTCCTATTTCCTTTGGTCTCATGTTCTTCTAGTCTCCAAGACAACCTCAGCTGGAATTCTGGTAGAGAAATGATCCAGGCTTGCGGGCATTGACAAAGCATGCAATTATGTGGGCTAAGAGAGCACAGAACTCACTCTCAGATCTAAAATAGAGAACTACAGCACAGAAACAGGCCCTTTGGCCCATCTAGTTTGTGCTAAACTATCATTATGGCTTATCCCATTAACCTGCACCTGCAGAATAGCCCTCCATACCCCTCCTAATTATGTAATCCAAATTACTGAGTTTATGTCACTATTCACCCAGCACAGGGGCTAGGTAGTCCTGGGGTTTTCAGCTTATTTTCTCCCTCTGAGAATTCTGTCATTTGCTCATCTCAGCAAGACCAGTTAAACCGATGCCTGTTGCTGCTGCTGAAAATCATTCTGACAAAACATGAATTAGAGGTTGAATTATGGAACCACACAGAGATTTTTGTGAGCATGAGTATCTCCTCCCAGCTTCTCATTTCTTCTGTCCTCCTCCCCTCACCTCACCTGGTTTCACCTATTACCTGCCAGCTTGTACTCCTTCCCCTACCCCCACCCCCACCTCCTGCTTCTTATTCTGGCTTCTTCCCCCTTTCCTTTCCAGTCCTGATGAAGGGTCTTGGTCCAAAATGCCGACTGTTCGTTCCTGTACATAAATGCTGCCCGACCTGCTGAGTTCCTCTAGCATTTGATGCATGTTGCTCTGGATTTCCAGCATCTGCAGAATCTCATGTGCTTCTAATCTTGTATGAGTGTTAAACCACAGCAGTGGAACATCACAGATGTAATTTGTGCTTTTGTAGCTCTTGTGGCTTTTTAATTGGAAACTTAGAAGGACTTGGAGCAGTCAGTCTCTGAACTGGTGCCGGGCGGTGAGTGCATCTCTTTGGCTTGGTTGAACAATCTGAAAACACTCTGCTTGCTCGACTGGTCTGATACTGTCTTTAACAATGCGTGGTTGATTCAGATCCTCCGCCATTCTGATATCAGAGAGGCGCATGCATGGGGCCCAATGTTAATAATAAAAAAGAACAGGAGCAAGCTGAAAAGAAATTAGACAATGATTCGGATTTCTCTGGCAGGGTTAGTGATCGATCAATAGCTAACAGAATGCTCAGCTTGGAGATCCTTTGTCCGGAACGTTTTCACAGATCATTTACTATATTCTGTAACAATCAATCATATTTTTGTTTGAATAAGAAGGAGGTTTTTTTTTAAGGCAACACGAGTGAATCTGCAGATGCTGGAAATAAATAAAAAAACACAAAATGCGGGCAGAACTCAGCAGGCCAGACAGCATCTATGGAAGGAGGTAATAACGAAGTTTCGGGCCGAAACCCCTGATGAAGGGCATCGGCCCGAAACGTCGTTATTACCTCCTCCCATAGATGCTGTCTGGCCTGCTGAGTTCTGCCAGCATTTTGTGTTTTTTTTTGGAGGTTTTTTAATATATATTTTACTTACTGCCCGTTACACCACCTGCTTTTAGGGCACAAATGAAGGTGCTCAATTAGGACTTCCTTCCTCGTGTCAGCAGCTTCCTCGCGGTTTTCACCACTGTCAGCCATGGAAGTCCCAGGTGGAGACTCAGGAATACCATCGTACCCAGATGTAGAAGGATGCTTCATTGCTGTTTCGGTAACAATTTAGTTGTCAGCCCTGAGTTGAACCTCTGAACCTGGAGGACTGGTGGACCACTCTTTGTCTGGTCCCTGCCAAGAGCCAAAACATAAAGGCCTGACTCCAGCCAACATAGCTCTCTAGATCATTGAGGCATGCAAACCTCCAAACCCTATGACGAGGTTGTGGGTCCTCTGGGAGGAAGAAGGTGATAAGATTGGGAATAGTTTGCCGTAAGTTCCAAGAAGTAGCTGGTGGGGGTTCAGTTAATCATTTTAAGATCACCACATTGAGGGTCGAATATAGATGGGGTGGTGGGTGGCATTGTGGTTAGCGCAATGTTTTACAGCTGTAAGGTCAGGCCACAGTCTGTAAGGAGTTTGTACGTTTTCCCTGTGACTGCGCGGGTTCCCCTTAGATGCTCCAGTTTCCTCCCAGATTCCAAAGACGTACAGTGAGGGTTGGTAAGTTGCGGGCATGCTACATTGGCACTGGAAGTGTGGCGCCACTTGCCGGCTGCCCAGCACAACCTCCACTGATTTGATTTGATTACCGGTAAAGACAATGGCAGCATATTCTCAGGGACAGAGCTACCTGGAGGTTTCCCTCCTGATTATATACCAGAGGCCTTTTTTGTCACTTTTGAAATGGTAGATAGGCTCGTGAAGAAAGCTCTTAGCACATTGGCCTTTATAAGTCTCCTGAGTACAGGAGATGGGATGTTATGTTAAGTTGTGTAAGACATTGGTGAGGCCTAATTCGGTGAGGCCTATGCAGTTTTGGTCACCTACTTACAGGAAAAATGTAAATATGGTTGAAAGAGTATAGAGAAAATTTACAAAGGTGTCTGGAGGGTCTGAATTAAGAGGAAAGGTTGAATTGGTTAAGACTTTATTCCTTGGAATGTGGAAGGCTGAGAGAAGATGATAGAAGTACACACGATTATGAGGGGTCTAGATAGGGAAATGCAAGCTGGCTTTTTCCATTGAGGATAGGTGGGATTATAACCAGAGGCCACGGGCATCGGGTGAGAGGTGATGTTTAAGGGGAACATGAGGGGTAGTGTCTTCACTCAGAGGATTGTGAGAGTGTGGTATGAGTTGCCCGCACAAGTGGTGCACACAAACTCAATTTCAATGTTTAGGAGAAGTTTGGATAGGTACATAGATGGTAGAAGTATGGAGGGCTATGGACTCAGTGCAGGTCAATGGGTGTAGGCAGTTTAAATGGTTCAGCACAGACTAGATGGACCTGTTTTTGTGCTGTACTTTTCTATGAATCTTAAGAAATATTTCACAGGTATTTATCATTCCTGAGTCTAAATGCTGGAGCAGCAATGTAAGAATACCTTCTCCAGGAGGGATCAACAGACTCACATTCATTTCTCAACAGCAGTTGGAGACAAGAATTAAACGATGGCTTGTGACCTATGCCAGAACCTAAAAAAAGTGAATCCTTAAAAGACTCAAATCAAATATGGGCAAGTAATCCCCTCGCAGGCAAGATGGTGGCCATATAGTTTTTGTTTCTTCCTGTGAGCCACCCAAACTATATGAACTATGTAGCTCATACAGTTAAACTATCTAAACGAAACTGTCCAACTAAACTGTCGAAACAAATTTGTGAGGACAGGAAACGAGACTGGGACTGGATCAACATTAAAATATCTGCTGATCTGCACCCCATGCAACTGATTTCCCAAATTGCATCTTTAAGCGTGAGTTATTGAATAAACAGAGCTCAAAGGTTCATAGCTTTGAGAGTGTGCCATCATGTCTTGAATGCCAATTGGAAATTCAAAATTATGAGGGGCTCGGGAAGATTTTATTGTCATGAGGGTTTGCAAAAATTTCTTTTCGTTTCTGTCAATTTGGATACTACATGAAACGTGGGCTGATAAAACTCACTCAAACTCCTGGTAGATTTTACCTTCATTGTTTTCAAGTTATTATGCTGCCTGTTTCTTGCTGTCTTTCTCTGTTTCTGCACATTAATCAACTGCAAAAAAAAACCTACTCGTTTTTAGCTTCCACACATTAATCTGACTGAGAATACTTCCAAATGAGACAAAAGCATGTGCCTTCTCTACATGATCTCCAGTGGTTGATAACATGATTAAGGGGAATTGACCTGTGTTGTGATCGCAGAATCACAGAAATTACTGCATAGAAAGAGACTACCCAATCTACGGAAATGCTACAATTCTTACAACAGCAAATGACTCGAATATTATTCCCCCGACTCTTTCTGTATTTCTGTTTGATTTACTCATCTTGGCTGAGTAAATTTTCTTTGAGATTTGGAAATACTTGCATTTTGGACATTCCCAGGTACTTTATTGGATACTTCATTGTGGAAAGATAGGAAATGAACTGGCCAATGAGCACAGAGAGGGATTTGTAATGATCAATTTGTTTGAAAAGATGTTGGGTCAGAGATAATAGTGGTGGGAGAAATGTGGAATTTAATTTAATTAATTTATTTATTTATTGAGATGCAGTGCAGAATAGGCCCTTCCGGCCTTTTGACCCACGCCACCCAGCAATCCCCAGACTTAGTCCTCGCCTAATCACGGGACAATTTACAATGACCAATTAACCTACTAAGCAGTCCACCTTTGGACTGAGGGAGGAAACATGGAGCGCCTGGAGGAATGCCACATGGTCACAAGGAAGAACATACAAACTCCTCACAGGCAGTGACGGGAATTGAACCTGAGTCGCCTGTACTGTAAAACGTTGTGCTAACCACTGTGCTAATCTGCTGCCCCAAACATAAAACATAGACCACTACAGCACAATAGAGGGCCCTTTGGCCCACAATATTATGCCAACTTTACAATCTACTCTAAAATCAGTGTAACCCTTCCCTTCTACATAGCCCTCCATTTACTATCATCCATGCATCTATCTGAAAGTCTATTAAATTCCCATAATTTATCCACTTCTACCATCACACCAGGTAAGGCATTCCATGGACCCACTAATCTCTGTGTAATTTCCTTCAATCACTTTAAAATTATGCCCCTTCATATTAGTCATTTTCACCCTGGGATAAAGTTTCTGGCTATCCTGATGATCTATGCATCTTATCATCTTGTACACCTCCATCAAGTTGCCTCTCATCCTCCTTTGCTCCAAAGAAAAAAAAGAATATTTTTTGAAAGTTCAAAGTAAATGTATTATCAGAGTTTATATATGTGACCATACACTACCCAGAGATTCATTTTCTTGCAGGCATTCCACAATAGCACAAAGAAATGCAATAGAATCAGTGAAAAATTACTCACAAAGACTGACAAGAAACCAATGTGCAAAAGAGGGCAAGCAAATACAAAAACAAAATAATAACAAAGAAGTAGTAGTGGGAATAAGAGTTGTAGAACCCTTGAAAGTGAGTCCACAGGTTGTGTTGAGTGACCAGTTCAGTGCAAAGGGGGGTTGAGTTATCCATGCCTTCTCATCTGTTTCATTAATAGTGCTGCAAGTTAACTGTGTAGCAGGATGACCGTTCCCTCAATATTGTGGCATTCTCACAGAACTGCGGTCTAGATATTTAGCCTCTTGACTGGCGTTGGGATGTATAGCCTTTCATTTCATATTCAAGAGTATCAGGAGTGCTACAAGTGAGCCATGACTTTATCTTTTGAGAAAGAATTATCCACTTAAATCTGGCTCCAGAAAGAATGATAAGACATAGGATCAGAATACACCATTCAGACCATTGAGTCTGCTCCGCCTATCGACCATGGCTGATTTGTAATCTTTCTCCTCGGAATCTTCGACATCCTTACTAATCAAGAACCTACCAGCCTCTGCTTTAAATATACCCAAAGACTTAGCCACCACCACCATCATCTGTGGCAATGAATTCAGTAGATTTAGCAACCTCTGGCTAAAGAAATTATTCCTCATCTCTGCTCTAAAGTGACACCCTTCTATTCTGAGGCTGTGTTCTCTGGCCCTTGACTCCCCCATTATAGTCAAGGTCACTATTGCCAAGAGTTGCTGCAGATGAATCTCCAAGGCTGTTGCTGAATTTCAGCTGTGCCTTGTATCTTTACCGTTGAGACACCAGGCTGTCATTTTACCTTCCATTCTGGATACCTGAGTACAACGCCTCGGCTGACACTGCAATACACTAATGAGGGAGTTCTGCTCTGTCAGAGATTATGCCTTTCAGATGCTCCCTCTAATTTCAGGTCTTGTGCCTTCCCAGGTGAATTCAATCAATCCTCCAGCACAACTTGAAGGGAAAAATATTATATAACGTTACCTTCAGTGGGTGGCCTTGAAAATTATTGATTGGCCTTGCTCTAAACTTGCTGTAATTTTCCTGTTATTTCATATTTATTCCTTTGTGGTCTTCCTGATTTCCCAAGTACATAGTTTACCTTTAGTGTAGTATTGGTATTGATCATGGCTATTTATGTTCATCCCTTATTTCTAGTTTATTCAGCTTGACTGTGCTGTCCTTGCCCTCTTCATACATACCTTACCTACACACTTATGCTCCAGTGTTAAATTAATTCAATCCTCACTCTCCTCTCCACAACTAATTCCACCACATTCTTTTCATTAGCAAATTTTACAGCACAACATTTTTATCTTGGACTCCTCCTCCGTAATGATTTAAACTGATAAGTAATTAGATCTTGGTTACTATTACCTGATTCTTCTCTACATGGCTATAACCTTCCTGCTTCATATTCCACAGCATAGACCAGGCACAATGTGTGTTCTGTTGTGTATGCAGTTAGCAATTCCTTGTTATTGAGGATAATAATCTCCTAAGGGCTACCTTTGCCTTTGGATCTGAAGGTGGTAAATGATGTGCATTTCCTAGATTATTGATCCCATCAGTTCCTGGTTTATTGATTCTGTCGTGTGAACAGAAGGTGAAGTACGTGTTGACTATTCGGCCCCTCTTACTCCTCCCCATTCTCTCATGGCTAACCTTTAGTTCATTGGTGCCCTCTGGATCCCTTTGCTCCCTTAATCTGTCTCTTGAATATACTAAGCAATTGAGCTTTCATAGTTTTCTTGGATGGAAAGTTTCAAAGATTCTCTGCCCACTGGATGATTTCTTCTCATCTCTGTCCTCAGTGGCCAAAAGCTTATTTTGAGAAGATGATGCCCACCATGGAAAGCATCGTCTTACAGCATAAACACAAGAGATCCTGTAGATGCTGGAAATCCAGAGTAACACAGACAAAATGCTGGAGGAACTCGGCAGGTCAGGCAGCATCGATGGGTAGGAATAAAGTGTCGACCTTTCAGGCCAAGACCCTTCATCGAGACTGGAAGAGAAGGTGGGGAAGTGGGAGGAGCACAACCTGGAAGTTGATAGGAGAAGCCATGTGAGGGCAAAGGCAAGTTGGTGGGGGAGGGTGGGGTTAAAGTGAGAAGTGAGGAGGTAGTAAATGGAAAAGATCAAGGGCTGAAGACAAAGGAATCTGATAGGAGAGGCGAGTGGACCTGGGAGAAATGGAAGGAGGAAGGGAGCCAGTAGGAAGTGATAGGTAGTTCAGGAGAAGAGGTAACAGGGGAAGTAGAATCATGAATGGAAGTAGAGAGAAGGGGGAGGGGTAGAAATTACCCGAACCTTAGAAGATACCACATGTTACTAAACTCATGACAATGCAGGCTCTGTATACTTATTGGGATTTCAAAGATCTGGGACTATTGAGGCATAGAGACAATAACAGGAAGAAAGACCTTCATCCTGTTGAATCCACATTGACCATCAACCTCTCCTTCATATTCATGTTCCATTAATCCCATCAATTAGTATTGCTCCCACATTCCCATCGACTTCCTCTACCTTCTACCGCTCACTTATATACTTGGGACAATTTACAATAGCCAATTGAACTACAAACCTGCACGCACATGCTTGGAATGTGAGTGAAAACTGACACATGCACCAGGAGAACCACATGCTCACAGTAAGAGCATGTAAGCTCCAGCTAGAGCAGGGGTCAGCAACCTTTACCACTGAAAGAGCCACTTGGACCCGTTTCCCACAGAAAAGAAAACACTGGGAGCCGCAAAACCCGTTTGACATTTAAAATGAAATAACACTGCATACAACGTTTTTTTTTGCCTTTATGCTATGTATAAACAAACTATAATGTGTTGCATTTATGAAATTGATGAACTCCTGCAGAGAAAACGAAATTACATTTCTGCATGCAACAAAAACATTTTGAACTCCGAAAAAAAGACGTTGGGTTGAAAGTTACTTTTAAGTAAAATATTCAATGTCTATTTGAGTCCTTCTTGTATTTATGAAAAACGCCGAACTTAAATTTTCCGCCAGCAGCAAACCAAAAATAACGTCAGCCAGCTGTCATCCTGAAAAATGAAAGGACTATTTCACTGAACTATGAAAAAATATGAATATAAGTAAAATAATAGGCAATTAAAATATTTATCATACTTGGTTAATGGGATTTCTGCTCCTGGACCTCAGCGCACAGCATCTGCACATCAGGGCTGTATGATGTCACCTTCATCTTTACACAGGATCGCAAGCTGTCATCTGTGAGGTTTTCAATATCACTCCATTTGTGTTTCTGAGCAAGAACGGCCTTCTGACGGGCAACATCTTCAAGGTCTGCTGTCAAGCGTCTAAACTTGGACACCCATATGTCTTTGTCGGCTATGTCGGCCAGTTCCATCTCAAGATCAGGTTGACTCACACCTGCCAATGCAGTCGTATTCAGTAGGGAAGGATCGATGCTTAAGGGAGTGACCGGGAAGGATAATGTGTTTTTTTCCTCTCTGAACTCACAGAAGCGTTTCCCAAACGATGTTTGCATTGCGATGATTGCAGAATGTAAATACTCCGAAATTATCATGTCGTGACCTTGTTTGAACTCTCTCAAATTGGGGAAGTGAGACAAAGTGCCTTTCTGTAAATCTCTGGCAAGCACTGTCAACTTGCGCTCGAATGCCAAAACATCCTCCAACATGTGCAGGGCTGTACGTCCTTTCCCCTGAAGAGCTGTGTTCAGCGTGTTCAGGTGCGCTGTCATGTCTACCATGAAGTGTAGCTTTTCCAGCCACTCTGGCTGTTCCAGCTCAGGAAAGGTGAGCTCTTTGCTGCCCAGGAAAGTTTTCACTTCTTCCAGACACGCGACAAAGCGTTTCAGCACCTTCCGTCTGGACAGCCAGCGATAAAAACACGTTGTAGCGGTGTCAGTAAACTGCAGTCAAAGATAGCTTTATTCGAACTAAACAGCCTTGCTTTTAAGCCTCCCTCAACCCAGCCCCCATGGACGCAGATGCTGCAAAAGACACGTACTCACAAACCCCCGTAGGCTATCTCCCTTAGCCGGAATGCCGGCTAATTGTGAGCCGTTTCGGATGTGGCAGGAAATGTACAAGATCACCATAATTACATTTCAAAAGCTAACAAACTAACATAAAATACATTTTAATTAAATACTGACCAATTATTTCCCAAAGCCACAGGGAGCCGCAGCACAGAGGTGAAAGAGCCACAAATGGCTCGGGAGCCGCAGGTTGCCGACCCCCGAGCTAGAGGAATCAGGGCTCAGGTTGCCATGGGGCAGCAGTTCGAGTAGCTGTTCCACTGCTCTGTTGTCCCTGGCAAATCCCAACGGTTCACATAAGGTCATCATGAGCAATTGTCTCCCTCAAACTTCCACTACCGACGCTGTCCCAGAAAGGCTTTCACTGGATCCCACTTGAACAGGTACTTGACTGAGCTCCGAGGGAAATGTGGGATTTGGGAATGTGGAAGTTGTCATCCTAATTTCCAATGAATGGTCTCAGTCTAAAATGCTGGCTATCCCAGATTCTTCCTGACTCATTCAGTTTTTCCCACAATTTGTTTTCACGATCCACTCAACATGGCTGCTCAGATGGTGGGTTATTTCCTTGGTACATATGCTGGGAAGATTCAGGTGTTGATTTTCTTGTCTTCTGAGGGTTCTTGCAATGTTATGTTATGATATGAAATGTTCTTGGAAGGTTCTAAGAGCTTCTTTCATTCTGACAGCAAGTAATTATCTCTAAGATGACTCATCCTCCATTTTTACAATCTGTTGCTTCTTAAAAAAAATCTCTAAATTCCTTTCACCTGCTGTAGCTTTTGTTAAACAATATCCTTCATACAGCAAAGTTTGCTAAAATGCATTACATCCCAGTGGAGGAAAAACTCAGAGATATTAAAGAGATCAGGCGAGGTGACTAACAGTTTGACTACAGGAGGGTGTTAAGTCAAAAGAAAGAAGTATGAAAGCATTTGGGTGTAGGGTGTGAATTTGTGAGAATGAGATCCAGCCATTTTAATGGTCCAGGCATGGGTGGAACAGCAGGAAGATTGGAGAGTTTATGACCTTGTAGCAGAGGTTACAGACTTTGGGAGCTTGGGTTTAACGTATTAATACACAGGGCAAAAATTTTAAACATTGGAAAACAGATCATGCTTGATCTGACCTGCAGTCTCTGGTTCTCTTCCCCAACCCCAGAGCAGTTTCCGCATTAACACCTGGCAACCACAGCTTTGGTTTTGTTAACATACCACCCACCCGAGAGGGCTGTGAGGGACACCAGTCTCAAGGCATCATGAGGCAGTGGGCAGCACAACGCTTTACAGTACAGATGACCTGGATTCAATTCCCGTTCCTGCCTGTAAAGGGCTTGAACATTTTCCCTGCGACATTATAGGCTTCCTCCAGGTGCTCGGGTTTCCTCGCACAGTCCAGTGACGTACCGATTGGTAGGGTAACTGGTCATTGTAAATCGTTCCATGATTAGGCTCGGACTAAATCAGGGGATTGCCAGGAGGCATGTGTCAGACAGACAGACAGATATACTTTATTGATCCAGAGGGAAATTGGGTTTTTTTACAGCCGCACCAACCAAGAATAGTGAAGAAATATAGCAATATAAAACCATAACTAACTAAATAATAAGTTCACCATGCCAAGTGGAAATAAGTCCAGGACCAGCCTATTGGCACAAGGTGTCTGACACTCCGAGGGAGGAGTTGTAAAGTTTGATGGCCACAGGTAGGAATGACTTCCTATGACGCTCAGTGTTGCATCTCGGTGGAATGAGTCTCTGGCTGAATGTACTCCTGTGCCTAACCAGTACATTATGGAGTCGATGGGAGTCATTGTCCAAGATGGCATGCAACTTGGACAGCATCCTCTTTTCAGACACCACCGTCAGAGAGTCCAGTTCCACCCCCACAACATCACTGGCCTTACGAATGAGCTCATTGATTCTGTTGGTGTCTGCTACCCTCAGCCTGCTGCCCCAGCACACAACAGCAAACATGATAGCACTGGCCACCACAGCCTCGTAGATCATCCTCAGCATCATCCAGAAGATGTTAAAGGACCTCAGTCTCCTCAGGAAATAGAGACGGCTCTGACCCTTCTTGTAGACAGCCTCAGTATTCTTTGACCAGTCCAGTTTATTGTCCATTCGTATCCCAGGTATTATTAATCCTCCACCATGTCCACACTGACCCCTTGGATGGAAACGGGTCACCGGTGCCTTAGCCCTCCTCAGATCCACCACCAGCTTCTTAGTCTTTTTCACATTAAGTTGCAGATGATTCTGCTCGCACCATGTGACAAAATTTCCCACCGTCGCCCTGCACTCAGCCTCATCTCCCTTGCTGCTACATCCAACTATGGCAAAGTCATCAGAAAACTTCTGGAGATGGCAAGACACTGTGTTGTAGCTGAAGTCCGAGGTGTAGATGGTGAAGAAAAAGGGAGACAGGACAGTCCCCTGTGGAGCCCCAGTGCTGCTGACCACTCTGTCTGACACACAGTGTTGCAAGTGCACGTACTGTGGTCTGCCAGTCAGGTAATCAATAATCCATGGCACCAGGGAAGCATCCACCTGCATCACTGTCAGCTTCTCCCCCAGCAGAGCAGGGCGGATGGTGTCGAGCGCACTGGAGAAGTCAAAAAACATGACCCTCACAGTGCTCGCTGGCTTGTCCTGGTGGGCGTAGACATGGTTCAGCAGGTAGACGATGGCATCCTCAACTCCTAGTTGGGGCTGATAGGTGAACCGGAGGTGGTCTATTCCACAATGAATCTCAATAAATAAATAAATAAATAAAAATAAATCATATTCAGGGTCTAGGTCCCTATGTTGTTTGAGCTGAGGTCAAATTGTCAATATTGATTTGAATAATTTAAAACAATTAAAAACACATAATTAAAGAGATAAACAAAAAAAATCATCTAAAAACATCTTTCTAGTCAAAGCCTGCAACTCCATTCAAGTGATTGGGTTTATGCTTGATATACCAAAAATAGGAGCTATAAAGCTAATGGACCAGATATTCCAAAATATTCAAAATACTCTGGACTTGATGGTGGCTCTGAAGGTGGAGCAGGAGGTCAAATGTACTTGTATCTCATCCCTCTTGAGTTATACACTTCTGTGCTGGAGCAGTAAATAATATATAGAACATGGTGACTCATGCAGTACAGCTGGCCAGCAGTTACATCAGATTAGATTAAATTAGATTAGACTAGACTAGTTTATTGTCATATACACAAGGGGACAATGAAATTTCTTGTTCACATAAAACTCACAGAGCAAAGCGTATGCATTGGTAATAATAAATACAGCACAAGACAGCCCAATGGGGCAAAGATAGCACCATTGCAAGTAGCACAGAAAGAATGCTGAAGTGAAACCGGTGTAATTAGTGAGAGAGTTAGAGATAAGAACAGGGTAGGTGGAAGCACCACTAAGAAGGTTGTGTGAATAGGTGGCAGGTTCAGGGTGGCGTCAGCGGACAACGTAAGCGACGGCGACATCCTGCTGACAGTTCGCGAAGCTGCTTCTTTTACCTCTTCTTTCAAATATGGTCCTACTACTCTGCTGTGTGCTATAGGAACCTGTGGTTTACATTTTGATGGTGTGTTTTGGGGTCCATTGCGTGATTGGAATGGACTGTGTGGACTGGAGGCCTGGTAACCTGGGGCACGTGATTGACTCCACTGCTTCTCTCCGATTGAGGCGTCGAGCAAGGCAGAAGTCGTTGAGGACGACAGTGGAGGTCGGGCAGCTGCTTGGCGTCGTCCGCCTTCATTTGACTGACATTCCTCTCACTCTTACGAGCTGCTGTCGGAGGGAAGTACTGAAATATTGGGATTTACATACATTACCAGGCTGTTGCATGTGTTCCTGGATTCTGGTTGCTTTTGTTTTTGCTGTTTTTGAGCGGTTTGATTGGGGCGATTGATGCAGACTTAGGCAAAGAATGGCACTGCTGACTGCATTGGCCAGTTGTGTGGTGGCTGAACTGAATACTACTGGTTTGGTATTCGATGTGTTGTTCACTTGCGTTTTGCTGATAGTGCAATTTGTTCTTTTTTTTCCACGCATTGGGGGTTTGTCATTTTCTTGTAGGGGTCTATGGTGTTCCTTTGTATTGTGGCTGAATCTCAGCGTTGTATTCTCTGTACGTACCTTGGTCATAAAAGTACTTTGAAATGTTGAACAAACCATCTGCTGGAGGAAATCAATGTGTCAAGCAGTATCTGTGGAGGGATAAGAATTGTCAATACTTCCAGTCAAAATCCTGCATCGCGGCCAAGAGTGAAGAGTGTTTGTGGTCTTTATAAAGAAAAGAAGGGGAGTGGTGGGACAGGAGCCCATTGTAACTGAGGCAAACTTGGGAAAAAGTGGATACAAGGATTAAGGTAAGGTTGGAACAAAGGAGACTGAAAGGGAATGCATTGAAGTAACGTAGAAACTATGAAGGTGTATTGGAAATTCTATCAGTGATAGAGACAAGAAAGGATAAAAGCAAGAGGTGTTACCAAGCTGAACACTAGATGAAATTGGAATAGAATTCTCACCTTCTCCTTAATTTTTTTCTTGCTGTTTTCTTTAATTACTTAATTTCTGACTGTTCTTAATTTTTTCCTTACCTGTGATATTTTGTTGTTATTCCTTTCCATGCCTTAACAATAGACAATAGACAATAGGTGCAGACGTAGACCATTCGGCCCTTCGAGCCTGCACCGCCATTTTGAGATCATGGCTGATCATCTACTATCAATACCCGGTTCCTGACTCGTCCCCGTATCCCTTGATTCCCCTATCCATAAGATACCTATCTAGCTCCTTCTTGAAAGCATCCAGAGAATTGGCCTCCACTGCCTTCCAAGGCAGTACATCCCGGACCCCCACAACTCTCTGGGAGAAGAAGTTTTTTCTTAACTCTGTCTGAAATGACCTACCCCTTATTCTCAAACCATGTCCTCTGGTAATGGACTCTCCCAGCATCTGGAACATATTTCCTGCCTCTATCTTGTCCAATCCCTTAATAATCTTATATGTTGCAAACAGATCCCCTCTCAATCTCCTTAATTCCAGCATGTACAAGCCCAGTCTCTCAAACTTCTCTGTGTAAGACAGTCCAGCCATCCCAGTAATTAACCTTGTTAATCTACGCTGCACTTCCTCTACAGCCAGGATGTCCTTCCTTAACCCTGGAGACCAAAACTGTACACAATACTCTAGGTATGGTCTCACCAGGGCCCTGTACAAATGCAAGAGGATTTCATTGCTCTTGTACTCAATTCCCTTTGTAATAAAGGCCAACATTCCATTAGCCTTCTTCACTGCCTGCTGCACTTGCTCTTTCACCTTCAGTGACTGATGAACAAGGACTCCTAGATCTCTTTGTATTTCTCCCTTACCTAACTCTACACCATTCAGATAATAATCTGCCTTCCTGTTCTTGCTCCCAAAGTGGATAACCTCACACTTATTCATCTGCCAAGTATCTGCCCACTCACCCAGCCTATCCAAGTCACCCTGAATTCTCCTAACATCCTCATCACACGTCACACTGCCACCCAGTTTAGTATCATCAGCAAACTTGCTGATGTTATTCTCAATGCCTTCATCTAAATTGTTGACGCTAACAGGTGGTACCCTTGCCATTTCTTTAGCATTTTTGTCTGTTTTCTTTTTACGAGGCTGAGTTGCTAGCATGGGTGGAAAGTGTGCAAGGAGCTGGCCGGATTTGAACCCAGGACCACTTGTCTCTAAATTCCTGTGCTGATGCCACTCCGCCGCCAGCCAGCTACTTACCTGTGATGTACTATCAAAATATTGCATTATCGTCAACTCAATGACAACATGGTGGTGTAGCAGTTAGCGTGGTGCTATAACAACTCAGAGTTCAATTACAGTGCCATCTGTAAGGGTTCTATAAATCCTCACCGCGGAATGTGTAGGCTTTCCTCATGTGCTTCAGTTTCCTCCCATGGTCCAAGGGTGTACTGGGTAGGTTAACTGTTTAGTGTAAATTGTCCCGTGATTAAGTTAGGGTTAATCGAGCTCATTGGGGTTGCTAGTGCAGCATCGCTTGAAGGGCCAGAAGAGCCTATTGTATGCTGTGTCGCTAAACAAATAAATTAATTAAATAACTAAATAAATCAGTACTGGTTGGGTTTATCTGCACACCACTGCCATTATGAACTTGGCTTCAATTCATGTAGTTAATTAACAAGATGAGCTCTTCACTGTTTCTTTCTCCATCTGTCCTCAACATTTCATGAGTACTTAGTTCTAAGAAATATGAACCCACTGGCAACTCTTCCACCTGCTGTAATGTAAAGGTGCAGCTTTTGATTTCGTAGGAAAGACTGTCTGACATGGAATGCTTTGAAGGACTATGGACAAAGAAAGAATCCTGGACTTTTTAGAAGTTCAAATTCATTTCAGCTACGATTCATTAGATACTTGACTGGGTGAAAATTTTGAGTTCTGAAGAAACCTCATTCAAAGTTAAAGCCACTCTCCTGAGCGAGCGCATTTCCTAACATTTTATCTTTACTTGAGCAGTGGAATGTTGAGTGCCCTATCTAATGGCAAAAGTTCCTCCCTGTTTGCTTTCCTTATTTTCTTCAGTGATGCAGGTGCTGACTGTACGGAGTTTGCACGTTCTTTCTGGGATCAAGAGGGATTCCTCCGGGAGCTTACATGTCCTAAAGATGTATGTGCTGTCGCATTAATGAGATGTTGTAGATTATTAATAACGTGTAGGTGAATATAGAATTGAGGAGAATGTGGGGGAATTGAAATGAGATCAGTGTAAATTAGCATTGGATGTTCAGAGTGGACTTGGCGGGCTGAAGATTTCTGTATTGTTTGACTCTGTAGTAAAACAGAAAAAACAGCCTAGTATTAAAGTCTAGCTGCATTTGCAGTGGCTATCTATTATGTAGTCCAGAGTCCAAACCATATTTTCTGTCAGCCCATCCTTTTACTGTGGAGAGATGTTATAATTAGATTCATCCTGAGGTTTTTTGGAGGCTAATTGCTTTTGTTTAGGGAGATTTAATCTCTAATTAAGAGCCAGCATGAAAATAATCCCTCCTTTGATTTGTGAAGTTATTGGGTTATGAATGTCAGAAGAAAGTCAGGATGGCTGCAATCTGCAGCTTCCCCTCCAGGCCACGTGCCACCCAAGTTGGAAATATATAGCCTGTCCTTCATCACTGCTGGCCCCAAATCCTTGAACTCTTCACATAACATCTTTGGAGGATTGCAATTGTTCAACTTGGCAGCTCTTAACCACCTTCTCAAAGTACCCTTTCTGAAAATGAATTTAAAGGAAATTCAGCAGAAGACACTGACGTCTTTTCCACGCTAGCATTTGTTTCTCAAGGTATGAATAACATTTATTAACAGAAGAACGTCTGCTGGTGCTGAAAATCCTAAGTAACCCACACACAATGCTGGAAGAACTCAGCAGCATTTATGGAAACAAATAGATAGTCGACATTTTGGGCTGACACCCTTCTTCAGAAACGAGAAGGAAGGGGAAAGATGCCAGAATAAAAAGCTGGGTAAGGGAAGGGGAAGGAGGCTAGCTGGAAGGTGATAGGTGAAGCGACGTGAATGGGAAAGGCCAAAGGCTGGAGAAGAAGGAATCTCATTGGAGAGGAGAGTGGACCATAAAAAAAGGGAAGGAGGAGGAGATAGGGGGCAGGTAGAAGTAACAGACAGATAAGAAGAGGTCAAAGGTCAGAGTGGGGAATGGGGGGGGGAGGGTTTGTTTATTAGAATAACATTTCTTGTTTGGTTTCTTTTAGTCATCACCACCCAATCCCACCAGCACAAGGTTGGATTTTTACAGTGAACGGCAGGGCCCTGGGGAGTGCTGACAAACAGAGGAACTTCGGGTTACAAGTACCTGGTTTCCTGAAAGTGGTGCTGCAGTAGACAGGGTAGTGAAAAAAAGCCTTTGGAATCAGGGGATTGAGGACAAAAGATGGAATATTATGTTGCAGTCAAGGAAAATGTCTTTGAGGCTACATTTGGAATTTTCTGTTCCATTGTGGTCACAGGAGAGATGACATTAAGCTGGAAAGAGTGTAGAGGAGTTTTACAAGGATGTTGCTGGGAATCGAGGGACTGAGTTATAAAGAGATGCTGAACAGATTGGGGCATTTTTCCACAGAGTACAGGAGAATGAGGGGTGACCTTACTGAGGTATATAAAATTATGAGTGGTATAGAGAGGACGAACATGCACAGACTTTTTCCCAGGGTCCCCGAACCAAAGGGCATAGGTTAAAGGTGAGAGGCGGAAAGTTTAATGGGAGTCTGAGGTGCAACATCTTCACCCAGAGAGTGGTTAGTGAATGGAATGAGCTGTCAGAGGAAGTACAACAACAACATTTAAAGGGTTCTTGGACATGAATAGGAAAGATTTAGAGTGATATAAAGAACAATACAGCACAGTACAGGCCATTCGAGCCACAATGTTGTGCCGACCCTTAAACCCTGCCTCCCATATAACCCTCCACCTTAAATTCCTCCATATACCTGGAGGAATATATCTGCTCCATATGGACAAGACTTGGGAAAATGGGACAAAGTATGATGAGAATCTTCAGTTGCAATGAATGGCCTGCTTAAATGCTGTATGACATTACAGCTCTTGGCTACAGGTCTGTGCAGAAGTCTCGGTTACATATATGTAGCTACAGTGCCTAAGGCTTTTGCACAGTACTATGTTTGTCAATGTGGAGTGGAGAGTGAGCTTGTAAATGTGACGGGAGCAAAGGATGTTGTGAATGGTGGAATGGAATGCCACAGGAGGGATGTGGGACAGGTGACAGAGAAAGAGTGCCACAGGGGTGGGGGATGGCACAGGTGCACACACCCAGCCCTGAGACAACAAACAAAACTCACTTGATTACTGATCATTACAGAATGTCTGTCTGGTGCTTCCCATTCCCTCCTCCCTCCCTCCCCCTTTTCCCAACTATGGTCCCAGAGCAGGTTGATGGCATTAAGCAGAATAGCAGCTTGTCATGAGCTAGATGGGCCAAAGGGCCTCTTTCTGTGCTGCGGTACTGTGAATCTATGATTAGCTCAGAAAGGAAGGGGTCCGTTCTGATCTTATGAGAGTGGAACAAACTAACCTTTCCCTGGGAGGTGATGCATCTTTCTACCCTCAGAAAACCTTCAATTCTGATGAGGTGAAGTATAAAGTCCTGGCACACTGTGACATCAGCAATTCATTATTAGTTTTCAGGAAATGCAATACAAAACCTTTGACCATTGAGCAAGGCCATCTCTTTCTCTCGGACAGATAGTTACTAATCAAAGTTATTGAGGAATGGGAATATTATCAGCAAGATTAAACCTAGCATCAGACTTTACTCACTTACACCATGTCCCCTACATAATAGAAATAAAGAAACCAACAATAGTCCATAATCTGTTAAGTACTCGTATTTTATTTAGCGTTGATATGTGAGAAACGCTGGGAGAGTTGGCCTTGACAATGGCAGTTTTATTTCAACAGAGCACAAGTGCTGAGCACACTATTTTCTGGTCATGAACTCTCGCAGTCGTTCTCCCCAGTGACTTCCAAATGCCAAAAGCACTTGCCTAAAGCAGATGTCAGGCTACTTTTAAATTAGATTGGTCATATTTTCTAAAGTGAATCCAAGTCACACAAGGTGGGAGCACAACAAACGACCAGGAAAGAAAATATAGATCTTGTAATGTAAACAGGCAAAATTTTATAGCTGTTTATATTTTGACAACAGCGTGCCTACACTACAAATGAAAAGTATGATTGCCGTGGATGTGAAATCGCAGCATTTAATTATCTAATAAATTGTATTTATTCATTATTTGTTGAGATACAGGGTGGAATACGCTCTTCAGACCTTCGAGCTGCACTGCCCAGCAACCCCTGATTTAACCCTTGCCTAATCACAGGACAATTTACAATGACTGATTAACCTACCAGCCAGTATGTCTTTGGGCTGTGGGAGGGAAACCGGAGCACCCAGAGGAAACCCACGAGATCATGGGCCGAACATCCTGACAGGCAGCAGCGGGAATTGAACCCGGGTCGTCTGTACTGTAAAGCATTGTGGTAACCGCTGCGCTACTGTGTCACCCTAATGACGGAATACACAGTACAGGTTTAACAATAACCATAGCAATCACGCAATGGGCTCAAAGCTCACTTTGAACTTTGGGTGGGGAGCATTCACGTTCCGTGGATGTTGGCTCAGGAGAATCTGCAGATGAAGGAACACACAAAATGCTGAAAGGAACTCAGTAGGTCAGGCAACATCTATGGAGAGAAGTGAACAGATGACTTTTCAGCTCAAGACCCTTCATCGGGAGTCATGAAGGGTCTCAACCGAAAATATCAACTGTTCATTTCGCTCCATAGAATCTAGCTGATCTGTTGAGTTCCTCCAGCATTTTGGATGTTGGTCTATGGCTTGTTGATGTGTCATTGCTCTGTTCCTCCCCATACCCTCTTCAGCTTCCTCATCTCATTGCAACACATTTCTGAAGCATTAAGTAACTAACTGTGATTCAGTAAGATATATGTTTACAGGTGCCTGGAAAGAAGCTTTTTCAGATTTAAAGGGATGAGAGATCATTTTAAAGATTGGCTTTTGTCACATGTACATCAAACATACAGTTTGCATCAAATCGAGGCAGCCAGGATGTGCTGGGGACAGTGTGCAAGTGTTGCCATGCTTCTGGTATCATCACAGCTTACCCACAAGTCATAATAAATAAAGTCCATTATTAAAAGAGAAGTTAGGTCCTTTTTGAAACTAAAATGGGGATGAGTAAGGGCCTGGAATGTCACTCTACAAGGAAATTCAAGTTAGTCCATTTATTGATTGTCCATTTCCTTTCACCCCCTCTTCTTCTATTCTGCTCTATGACCTGTTACCTCTTTTCACTTGCCTGTTACCTCCTCCAGGGTCCCTTCCTCTTTCCCTTTCTCCTGTGGTCCACTCAGATTCCTTCCTCTCCATCCCTTTATCTTTCCTACCCACCTGGCTTCACCTCTAATCTTCTATTATCCTCCTTTCCCTTCCCGCAACTTTTAATTCTGGCGTCTTCCCCCTTCCTTTCCTGTTCTGAAAAAGTCCAAAACATCAATATTCATTTCCATAGATGATGCCTCACTTGCTGAGTTCCTCCAGTGCGTGCGTGCGTGCGTGCGTGCGTGCGTGCGTGTGTGTGTGTGTGTGTGTGTGTGTGTGTGTGTGTGTGTGTGTTGCTCTGGATTTCCAGCATGCAAAATTTTTCATTTTTGTCTTTTCATAGATTCTGCCTAACTTACTAAGTTACTCCAGAACTTTTTCTCTTGTACATGTCAGCTTCACATGCCCATTATCACTGAAAGCACAATGACCAGAATTAATTTAGGGATTTTTTAAAGTAATTACTTCTAAGGAATTCCGCTGAAGTGCACTTTGTGAAATGAAAAGCACTCCATCAGTTACAACAGGATCCCATTCCACACCACGATACTCCTGAACCTTTTGCGAGATTGATTGAACCAGTTTTTCAGGGTGATCTCTAGATGAGCAGGTTTGTGAAAAATGAATAAAGTTACACTTGTTCAATTGCAAGTGTACAAGATCAGCCTGGCGTGTGCTGGCTCTACCTGCTATTTGATGGTAATGTGCAGATAAACCTGAGGCCTCATCCATAGCAAGCCTCGGGCCAACATCTTAAGGCTCTCATTCAGATTCCATGCCTGTTTCTCCCTAGGTTTAAACTTCCTTAGTCGTCGGCCTCCTATGAACCTTTAAAAAGTGCAGCCCTGGAATGTTTCAGACACATTTTGCTTAGAAAGCAGCCAATATTCAAAAGTATTTGAGCAGCCTCACCAAAGGCTCGACCCATAATCTTTTTGAAAACAAAACACGACTGTGAGCTTGAAAGTCAGAATGCCCTGTTGAAACCGTCAACGCAGCTGGAGCCCTTGGAAAGATTGATAGCACGGGAACAGGCTGCAAATCTTGGAAGATCACAGTCAGATTCTTGTTCATTATTTCTATCAATGGTTTGGCAATTGTCTTTTCTCAGCTGTTGATTTGGGAGAGAAACCTCCTTTTCCTCTCTCTGTATGCTCCTTTCTGTTGTTCGTTTAGGGTGTCAAAGAGAGGGAGCTCTCTTTCACTTGCATTTTTGAGCCCCTTATCTAAGAAAGAATGTGCTGGCGTTGGAGAGCGTCCAGAAGAGGTTCATGAGAATTATACCTGGGATGAAAGGGTTAATGTTTGAACACCGCTTAATGTCACTGGGTTTGTACCTACTGGAGTTTAGAAGAATTGGGGGGGCGGGGGAGCAAGCTCTCATTGAAACCTATCAAGTACTGAAAGGTCGAGATGGAGCAGATGTGGAGAGGATGTTTCCGATAGTACGGAGCCTAGGGCCAGAGGTTACAGCCTCAGAACAGAATTACATCCCATTAGAACAGAGATGATAAGGAATCTATTTAGCCAGAGGGTGGTAAACCTATGGAGTTCATTGCCACAGACAGTTGTGGAGGTCAAGTCATTTAGTACATTTAAAGCGGAAGTTGATAGGTTCTTAATTAGGTTACGGGGAGAAAGCAGGAGAATGGGGTTGGGCGTCAGAATCAATTGGCAGAGCAGACTCGATGGCCAAATTGCATATTCTGCTCCTATGTCTTATTTTTCTTTCTAGAGCCAGATTTAAGTGGATATTTTTTTTTCTCAAAAGGTGAAGTCATGGTTCATTTGGTAGCACTCCCAATATTCCTCATTGTAAGATGGAAGGTTGTGCGTTCCAACTCCACTCTGGAAGAGAATGGGGTTGAGACCGATTATAATCAGCCTTGATGGAATGGTGGAGCAGACCTGATGGGCTGAATGGCCTAATTCTGCTCTTACAGTCATGTGCGGAAGTCTTAGGCACAAGTATATAGCTAGGGTGCCTAAGAGTTTTACACAGTACTGTGTTTGCCAATGTGGAGTGGACAGCGAGTTTGTAAATCTTGTGGCAGCAAAAGATGTTGGGAATGGCAAGGGTGGAGGGCCACAGGAGGAATGTGGAACAGGTAGCAGAGAAAGAGTGCCAGATTTGGGGCATGATGTGGGTGCAGACACACGCAGCCCTGAGACACCAGGCAAGGCCATTTAATTTCAAACAATTGGTTTATTGGTCATTACAGAATGTCTCTCTGGTGCTTCCCACTCCCTCTCCTATCCCTTCCCCTTCTCCCATCTATGATTCCTCTCTCCCTGCCCCCTTCCCACTCTCAGTCCACAACAAAGACCCATACCAGAATCAGGTTTATCATCACTCACATATGTCATGAAATTTGTTTTTATTCTGTGGCAGCAGGAGCGCAATACATGAAATTACAACAGTACTATGCTAAAGTCTTAGGTATATATATGTGCCTAAGACTTTTGCACAGTAAATTTATTATCAAAGTGTGTATATGTCATCATATATGACTTTGAACAGAAAATCCTTCAAAAAGTAGTGGATACAGCCCAGTCCATCATCGAGAAAGCCCTTTCCACTATTGAACACATCTACATGGAACTCAGTCACAAGAAAGAATCATCCATCATCAAGGACCACCACTACCCAGGGCATACTCTCTTCTCACCTTGCTGCGGTCATGAGGAAGAATATACAGGAGTCTCAGGCCCATACCAGCAAGTTCAGGAACAGTTATTACATCACAACCATCAGGCTCTTGACCCAGAGGGATCACTTCACTCAACCCAGCACTGAATCGTTCCCACAACCTATGGATTCAATTTCAAAATACCCTTTATCTCACCTTTTTGAGATTATTGCTTATTTATTTGTTTTTATTTGCACAGTATGTTATCTTTTGCTCTTTGGTTGTCCATCCTTTTGGGTGTGGTCTTTCATTGATTCCATTGTGTTTCTTGGATTTACAGTATACGCCCACAAGAAAATAAATCTCAGGGTTATTTATGTCCATTGATAATAAACTTACTTTGAACTTTGATGTAGTTTGAGACTCATTTTCTTGCAGTCATTTACAGAAAAATAATGAAATACAATGGAATTTATCCAAAACTATGCATAAACTAAGTGTAACAACTCGTTTGCAAAAAAGAAAAATTGTGTTTTTTAAATAAACAATAAATAAGTAACGCTGAAAATGAGTTGTATGTGGAGACTGTGTAGCTTGTGGAGTCAGTTCAGAATTGAGGTGATTGAAGTTATCCAGGCTGGTTCACAAGCCTGATAATGGTAGGATAATAACTGTTTCTGAATCTAGTCTTTTTGGATCTAAGGCTCCTTCCTATATCATCTGCCCAATAGTGGTAACAAGTAGAGAGCATGCCTTAGATGCTGGGAATACATTCAGGTTCTATCCTATCCTCAGGTGCTATCTAAAATTGGAGTTTGCATATTCTCCTTGTGACCATGAGGGTTTCCTATAGATGTTGCTATTTCCACCCATAACCCAGTCATATTGATGTGTAGGTGTGTGACATAATTTGGACAGAGTTGCTGGAATGTAGGGGGAAGGAATGGAATTTCTTTAAATGAGTGGTGATGGTCGTTACATACTCAATGGGACAAAGAGCCATTTTCATTGCTATACCTTTCTATATTGACTGCTAATTCTGGGTTGTAGCTGTTTATGTAAAGTTAATCCATCTAGAATTTCATTATGTGAGATAGTATAAAGAGGTTGTGCTAACCTGCTAAAGTTGATGTGAAAAATATCATCATCCTGGTCAAAAATTCACCCTTTCTTCAAGTTAAAGTTATTCTCGTGTGCATAGGAACTGAAAGAGGAAAGTAATTGATTAATCACCTACTTAGCATTTGTGAAATTTTCCTATGTGAATGTTGACTGTCAGAGGCTTCAAAGCAAACAGGAACCTGAGAGAGAGAGATTGTAGATGCTGATATTCAGAGAAAGAAGTAAACTGTCTGAGGAAATTCATTGTAACACAAACAAAATTCTGGAAGAACTCAGCCGGTCAGTCAACATCTATGGAAAGGAATAAACAGTCAATGTTTTAGGCAAAGAGTGCATGTTACCCCTGTTTTCCAGCATCTGCAGAATCTCTTAGTGCCAGAGGAACTCAGTGAGTCAGGCACCATTTGTGAATATAAGAGGTAAGTTCTGACATCAGGACAGTCCTGATGGTGTGTCTTGACCTGAAATGTCAACCATCTCTTTGCCTTCACTGTTGTTGCTTGAGAACAAATTATTGTACAGATGGAGCGCTGCACTGACAGCCCTTGGTTTGGATAAAGTTTAAAACAAGATTGTGATTCACTGTTTTGAGAAAGATCAGGGGATCCAGGTGAAGGGTCTCTACCCAAAATGTTAACTCTCTATTTCTTTCTATTGGTGCTGCCTGACTCACAGTGTTCCTGTAGTGCTTTTTGTGTTTAGCTCCAGATTTCACATCCGCAGTCTCTTGTGTTTTGAACAGATGAGACTCGTCAGCTTTGGTTGGCAGCTCATCTGATAGAAGGAAAACTTTGATCTCAAACCTCTGCTGCCTTGTGGCTATACCCACTCATGGCTTCGGGAGAAAAACTCAGAGCTGGGGTCCTACGTTAAGTTTAACACTGACTGGCAACTCCTGTGATGTTGCTGGTGCCAAACTGTTTTGGTCTCTGCCGTTCATTAATGCATGAAGAGAGGGAGATTGTTACATAGGCAATAGCTTGTTCACCGTATTGTACTGCCAAGGCTTGCATATCTTGTCAGCTAGAATGCAACATCCATGGTCGACCCTGACCGACGGAAGCCTCAATCAGTCCCAATTATTCAAGATTCAAGTACATTTATTATCAAGGAATGTACAAATTATACAACTTTGAGATTTGCTTGCTCACAGGCAGCCACAAAGCAAAAACCCAAAAGAACACAATTAAAGAAAACAAACAATAAAAATAAAAATTTTAAAAAAACCTCTGGATTCACAAGAGAAAGAAAAAAAAAATACAAATCATGCAAACAATTGAAGTGAGCAACAGCTTTCTGAACCCAAATTGGAGTCCTCAGATCTGAAGCCCGGAGTTGGCCCAAAGCCTAAACCCTGCCCAATATTCATCTGCAAACAGCAGTAGCCTCTGGCCATTACTTTAGTAGACCTTAGAGTTTTTTTTTGTCAAAATCATCTAATGCTTCTGCAATATCAAAATAGTCCCAAGGTATTTCTATAGTGTGCTCTTAAATATAATTTGAAATTTGATATATAAATTCAAGCCTTATTTTCTCACTTTCTATAATAATCCCTTCCATGAAACAATCTAAAGTGAACAACTGTAGGGCAGACTCTCATTCTCAGTCAAGTGTGCAAGATAGGCAATAAACAATCAGCCGTACATTGTTCTGGTGCATCTGTATTTCAGGTCCACTGATTTCAATGGACTTGAATTATGGATGGAGATTGCAATGTTTAGACAATACAAGTCGCATGTTTAGTGAAATCAACTTTTCTTGACCTGGAAGTTTATTCACCTCATTTGGTATTGATGGAATTGTGCCTTGTGGAATTGAATATCATTTATACATCCAATGATTGTAGAAGATTTCTATTTGCTGCAAGTGAAGTCTTTGGAACACAATGAGGATATAATAAGGACCAATGCTATTTTGGTTAGTGGCTGACAGTGAGTCTACATTTAGTGGAATATTCTTATTACTTTGAGTAGGTGGTAATGGTCTATTCAATAAACTACTTCAATCCTTGTTTCAAAACTTCATACACCACCTACTCATTCACCCATGACCCGGCACTTGCTAATCTGCATTTTATTTATTTATTTCTTTTATAGTTTTATTTGGAAATACAGCATGGAACAGGCCCTTTCGGCCCCAACGAGCTGCACCACCCAACATCTCACCTATCTGGAATTCAAAAGGATGGGGGAGATCTCATTGAAACCTTTCGAATATTAAAAGGCCTGGACAGAGTAGATGTGGAAAGGATGTTTCCCATGGTGGGAGAGTCTAGGACAAGAGGGCACAGCCTCAGGATAGAGAGGTGCCCTTTCAAAACAGAGATGCAGAGAAATTTCTTTAGCCAAAGGGTGGTGAACTTGTGGAATTCATTGCCACGTGCAGCAGTGGAGGCCAGGTTGTTTGGAGTATTTAAGGCAGAGATCGATAGGTTCTTGACTGGACATAGCATCAAAGGTTATAGGGAGAAGGCTGGGAACTGGGGTTGAGAGGAGAAAAAAATGGATCAGCCATGATTGAATGGAGGAGCAGATTCAATGGGCCAAATGGTCTAATTCTGCTCCTTTGTCTTATGGCCTATTTAACCCTAGCCTAATCACAGGACAATTTACAATGAACCTACTAACCAGTACATCTTTGGAATGTTGGAGAAAGCCATACATTCACAGGGAAGAACTTATAAACTCCTTACAGAAGGCGTTGGAATTGAACTCTGAACTCTGACATCCCAAGCTGTAATTGTGTAGCACTAATGGTGCATTACTGTGGCGTTCAGTTTTGTCACATTGATTCCAACTTTCCTGGAACCACAAGGTTAAAATTGCAAATCTCTGGTTCTGTTCTTTCCAACATCTGCAAATTAATGAAGGCCTTTAAGAAACCCCCATGAATTATCTGGCCCAGGTCTCTTTCATCCCCTACATCAATTCCACAATTCCTTCAGTTAGTTTAGTCTTGTGTTCTGGAATTCCTTCCCAGAAACACTCCATCTTTCTAAAGACTTATCTCTTTGACAAATCTACATTTGTATTCATCTTTTTGGGTCTCCGTGAAGCAGCTTGAACTAACTCCTCTGTCTTAGGTGACAATTATCTAGTGTGTTTGATGACACTGGACCTGTACTTGCTGGAGATTAGAAGAATTGAGGGGTGGGGTGGTCTCATGAAAACCTATTGAATATTGAAAGGCCTAGTTAGTGTGAATTTTGAGAGCATCTTTCCAATAATGTGAAAATTAAGAACCAGAAGATGCAGCCTCAGAATATAAGGACTTCCCTTTAGAACAGAGATGAAATGGAATTTCCTTAGCCATTGGGTGGTAAATCTGTGGAATTCATTGCCACAGATGTCTGTGGAAGTCATATCATTGACTATATTTAAATTAGAGGTTGATAGGTTCTTGATTAGGAAGGATGTCAAAGGTTACGGGAAGAAGGCAGCAGAATGGGGTTATAAACAATAGACAATAGGTGCAGGAGTAGGCCATTTGGCCCTTCGAGCCAGCACCGCCATTCAATGTGATCATGGCTGATCATCCACAATCAGTACCCCGTACCTCGTTCCTGCCTTCTCCCCATATCCTTTGACTCCGCTATCTTTAAGAGCTCTATCTAACTCTTTCTTGAAAACATCCAGAGAACTGGCCTCCACTGCCTTCTGAGGCAGAGCATTCCACAGATCCACAATTCTGTGGGTGAAAAAGTTTTTCCTCAAGGGTTGAGAAGGATAATAAATCAACCATGATCAAGTACCAGAACAGACTTGATGGGATGAATGGCCTAATTCTGCTTCTTTATCTTATGGTTTTATGATTGATTTAATTGACCCAGCAGAGGTGAAAGATTATTAGTGTGACTTGGAACTTAGGGTGCTTTACCAGCATTGTTCTTTTGTCTGGGCATCAGTGGACATAGGACATGTAGGTATGTTATTTTACAGTGTAACCTGTTGGTTCTGTACACAGAAACCATTTTGGGTTGAGGTGATGGAAGGAGGGAATGTTTGCTGAATCAGGTACCAGAGATAAATCAGGTGGATGGGTTAGCCATTTATAACAGATGATTGGCCCTAAATTTGGAATTGATGGGCAGACTTTCATGAAATAAAAGAATCACTTTTGTGAAGATTTTCCAGCTTTTGCCCTGCACTTGTTGCTAAAGTAATTGCCCTGGGAGACATATTAGCATCAATGATGTCTTCCCTTGTTCCAAACAAATACATTCAGTGGCCTCTTTGTTATGTACCCCTGTACACCAACAAGCATAAAATCAGCCACTCATTTGACAGCAACTCAATGCATAAAAACATGGAAACATGGTCATAAGGTTCAGTTGTTGTTCAGATCAAACATCAGAATGGGAAAGAAAAGTTCCTCCGTCTCCACTGCATCTGCTCCCAGGCTGAGGCTTTCCGTTCCAGGACATCTCAAATGTCCCCTTTCTTTAAGGATCGTGTTTTCCCTTCTGCCGTCATCAATGATCCCCTCACCCGCACCTCCTCCATTTCCCGCACTTCAGCCCTCACCCCATCCTCCCATCACCACAACAGGGACCACATCCCCCTTGTCCTCACCTACCACCTCACCAGCCTCCAGATCCAGCACATTATCCTCTGCAACTTCCGCCACCTTCAACAGGACCCCACAACCAAGTACATCTTTCCCTCTCTACCCCCCTCCACTTTCCTCAGGGATCGTTCCCTCTGTGACTCCCTGGTCCACGCGTCCCTCCCCACGGATCTCCCGCCTGGCACTTCCCTGCAAGCGTAAATGCTACACCTCCTCTCTTACCGCTACTCAGAGCCCCAAGCAGTCCTTCCAGGTGAGGCAACACTTCACTTGTGAGTCTGTTGGGGTCATCTATTGCATCCAGTGCTCCCGGTGCGGCCTCGTCTACATTGGCGAGACCCGATGCAGATTGGGGGACAGCGTTGTCGAGCACCTCTGCTCTGTCCGCCACAACAGACAGGATCTCCCGGTTGCCACCCACTTCAGCTCTGCTTCACATTCCCATTCGGGTATGTCCATACATGGCCTCCTCTACTGCCTTGATGAGGCCAAACTCAGGTTGGAGGAGCAACACCTCATATACCGTCTGGGTAGCCTCCGGCCCCTTGGCACGAACACTGAATTCTCCAACTTCCAGTTATTCCCTCCCCCTCCCTTCCCCCATTCCAGTTTCACTCTGCCTCCTCCTCCAGCTGCCTATCACCTCTCATGATTCTGCCTCCTTCTACTACCCATAGTGCTTTCCCCTTACATTCCTTCTTCACCTTTCCCGCCTATCCCCTCCCTGCTTCCCCTCTCCCACCCCTCGATCTTTCCCCTCACTGGTTTTTCACCTGGCACCTACCAGCCTTCTCCTTCCCACCCTGCCCTTTCCTTCTTTATAGGGCCCCTGCCCCCTCCCTCTCGGGTCTCGGCCTGAAAAGTTGACCGCTCATTTCCACAGATGCTGCCCAACCTGCTGAGTTCCTCCAGCATGTTTTATGTGTTGCTTTAGCCCCAGCATCTGCAGAGTATTTTGTGATCTAATTGACTTTGACCCAGTAACGATTGTTGGTGCCAGATGGGGTGGATTGAGTATCTCAGAAACTGCTGATCTGCTGAGATTTCCATCCACAGCAGTCTCAAGACTTTATAGAGAATAGTTTGAGAAAATAACATCCAGGGAGTGGCATTTCTGTAGGTAAAAAAGAGATAGACAATAGACAATAGGTGCAGAAGTAGACCATTCGGCTCCTCGAGTTTGCACCGCCATTCTGAGATCATAGCTGATCATTCACTATCAATACCCAGTCCCTGCCTTGTCCCCATATCCCTTGATTCCCCTATCCATCAGATATCTATCTAGCTCCTTCTTGAAAGCATCCAGAGAATTGGCCTCCACCACCTTCCGAGGCAGTGCATTCCACACCTCCACAACTCTCTGGGAGAAGAAGTTTTTCCTCAACTCTGTTTTAAATAACTGACCTCTTATTCTCAATCCATGCCCTCTGGTACTGGACTCTCCCAACATCTGGAACATATTTCCTGCCTCAATCCTATCAAATCCTTTAATTATCTTAAACGTTTCAATCAGATCCCCTCTCAATCTCCTCAATTCCAGTGTGTACAAGCCCAATCTCTCCAATCTCTCTGCGTAAGACAGCCCTGCCATCCCAGGAATCAACCTAGTGAATCTACGCTGCACTTCCTCAATTGCCAGAATGTCCTTCCTTAAACCTGGAGACCAAAACTGTACACAATATTCCAGGTGTGGTCTCACCAGGGCCCTGTACAAATGCAAAAGGACATCCTTGCTCTTGTACTCAATTCCCCTTGAAATAAAGGCCAACATTCCATTTGCCCTCTTCACTGCCTGTTGCACTTGCTCATTCACCTTCATTGACTGATGAACTAGGACTCCTAGGTCTCTTTGCATTTCTCCCTTACCTAACTCTACACCGTTCAGACAATACTCTGCCCTCTCGTTCCTGCTTCCAAAGTGGATAACTTCACATTTATTCACATTGAATGACATCTGCCAAGTATCTGCCCACTCACCCAGTCTATCCAAGTCCCCTGTATTCTCCTAACATCCTCTTCGCACGTCACGCTGCCACCCAGTTTAGTATCGTCAGCAAACTTGCTGATATAGTTTTCAATGCCCTCATCAAAATCGTTGACATAAATCGTAAAGAGCTGTGGTCCCAATACAGAGCCCTTTGGTACCCCACTAGTCACCTCCAGCCAGTCCGAGAAACACCCATTCACTGCTACCCTTTGCTTTCTATCTGCCAACCAGTTTTCTATCCATGTTGAAACCCTGCCCCCAATGCCATGAGCTCTGATTTTACTCACCAATCTCCTATGTGGCACCTTATCGAATGCCTTCTGAAAATCTAGGTACACTACATCCACTGGCTTACCCTCGTCTAACATCCTTGTTACACCCTCAAAAACTCCAACAGATTAGTCAAGCATGATTTGCCCTTGGTAAATCCATGCTGGCTCGACCTAATCCTATTACTGCCATCAAGATATGCCACTATTTCGTCCTTAATAATGGATTCAAGCATCTTCCCCACGACTGACGTTAGGCTAACAGGGCGATAGTTCTCCGATTTCTCCTTCCCTCCTTTCTTGAAAAGTGGGATAACATTAGCCACTCTCCAATCATCAGGAACTGATCCTGAATCTAAGGAACTTTGGAAAATGATTACCAATGCATCCGCAATGTCAGAGGAGAATGGCCAGACTGGTTCAAGCTGACAGACAGTCAACAGTAATTTCAAATAACCACATGTTACAACAGTAGATCTCCAAACACACATGTCAAACCTTGAAGTAGGTAGGCTGCAGCAGCAGAAAACCACAAACATACACTCAGTAGCCACTTTATTAGGTGGTACTTGTACCTATTAAAGTGGCCACTGAGTGTATTTACTGGGGTGATATTTACACTGACCTACTCTTTTCCATAGATGCTGCCTGACTGGATGAATTCCTCCAGCATTTTGTGTGTGCTGCTCTGAATTTCCAGCATCTGCAGAGTCACTCACGTTTAAAGATTTAATGGCGGGATAACTGCTGTGATGCATCTGAAGGTTATGATCTGATACTTATGAGACATGAGTGCCACTAGCCAATTGTTAGCCAAACCTGGATGTTAATGAAGCCTGCAAGGTAGTTCAAAATTGACCTTAACTGATGCTTGACTCTGACAACTGCCAAGGCTTAAAAACTTTTAGACATTACAAAGGCAACTTAGCAAGGACAATTTCAATGCATATTAAATCACTGTTAATCCTTTTGCAGTCATATTTTAGTCAAATATTTGGTAACATAGTAATAGCCACTAACCTCTGCATATATCCAATCTAACTATGAGTCTCTGTTTTCAGGTATCTATTTAATCCCTCCTTCTATCTATCTTTTGCTCCTTCCGCAGAAATTGACCTGAATTAGAATGTGGTGTGTTGAATGTATATTGAAATAAGCGTAAATTGGTCTATAAATCAAGCACACAGAGCCAGAATTTAAATCGCTGTTTCAATGGCTAATTCTCCTTGTGCAGATGCCTCTCTGGTCCTTAATGTGCTGCTGGAATCCAAGACTGATGGATTAACGAGGGCTGGCGTAATGAGCTGTAACTGATTACTGTGTACTTTTACCTAGTTAAACGTAGATTTATTGCATCCTACCTCATGTTTAATGCCCCATTTATATTGTAGGACCAATATGGTAAAGTTGTTGGTGTTCTAAGTTCACCTCCATTAACACTGCAGGGTGGATTTCAAGCAGTAGTGGAGATGTTGGAACAACTTCGCACCTGTGGCTGCTCACAAGTTGGATTCACGCCTCTGTGATTGCGCCTGCATACTTGCCCTCTGCAATACTGAGCATCAATTAATGCAGCAGAGAATGGAAGAGAAAATTCTTTATGCAGAGAGCAGTGAGCACATTGAACATGGACCAGCTGAGGCATTTCACATATATGTATCAAAGTTAAATAAACAGAAATAAGAGGGAAAAAAAATTGAAGTACACACCAAAGCACAGAGATAGAAGAGATGACAGGAGGCCTTTCTGGGTTATTAACGCTGGCAATGAGTAGTGGTGATAAATGGCCTGTTACTTTGCTGTCATCATCATCATTGTTATTATGTGCCTCTGCAATAGAGACATTGGCTAATGAGACAGCCATATCTCTCAAGAATACAGAGGAAGTGTTGATCAGAGTATTGGTCAAGTTAGTAGCTATTCGAATGGCTGCCCCGCAGAATCAAATGGCCTTAGATTGCCTGCTCACAGAGAAAGTTTGTGACTTCTCAAACTTCCAATAATGCCCCCCCTTCACCATTTCCTACCCTCATTTCCCTGTCTCACGTTATCTCCTTGCCTACCCCTTATCTCCCTCTGGTGCTCCTCCCCCTTTTTCTTTCTTCCATGGCCTTCTGTCTCATTCACCAATTAACTTCCCAGCTACTTACTTCATCCCTCCTCCTCCAGGTTTCACCTATCACCTGGCATTTCTTGCTCCCCTCCCCCCACCTTTTATATCCACTCCTCAGCTTTTTACTCAAATACTGCCAAAGGATTTTGGCCCAAAACATTGACTGTACTTTTTTCCATAGATGCTGCCAGGCCTGCTGAGTTACTCCAGCATTTTGTGTGTGGTACTTGTGCTTTTATTGGTTAAGAACATTGCACCTACATTCCTGACTAATTGGAGAATATTGCTCACCTGGCTGGCCACATTAGATAGTTGGTGAATAAGATTATGAAAGAAGCGGATTAGCTAGTGGCCTTTTGGAGCTCTGGGGTCTACTATAATACACTGGGAGGTGACTATTGGGCTTATAATACTCTGTATTATACTTACGTGTTGCATCTCAGAATCAGAATCAGGTTTATTATCACAGGCATGTGACGTGAAATTTGTTAACTTAGCAGCAGCAGTTCAATGCAGTACATAATTCAGCAGAAAGAGAAAAATAAATATATAAAATAAGACATAATAATAAATAAACAAGTAAATCAATTACATATATGGAATAGATTTTTAAAAAATGTACAAAAACAGAAATACTGTATATTAAAAAAAAGTGAGATAGTGTCCAAATCTTCAATGTCCATTTGGGAATTGGATGGCAGAGGGGAAGAAGCTGTTCCGGAATCACTGAGTGTGTGCCTTCAGGCTTCTGTACCTCCTCCCTGATGGTAACAGTAAGAAAAGGGCATGCCTTGGGTGCTGGAAGTCCTTAATATCTGTAGTTTAATGGGGCGTCTGCCAGGGGTTTTACTAGCCTGAGGGTGTGGTGAACTATGTGCCTGTCTGGACACGCCCCCTGCTGACTGCTCCTGTGGCTCCTCCCACAGGCCCCTGTATAAAGGCGGTCTGAGGCCTGACGCTCGGCCTCAGTCTCCAGGACATTGTATGATAGACACTCACTCCTGGTTCCTTCTTCCAGTCAATAAAAGCCGATATCTTGCCTTACGTCTCAGTGTGAGTTATTGATGGTGCATCAGAGGGTCAACTTGCCATGGTGTTGTGTCTTTCAAGGGATGGTACGTCATGTGGGGGCTGGCTTATTTGCCGGTCGAAAGCCGCTTTTGCCGTGTCAGTCATCGACTGGACAACTTAAGGGATGTGGCTGCTCTTTCCCATTGGTTGCTCTATGCCCCATAGCACCGGTTTCTGGTTCCAGGCACTTCAGGGGTGTAAAAATAGCACTTGTAGGAGGCTGGTCCTCTTTCTTTCGGCCTCAGGGTCCACTTTAGACTGAAGTCATGACCACTGAGAAAGAGCTTTGTCGACATAGACAGGTTCCCTGTGTTTGTTTAGTTAAGTATTTATTTGTAGCATGCTTAGTTCTTCAGTCTTATAATGTGGGGATACTTAATGGAGTGCCTGTAGAGTTTAAGGGTGACTGAATGTACAGTATTGCGGTTTTGTGTAGTTTAGGGTAGTTTAGACAAGAACTTGTTTAACTAGTTTAGTTAAATGCCCAGTTTAGTGTTTCATTGCTTGATTTAAAATAAATAGTTAATATGTCTATTTGCAATCTGGGCCTTCAGTTTCACTTATTGGATCCTTGAATCTGCCTCCACATTGCACTGACACAGTATGGTCAATAATGACTCTATTGACTTATTTTGCTTCCATTTTATGTTCAGGATTACCCCTACTGAGAAATAGAGCACTCAGTTTAATTTGAAGTTCTAGGCTGCTGGCAGTCTTCTTTCTGCAATAACAGGCCAGAGTATTGGCATGTTCAAGTGTTTTTAACAGGTTGAAAGCACTTCATTCAAACTTAATTGATCTCATTTGGTTATGTCCTTTGTGCAGTTAATTGCTGTACACAAGTAAATATCTCAACCTACAAGCCCGTGAGGCCTTGGATGTTTAGGCTTCCTTTTGCAGATATTGCACTTTCAGGTAGAGGACGCAATAAATTAATTCACTATTAGAAATCTGCTGTCTGTACCACCATAGCACATACACTCAGTGGCCACTTCATTAGGTACATAAGTGAATCCTGGTGTCATCTCTTGCTGCCATAGCCCAACCACTTCAAGGATCGACATGTTGTCTGTTCAGAGATGTTCTTCTGTAATGCATGGTTACTTAAGTTGTCGCCTTTCTGTCAGCTTGAACCAGTCTGGCAATTCTCCTCTGACCATTTGACCATTCTTTTTAGCAAAGCATTTTCCCCCACAGAAAAGCCACTCACTGGACATTATTTTTTTGTTTGTTTTTCACACCATTCAGTTGCGCATAAAAATCCCAGGAGAATCAGTAGTTTCTGAGATACTCAAACCACCCTGTCTGGCACCAACAATCATTTCGCAATCAAAGTCACTTAAAGCACATTTCATCCACATTCTGATGTTTGGTCTGAACAACAACTGAACCTCTTGACCACACCTGTGTGCTTTTATGCATTGAGTTGCTACCACATGATTGGCTGATTAGATATTTGCATTAATGAATAGGTGTACAGTTGAATCTAATAAAGTGGCCACTGATTATATGCCTCAATTTTGTGAACATTCCAGGCTTTATTCAGACAATATTGAAAGAACTGTCATTGTTTTGGGGAATGGGCCTCTCACTGGCAGTTGCTCATTGTTGAGTCATCTTAATGTTGCCTCACAACTGACCTGGATTTGAAGTTTCTGCTACCAAAAATAATTTGCTGCACAATAATGTGATGGATGTAATATATGGCCCAATTCAGGTTGGGGGACCTCCTCTCTGTCCTCTGCTATAGTAAGAGTGTCAAGCACCTCCTCTCTGTCCTCTGCTATAGTAAGAGTGTCCCGGTGGCTGCCCATTTTAATTTGACTACCCATTCCCGTGTCTGTCCAAGGCCACCTATCGTGCAACAATGAGGTCAAATGCAAGTTGGCGGAGCAACACCTCATATTCTATCTCCTCCAACTTGATGGCATGAACATTGATTCCTATAACTTCTGGTAACCTCTCTTCTCTTCCCCGTCTCCTTTTACGTTTGTCTACATTCTGGTGACCCTCTCTTCCACTTGCTTCTCCTCCCTTCCCTCATGTCTATCTATCACCTTCTTCCATTTATTCTGTGGCACAGTCTTTTCTTATTAGATTCCTTTACCTCTTCCAAATTCTCATATCATCTCCCCTCCCCAACCACACACCTTCCCCTTCACCAGTTTTCACATATGACCTGCCAGTTTGTACTTCTCCTTTCCCACCAGTTTCCTATTTTGGCTTCTGCTCCATTCCTTTCCAGTTCTGACGAAGGGTCTCAGGCCAAAACATCAACTGTTTTCTCCCTCTTCATAGACACTGACTGACCTGCTGAGTTCCTCCAGCATTTTGTGCGTGTCGCTCAAGATTTCCAACATCTGTATAATCTCTTGTGTCTTGAATGTGATTGTCAACATCTGCTTCCATGCACTGTGTAGTGTCCTGTTTAACATATATGTTATCCAAAATTACAGGGCCCATGTACTAACCCAAACCAGTTCCACCATGGTCCTATGCACTTGCTGCCATATGCTGGCTCTTGCTTAAAGAATACCACAATTTTAATATTTGTTAAGCAAAATTACCCATGATCTCATTGTCTGTATACTCCATATTTTATGTGATTTAACCATCTAAGGAAAGACATTAGTGCTCTGCAGATGATACAGTAGAGATACATTAGATTGTTTCCTGCAAGGACAATATTCTGTGAGGAGATATTTTGATTGGCCTGTACCCAGTGGAGAAGAATGAGATATGTTCTCATTGAAACAAACAAGATCACGAGGGGTGATAGAAATAAAAAATGCTGGAGAAACTCAGCAGATCTGGCAGCATCTGCAGAAAGAGAGAGAGTCAACCACTTGGGTCTGCAATTCTTTGGAAGAGAGAAATTGCAAGTAAGCTTTCAGCTGGGGAGAAGTTAGCAGAGGGATGGGTAGAGCAAAGGTGATGTTTATGATAGGTGAGTCCAAATGACTTAATGGAGAAAATTGCCAGCACATTAACTTTCTTGGTTTGTGTGCTGTGTTGTTAATGGGAAGGTCAGGGTCTTGCTCAGCAGTCCAGACAAACAAAATTGAAAAAGAAAAACTGAGCCAACATGATATTAAAAGCATAAGTGGGAAATACAGCAGGTCAGACAATGTCCGCGGAAGGTTTCAGATGAGGAACCCTTCATTTATCTTCAGGAATAATCCTATCTGCCACATGACTGCACCCTATTAGAGAAATCCCCTTTATTCAACCCATTGCCCCCATCCCCTGACTTTCACTGCTACCTCGACAAACTTTTTTCTCTCCTTCTCAGGTCTGATGAAGCTTTCTCATCTGGGACTTTGATTGTTCCTCATTCTTACAGATGCTGTTGATTTTTTCCAAGCACTTTCTGTTTACAGATTTCCAGCATTGGCAGTACTTTTGCTTTTCAAGGATATGAGGAGAATTGACAGGGGAGAATCTGAGAGGTTTCATTAGTGTTACAGTAGCATTGTAGCGAGGGTAACACTTTACAACACCAGTGATTGAAAGATTTCCATCTCTGTCCGTAAGGAGATTATACATTTTCCCCAGGACCACATGGGTTTCCTCCCACATTCCAAAAACACATAGGGTTAGTAACTTGTGGGTATGCTATGTTTGGGGCCCGCAGTATGGCGATACTTGTGCGCTTCTCACAGCGCAGCACAAACGAGGGTGCAAATGACATGCTTCTCTTTATGTTTCAATGTACATGTGACAAATAACGCAAGTCAAAAAGATTAAATAAATCCAGCTTATTCTTTGACTGCAGGTTCCAGAACTGGGGTCATAGTTAGGGAATAATGAGTTTTATTATGGGACTGAGAACAGGGGAAAATTATTCATTTTGGGCATTGCTCATCCTCTGAATCCACAATTACAAAAGATGCCAATATCCAGTTGTTGGATTCAGGGCCCAGATCAATGGACTTTTCTTTGGAAAGGAAAAGGGAACTCACACCAGCAAAATGTTTGATGAAAATGTTGCTTCACTTTCCACAGATGTTGTCTGTCCTGTTGAGCCCATCATCTTTTTATGATTAAAAATGTTTGATCCTTATTCAGTGAAATTGATAGTCTTCTTCTGGTAAAATGATTTGTGTTAGCACGGTCTTTCAGTTATGAGAAGAAATGTCAACAGGCTTTCTACTATGGATTTCTATCTTCATGGGAAGTTTGGTTGTTATAATATTCTTAGAAACAGAATGTGGGAACACTTTACAGTAGCTCTGCATTTCTGGGGTAGGACTTCATGTTAACCCCATCATATTTTCCTTATAAACACAAGAGATTCTGCAGGTGCTGGAAATCCAGAATAACTCATACAAAGTGCTGGAGGAACTCATCAGGTCTGGCAGCATCTATGGAAAGGGATAAACAGACAATGTTTCAAACTGAGACTCCTTCATCAGGACTGGCCTGATAGATTTAGAGCCAATGATATCATCCAGTAGCACTCACATCTAAGGTGATGAGGTGCTTTGAGAGGTCAGTCATGGCTTGAATCAACACCCTTCTCAGGAAGGACCTTGACCTATTGCAGTTTGCCTATTGCCTCATTAGATCTACAGCAGATGCGATCTCAATGGCTCACCACGCAGCCTTGGATCATCTGGACAATGCAAATAGCAATGTCAGGATGCTTTTTATTGACTGTAGCTCAGCAGTTAACACCATAATTCCTACAAAAAGCTACAGAATCTAGGCTTCTGTACCTCCCTCTGCAATTGGGCCCTCAACTTCCTAACTGGAAGACCACAGTCTGTGCAGGCTGGAAATAATATATCCACCTCACTGACAATTAACAAAGGCACTCCACAGGAATGTGTGCTTAGCCCACTGCTCTACTTTCTCTACACCCATGACGGTGTGGCTAGGCATAGCTCAGACAGCATCTATACAGTTGCTAATGATGGTTGCATGAATTTCAGATAGCGACGAGGGCAAGGAAAAGAGCAAGATATACCAGGTAGTTGGGTGAAGTCACAGCAACAATCCTGTACTCACCGTCAGCAAAACTAAAGTGCTGATTGTGGACTTCAGGAAGAATAGGACAAGGGAACACAGTCCAATCCTCACAGTGGGATCAGAAGTGAAAATTCTGAGCAAGTTGAAGTTCCTGGGTGTCAATATTTCTGAGGATGTAACCTGGATGCAACACATTGATGCAACTATAAAGAAGCCAAGACAGCAGCTATATTTCAATAGGAGTTTGAGGAGATTTGGTGTGTCAACTAAAGCACTCAGAAGCTTCTACAAATGTACTGCAGAGAGCATTCTGACAGGCTGCATCACAGTCCAGTGTCGGGGTGGGGGGACTGATCTACTGCACAAGATCAAAGTAAGTTGCAGAAATTTGTAAAATTAGTGAGCTGTATCATGGGTACCAGCTTCTGTCTTATCCAAGACATCTTCAAGGAGTGATGTCGAAGGAAGGCAGCATCCATCATTAAGGATCCCACTGCCTCCCAAAGTATGCCCTTTTCTCACTGTTATCATCAGGAAGGAGGTATAGAAGCCTGAAGGAACATGCTCAGCTTCTTCCCCTCTGCCATCAATTTTCTGATTGGACATTGAATTTATGAACACTACCTCACTATTTTTTTTATTTTTGTTATTTTGCACTACTTATTTTAACTGCTTAATATATATATATATAATGCAACTTTATCATGTATTTCATTGTACTGCCACTCTAAAAATTAGCAAATTTCATGACGTGCTGGTGATTTTAAATCTGATTCTGATTCTGATGAAGAAGAATCAGCAATATATTGCTATGCATGGATGATGTATGTTTCCACCGTGGATGTGTATAACATTGAGAGAGAATTAGTGGAGGTTGGAGTTCCCAAAAGCCTGCTACCTTGATCTTCTTGTTCTGAAAGTCTTGGAGAACTACAATATGGAAACAGGCCCTTTGACCCATGAAATAGTCCCATTTGTCCGTGTTTGGCCCATACCCCTCTGAACTCCTCCTATCCATGTACATATCCAACTGCCTTTTAAAGGTTTTTATTGCACTTCCTGAGATCACTGGCATGGGAGTTGGTTTCAGAGTGACTGCAGTACACTTTGTCAGTGGTACATACCACATCCATGGTGCAGAGGGAATGGATGTTTCGAGTGATGGATAGTGTTTCAATCAAGAGGGTTGTTTCATCTATTGAAAATTGTTGGAGCTGTTCTCATCCAGGCAAGTAGATAGTATTCCATCATGTTTCTAACCTTGGCCGTAGAGAGAGTGGAAAGACCTGCTGATGTCAGGAGGTGGGTCATTTGCCAGAAGCCAGTTGTGACTTTCTCATGTAGTCATAATGTTTATGAGGTCTGTGTGGTTGAGCAACTGCCCAATGGTGACCACTTGGATGTTGACAATGATGAACTTGAAGAGACAACACTATTAACTATCCAGAGTAGGTGGACAGACTCTCCTCTACTTGGGATAGTCACTGCTTGGTAACTTAGAGGCCCGAGCCTGAATGTTATCTAGGTATTGTTGCATGGATTTATAGGTGGCTGAGTGATAAACAAAATGGAAGAAAGGATGTAATGAAGCATTTGAAAATGTTTGGGACTAATACTGATTGGGCCTGATGAAGTTTTACAATGATGTTGTTGTGTTGGGAAATTGACGTCTGACAACCACAAACAACACACACAAACTGCTGGAGGAACTCAGCAGGGTTACGTAGCATCTATGGAAAGGAATAAAGAATCAACGTTTTGCACTGAGACATTTCAATAGACTGATGAAGGGTCTCAATCCAAAATGTTCACTCTTTATTCCTTTCCATAGGTGCTGCCTGATCTGCTGAGTTCCTTCAGCATTTAGTGTGCGTTATCCTGGATTTCCAGCATCAACAGAATCTCGTGTGTTTATGACAACCACAAACGTGTTTTTTACTGCAAGATGTGATTCCAACACCAGGAATCATTTTTTTCCCCTTTGTTGTTCATTGTCTGTGGTTTTACCACCGTCACTTGTCTCACACTCAGTCAGATACTCTCACCTTATCTCTGGAATACAGCTCTTTGCCCTATGAATGCCAAGGATGTTTAATATAACTGTTTAAAAGCATTCCATAGCTTCTAGCTGTGAGCCCATCTCCAGTTTAAATCTGCATCCAATTTCTTTGCATTGAGAAGTAATATTCAGATAGGGGATTCATCCAGGAGATATATAATAACCAAAAATGTTCTCAGCCTCACTGATTACAGACTTCCAGTTGCAGAATCAGCCCTCAGTCACCATTCTCTGTCTTCCATCATTAAGTCACTCTGGATTCACTTTGCCAATGCACCTTGGATCCCATGGGTGCCAACTTTCTGACATGGCTGACAGAGCAGGGGTTTGTCAAAAGCAATACTAAAATCCATGTACCCTACGCCTACTGCCCTGCCCTCATCAGGTTTCTAATTACCATGGTTGGAGTTTCTAGAAGCTCCCAAACAATGGTGATAATATCGGTCAAAGTATAAATCAAGAAATTAGTGGGGCATATAACAAGGGTAATCCTGGGAGACTTTAATCTACATATCAAGCTCAAGGTAAATTTACTCCTGAAATACATACTGTATATATCACCATATACTAGTTTGAGATTAATTTTCTTGCAGGCATAAAGAAATACACTAGAATTTATGAAAAAACTATACATCAACAAAGAATGAGAAACCTCCAATGAGCAAAAGAGGACAAATTGTGTAAATAATAATTCTTTAAAAATTAAATCAATAATACTGAATTGTAGAGTCGTTGAAAGTGAATCTATCAGTTGTAGAGTGGGTTAACTAAATTAGGACTACTAATGTGAAGGTGGAATGAAATAATTATATAAGGGATGTTTTTCTGCATCAGTATGTTGAGATCTAATATGGGAACTGCTATTTTATATCTGGTATGGTGTAATGAGAAAGGATTGATTAATAACCTGGTGGTAACAGTGCCCCAAGGCAAAGAGATTATATTAAGATTGAATGTGAATTAATTCAATCTGAAACCTGTTTTTGTACCCAAACATAGCAAAAAACAAAGATATGAAGCAGAGGTTGGCTACGGTAGAATGGCAAACTGCATTAAAAAGTTTTACAGTAGGCAAGCAACAGCTAACATTGAAACGATTCACAGCTGAGAACAGATACAGATTCCTTTATGGTATAAAATCCCAAAGGGAAAGGTAGCCCGTATGTGAAATAGAAGAGAAGCTAAAGATAATATTAAGTCAAAGGAAATGATTTATATCATTGCAAAAAAGAGCAGTACACTTAAGGAATCAGAATCAGTTTAATACCACTGACATAGTTGTTTTGAGGTAGCAGTACAGTGCAACACATTAAAAACTATAAATTACAATAAGATATGTGTGTATATATATATATATATATAATTATATAGGTAATGCAAGAAGGAAGCAAAAATAGTGAAGTAGTGTTCATGCACTAGTTCCACAAAAGCACATTCTTAAAACTCGACTCCAACATCTTCCCAACCACTGAGGTTAGGCTAAGTGACCTATAATTACCTATAATTTCCTTCCTTCTGTCGCCCTCACTTCTTGAAGAGCAGAGTCACACTTGCAATATTCCAGTCCTCCGGAACTCTTGCAAAATCTAGGGATTCTTGAAAGATCATTACTAATGCCTCCACAATCTCTTCAGTCACCTCTTTCAGAACTCTGGGGCATTGTTCATCTGGTACAGGTGACTTATCTACCTTTAGTCCTTTCTGTTTCCCAACCACCTGCTCCCTAGTATTAGAAACTGCACTCGCTTCTGCCCCCTGACACTTTCAAAAGTCTGGTATATTGCTCATCTTCCACAGTGAAGACTGATGCAAAATATTTTTTCAATTCATTCGCCATTTCCTTATTCCCCCTTACTACCTCTCCAGTGTCACTCTCCAGTGGTTCAATATTTACTCTCACCTCTCTTTTACTCTTTATATATCTGAAAATTCCTTTTGTATCCTCTTTGATATTGTTGACTAGCTTACTGCATACTGCATTTTTTCCTCCACTATGGTTTGTTTTTAATTTTCCTTCTGTTGAGTTTTTAAAAGTTTCCCAGTCCTCTAACCTCCCATTAATTTTTCCTCTGTTATATTATCTCTCTCTTGCTTTTATGTTGGCTTTGACTTCCCTTGTTAGCCATGGTTGGATCATTCTCTTTAAAACACTTCTTCTTTGTGATGTTTCTATCCTATGCCTTCTGAATTGCTGCCAAAAACTCCAGTCATTGCTGCTCTGCTATCATCCCTTCTAATGTCCCCTTTCCAATCAACTTTGGCCATCTCCTCTCTCATGCCTCTATAATCTCCTTTTCTCAACTGTGATACTGGTATGTCTGACTTCTGCTTCTCCCTTTCAAATTGCAGGGTGAATTCTGTCATATCATGATCACTGTTTCCTGAACATTCCTTTAACTTAATGATCCAAAAATCTGAAGCCCTCCCTCCTACACCAACTCCATAACCGCATGTTAAGCTGTACGATCTTCCTATTTCTGATCTTACTAGTACATAGCACGGGTCACAAGCCTGAGATTGCAACCCAGGAGATCCTGTCCTTTAACTTTGCACCTCATTCCTGAACTCACTTTGTAGGATCTTGTCGCCCATCCTAACCATGTCATTGGTACTGACCTGGACCACAACCTTCGGCTGCTCACCTTCCCACTTAAGAATCGTGCGGATTCGATCCAAGATGTACCTGACACTGGCACCCGGGAGTCAATCCTTCAGGGAATCTCGTTCTCATTTACAGAACATCCCTTCTGCTCTCCTAACTAACGAGTCCCATTTCTCTGCAGTTTGCTTCTTCTCCCCACATCCCTCCTGAGCCACAGAGCCAGAGTCAATGCCAGGGACCTGCATGCTGCAGCTTCTCTCTGATAGGGCACCCCCAGCAGTACCCAAGGCACTATACTTATTATTGAAGGGAATGGGGACAAGGGTACAGTGCACTGGCTGCCTATTCCCTTTCCTCTCTTCGTAGTCACCCAAGTTCCTGCTTCCTGCAGGTGATTACCTCCCTTTACCTCCTTGTTCTCCTGTAGGAAACAAAAAATATGCAGCTGCAGCTTGGTGCGCTTTGGAAGATGTAGTCATCAATGAGATTGGATGTTTTTCAACGTTCCTAAATTTCACTCAAGGAACATACCATTAGCTCTGGACCTATTTTCAGTGCACTAGCTACATATGTACTAACAAAGTAAAACTTATTTAGAGCCTGTTTCCGGGCCTGCTCAAGCCTTTTCAGCCAAAACTGAACCACTCTATCACTGCCCCACTCACACAATGGCCACTCCAACAGTAATCTATCATCAAATCTAGGAAGGATTTTGTGTACTTGCTTGAGATTACCATTCAGTCTTCTCGACTTTAGGCAGCACAATCTCACTTCATTGGACAAATGTGCTTACTGACAGAGCTGCTCTACAACAGATTCCATGGCATCTGTCATGCACCTGGCCCTGGCACGCCGAGAAAACAAGGTTACTTGTGTCAGATGCTGTTTCTGGATTTCAGTTCAGCGTTCAACACTATTGGTCCGCAGACCTTGCTGAACAAACTCCTACTCCTCAGTCTAAATACACCAGGGTGTTGGGCCTCCTAAACAATGGTCCTCAGAGAGTCAGGATGTGTAACCACTCCTTTCTGCCCCCCACCCCCATCATCCTCAACGTGGGTGCCCCCAGGCTGTGTGCTGAGCCCATTGCTGTACACTCTTATCACATGTGACTGCATGGCCAAACACCTGAGCAATTACATCATCAAGTTCACCGATGACATGACAGTGATGGGGCTCAGGAACGATAAGATGGCCTCAGAGAGGAGGTAGAAGAGTTCAAGGGCAGTCAAACAACCCCTTCCTTAATATCAAAAAGACAAAAGAGATGGTTATTGACTTCAGGAGAGTTTGCGGCGCTCATACCCCACTTTACATAGGTGGTACAGAAGTGAAAACTGCAGGCAGTGTCAAACTGCCAGGAGAGTACATCACACACAGCCTCTCATGGTCCCAGAACACAACTTCCACAGTCAAGAAAGCTCACCAACACTTTTGCTTTCCGAAGAGGCTGCAGAGGGCTGCACTTTGTGCAAGTGGTGGATGTGACGTCGATTTCAACATTTAAGAAAAATTTGGATAGGTATATGGATGAGAGGGTGTGGAGGGCTATGGTCTGGGTGCAATAAATAGAACCAGGCAAATTAATGGTTTAGCACTGACTAGATGGGTTGAAGGGCCTGTTTCTATATTGTAGTATTCTGTGACTCTATGACACTTCTCCTGTTTTGGTTGTCCAGCAACTGGTTCAACCTTTCACCCAGAGAACCAGAAGATCTTTGAAATTCTCTGTCGAGGAAAGCTCTGGAGATTCAGTCATGGAATATATTCCAGTTAAGGAACAATTGACGATTTTATATGATGGGAATCAATTGATATGATTCACAGTTGATACTAAGAAATGATCAGCACTGAATGGTAGAATGAGCACAAAGGCAAACTCGTCCTGTCTTATTTCTTCTGTTCTCTGGCTTTAGTGTGAGTCTTTACCATGTAGCTCCATATCATCAAGTCCACCCAATGTCCTTCCCATCACTTTCACTCATCACAATTTTCATCAAAAATGATCCAACATTTAAATCTAACTATGCAGCTCAACAGCCCTTAACCTATCACCTCAACACCAGCTCATTACCCCAGCAGATCCTGCTGAGGAATACTAATGCAGCCCATCGGCTGCTCGAAGTGCTGACGGTCAGGAAATTCCAGAACTGTTTATGCAGCTGCAAAGTGGCTTGCAGCCATGAAGGTTCTAATATCAATTCAATCTCATACACTTCCCCAACATTTCATTCACGGTACTGCTGGCTCAGACATTTTATAGCACTATGCTCATGAGGCATTTATTTTTTTTTTAAGAACATGAATCGATACAGACAGTTCTGCTAATCAAATTGAAGCATATTCCCAAGATTCTCACTACTAGTTCCTCTTATTACCCTATATTTTCAGTTAAAATAAACTAAGTTCAGTGATAATTGGCAGATTGATCTGAAAATCAATTCAACTCTGACAAACAGCTCACCTTTTCAATTCTGAGAGCTCATTGATTTGTTGTTAAATCCAAAGTTTTGAAACGAAAATTCAAAATCCATTATGTGTGGAAGTTATTTTTTAAGATTTAATCTACCTGTTCCATTAGATGATATCTGTAAATGAGTGTAAGGAACTAAATCAGTAAAGGCTGCATTATGCCACAGTCAACAGTATTGTGTTGATGAACTTACAAGAAGGTGATTCTGAAGAATTGGTAATATGGCTATAAATGAAAAACTCAAATTTAATGTTAATCTGAGCAGGTCTATTTTTTCCCATTTTCTCTCTTGCGGTTATCTTAAACTCAGAAAAAATAATGTGCCATATTTTTTTCACCATCTCTATAACACTTCTAGAGTTTGTCCTGTCTCAGTGTAACTGCTGACACCCTCATTCATGTCATCCTCCCATTTGGATTTAACCATTTCAATATAGTATTGGTTGGGCTCTCATTCCAACCCTTCCAGAAACCGGTATTCTTCCAAAAGGCTGCAGTACGTGCTCGTAACTTAGCCACCCAGTTGTGTTAGTCCACACCCTCCACACATTTACCCCAAAATTGTGGATAATTAGCTTGGGAGAGTACTTGTGTTGGTTTCAATGTCAATTTATTATTAAAGTACGTATATGTTACCTTGAGATACATTTTTGTGCAGGTATTCACAGTAAAATATGATCTTATATCGTTGATTGGTCAGGGCATGAAGGGATATGGCAGGAGATTGGGGCTGAGAGGGAAAATGGATCAGCCATGGTGAAATGGCAGAACACACGATGGGCCAAATGGCCTAATTCTGCTCCTATATCTGATAATGTTATGATAACCCACTGGCCTGCATTAAATGTGTGGTCTGGAGAAAAAATCTACAGGTTGGAGCCATGACAACAAAAGGTTAAGTAAATAACTTTATGGAAGATCAAGTGCCAGAATTAGAGGAGCACAGACTTCTTGGAAGATTGTGTATTGGTGAAGGTTGCATAGATGGGCAGAGCCAGGGCCAGGAAGCTAAGGGTAAGAATTTTAAAGTCAAAGAATATGTACACAACGCTGGAAGAACTCAGTAGATCAGGCAGCATCCGTGAGAAAAGAGTAGCCAACGTTTCGGGCTGAGACCCTTCATCAGGAATGGGGGGGGGGGACAGAGGGCCAAAGCCCAATAATAGAGATAGGGGAGGGGGTAGGGCCTAGAGGCGCCAGGTGGAAAACCAATCACAGGAAAGATAAAGGGGGGGGGGGAGTGGAGGGGATAAGAATGAAAGAACTGTAGAGATAAAAAAGCAGAAAGTTGAAAGGGGAGAGAGGCAGAGAGGGACCTGGGATAGGGGAAGGGAGAGGGGGAGGGAATTACCGGAAATTGGAGAATTCAATGTTCATACTGCCATGATGAGGCCAAACTCAGGTTGGAGGAGCAACACCTCATCTACCATTTGGGTAGCCTCCAGCCTAGTGTATTTTTTTTTCTGTTTTTTTGTTTTTTGAATTTTAAACTCAAACCTGGCCTTAATGCAAGAGACTGCAGGTGCTGAAAATCTGGAGTAAAATAAAACAGAGCTGGAGGAAGTCAACCGTGAAACATTGGCTGTCTATTTCCCCCCATAGGTGCTGCCTGACACGCAGAGTTTCTTCAGCTCCTTGGTGTGTTGCTCCAGGTCTTAGTGCAAGCTAGGAGGCAGGAAGTAGAGTTGGATGGCTGGCTGAAAGGGAATTGGAATAGACAAGACAAAGGTACAGATACGAGCTTCACTCACTCTGGATATTTGGAAGACAGCACTTTGTTCATGCACACTAATGAGAATTTCTGATGAAAATTTCTTCAGTGACTGCTAACTGCTCTTGTTATACTTGGCTCTTGTTTTATAGGGAATTGTCAGTCTACACTGTAACCGAATCATTACTGGATTAGCAGATGCAAGTACCGTGTCTGATGCCTGTAATTTTGTCATTATACAGCTAAGCAGGAAGATAATGTTGAATGCCTACTCAACCACAATAACCTTGCAGTCATCGGCAGCAATGATTGTGTCAGTGTTGATCAGTATAGTGTAGGAAGAATCGTCTCCATCTACAACAGACCAATGGCAGGAAAAGTCCAGCACTGAAATGGTCAGTGCACAGCCTACACAATTACACTTTTTTTTACTGTTCACTGAATATTGCTGCCACAGTCTGGTCATAATCCAACCCCAGTACAATCTATTCACTGATGATAAACCAGCTCCAGTAGATTAGACCTTATGTGAATTCAGAAGTTTTAAGTTGGACTCTCAGGGACAAGAACTTCCACAATGGATTCTGAAAAATAACTCAGGCGACATCTAATTTTTTGGTCCAGGTCCTTGCGCATTATTGTTGTGCTTTCAGCCAATAAGATATGTCTTTATTTTCCACCAAAAGAATACTTTATTCATAGTATTTGTTGAGATACATTGAGCCGAATCGAGGCCACCTCTGATACCAGTTCCAAGAAAAAAACTACAGGTGTTCAGCCTCTCTGAGTTAAGTAAATCCCAGACTCACGTGGATCCACTCTGAGCCTAAATCGTGCTGAGTGACATATGTTAGTGGTTCTCTCCCAGTGTTGTTAGGATTGCCCAGCTTTACAATGGGGAATCTGCCACTCTGGTGCTATGCCAATCAGACTTGGCACGAACTGGAGATCCTACTGAATTCAGTGGGGATTCCCAGCCCAGCAGTTAGGGGGAATAATGTAAGTTGTTTACTTTATACAGAATATTGTTTTAATAAGTTGTGCTTTTTTCCTATTTTAAATTCAAAGTACATTTATTATACAAGTGTGTATACAGAATACACCTCTGAGATTCGTCCTCCCCCGGGCAGCCATGAAGCAACGAAACACCATGGAAGCTGTTCAAGAAAACATCAAACATATAATGCGTGAAAAAAAAGAACAACTTGCGCAAATGGCAAAATGTAAAATTAACTAATCATGATTAATTAATCTTGATAGCAACATAATAAAACAATATTATGATGGTAACAATAGTACGTAACGGACTCTGAAGATTTAAATGATTAGCTTTATTTGACACATGTGTATTGACACATCAAAACATACCGTGAAATGAGTTGTTTGCATCTACGAATAACACAGTCCAATATATGCTTCCAGCACCAACATAGAATGCCCAAAACTTACTAACTCTAACATGTACTGTACGTCTTTGGAATGTGGGAGGGAACTGGAGCACCTGGAGGAAACCTACACAGTCAAGACGAGAATATACAAACTCCTTACAGACAGTGGCGGGAATTGAACCTGATTTTACAGTTGGCACTGTAAAGTGTTATGCAGTTGTGCTGTCAGAGACATTTAAAATATGTTATAAAGACTTAAAAGGAAATAAATTTCCAACCTCACTCAGTCCCCCTATAGTGACCCCTACCCACTACCTTTCCGACCTGTCAAAGGCTGTCAGCGAGCTTTGGGGAGAGGATGCCATGATCACAGTGCCTGAGCCGATGTGTTGTTTCAGCTAACTGATTGCCTCATGGGCGCAGGGGGCCAAGTATTCTATTCATTTGGATCTGACTTCAGGTTAGTGCAGGGAGATGGCTACCGAGACCAACAGGCCAAATCCAGCTTGATTCAGCCCATTTCAATCAAATAAAACAAAGTATAATAAAAACCAGTCTGGTTGTGCAATTCTGAAGGCAGCATCACCCACGTAAGATGTGGGTTACATTTACACTCAGTGGCACTTTGTTAGGTACCTTCTATACCAAATAAAGAGGCAGTAAATGTATAAGGTAACGTAATTGGGATAAGTATACCTAATTCACAACCAGCGACATTGAGTTAGGGTATCGCTTTAAAAGGCTGGTGTGACATGATGATGTTTTTTCATAAAGAGTTTTAGCATGCTTTTGTGTGAAGGTTTTGAAGGTCAATAAAATGTGTTACGCGTTTCACTAAACACAAAATGCCTCCCTTCATTTTATTTGTGAAAACCTGCATCGGTGACCCCGAAACTCTAGGATGATTCCAGAGTTATTGAACATGATGGCCAAAGCAGTTGCTTTGAAACTACCGGAGTTCTGGGAGCACAATACTGCCGCCTGATTTGTACAAGCTGAGGTCCAGTTTGCTCTGCAAGAAATCTCTGCTGTCAACACCAAATTTTACTATGTGGTGGAATCGCTCAGCAATTCCATGGCTGCAAGAGTGGTGAGTCTGCTTAAATACCCACCTGTACATGATAAATACTGAGTGCTGAAAACTCACCTTTTACAGACTTTTGGACTGTCAGTGTCTGAGCACACCAAACAGCTGTTCTCCTTGCCTGGTCTCGGTGACGCTAAGCCATCAGTGCTAATGGACCACATTCTGTCTCTCCTGGGAAATCACCATCCTTGTTTAATTTTTAAAGAACTCTTCAAGCAGCAAATGTCTGATCAAGTCCGTATAGCCTTCGCTAATGTACCCGTGAAGGACAATAGGGAGTTTCTTAAAAATGGCTGATAGTCTACACTTGGCTGGTCAACAGTGCATCATTCCTCCTCCTTTCTCTACCTCAATAAGTCTGGTCAGCAAGGACCTAACGTAAGGACACCCTCAGCTGAGAACAGACAATACAGGGTCTGTGCTTTTACCATGCTCGTTTTGGTAGGTCTGCTAGGAAGTGCTGACCACCTTGCATCTTCGACAGTGCCTTCGCACCAGGACGTCAGAGGTCTGTGAACACCGTGAGTTCCAATACCAGGTCATCTACTATTGATTACGGACACCCTTTCAGTGTGATGCTTCCTGTGTGACACGGGTGCTCAATTGAGTGGGCTGCCAGCATCTCCTAATAAGGAGAAGGCAAAGTGCGATTAAACCTCGCTGGAGGCTGCCTACGTCAGCAAGATCCAGTCTTACGGGACATAACGGGTGACACCCTGCCTCAGTGGGTGATGTTACACATGGGACTTTGTCCTCTCAACAGTGGCTAGATCTCTGTTAGGTGCAGATTTCCTGTGTGTCCAAGAAGTGTTAGTCGATCTTAAGAGCAGCTGGTTTGTGGATGTCAAGGACTTTTGGTTGCTGCTCTGCTCCCCTAATAAGTTCCCCACAATGATTCTGCTAAGCACCTGCACCACCTCATGTGAGTTTACTCGGCTGCCAGGTGAATTCCCAGAAGTCACCAAGCCGACATTCTCCACTACAGTTGCAAAACATGGGGGTCGAGCACCACAATCTCAAAAATGGCCCGCCAGTCCATGCCCGCACGCGTAGACTGGACCCAGAAGAGCTGGCAACCGCGAAGGCTGAGTTTGCCATCATGGAAGGACTTGGCATTGTATGCCAGTCGAATAGCCCTCCATTTGCTCTCTAAGTCCGATGGTGGTTGCCGCCTTTGTGGAGATTACTGACCCCATAATTTGGCCACCACCCTCACGCATTCAAGATTTTTCAGCAGGTTGTCCAAAGTCGATCTAATTAGGGGCTAATATTGGGTGCCTACGTGCTCAGAGGGCATTCCCAAAGCAGCTGTGATAACACCGTTTGGCCTTTGTGAGCTTCTGCATATGCTGCTTGGACTGAAAAATGCAGCATAGACTTCCCAACAGCTGGTGCACTCTGTATTAACAGACTTTGATTTTCTTTTTGTTTACCTGGATGACATTCTTGTCACCATTGCGTCCAAATCCGAACACGTATCCCAGCTCCGCACACTTTGCAAGAGCTTAAGCCAAGGCGGGTTGACTATTAACCCTGCTAAATGCCAGTTTGGCTTGTCAACCACTGACTTTCTCAGCCATCGCATGGTGAAAAGGTGAACAAAACCCTCCAGTCAAAAGTAGCTGTGATTATGGATTTCCCACCACCCTGGGCTACCAAAAACTGCAGGAGTTTTTTAGGTATGGTAGATTTCTATCACTGCTTCATTCGGTGAGCTGCTTCCCCTGCTTCATGCCCTTAAAGTCAATACCCCTAATCAAGTGCTTGACTGGTCAGCGGACATGACCAGGGCATTTGATGATACCAAACGAGCTCATTCCAACATGACCCTACTGGCACACCCGCTCTCTAATGCACCCATAGCCATTACTACTGATGCTTCAGCCCATGCTGTGGCTCTGTGCATGAACAATTGGTCGGAGGCTTGTGGCAGCCACTCACTTTCTTCAGCCGGCAGCTCCGTCCCTTCCGAAAAGAAGAACAACACGTTTGACCGTGATCTTCTTGGTCTCTACCTGGCTGTCCGACATCTCTGCTTTCTTCTCGAGGATCGGCATTTCACAGCAGTTGTTAACCATAAATCCCTCGTGCACGTGATGGCCAAAATATCAGACCTTCGGTCTGCGCGGCAGTCAAGCCTCCTGGCCTACGTATCCAAGTTCACGACTCATATACAACATATCGAGGGGAGAAATAATGCCATTGAGGCCATACACATTGGAGATGTCTGTGCTGGCATGCCAGCCGATCCTGAGGTCCAGGCTTACTACACAGCAGTCACGAGCCTGTGGTTGGCAGGCATTAAGTTCAGGAAGCTGAAGTTTCTCTGCTGTGCGTTGACTCAACCGGTCACCCTCACCCCATTTTGCCTGCAAACTGGAGACAGACTGTTTTCGACTCCACACATGGCCTCTCGCATGCTGGAAGGTCTCACAGAAACTGGTTTAACTGAAGCTGGTTTGGCATGGCTTCAGAAAGAACCTGTGTGATTGGACTGTAGTCTGTAAGGAGTGCCAATGAGCAAAACTTAACTGTCATGTTCAGATGCCATTGGCCCCTATTGAAGTCCCAAGCAATGATTTGACTGTGAAAATGTGGACCTCGTTGGTCCTCATTCCCCTCTCCCGCGGTTTCACACACCTTCTTACCATACTGGATCATACCACCAGGCGGGCAGAGGTCATCTGTCCAGCATCGACTACGGCCGCAGATGTGGTTCGGGCGTTCACCAGCACCTGCGTCGCTCAGTTTGGCAACCCATCTGATATTTACCCCATTCGTTTCAGACATCAAGGCTGTGATGGCCCAGATCCTCAGCTTTAGGCTACACCACACCATGACGTATCACCCGCAGTCTAATGGCCTATGCAAGCGGTTTCACTGACCCTTAAATGCTGCTCTGAAAGCTTCCCTGACAGACGAGTGTTGGCATGATCACGTCCTATGGATCCTACTGGGGCTGAGAACTACTCCAAAAGAGGACCTGCAGTCCTCCGTGGCGGAGTTGGATTAAGGGCGGCCATTACAAGTGCCAGGTGATTTCATTCTTGACGCCTCGACTATCTGCTTTGCCTCTGAACAGCTTTCCACCCTCCTCAAGTAAATTCAATTCCCTTTCACATTTTCCTATCTTCCATCATGGTTTACAGCACTCTACGTTCCAACTCGTTTGTTTTTATTCACCGTGACGCTCACCAATATCCCCTTAAGCCCTCTTAGGATGGCCCTACTGCGCTTCGGAACTGGGAGAAAAGACTTTCATCATAGATAAAGGGGTAAACCTGTGTGTTTTTTGGTAGATCACCTTAAACCAGCTTTGGAGTATTCTGCTGCCGTGCCCCTGGCGTCACAACATCACCATGCGCATGTCAGCACACCTCAGGATGAACCAGAGGTACCTGCTGTTCCTCCACCCATGGACCACAGGTCTTGAGATGGCCAGCTCATCTGAGCTCCAAACAGGATCACAATGCGATGATAGTGAATTCTGGGGGTGAGGGGAGGGGCCGTGTAGGGTAACGCAATGAGGGGAAACGTACACAATTCGCAACCACTAACATTGAGTTGGGGTTTCACTTTAAGAGGCAGGTGTGACTTGATGATGCTTTTACGTAGAGAATTTTAGCGTGCTTTTGTGTGTATGTTTCGAAGTTCGTGTTACTGGTTTCATTCAACATAAAACGCCTTGCCTTGTTTTTTTTTGTGAAAGCCTGCAAGTGTATGTTTGTGGTCTTCTGCTGTTGTAGTCCATCCACTTCAAGGTTCGACATGTTTGCACACAAAGGTGCTTTTGTGCACTCCACTGTTTTGTAATGTGTGGTTATTTGTGTTACTGTTGCCTTCTTGTCAGCTTGAACCAGTCTGGCCATTCTTGTCTGACCTCTCTCAATACCACAGAAATGCCGCTCAACATATATTTTTGTCTTTTGCACCATTCTCTGTAAATGTAGAGAATGTTGTGCATGAAAATCCCAGGAGATCAGCAGTTTCTGAGATACTCAAACTACCCCATCTGGCACCAACAGCTATTCCACGGTCATAGTTAATTAGATCATATTTCTTCCTCATTCTGATGTTTGGTCTGAACAACAGTGGATCCTTTTGACCATCACTGCATGCTTTTGAGCATCGAGTTGCTGCCACACGATTGGCTGATTAGATATTTGCATTACCGAGCAGGTGTACAGGTGTAACCAATAAAAATGGCCACTGAGTGTATATTGATTTTGCATCAAGCATTTTACCATTCACACAAACATAATCTGTTTCTAATGCCTCCTTGTCCTGTTGACTCTATCACAAAGACGAAGACATGAAAAACCATCTCACGTCTCATAGCCTGTAATATATGACACCAATTCCAATTGGGTCTTTCGTTCTCTCATTTGTTCAAGATGTGGAACAAAGGAACTTCCCCTGTGCATTTGTGTTTGATTGATAGATCCTAGGCTGATTATTGGAGCCCACTCTGATTAATTGCCAGAGCTCAGGTACAGACTTGGGGACCTCCTGGGAATCGAGAAACAATTCTTCTTAATTTTTTCTACAAATTGCATGGATGTAAGACCAGAATCAAAAGATATTGTAAAGCTCAAGAGTGTGCAAATTAAAGTAATGGTACACAGGTTAGACTTCTTCCTCATGTTACTGTAGTGAAATAGCAAAAGTGAGGCCAGACATATCCATTTATTGTATGACTTCACTGATTAAGCTAACTTGGTGATGTGATGCAATGACGATTTGAGAAGATTTTCCTAACATTCATTTAACTAATGTTTTATTACTGTAAGATTACAGCAAGGACATATTGTGCTCTTTCTAATCTGTTGTGCTTTAATCTACAGAACATTGGTAATATTTTATTCATGTGAGATTAGTATTATAAAAGCAACATTTGAATAAGTGCCCAGAAATCGTGAATACAGTTAAAAAGAGGTCATTCAGTATAGAATCCATTACAGAGTTATCTACACTAATCCTGCTCTCTTGTTTTATTTTTCGTTCCAGCTTTGAAAATCTTTCTTCTTCAAATGGTATTTAATTCCTACTGATATGCAGTGAATGAATCTGCTTAAATCAACACTTGTGCTGATACATTCCATATTCTTTGTGTGATAACATGATTTCAAACTGTCCCTGTGCTCTACTTCTCATTATCTTTCTACAGAACATGGAACAATACAATACAGGAACAGGCCCTTCAGCCCACAATGTTGTACTGCACCACTTAAATTAGTAATGAGAATGGTTGCTAAACTAATCTCTTCTGCCAACATAATATTCATATTCCAAAAAAGAGAAAATCTGCAGATGCTGGAAATCCAAGCAATACACACAAAATGCTGGAAGAGCTCAGCAGACTAGGCAGCATCTATGGAAAAGAGTGCAGGCGATATTTCAAGCCAAGACCCTTCAACAGGACTGGAGAAAAAGATGAAAAAGGTAGGGGGAGGGGAGGAAGAACCACAAGGTAATAGGAGAAACCAGAAGGTGGGGGAGAGGGGTGAAGTAAAGAGCTGGGAAGTTGATTGGTGAAAGTGCTGGAGAAGGGGGAATCTGATAGGAGAGGACAGAAGGCCATGAAAGAAAGACAAGGGGGAGGAGCACCAGAGGGAGGTGATAGGCAGATGAGATAAGGTGAGAGGGAAATGGGAATGGGTAATGGTAAAGGGGGTGGGGTGGGGGAATGCGTATTACCGGAAGTTTTGAGAAATTGGTGTTCATGCCATCAGGTTGGAGGCTACCCCGACAGAAGATCAGGTGTAGCTCCTCCAACCTGAGTGTGGCCTCATTGCAACAATAGAGGAGGCCGTGGACTAGCATGTTGAAATGGGAATGGGAAGTGGAATTAAAACGGGTGGCCACTGAGAGAACCAGCTTTCATATTCTTGCTTTTTCCTCATATTCATGCGTCTATCTAAATGCCTCTTAAAAGTCCCTAACGTATCTGCCTCTGTCACCGCCCCAGGCTGTATGTACCAGGCACTCCCTACTCTGGGTGTAAATAACTTGCCTCTCACATCTCCTTTGAAATGACCCCCTCTCACCTTCAATGCATGCCCTCTGGTATTATTTGTTTCAACCCTGTGTACAATATATTATCTACCCATGCCTCTCATAATGTTATAACCTCTGTCAGATCTCTCCTCAGCCTCTGTTGCTCCAGAGAATACAGCCCTAGTTTGTGGAGCTTTTTATGATAGCTTATCCTCTCTAATCTGGGCACCGTCCTAGTAAACTGCACCTGCACCCTCTGCAAAGCTTGGATGTCTTCCCTATGATGGGGAGACCAGAACTGTATGCAATGCTCCAGACAGGACCTAACTGGAGTCCAATACAGCTGCAACATAAGTTTAGAACTCATTGACAATTTACCAAACAGAAGAAATCATACTTTAATTTTCACCCCCTGAAATCTATTAATTTTTGATCATTTTCATTAGATTCTTCCAGCCAGTATCTCTTTAGTTCTCCAAATAAACTGATATTAATATTTACACTCACAGTGGAAACAGTGTAACTTCTTGAAAAGGTTAGAAAACTAAATCAAATAATGTTATGACAGTGTATCAGGGAAATAATTTGAATGAATGGAGTTTATTTTCCATCTGGGATTTGGCACTGGCAGTTTGTGGCTGCTTTGTTGCTTGCTCTGTGGCACATGAATTACTGCTGTTCAAATCTGGTGTCATTTTTCAAATTATCTGCAAAAAGAGTATTTCAATAAGCGAACGTCAAATCAGGACTGCAGATAGCTCTTCTCCTATTTCAGCTGGTTCGAGGCTTGTAGCAACACAAAATAAAATGCTGGAGGAACTGAGCAGGTCAGGCAGTATCTATAGAGAGGAATAAACAACTTGATACTTTCAGGGCTGAGCCCAGTATTGACCTGAAACATCTACTGCTTATTCTCCTTCATAGAAGCTGCCCAACCTGCTGAGTTCCTCCAGTATTTTGCATGTGTTGCTCTGAATTTCAAAGTTCAATGTACATTTATTTTCAAAGTATGTATACCTTGAGGTTCATTCCCTTACAGGCATCCACTAAATGAAGAAACCCAGCAGAACGCAATCAAAACAAGTGAAGACTTGGTCGAACACCCAATGTGCAGAGAGAAAAACAAAACGTGCAAACAATAAAAGTGAGCAAGTAGCGTTCAGAACTGAAGTTTGCGGACTGGAGTTAGTTGCGGGCAACAGCGTCAGCAAGTAAACCTCGTGGAGAAGTGGAGAAGTTTAGTGCAGAGATGAGTAAACCGTGCGGAGCAGTGATCTGATCTGACCCGCATCTCACCTCTGGCCCCGACACCCTGACCTTTTCAAAACGGCCTACGCTTGCATTGTCCACACCTCAGGCCGCTCCTGGGTAATCCCCAGCCCTACCACTTCAATACTTTGTTGGGCCTGAGCCCCACACCTCGATTTGGCCCATACCCAACCTGATCAAGTTGATCAAACCTGGGGTCTTCCCTCGATCTCGGGCCTGGGCTTCGCCTTGACGCTGCCTTGCCTCCGCTTACTTTGCTTCAGTTCTGCCACATTGAATCGCCTCCAAATCCACTCCAGCAATAACCATACATTGCTTTGTACCCCGCCCTGCCCGCAGCATGTCACAGGCAACTGTCTGGCACCTTCAAGTCTTGAGTTCACAGCGCAGAAATGCCTGGTCTTACAGGTGGTTCGATAGCTCAACTTAGACAGGCTATTGTTTGTGGTGATAGTTTACCAGAAGAAGTGGGATTAAGAAGTATTTAGTATCTAACGTTCTGCAGATTTTCACGTGTCAAGATTTGCAGTGTGTTAAACCGGAATCAGAATTAGAATCACATTTACTATCACTGATGTTTGCAACAGCAATACAGTGAAAAGATACAGAACTCCATAAATTAGTAAAGTAAATAAGTAGTACAGAAAAACTAATAACAAAGCCATGTTCATGCGCCGTTCAGAAATTTGATGGCAGAGGGGCAGAACTTGTTCCTAAATCATTGAGGCTGCATCTTCTGGCCCCTGTACTTCCTGCATTTTATGCTGGTAACAAGAAGGGGGCATGTCCTGGATGCTAGGGTCATTAATAATGGATGCCACCTTCTTGAGGTTGGAAACACTGATGTAATGTAAACTTCCATCAGCCATCTGTTCTTCTTCGATTGTGCTTCAGGACTGAATAATGACTTGCATCTCCTTCTGTTTTGTGGGTTCTCTGGTGGTTGACAAGGTCTATAGTGGAACCACAGGCTCCTCCACAGATGAGCTGGTGATTCACAAGTGTCAAGGGAATGTTGTACTTCTTAAGAAATTCGATCACATCCTTGAAGATTTTCCTTTGTCTATCAGGCAACTTCTTCCTATGACAGAACCTTTAACTGTTGGGAATCTGGTGTTGGGATTCAAACGATTGTGACCAGCTCAGCGTTGCTGACTGAGTGAAAGCTGAGTCAGAATGCAAGGGTTGTTGGACTGGAAGAGATCAGAAACCTATACATCCCTCTACAAACCTGCTGTAATCCCTGAGTACTTTCATTGAATGTATTTAAAATTTTATTCCGTATGTAATTTTAAAATCCCACTGTTGTTTTAGCTTCTCTTTCTGAGTTCAGAGCTGTAGATACCTGATTCATTTTTAAAAAGTCACAAAGGATCTTTAAAGGTTGAGAGTAGAATATCTTTCTTGAATGAAGGGCACTCTAGGCTAGATATTAATTTTGCACATTTCTGGAGGAGGGTGACGTTGTGTGTATTTTTGGGTGCCAAGACACTCACTGGATAGTTTACCACCTCACCTTTTCAGCTGGATTTTCATTCTACCAACAATTTTCCTCCCAGCATAAAACATTCCCAAAAAAAGCAAATATAAGTGCAATGCTCAAAATGGTGCTTGCAGAGACGATTTTCAGCCTCAATGGTCTGTAAAATGGCAGCTCTTGTTTACCCCAAAGAGCAATACGGTTTCACAGTAATAAGCATCCTTTTTCTAAGCTGCACTATTCAGTGGGCGCACATACAAATTGTTTCCCATGTCCCGGGACTTCTTCTGAACTCAGATGTTATAGTGTGGCAACAGGGTTCAGGGTTATAGGGTGATGCCAAGCAACTGCTCTTGACAGAATCAGAGTCAGAATCAAAATCAGGTTTAGTATCATTGGCATATAGCTTGAAATCTGTTTTATATACAGTTTTATATATCTGTTGTATATATCCCCCGCTTTTCGAAAGTTTGCTTTACGCCACTTCGCTTTTACAAAAGACCTACAATGGTACCTGTTTTCACTAACCAAAAGAAATACAAAGAGGATTTTTGCTTTTTACAAAAAAAAAGGCAAAAAGCGAAAATAGCATTTTCAGCATTTGTTTTGCCATGAGCCGTTACAGGGGCAGCAAGCACCCCGAGCAGCAAGAGTGCTTTATCTCGATTTATTTGTGCATCTGTCAGCAAGATGTGTCCTAAGATATCGGAAAAGCCAAAGAGAGCTCATAAGGGTGTTACACGTAGCATTAAACTGGATGTAATTAAGCATTTCGATCATGGTGAACGAAATAAAGACATTGTGCGTGCGTTGAACTTGCCTGCATTCACCATTGGTACTATTTACACGCAGAGAGAAAGAATCTTGAAAGCTGCTGATGTTACTATTGGTTCTGCTATTAGCACATCATTCCTGCTTTTACTATATGTCAGTGTTATTTTAGTTTTATGTGTTATTTGGTATGATTTGGTCGGTTATTTTTTGGGTCTGGGAATGCTCAAAAATTTTTCCCATATAAATTAATGGTAATTGGTAGATAGATAGATAGATAGATACTTTATTCATCCCCAAGGGGAAATTAAACATTTTTCCAGTGTCCCATACACTTATTGTAGCAAAACTAATTACATACAGTATTTAAAATATGATATACATCTAAAATCACCCTCCCAAGAAGCATTGCTTCTTCGCTTTACGCCATTTCGGCTTACGAAAGGTTTCATAGGAATGCTCTACTTTCGGAAAGCGGGGGATACTGGTATATAAAACAGTTAAATTACATAAGTAGTGCAGAAATAGAAGTCAAAAAGTAGTGAGGCAGTATTCATTGGTTCAGTGTCTGTTCAGAGATCGGATGGCAGAGGGGAAGGAGCTATTCCTGAATCATTGACTGTGTGTCTTGAGGCCTCATTCCTAACAGACCAGGTAGAGCGGGCATTGACTGGTATTTCCCCACCACGTAGGAATTCAGAGACTGCCTGACATCTTCCGGTCAGCAGCACTCATCGGTCATCCAAGAGGTCTCTGTTAAACTCCTCTGAGCATTCCCCTTCAGCAGTCTGCTCTAGTCCCACCAACTCACTCCCCTCTCTCTCCCATTCCTTCCTATTATAGTCACATCTGTTCACTCAGTGACAACAGTCTCCGGCAGGCAAAAGAATGTTGTTTGTGACATGATATGTCCCTTCAACAGGTGGCTGCAAAAATCACATCTTTGTTTTACTGCTTATGTTGAGAGTTTTTAAAACTTGAAAGGCATCAAGACACAGAGAAATCAATATGAAATTACATTGGGAAAACCAACATCGTCCTGTGAATTTCTCCTCATGAATTTCCAGAATGATATTGGGATAGCCCATAATATTGTTCTAATGCCAAAAAAAAATAGCTTGGAGCAATTCCCGGGCTACTGACTCACATTTTCTGATTAATGGTATGTTCTTTTACTCAGATTTAAACCAAGAAAGTCAATTAATTTGGTCGACTGGCAAGTTGATTCATCATTGCCGCATGTACCGAGATACAGTGTAAATTTTGTTTAGCATTGAGGTAGTACAAAGGAAAACTGCAGAATGAAGAGTTACAGTTGCAGAGGAAGTTCAGCTCAGGCAGACTGTGCATACTGAAGTAGATTGCCAGGTTAAGAGTGAGACTGAAGCTGTACTTGAGCCTGGTGGTCTGTGCTTTCAGGCTAAGGCTTGGGATGAAGAACATGGAATGAATAGTGGGTGAACGAACAATATAGAGCATGGATATGATTGATGGTGAGAAGGCAGGGATATGGTTCAACGTTGTTGATGACAGCCTAATCTCATTACCAGGGAGAGTTAACAAGAACTCTCCATAATGGAAGATTCCAAGGCCTCAGATCAGCAATACTCGTGGAGGCCACTCTGATAAATCTGTAACTTTACAGCCACAATACTGCCTGATCTGTTTAATGTAGGACATACGCAATGAATGGTAGAGCATTGAGAAGTGTCGTAGAACAAAGGGATCTGAGCATACAGATCCATAATTCCCTGAAAGTGGTGTCACGGGTAGATGGAGTCAGAAAGAAAGCTTCTGGCACGTAGGTCTTCGTAAAACAAAGTGTTGAGAACAGGATTTGGGATGTTATGTTGAAATTGTTTAAGATGCTGGTGAGACCAAATTTGAAGTATTGTGTGCAGTTTTGGTCACCTACCTACAAGAAAAATGCCAATAAGATTGAAAGAGTACAAAGGAAATTTACAAAGGTGCTGTCAGGATTTAAGCACCTGAGTTAAAGGAAAAAGTTGAATAGTTCAGTGCTTACTCCCCTCAAGCATCGGATAATGAGGAGGGAATTGATAGATGTAGACTGTACCATGCTATAACGGATATAGAAAGGGTAAATGCAAGCTGGCCTTTTCCACTGAGGTTGCATGAGACTAGAACTAGAGGTCATAGATTAAGGATGAAAGGTAAAATATTTAGCAGGCATCTGAGGGGAAATTTCGTCACTCAGAGGGTGGTGCGAGTGTAGAAAAGTGGAAACGTCGATGGGAGCTTGATTACAACATTTAAGAGAAGTTTGGATAAGTACGTTGATGGGTGGGAAGCCGAATGAATGTTTGGAATGCACTATATACACTGAAGGGCCCGGTTCTGTGCCATAATGCTCTCTGAGTCTATGATTCCATGTCTTTTTATGTAGATATACAGCTCATATCCAACTTGATTATTGATATTCTGCTTGGTAAGTCCATGGACAGGAATTCTAGCTCGCCTTGTTGATGTACTGCCATTTCCATTAGAAGTGGAAGTGGTATGAAATAGTGCTCAGGGAATGTTAAGTACTCTTTTGAGAGCTGTTCTGCAAACACCATGGATGAGTATTTCAGCACAGCTGCATCATGTTTGTATGAAAGTAAAGCAAGATTTGCGTGCCAATTTTCCTTGAAGCATTTCATTGTTAAGGAGAACTTTATTGTTTATGCATGTCTCTGTTGCATTAGATCCATAATTGAAAGGAGGATGCAGAACCCTTTTACAGATAGCTGTGTGGTAGGACAATACCGTAGCTGATTCATTAACGTTTTATCAATCGGTCAATAGTTCCATTAAATATGAGAGAGTGTATACAATGCACAACCTGAAATTCTTGTTCTTCACAAACATCCATGAAAACAGAAGAGTGCCTCAAAGGATGAGAGACAGTGAAAACATTAGAACCGAAAGGATCCCCTCTTCTCCCCCCCACACACAAGCAGCAGCAAAGCATTGACCGTCCCCTCCCCTACTTACTTCAGCATAAAGTATCAGCACCCTCCACCCACCAAAAAAGCAATAGCAAAGTCACAAGAGAGATCAGGATCTGCACTACAACAAAAACTAATCACTTAACCGACAATTCGACACACCACAAGCCCCAATAAAGGGGCAGGGGGCTGTCACTCACGAGAAGGAAGACATAAACAAAACAACTTTACGGTGGTAAAGTCTGCCGTGACACTTTTTCTGAGTTCTCCAACTCAACAATCAGCAACAAACTCTCCCCACCAATGAGGGAGAGAGAGAGAGAGTGCATTTCGATTCCAGAGCCCCGACAGCTGACCCGCTGTTTGCGATATTCCGTTTCCTCCTGCGACGCTTCAGTTGGCAGCACCAGCATTGAATCAGCCCGCTCCCCAGGGCAGTGAAGCCCCGGAAATCTGAAGGTGTGCTCGTCTTCTAGGTTGTGCCCTTGGGATGGTCAGTGAGCGCTGGGAGCGGGGACCGTCACCGTAAAGAGCGAATGTTTGAGTGCAGCTCTGGCTCAGGATCTTCGACAGAACCCCATCCACCTTAAAAAGTGAAAAGAGAGATATTAAAGGTCGAAATAAGCTGTTTCTGCTGGCCAGCTTGAAGAAGTCGCTGTCTAGCACCATCTTAGCTCTGCCCACATTTATTGTTGCTAAGATCTAATTGTTGAGGTTATGCACCTTTGTGTGGAGGTTGTCCTCCTTTGGGTGGTGAAGTAGAGGGTGATAGGAATGCTCCAGTACTCTTCAGTTAAGAACTCTGGAAAAGATTCGGCTGATGGCTGGCAGACTCCTGTGTTCAATTTTGATCACAAAACTACTTTTTTCTCTGTTGCACCTTAAAGCATGGCAGAATTTCCAAGAGAATTGAAAAAGCTCTCTGAATTTTTATTGTTGCAGATAATTAAACTTAATGGCTTCCTTTCAGGTCTCCGGCTACTGTGGTCATTTACTCATGTTTTCTGAAAGCTCATTTGACAGTGATGTCCTTTCCTTGCTCCTCTGATGCCCATTCTCCTGCCTGCTGGCTATTATTATTGAAAAGCCCTTTGAGCCATTTGCATCCACACAAATAGGCTGTTACCCAAGGCAATATTTAGCATATCTCACCTTCCAACCCTGTAACAAATTCCTTATGTTTTGCAAAAACTGTGATATCTCTTAGCTTAATAGGTTTCAAACAAAGCTCCTTTATGCAATCTCTTTATCGCCTTTGATCTCCAATAAACAAGAAGAGTCTTTCCGGGGCATAAGGGCTCTATGAAAAACTGAAGAAGTGAATCTGAATGTGACAGAAGTCTGGAATTAAAAGAAAGAACGCAGCAAAGTCAAATGATACACTTACAACATCTAAAAGAGAGAGGTGGGCAGGGAGAGAGTGTGAATGGCCGAATCAGTTACAGCGGTTGAAGAGATTAGCTCTATTTGTCACACGTGCGGTGAAACATTGAAAAATACAGTGAAATGTGTTGTTTGTGTTTACGACCAACGCCACCCGATGTTGTGCTGGAGGCGCAAGTGTCGCCATCTTTCAGGCGCCAACATAATGCAGCCATTCCTCCTTCCCTCCACTACCTCAATTAGCTTGCAAATTCTTATTCAGATACATGTCAAGGTCTAGGTTAAAAACTGTGACTGAATCTGCCTCCAGCTCCATCATTGGCAGTGCATTCCCAACCCCAACCATTTGCTGAGGAAAGGTCTTTCCTTCAAGATAGTTTTGCAAGTCACATTCATGTCCCTTAGTTCTTGAACCAACCAGGAGAGTTTCACTCTGTCCACTCTGTTTATCATTTTCATGATTTTAAGAAGATTAAGAACAGATTAAGAACAGCTTCTTTCTTTTTGCCATCAGTTCTCTCAATGGTCCATTTACCCATGAGCACTACCTGATCATTCACCTTTTACCCTATTTATTTTGTAACATCATAATTTCTATAGTAAATTCAACAAATTTGACAATGTATGTAGTGATAATACACCTGTTTCTGTTCTCCATCAGTTCGCTTTGCATCCTCCCTTACTCCAAAACGAACAAGCTCAACTTCTCCCATTTATTCTTAAAACTAATGTCCCTCATCCCTGAAATCATTTTGTTTCTTTCCTTTCTGCACCACTGTAAACCTTTGCATCTTTCCTAGTGTGTACTATACCCCAGTTATGTCCAAACCAAGGTTTTTAAGATTCAGTTTGCTTTTTGTATTCACTTTCCCAACATGTCCTTCTACATTTAGTGAATTACATATGTGTACTCTCGAACTCACTATACCCTCTCTAGATTATATCTGTCCCTTTCCATATATTCCACCAAAATTGAACACTTTGCTATTCCCAGCATTAAATTTCAAATGCTATGGTATTTGGTGATTCCACCAACCTGTCTGTATCTGTTTTGTATCTGACTTCCTCCTCACAATTAACCATGCCCTAGCTTACATACAAATAAAACTACCAAGGAAAACTGGACTTATAGCTGACCCCTGGAACTCCACTGAACACTTCTGTTCAACTCAAAATCATCTCCTCATCCTTTTAACTGAAACATGAAGTGACCGCAGTAAACAACTATTTCTATTATATGTTACCAAATGTTATGATGATATAGCAGACATAATTTTTTACCTTGTCTTAATGAACGCTTCATAACATGTCGTGATACCTAAAGCAGACGGGCTGCTAGGTGGATTAATGTGAGAGGATGCCAGCCCCACCCCAGATGTAAGAGGTTGTAAATGCTGGAGTTTGGAACACAAATACAAACTTCTGGAAGAGTGCAGCAGGTGAGTAGCACCTGTAGAGGGACGTGCACCGTTTATGTTTTGGAGTGAGACCCTTCATTTGGAAATCCAGATGAAGGGTCTCGACCTGAACCGCCGCCTGTCTATTTTCTTCTACAGATGCCGCCTAACCCGATGTGTTCATCCAGCAGTTTGTTTGTTTTTCGCTCCAGCTTCCCACATCTTCAGTCTGCTGTGTCTCCATTGATGCAGGAGAAACTCAGCGGGTCAAGCACATCTGCAAAAGCAAAGAGATGTTTTGGATCATTAATGGGCATGCACTCTGCCAGCATTTAATGAGGATCTATTGGTCTTCAGAGAGGGCAGCTCTCTTCTTCCCTTCCTCACCAATCATCAGTTTGATGTAGAATGTGGTCTTCTCTTTACTTAATGTCAGCAGACCTCAAACAAATAAGGTCATAAACGGCAGACCAGTGACTTTTTCCCAGGGTGGAAATGGCTAAGATAAGAGGGCAGGTGATTGGAGGACAGTGTTGTGCTTTGTAATTCCAAAATATAAAATTAATTGAAATAAAAACTAGTGAGCCTGAAATGTGTGGCTTAGTTTTGTTTTCACTGTAGTGAGACACACTCAATGATGCGATGGTGTGACGGCATATGTCATTCACGTACTTCGTACATATAACCATAATGAATGTTATGGTTAACAATTATGTTCACAATTCTTTGTTAACAACAAAGAATGCTTAATCAAACAATATTTAAGAAGGTTACTCATATATTACTGAAATATTAAATACACAGCAGAAAGTAGAGTGGGGGTGTCAGAGGTTAAGTTCTTTGGCACAGAGAATGGTGGGTGCATGGATCGCGCTGTCAGGGGTGAAGGCAGATGTAGATCCATTAGGGAATCTTAGATGGGCACAAGCGCAATAGAAAGATGGAATGTTAGGTGTTAGGAAAGGATTACATTGATTTTAGAGTAGGTTAAAAGGTCAGCACAACATTGTGGGCTGAAGGGCCTTTACTGTGCTGTGATGTTCTTTGTTCTGTTCTGTGTGTAGACATGCTTTGTCTTTCTATTAAGCCGAAGCATTTAAGTAAGAACTGTAATCCGTTATCCATTCCTGTCAGCTGAAACTGGGTAGAGGCAACAGAATCTGCAGATGTCAAAATAGCTTTTTAATTATTTTTAAATTTATAAATTATTAAAATTTATTGATACTGCATAGTGCAGGCTCTTCTGCTCAACAACCCTGTGCTGCCCAATTACACTTGTGTGACCAATTAACCTACTAACTCATGCATCTTTGAAATGTGGTGGAAACTAGAGCACCCAGAGGAAACTCAGGCAGCCATGCATACACTTCTGAGAGAATGGCAGAACTGAATTGAACCTGGGTTTTTGGTGTTACATTAGTATTGCACTAACCACAATGCTATCATGCCACCAACAGACCCCTCACGCACGCACGTGCACACACACACACACACACACACACACACACACACACACACACACACACACACACACACACACACACACACTTCCCATATTCTCATAGATCTGGGAGTGTTATTTCTTAATGTGTTGCCATGCTGATATTAAAATATAACCTGTTTCAGGTGCACTGGGGTGGGGTGTGAAGCTAAGTTCTGGGATGCAAATGTCTCCTGAAGTGATTTTTTTCAGCTTTTACCCACTTTTGGAGATTTCACATCAAAATGGCATGACTTGGTTTGAATAATCCACAGCTGTAACCTCTCGATGTCATCCTTGACATATGCTTTAACAACCAGTAATGGGAGCGCCATCAGCAGGAAAGGACTGATTGTTTCTTTCAGTCTGTTATCTCTCTGAGTTGTAAAGTAGTTAGTTGACTGTGCTCTAGGTTGCATCATTGTTTCTAGAAGTTTGCAGCGACAGTCTGAGGAGCTATTTGAATAAGTGAACTTGTTTGTGGGAGTTACTGAGTTTTAGTGAGCTTGTCAATGCTTAAAGCTACAATCAAACAAATTTAGAACCTGGGTACAAGATCATCCCATTGGCTGCGTTTTAGCATTTGTCTTTTACCTAGATTATAAAACGTTGCAAATTATGTAATAGCCAACTGCTCACATTCTCAGGGTTCTAATTATTAATACTTTCCGTTGTATATAAATGTGGTAAAATTTCACAAACACAGCTGCTTAAACCAAAGTAAATCTATTTAACATCTGCTTTATTTGAAGGAAGATGCAGCAATATGCACTTAGATCCACATTTGGTTATGTCATTGTTTGATAAAATGCGTCGAAGACATTATATGGCAGCTTTCTTCTGCTTCAATTACCCCATTCTGCCTACATTGTCAGCTTCTTGGTATCCATGCTCACGAATCTTTGGTTTTCGTAGTCTACCTAAAGCCCACATTCACTTGAAATCTACACACTTTTATACTCTGAGCCTGATCTATTTGTTATTTCCATTTGCTTTGGTCACGCCCCTTCAGTTTCAAAGTTAGCTCCTTGTACAGCCATGCAAATTAGTCAACTTGTCCCATTCCGGTCGCCCCATTATAGGAAGGATGTTAAGGCTTTGGAGAAGGTGTGATGTTGCCTGCATTAGAGGGTGTGAGCTATACTGAGGGGTTGGACAAATTTGGGTTGCCTCTCGAGCAGTGGAGGCTGAGGGGAGATCTGATAGAGGTTTATAAAGGTATGAGAGACAGATAGTATCTTTTCCTGAGGATTGAAATATCTAAAAATCAGAGGGGGTGCATTTGTGATGACAGGGGATAATTTGAAAGGAGTTGTGAGGGGCAAATATTTTATGCAGAGTGGTGGGTACCTGGAATATACAGCCTGTGGTGGCAGATACATGAAGGGCATTTAGATAGGTACGTGAACGTGAGGAAAATGGAAAGGTATTGGCAATGTGTAGGCATAAAGGATTGGTTTAGTTGGCTAATTTATTTGGTAAAGCACAGCATTGTGGGACAGAGCCTGTTCCTATGCTGGACTGTTCTCATTTTCAATCTTTTTTTATTTATTTAAAATATAAGAATAAATACAAATCAGAGAAGTTATATCAAATACATATTTCAATAAAAGTGCAAAGGAATATGCACTGTCAAAATCATGTATAATATAATGTTATAGAGCTAATATATAATAGGAACCACAACACCTCTTAAAAATTCATAAAAAAAGACTCAAAATTTTTATTGTTGAGAAGAGAAAAAACACCCACTAAACTAACCTAAAGCAAAGAAAAAGAAGACTGGGCTGTCCATTTGAGGATATAATTACATAAAAAGGGGGGAAAAAAACCTTCTGATCAAATCTGAAACATCACGGAGAAGAAGAAAAAAGATTACCTAAAAAAGTAAAAAAAAAAGAAAATTTGGACTGTTCTATGTCCTATGTTCTAACAAGGTATTTTTGCTCACAGAACTGATTTTAATTTGTTTTCTGCACCATGCTTTGTAAATACCAGGATACTCAAATCACCCCCTCCGGTACCAACTACTATTCCACCATCAAAGTCACTTTGATCACATTTCTGTGTTTGGTCTGAAAAAATAACTGAACCTCTTGACCACATCTGCATGCTTTTATGCATTGTGTTGCTGCTACATGGCTGGCTGATTAGATATTTGCATTAATGAGCAGGTGTACAAGTGTACTTAATAACCTAGCCACAGAGTGTATGTCACCATACACAACCTTGAGATTCATTTGCTTGCAGGCATTTACAGGAAAATAAAGAAATATAATAGAATTTATGTCTTTGCATAAACAAAGTTTCACAAATAACCAATGTGCAAAAGAAGTCTAATCATGCAAATAATTTTTAAAAGTCAATAAATAATACTCTGAACATGAATTGTAGAGTCCTTGAAAGTGAATCTATAGATTGTAGAATCAACGCAGTGTTGAGGTGAGTGAAGTTATCCACATTGGTTCAGGAGCCTAGTGGTTGAGGGACTAGTGTTCATGACTGGCGAGGACCTAAGTACATCATGCCAATGGTAGAAGTGAGTTTCAAGGGTTTATGGCTCCCTCACTTGACTCCAAGTGATGGTTGAAAGGGCTCTGGGGTTATTTGTTCCTCCCGACCGAATACCTGCTACAAGACTTTTGTGGATTTTTGAAGAGATATCCGTTAAGCTAAATTGGTGATTGCATTACTCCCAGCCGTAGTGTTGGGCAGTATCATCAATCATTTATGAAAATAAAAAAGAACTGCAGATGCTGAAAATCTGGAATAAAATCTGGAGAGAGAGTCCAGAGAAGATTTACTAGAATTTAGCATCTAAGTTATAGAGAAAGGTTGAACAAGTTAGGTCTTTATTCTTTGGAGCATAGAAGGTTGAGGGGGGACTTGATAGAGGTATTTAAAATTATGAGGGGGATAGATAGAGTTGACGTGGATAGGCTTTTTCCATTGAGAGTAGGGGAGATTCAAACAAGAGGACATGATTTGAGAGTTAGGGGGCAAAAGTTTAAGGGTAACATGAGGGGGAACTTCTTTACTCATAGATTTGTAGCTGTGTGGAACGAGCTTCCAGTAGAAGTGGTAGAGACAGGTTTGATATTGTCATTTAAAAAAAATTGGATAGGTACATGGACAGGAAAGGAATGGAGGGTTATGGGTTGACTGCAGGTCGATGGGACTAGGTGAGAGTAAGCGTTCAGCACGGACTAGAAGGGCCAAGATGGCCTGTTTCCGTGCTGTAGCAGCATTTGTGAAAAGGGTAACATAGCTTTTAATTTACAAAGAATGTGAGGGAGAGAGACAAATTAAGCAAAGAGAATATCTCTGATGATCTGAGCCAGACATGCTGTGATAAAGTTGTTGTTAGTGAGGCCTTTGGACTGGTAAGTCATCAGGAGTCACACTTGCAAGCTTGTCACCTTGATGTAGTACCAGAAGGCAAAAAGAACCAAGAAGGTTTTACTAAGTGAGTAACAGTTAAAGGTGAGGACAGGGGTGGGGATGCATCTCTACCTCAAAAGAATAACTTTCAATCTGAGGAAACTTTAACAAAGAATATGAATGAAAACTCCAAGGACTGACTTGTATAGTGTACCATTTTGAGTTGAGATTTGGGAGGGTGGGATCAAAGAAGCACTTTGAGATTTTACTCACTTACTCAGCTGCATGCATTCATGTGAGCCAAAGCTGGTGATCTTGAAATCCACAGAGTCTGACAACGAGGTAGAAGTGCACTGGGTCTAAAGTTAGGTCCTTTGCTTTGGCTCCACCCTACATTAGGGTTATGGTTTCACCTTATTATTCTATTCAAGGAAATTGAAAGTACATGCCTTGAAATAGCACATTGTTAGCAAGTCTTAAACTGTCCCATGGATAATGAAGTACTTTTGTATGTTGTTATTATTGTATTGTATGTATAGATAAAGCAATCAAACTGTGTATGGCAAAGGCTCTGGCGACTGAAGATAGTAGCAAGTGGATCATGTGTTATACTGACATTGGTTAAAGGAGAAAGTTGTCCATTCAGAACACACGACTGGACTCCACCTTCCAAATATAGAGTTGTAGAGCACTACATAGAGCATCAAAACAGACTCTTCAGCCCATGCCAGCCTATTATTCTGTTCAGTCCTATCAACATGCGCTTGGACTTCCATATCCATCCCTTTCATGTACTTATCCAAACTTCTCTTAAATGTTAAAATCAAATCCACATTCACCAGTTCCACTGGCAGCTCGTTATACACTCTCACCACCCTGTGAATGAAGACGTTCCCCTTAAATATTTCACCTTTCACCTTTAACCTATGACCTCTACTTCTTGTCTCACCCAACCTCGGTGGAAAAAGCCTGTTTGCATTTATCTTATTCATACCTCTTATTATTTTATATATTGTCATCATCATTATGTGCCGTGTCATATGGTGTGGGCAATCGTGTCTCTGACCATGATGGTTCTTGGCATATTTTTCTACAGAAGTGGTTTTCTATTGCCTTCTTCTGGGCAGTGCCGATACTAGACAGGTGATCCCTGCCATTATCAATACTCTTCCAAGATCGACTGCTTCCACCACCTGCTCCCATGGCTTCATGGGGGGGGGGGCTAAGCAGGCACTCCCCTTCTATACATCTGTCGCTTCATGGGGGGGGGGGGCTAAGCAGGCACTCCCCTTCTATACATCTGTCGCTTCATGGGGGGGGGGGCTAAGCAGGCACTCCCCTTCTATACATCTGTCGCCTCTCCCCTCGTTCTCCTATGCTCCATGGAATAAAATCCTAACCTATGTAACCTTTCCCTATTCATAATGCAATCTACTGCACCGGAGCTGAGGGGGCAGTAGAGGGCCATGCGAAAAGTAGTAGCAGGTAGTTTGGTGCATCACGCATTCAATGTAGAACTTCCCAGCCGAAAGAAAATGTGCCATTATAAGGCTGAAACTCTCACAATAACTAAATATATGCTGCATAACAATTGTCTCCAAGGGGCACAACAATTTAAATCACCCCATCTGGTCATGGGCACCCTATCTACAATTCAGTCAGTTCCTTAATTGCATTCTGTATGCCGAACAAACAGTGTGTTTTTCATGTGGATGTGAGGTATTGTTGCAGATATCCCCTGATTCCTCTGGGACATTCTGAGAACAAGATTGAGCTTCCTTGGGACTATGCTGCAGGGCCAGGGATTGAAGTTCCATGAGATTGCAGCATATTGGGTTTGGAATAAAGCCACAATGGGCTGTTGCTGTTTATATTTTCTTTCTGCATAATTTTGTTCTGTTCTACAACCCCGGAGGAGGCAGGGAATATCTACAGCAATATATCACATCCATGTGAAAGACACATTGTTTGTTTAACATACTGGGTGTGATTTTGAGGCTGACTGAATTGTAGATCAGACTCTCGTTGCTGGCTTGCACAGGGTTCAAATTACTGTGCTGAATTCTACAATTTGAATGAATGCCAACTCCCTGTCACCTGTGCATCATCCAACACAACTCCTGCTGCTACTATAAGCATAAATTCTTGAGAGAGCAGTTCAGCAGATCAAATTTCTCACTGATATGACTATGATTGGTATAGAATTGTTAATGATGAAGCCCAAAACAAGACTTCTGCTCATCATAAACATGATTCTTAATATATCTGAGCAACACATAGAAGCAAAGCCAATAAATTGTTGAAATATGTGGCCCCAACCTGGAGCACAGGTCACTGGAATTGATGATTCCAGTTTATTACCTTCAGTCCCGTTCACTGAAGCACAACATGGAGGTTTAAGCTTGAAATTAAAAGGTATTCTGTAGAGGAAAACTCAGCAAGAAATAGACTTTTGTTCTTATTGAGGAAAGCTATGAGACTGATTGCCAGTCCCAGAGGAAAGGCGGAAGAAATTTGTGAATTTCTGCGTTAAGATGAGTTACGTGGAAACTTATCTTAGAGAGATATCCCTAATGGTGAAAGAAAGGGCAAAACTAGAAATCTGTAATAACTTGTTGAAGTAATTAGTGGTGACTAATATAAAATAGTTAAAAGGAAACCTGGGGATTTTATGTGGACTGGACTTTTGAAGTACCTACTGTATGTGGATGCTGGGGCTATGGAAGGCTATGGTCCTGGTGCAGGTTGGTGGGAGTAGGCAGTTTAAATGGCTCAGCATGAATTAGATGGACCAAATGGCCTGTTTCTGTGCTGTACTTTTCTAGGACTCTATGACTCTCTAACACTGGGATGTCTGCATGAAGTAGTGCTTTATATACTTATTATTGTTGTAATTGGAAAGACTAGCTGAAATGAATACCTGAAGTATCTGTTGCAGCAGTCAGCACCACGGAGCGTGTAATAGCAGTCCAAAGGTCTATTTCAAAATAAAATTTAAACCTGACCTGAACGCAACCAGAATCTATCCATCTGAAAACTTATTCTAGCCCAAGCACTTATATTTTATGTATCCTGACTTGACATTATCAGGAAAATGGTTAAAAAAGACTCTGCGTCTATATTACAATTGAACAAGAACAGAGGATATGGCTGGTTACACTAAATACATCTGCTTAACCTGGATAACGTGTTGAGTAAGACAAGAATAACACTTACTGACCAAAGCTGGCCCTGAATGTTTTACAGAAAAAGCACCCATCCCAACCTAAACACAACACGTGGTTGGGTCTCACTGTGTTTGCGTAGGGTAGCCAGGCTGTTAACCACGAAGATTATTTAGATACTGAGTGAGTTCTAGGCTACAGATGATTAATGTGATACTGAAGAAGCTCAGATGAGGTGTGTGCAGTTTATTGAGACGTTCTTCACAGACTATGCACAGTTATGCAATGGTACCTGTATACTGCATTGCTCTCCTTTTTTTAATAAACTTCCAAACTTTACAGATTTAACCATGTCACACATTTTCAAACTCCCAGTCATCATTATTTGATTTGTGTTGAACTTGCAGACAAGGCAGATATTGTATTTTCTATCTCTAGATCTAATGAAATCTCATCTTGACTTTTATCAGAAGTATTACCGGTTTTCTCTGTCTGGAAACATTGCTGGATTCAGTTCAGGAGCATCTTTGATTTCAGACTTCTTCCCAATTCTCCTAGCTATTATTTGTTGCAATTAAATGCTTTATCTGGCCTGTCTGAAGTTTTTCACCACCCTTTACACAAAATTCTTTAGAACTTTAAACCCTAAAAATCCTGAACTCATAATGCTGGAGGATTTGATGATGTCTTCTTTCTCTTTAACTGGTGGGTAGGTTTTTTTTAAAGGTTTATATTCTGTTGCTAAACTATTCAGAGCAACTTCCCAAGGTGATAATTTTGGGGAATTAGCAACACTTTCAATGCCAGGAAGACTGTAATGCCAGATAAGAGCACATACAAGTTGCAGGAAGAACTCAACTGGTCGGGCAGCATCTATGGAGGAAAAGGAAGAGTTAGGGCTTTAGGCTGAGACCCTTCATCGGGATTGAGAAGGAAGGGGGTAGGATCCAGAATAAAAGGGTAGGAGCAGAGGTGGACCAAGAGTTGCCATGTGAAAGGTGAATCCAGGTGAAAGTGAGAAGGTGGGGGGAGGAGGGAGGAAGGGAATAATGAGAGAAGCTTGGAGGTGATAGGTAGTGAAGGAGAAAAAGGGTTGAAGAAGAAGGAAAAGGGTAGGACAGGACAATAGTTGGTAGAATAAATGGAGGAAGGTGAAGAACCAAAGGAGGAAGGTGAATGTGATGAGCAGGTTGTGAAGATCTGGGTGGGGAAAGAGGTAGGGATATAAACCACAGGGATAAGGGAAAATGAGGGGAGTCTGGGAGTAAGGAGGGGAGTGGTTACCAGGAGTTCGAGAAATTGATGTTTATGCTGTCAGGTTGGAAACTCCCCAGATGGAACAGGAGGTGTTGCTTCTCTAATCGGTGTCTGCTTTTAACATAGTCACTGATACAGATGTCAGTGTAGGACTGAGAAATGGAATTAAAATGGTTGGCTATTGGAACTGGCTGTTGTAGTAGAAGAGGCCACACTAGGTGTACCGGATGCATTAAATGACACTGTTGGATTTGCATGTGAACCATTGCCTCACCTGGAAGGACTGTTTAGGGCCCAATCAATGGTGAGGGGATGGTGCAGGTGTAACACATAGCACAGCTGCAGGGATTACAGGGTTAAGTACCTGGAGAGTGATTAGTGGGGAGGGATGAGCAGATAAGGCAGTTGCAGAGAGAACGATCCCTGCTATTTTCTTCTCCATAGCAGTTGTATTTAAGATGTTATCCTGAATATACAAACAAATTGGGTCTTCAGTGGCTTTTAATCCATCGTCACTAGGAATACTTTTAGTAATGATTTTATTACTATGGATGAAAGGAAAGCTCGTCATAGGTATCCATCTGCCGTCTGTAATGAGTTTATACCTTCTCACTGTGCATGTGCAGCTTTCCTCTGGGTGCTCTGGTTTCCTCCCACATCACAAAGGCGAATGGGCAAGAGCTAGTAATTAGTTGGCATGCACTATTGGCACTGGAAGCAGGGCGGACACTTGTAGGCTGCCCCTAGCACAGCTCGGACTGCGTCAGTCATTGACACAAACTCATTTCACCAAGTTTTGATCAACATGTGACAAATAAGACTACAATAATCTTTAGTTTACTAAATAATATTGGCTTTCATTGTCTTCATTAAGCTGGACAGAGACAAGCTGAAAATATTAAGACCTAGACTACTACCAATTTGAGATCTTGATTTATTGTCTTACTTTGTTTAAACAGTTGTACCAGCCTCAGGCATACTATAACAAAGGTTGCCCAATAACTTAATGTCACTTTTACCAAAGCTCTGTCACTTCACCCTATTTAGCTCATCTTTTACATGTGTTTTCAAACTATTTAACATTACTCCAGGTTTACAATAGATCAGTTTTGCATTTGAGTTAATACATATTAGAAATTTATCTCCATTGTTCAATATATCTTCATATTGTTCCATATGTTCTTTTAAATATGGTTGTGATGCATTTACAATATAGAATCTTTCAGGAGCTTGCTCTACCAAACCCACCCCAGCCAAAATACTTTATTTACAAGATCAGCCATTATAACTAGGAGCCTTGCCTTTTGTCCCTTATGTAATAAATCATCTTCTATTCAACCATATTCTCCAAGTTCAGCCAAAATGTTCTCAACTTTAAATTGCTTCTTGGTGGTGCCCCCTTCCCCAATAGGTTGTGTTAGTATTCAGTTCAATTACCCTATTACTAACCTATAATTTTGAAGACACAGTTTCTTTTAATAACACTTGCAGTGTATGTAAAAATTGAAGTACACTTTTCATATTGCCTAACATTATGTAACCTTCTCTTCTGTGCTTTTCATCTGTAACTGCATCAGCTGTACTGTTGGCCTGCCACTCTTTTAGTTTGCTATGCTCTACTTAACTTGCATATAAAAGTTGTGTGCCCTCGCTGTCTCCAACTGAAGCATCTTCCCTTCTGAACTGTTACCTCTGTGCTAAATGGTTTCTATTGCAAAAGCAGCAGTTTCCTGCTTTGTGTGCCTTCGACATTTGCGCGAATCAAACAATGTCAAAGCTCCATCATTGTTCTCCATGCCAGTCTACACCACTGTTCTGTTCCTGCTGAAATCCCAGCATAATTTTAGAACTTACTTCCATCAATGAGGCATCCTGCTTTCTTGTTTGAATATTGGATCAGGCATATGTGGTATTACAGATAGGCTCATCAGTTATCTACATACAAACTTCTCACACCGTGCAAACCACAGTGCACCAAAGCACTCAGCTTCCATGGCAAGTCAGTTATGAAAAGGCTGGACCTGCTTCAGGCAAAGGAAATGAGAGCCAATATGTTTACATCTGCAAAGCTGCAAAACACTGAGGTAAATCTCTCCTGATTATGGACTTCAGTCTTACAATATTCACAGTCTCTAACAGTGCTGGGGTGCAATGGTTCTGCAATCTTTCTAACGCTTTGTTCAATCATCCAAGTAAATTTGCCAATATCACGGAAGCATCCAGCCGAATTTCAACATCAAGACTGCTTTCATGTGTTTACGTAAGGTTTCATTTCACCATTGCCCTTTATACCAGTCATGTTAGTGATCCTAAAAGTATCTCCATCTACTGATTTACAAAGTAAGCATGCTGCACCTTGTCATGACCAGTGAGGATTCCAGTGCGACTGGTCTGGGACTGCTGTGCAATTTCATACTGTCTTTCACTTGGCCATTTAACGTGCTTGTCTCTTTTCTTTGTGACAAATTCTTCAGGTGCTTGTTTGCTTTACGTTCGTGGTCGAGGTTTCACCTCCAGCTTGCCAGGATTAATGAGCTTCTTGGACTCACACGTTCACTTGGTCTCCTTGATAATTTCGTTAATTTTGATGGCAGCAATTCCTCACCCAGCCAGACTCATATTCTATCAGTATAGAATAGGTATGCTCTTCGTCTCCAACAAAACTCCATTACAGGGGGTACAGAGTGATGTATGTAAGATCTATGGATGTAACATTTAGGGTTCTTCACAGACTGACCAGATACATACAAATAAACACATGATATTTCATAAGTTTCAATAGGCTTCAATAGGTTCGTTTCATGTCTGAGAAATGTATGCAATATAATCCTGAAATTCTTTTCCTTCGCAAATATCCACAAAAACAGAGGACTACCCCAAAGAATGAATGACAGTTAGGCGAAAGAACCCCAAAGCCCCCTCCCATGCACAAGCAGCAACAAGGCCACAACGCCCGTCCCCAACCAGCATCCCCCCACCGAGCACTTAAGCATGCAGCAAAGCATCAGAAAGGACACAGACTTGCAGTACTCCAAAGACTACTCGTTCACACGGTAATTCGACAGACCACAGGCTCTCTCTCTCTTGAATAGGGGAAAAAGTGATGTCCCCGTTTCACAGCAAGAGGGGAGATAAACTTGTTGATTTATGATGTTAGAAATCTGTTGCGTCACTTTTTCCAAGCTCTGTGACCAGAGGTTCGGTCCCAAGGCTCAGGACTCTGGACACACAGCCCCTACTGCTCCCAATATCCCATGTTCTCCCGCAATGCCTCAGTCAGGGGCACCAGGTTTGAATCAGCCCATCTCCAGAGCCACAAAAGTCCAGCACTCTGTAGGTGTGCTAGTCTTTCAGGCCGTGTCCTTCGGATATCAACAAGCGGCTGACCGTGAGGCCCTGAGTGCAAGTCCCTTTCCCACAAAGAGCCAAAGTCAGAGTGTATCTGCAGGTCAGGGTCTTCAAAAGAACCTTGGAAAGAAAAAAAGAGATACGAAAGATAGAAATGGAGCTGGTTCCAAAGATGCAAGCGAAGGAGTCACCGTTTAGTGCCATCATCACTTTTCTCCGCTCCGAACCACTTAAGCATACTCACATGCGTGTTGGTGTGTGGCCAAGTGGTTAAGGCATTGGTCTAGTGATCTGAAGGTCGCCAGTTCAAGCCTCAGCTAAGACAGCGTGGTGTGTCCTTGAGCAAGGCACTTAACCACACATTGCTCTGCGACGACACCGGTGTCAAACTGTATCGGCCCTTGCCCTTCCCTTGGACAACATCAGTGGTGTGGAGAGGGGAGACCTGCAGCTTGGGCAACTGCTGGTCTTCCATACAACCCTGCTCAGGCCTGCGCCCAGGAAACTTTCTAAGGCACAAATCCACGATCTCTCGAGACTAACGGATGCCTATATACTGCAGAGTTTATACTCCGATGTTTACAATATCAGACAACACAAGGGAATTTGCAGTAGTTTCAAATCCAGTGACTTTGCAATAGTGTCAACATAATCGTAACAACAATGTACAAGTTGTCGTGCAACTCTACACTCAGTGGCCAGTTTATTAGGTACAGGAGTAGAACTGGGAGTGCTTTTCTGCTGCTGTAGTTCATTAACTTCAAGGTTCAATGTGCTGTGCATTCAGAGATGCTCTTCTGCACACCACTGTTGTAAAGAGAGAGAGAGAGAGAGTGTGTGTGTGTGTGTTTGTTTGTGCGTGCGCACCTACAGCCATCCCATCAAGTCCTTGGAGCGCTTCCACATAAGCTGCCTTCAGTGCATCCTGGGAATTACCTGGCGTGAGTGGGTGCCTCACACTGAAATACTTGTATAGACCAACTGCAGAAGTATTGAGGTGATTGTCACCCAGTGTCAGCTGCAGTGACTCGGGCTCGTGATAAGGATGTCCCTATGTCGGCTACCCTGCAGAATGTTATACGGCCAGCTACTTCATGGTTGACGCTCAGTTGGAGCACTTAAGAAGTGCTGGAAGGATCAGATGAAGAATGCTTTAAGGAAGTGCGAGATTAGACCTGGAGGGCCTAGAGGAAGTTGCTGCTGACCATAACACTTGGCGATGGCTGTGTAGGGACGGGGTTCATATTCTGGAGGTGGAAAGAACAACCAGAAGACAGCAGAAGAGAGCCAGGAGAAATGCAGCCATGGTTGCCATCACTACCACCACCACCACCACATATACATGTCCCACCTGCAACAGAGCGTGTGGGTCCAGAATAGGACTGCATAGTCATCAACGATCTCACCGTTAAAGGAGTGGACATCGTCATCGGATTTCGATGGACAACCAAAGAAGTGTGTGTGTGTGTGTGTGTGTGTGTGTGTGTGTGTGTGTGTGTGTGCGCGTGTGCGTGATTTTTTGAGTTACTGTCACCTTCCTGTCAGCTTGAACCAGTCTGGTCATTCTCCTCTGACCTCTCTCATTAACAAAGCATTTTTGCCCTCAGAACTGCCACCCACTGGATGTTCTGTTTTTTCACACTACTCTCTGTTAGCTCTAGAGACTGCTGTGTGTGAAAATCCCAGGAGATCAGCAGTTTCTGAGATACTCAAACCACCCTGTCTGGCATCAACAATCGTTCCACAGTTGTAAACGCTTAGCTCACATTCTGCTGTTCTGTTTGGTCTGAATAACGGAACCTCATGACCAAGTCTGCACGATGTAAAGCACTGAGGTGCTGCCACATAATTGGCTGATTTATATATCTGTATTAACAAGTGTGTGTATTTACAGTTCATAGCAGGGAGCTCACAATATCAGACAAAATCGGAGAATTTGCAGTAGTTTAAAATTCAGAGACTTCGCAAGAGTGTCTACATAATCATAATATCAATGTGCATGTTGTCCTGAGAGTCTACACTCAGTGGCTCCTTTATTGGGTACAGGATTGGAATGCAGTGTGGTGTTTTAATCCTGTAGCTTATCCACTTCAACGTTCGACATGTTGTGCATTCAGAGATGCTCTTCTGCACGCCAATATTGTAACTTGTGTTTTTGAGTTTCTGTTGCCTTCCTGTCAGCTTGAACCAGTCTGGACATTCTCCTCTGACCTCTCTCATTAACAAGGTGTTTTCACCCGTACAAATGGACGTTGTTTGATTTTTCACATGATTCTCTGTAACCTCTAGACTGGTGTAAGTGAAATCCCAGGTTATCAGATAATCCACCCTGTCTGGCACCAACGTTCATTCTACAGTTGAAGTCACTTAGATCACATTCTGATGTTTGGTCAGAACAAGAACTGAACCTCATGACCAAGTCTGTGTGATTTAATGCATTGAGATGCTGCCACATGATTGGCTGATTTGATATTTGCATTAAAAAGCAGTTGGACCAGTGTACCAAATCAAGTGGCTTCTGAATGCATTCACATAAATAGCACAGAGAGTTTACAATGTCAGTAAACACTGGAGAATTTGCCATAGTTTCAAATCCATGTCAGCATAATCATAATGACGATGTGTGAGTTTTCCTTAGAGTATATAATTACAATTACCCATCCAATATTGTTGAACATCAGTTAAGTAATCTATTTGGATTATGTATATTAATTATCCCAGTATTTAGAGCGCAGAACAAGTTAACCTAACAGGCAGCTTGTAAACTGACCAATCCACTTTGGTAAAGGGTAACATTAAGGATTGGTGCGATATTCACCACCCTTCTCAGATTGTTGTTATCCTGCACGGGTTTCAGTGACCATTGACAACTATAGGGGAATTGTATTAAACCTGCATGTTTTGTCTGTCATATTCTATCCACGTATCCTCCAACTTGATGGTATACACAATTTCTCCAACTTCCAGTATTTTCCCCTCCTACTTCCCTCTTCTTCATTTCCCACTCTGGCCTCTTGCATCTTCTCCTAACCTATCTATCACCTCCTTTTAATTCCCCTTCTCCTTCTCTTTCTCCCATGATCCACTCTCTTCTCCTATCAGATGCCTTCTTCTCCAGCCCTTTGCCTCTTCCACCTATCACCTGCCAGCTTCTTATGTCGTACCCGTCCCCCACGTGACAAGCTTCACCTATCATCTTGTAGCTTATTCTCCTTCCCTTCCCACCACTTTCACATTCTAACATTCTGCCCTTTTCTTTCCAGCCCTAATGAAGGGTGCTGAGCCAAAATGTCAGCTCATAGATGCAGCCTGATTTGCGGAGTTACTCCAGCATCTTGTGTGTGTTTTTAATCTCTTGTGTTTACGATTTGCACTTTTTGAATTTCAGTACATCACAGACCTTTTTCAAGCTGGTTGTGCTGTGAGCATTCCACATAAATCAGAAATTGAAATAGTCATTTAGCCTTCATGGTAACTCAGTTATGAAAGGCTGGACCTGCTTCGGGCAAAGAAATTGAGAGTCACAGCTTTTACATCCTCTATCAGTTCCTCAGAATGTGCTTCATTAAACAACCTTGAAATAGAATGCAAGCAATAGCAGGAAACAGTAAAAAAAAAAGGGCGAGATGATTTAATTGAAAAATAACCACGTATCTGCGGTGCACAAAACACCTCAGATCACATTTGTGAATCCTGCAGTATTTGTGCCCTGAAGAATTATTTTTGTTTAATTGCAAAGTGACAGAGTTTTGAGATGGCCTTCGCTCCTAAGGGCCCCCATCTGTGTAATTGCCAGCCACGAAAGAACGTGTTCGAAGAGCGAGGCTATGCATGTCTTCTGGTTGTGCTTCTAATTGAAAAATCAATCATTTACTTATGTGGAATAATGTTCTAGGGATGTAATATCAGGCTGCACAACAGCAGAGGAAGCATTAAAGTATCGCAGCTGATGAAAAGGACAGCAAGCAATAGTCGCATTAACTGCTTTAGAACAATTGTGGCTGGTCAGCCATTAAACTGACTGTTTACAGCAGTGGGTGCTGAAACACGAGATTTTACTATTAAAAACGTGAAACTGATCTCAAGCACACAACGGAGCACTGCTTGCCAATAAGAATAAGATGCATTCAATTTGGCGCTCCCTTGAAACTAAAATAAACCACAGTGAATCATCTTCCATCACAGGCAAAACCAAACCTGGACCTTTTGACCTTGATGAACCAAGTTTTTCAGAGAAATTATGGAGTTGTATATTAAAGGCAGATAAATCCCCAGGGCCAGATGGTCTGCATCCCAGAGTGCTTAAGGGAGTAGCCCAAGAAATAGTGGATGCATTAGTGATAATTTTTCAAAACTCCTTAGATTCTGGATTAGTTCCTGAGGATTGGAGGGTGGCTAATGTAACCCCACTTTTAAAAAAAGGAGAGAGAAACCAGGGAATTATAGACCGGTTAGTCTGACATCGGTGGTGGGGAAAACGCTAGAGTTGGTTATCGAAGATGTGATTACAGCACATTTGGAAAGAGGTGAAATCATCGGACAAAGTCAGCATGGATTTGTGAAAGGAAAATCATGTCTGACGAATCTTATAGAATTTTTTGAAGATGTAACTAGTAGAGTGGATAGGGGAGAGCCAGTGGATGTGGTATATTTAGATTTTCAAAAGGCTTTTGACAAGGTCCCACACAAGAGATTAGTGTGCAAACTTAAAGCACACAGTATTGGGGGTATGGTATTGATGTGGATAGAGAATTGGTTGGCAGACAGGAAGCAAAGAGTGGGAGTAAATGGGACCTTTTTGGAATGGCAGGCAGTGACTAGTGGTGTACCGCAAGGCTCAGTGCTGGGACCCCAGTTGTTTACAATATATATTAATGATTTAGACATTCTTGCCATAGAGGGAGTACAGGGAAGGTTTACCAGATTGATTCCTGGGATGGCAGGACTTTCATATGAAGAAAGACTGGATCGACTAGGCTTATACTCACTGGAATTTAGAAGATTGAGGGGGGATCTTATTGAAATGTATAAAATTCTAAAGGGGTTGGACAGGCTAGATGCAGGAAGATTGTTTCCGATGTTGGGGAAGTCCAGAACGAGGGGTCACAGTTTAAGGATAAAGGGGAAGCCTTTTAGGACCGAGATGAGGAAAAACTTCTTCACACAGAGAGTGGTGAATCTGTGAAATTCTCTGCCACAGAAAACAGTTGAGGCCGGTTCATTGGCTATATTTAAGAGGAAGTTAGATATGGCCCTTGTGGCTAAAGGGATCAGGGGGTATGGAGAGAAAGCAGGTACAGGGTTCTGAGTTGGATGATCAGCCATGATCATACTGAATGGCGGTGCGGGCTCGAAGGGTCGAAGGGCCTACTCCTGCACCTATTTTCTATATTTCTATACCTCTAAAACTTTATACTACATATGCCTCAATACAGTTCTTTCTCAAAAAAGATTCCACTGTTTCATGACCAACTACTTCCAAGACCAAATGCATAGTTCCAGCATTCCCCAGTCCACCTCAGTGGCTATTTTATTAGGTACACTTGTACGTCTGCTCATTAATGCAAATATCTAATCAGCCAATGATGTGGCAGCAACTCCATGCATAAAAGCAGGCAGACATTGTCAAGTGGTTCAGTTGCTGTTGAGACCAAACATCAGAAATGTTATCTATGTGACTTTGACTCTGGAATGATTGCTGATGCCAGACTGGATAGTTTGAGTACCTCAGAAACAGCTGATCTCTTGGTATTTTCATGTACAATGGTCCCTAGAGTTTACGAAGAATGGTGTGTAAATAAAAACAAAAATAAAACATCCAGTTGGTCAGCTGTATTGTAGGCAAAAACACATTGTTAATGTGAGAGGCCAGAGGTGAATGTCCAGACAGGTTCAAGCTGTTAGGAAGGTGACAGTCGCTCAGATAAGCACACAATACAACACTGGTGTGCAGAAGAGCATCTGCAAATGCACAACACCTTAAAACTTGAAATGATTGGGTTATACACGTAAAATGCTGCAGGAACTCAGCAGGACATGCAGCCTCTATGGGAAAAAGTACTCAACGTTTCAGGCTGAAACCCTGAATTGTTGACTGTAATTTTTTCCACAGATGCCTGGCCTGCTAATCTCCTCCAGCATTTTGTGTGTGTTACTCAGATTTCCAGTATCCGCAGATTTTCTCTTGTTCATGATTGGGCTACACCATCATAAGACCACAAACATACACTCAGTGGCCGCTGGGTATATTAGCTACTGATTTTTAAGTTCAGAGTTTCACAGTTTCTACCACCTCCCTTCACATGGTCCTGCTGAACCAATTTCTCTTCTTTATGCACAAGAGAAATTGGCTTTCACTGCCTTACTTAGGCACTGGCTACATGGAGACACTTGCAGGCTGCCCCCAGCACAATCCTCGGACAGTACTGGTTGTTGACGCAGGCAATGCATTTCACTGTATGTTTTGTGTTCCATTGAACATATGGCAAGTAAAGCTATTCTTCATTCATTATCCTCATCCTTAAAGTATTTATGGCTGTTCATTAATTCGTTGGGATGTTCTACATTCTTTATTGAATCGGAGTGATCCTCTGGACCATGTATTTCCATAAATGATGTCCCCTGTGCTTCGATTGGTTCTTTATTTAATCCAACCAATCCTCTGCTGTCATATACATTTCACCCACCTCTTTGCCAACAAGAGTGCAAATGTAAACTTGAACCATGATTCAGATTCATTTATTTACCACATGTACATCAAAACTTATAGTGAAATGTGCCAAAGGATAGGGTAAATGCAAGTAAGCTATTTCCGGAGAAGTTGGGCGAGAGCACAAATAGAGGTCGTAGGTTAAGGGTGAAGGGTGAAATATTTAAGGAGAACGTGAGGGGAAACTTCTTCACTCAGAGTTGTGAGAGTGTGGGAAGAGCTGCCAGTAGTGGATGCAATTTTGATTCGACTTTTAAGAGAAGTTTGGACAGGAACATGGACGGGAGAGGTATGGAGGCCTATGGTCCTGGTGTAGGTCGATGGGATTAGGCAGTTTAAATGGTTTAGCATGAACTAGATGGGCCAAAGGACCTGTTTCTGTGCTGTATTTTTCTATGACTCTGTGTGCTGGGGGCAGCCCACAATTGTCGCCACACCTTCCGGCATTAACGTAACACAAAACGCAACTAAACAACTCAGCAAGCAACGAAACAAGAACAGCAAAACAAGCTTATTTCTTCCCACCGACGCTCCCGCACAACTGTAGGACATGCCACCAGGCATCTGGCAGACTCTCAGGCAACAGGCCTCCAGTTTCTTCAGTGGACTTCAGATTCGTAGACTCAGGGCTTCCAGATCCCCAATCGACCTATGGGCTTCACTCTTTGGCATCAACCCTAGGACTAGTCGTGATGGGACCTCAAACTCAGGATCTGCTGACTTACATATCTAGGAGTCACTTTGGTGGTCCAGACCATAGTTTGTTCCATCTCTTTCCATTGAACTAATAAAGGCTAATCTTTCAAGAGCAATTTTGCTTTCCAATTACTCTTTATAATCTGCTTACTCTCTTGAATTGAATTGACTTTATTACTTTAGGCATCCATTCATCTCGTGAGATCATGGATTTGCGCCTTGGAAGGTTTCCAGGGCGCAGGCCTGGGCAGGGTTGTATGGGAGACTGGCAGTTGCCCAAGCTGCAGGCCTTCCCCTCTCCACGCCACTGATGTTGTCCAAGGGAAGGGAACTAGGACCCGTGCAGCTTGGCACCAGTGTCGTTGCAGAGCAACATGTTATTAAGTGTCTTGCTCACGGACACAACATGCTGCCTCAGCTGAGGCTCGAACCCATGACCTTCAGATCACTAGACTGATGCCTTATCCACTAGGCCACGTGCCAACACAACTTTATTACTTACATCCTTCATATACATGAATAAAAACCTTGACGTTATGTCCCCATTCAAATGTGTAATGTGCAATTGTAGTAATTTATAATAAATAGTATGTACAACAGGATAGTCTATATAACATAGGAATTCAGTTGCGTCAGCATGAATTAAGCAGTCTGATGGCCTGGTGGAAGAAGCTGTCCCAGAGCCTGTTGGTCCTGGCTTTTATGCTGTGGTACCGTTTCCCGGATGGTAGCAGCTGGAACAATTTGTGGTTAGAGTGACTTGGGTCCCCCAGTGATCCTTCAAGCCCTTTTTACACACCTGTCTTTGTAAATGTCCTGAATAGTGAGAAGTTCACATCTACAGATGCACTGGGCTGTCCGCACCACTCTCTGCAAAGCCCTGCGATTGGGGGAAATACAGTTCCCAATCCTGGCACCTTCAAAGCTATTCTTTTTTCTAACCATAGCTACAATCTCTCTTTTTTTCTCTGCTTAGAGCCTGGTTCTTTCTTCTGTTGTTGTTCCAAAGATGAGATTTAATGTGTGGAGTACGGCATAAAGGTAACATATTTGTAAGTTGACAGGGCTGATTTTCAGAAGATTTACAAGGCTTTGGAGACACTGATAATGGGAATTTTGACTTCAGTGGAGGTTGGTGTAAGGATTCTCTTGTCAAATACCTTGGAGATGTAACGAAACCCTTCACCATAAACCAGCCTAGCTGACAGCTAGAAGTGCCTGGTAAGTTGGTAAATTGGTTTATTATTGTCACATTTACCAAGGTACAGTGGCAAAACTTGTCTTGCATCCCATTCATACAGATCAATTCATTACAACAGCGCGTTGAGGTAGTACAAGGTAAAACGTTAACAGAATGCAAAGAAAAGTGCGACAGTTACAGAAAAAGTGCATTTCAGGTAGACGATAATGTGTAGGACAAAACAAGGTGGATTGTGAGGTCAAGTGTCTATTTTATTGGTCTAGGGAACTATTCAATCTTCTTATAACAATGGGATAGAAGCTGTCTTCGAGCTTGGTGGCACGTGCTTTTGGACTTTTGTATCTACTGCCCAATGGGAGTAAATGAAGAGTGAATATGCTGGCTGGAGGGGGGGGGGGGGGGTTTGATTATGCCCATTGCTTTGCTGAGGGACTGAGAAGAGTGGACAGAGTCCGTGGTGGGAAGACTGGTTTCCACGATATGCTGAGCTGTGTCCACGACTCCCTGCAGTTTCTTGTGGGCACAGGCAGAGCAGCTGACATAGCAAGGAGTGATGCGTCTGGGAAGGGTGCTTCCTATAGTGCATCAATAAAAACTGCTGAGGTTGTGAGGCAGGCAGAGATTACACAGATAACAGGTGGTCTGAGGTGTTGGAAATAGATGAGACTATCAGATCAGTAATATACAAGGGAGAATTGTTTACTATGAGCTTACTATGAGTTTGGCGGATAGGTTGAGTTGGTTTGGCAATTTCTGGTTGTGAGGAAGGAAGCTACTTGAGTTAAGTAATTATGTTCCTCTGCCCACCAGTGCTGGAGAAACACTTTCCTCCTTTCTGGGCATGGGTGAGTTGCCTTTTCATTCAGTTAAGAGCAAACATGATGGATTCAATGCAGTTTGGGTTTCAAACTTTAAAAGATCTTACAATCCACGACTCCAATCTGCCCACTCTCAAAGTGGTTGGTAGGGGTGGTGGGAAGAGTATCTGCTGACAGATGAGTTAGGCATCAAGTTGTCTGTAAGAAAATATGGCTGATTCACTTAGAGGTTGACATTTAGTGGGGGCATTTGGAAAAGCCTGAATGGATTAGGTTCCATCTTTATTCAAGCCACTAAGAACAACAAAGTTCTGAACAGAAGTCCATTAAATCAAGTTGGGATAGCATAGTAGTGTAATGGCTAGTGTAAGGCTGTTACAGTGCCAGCAACCTGGGTTCAATTCTGCCACTGTCTGTGAGGAGTTTGTACTTTATCCTCATGACCACATGGGTTACCTCTGGGTGTCTCAGGTTCCTCCCAGATTCCCAAGGCGTAGGGGTTAGTATGGTAATTGGTCACATGGGATCCATTGGGCAGTGCAGGCTTGTTTGGCTAGAAGGGCCTGTTACTCTATACAAAAGTAAAGTTAGCAATCATTCAATTTTAATTTACATCCTGAATATATACAGTACTGAAGTCGTAGGTACATATATACATACACACACACATTTTATATATATATAGCTATGATATATTGTTACGATACCTAAGATTTTTGCACAGTACTGTATTTGTTAGCGTGGAGTAGAGAGTGAGTTTGCATATCTGGTGGGAGCAAAGGATGTTGGGAATGGCGATGGTGGAGCACCATGGGAGGAGTGTGGGACAGGTGGCAGAGAAGGAGTGCCAGGAGCAGAAGGTGGCATGGGTGCAGACACACCCAGCCCTGAGACACCAAGTAAGGTCATTTGATTCCAAACAGTTGGTTTATTAATAATTTCAGAATGTGCTTCTGGTGTTTCCTGCTCCCTCCTTTCTCCCTTCCCCTTTTCCCAACCATGATTCCCCTCTCCCTGTCCCCTTCCCACTCTCAGTCCACAATAGAGACCCATATCAGAATTAGATTTATCATCACCCACATATGCAATGAAATTTGGTTTTTTTTGAGGTAGCCGTACAGTGCAATACATAAAATTACTAGGGTACTGTGCAAAAGTCCCAGGCACCCTAGCTATATATACACACCTAAGACTTTTGCATAGTACAGTACAGTTCTAACTGTGGTCTCACAGATAGAGGCACACTCACTTCTGAGTCAAACTCTCCAGAGTCAAAAATCCAGGTTGACTCCCCATGAGGTACCGAGCAAGCACTGCACCGTTGGAGTTCCCCTTCCAGATGACAGAGATTAAGGCCCTCGGATCGAAATTTCTCCACACAGCTCCATAAATAAACAGCATTGTGGCATTGAAAATCAGGTTAAGCTGAAGAAGAGGAATTATATGCACATTTCTGTATGCCTTGATGTTATTAGGAAATTTATCACTTAAATTTCATGCTCAATTTTTTTCTGAGCAAAACTGCCCAGCAATATGTCTTTCGAGGTGCAGTAATCCTAATTCACCTGCAGTGAGAAGTTGTTAAGTTTTGCTTTGTTTGGTACATGTGCATCAAACATATAGCAAAATGCATCATTTGCTTCAACGACCATCACAGTCCAAGTACATCCAAGTGGCACCACACTTCTGGCACCAGTATAGCTGGCCCACTACTTACTAGCCCTAACACATATTGGATGCCTTTGGAATGTGTGGGAGACACCAAGGACGGCTGGAGAGATCCCATACAGACATGGGAGGAACATACAGACACCTCACGAGATGCTTCGGGAATTGGACCCTAATTGCTGATTAATGGTGCTCTATTAGCGTTGTGCTAACTGCTGCACTACCATGAACACAGAACAGTACAGCAAAGGATCAGGCTATTTAGCCCACAATATTGTGCCAAACCGGCTAAGAAGCAAATCAAAAACACCCAAGTACTAAACTCAACAACACACACAAAATGCTGGTGGAACACAGCAGGCCAAGCAGCATCTATAGTGAGAAGCGCTGTTGACGTTTCGGGCCGAGACCCTTCGTCAGGACTAACCGAAAGGAAAGATAGTAAGAGCTAAATACTAAACTCTCCTACTTGCACCATGTCCATATCCTCCATCTTCCTTACACCCACGTACCCAAAACATCTCTTAAAAGCCTCTAATGTATTTTCTGGCAGCATATGCCTGGCATCCATGATTCACTGAGTAAAAAACTTACCTCTCACATAGCCCTTAAACCTACCCCTTTTCACCTCAATGCAAGGCCTCTCGTATTAAGCATTTCAGCTCTGGGAACTGGATTCCCTCTGTCCACTCTAACTATGCCTCTCATAATCCTGTAAACCTCTACCAGATCTCCCCTCAGTCTCTGGCACTCCAGAGAAAACAACCCAGGTTTATCCAGCCTCTCATGATAGCAAATGCCCTCTAAACCAGGCAGCATCCTGGTGAACCTCTTCTGCACCTTCTCCAAAGCCTCAACATCCTTCCTATAGTGGGATGACTGGAACTATATGTAATACTCCAAATATGGCCTAACCAGACTTTTATAAACTTGCAACATAACCTCTTGGCTTTTGAACTCGATGCCCTGATTAACAAAAGCAAGCATTCCATAAGCCTTCTTAACCACCATATCAACCTGAGTAGCCACTTTCAAGGGACTGTAAACTTGTATCCGAAGATCCCTCTGCTCAGCAACACTGTTAAAATGCTGTCCACCTATCTGTGAAATGACCATTCTCAATAACAGAACAACCAGATACTATGGATCCCATTTCCATTGAATCTACTTTTCTAAAGGATCAATATTCAAATTCAGTTTTTTTTTGCCCTCATAAGGACTGAAATACAACCTTATTAGTGGCTGTACAATATGGAGCTACCTAGCGTAAAGACTGTTCCACACTGCTGCTCAATGTTGCGTGAGAGAGGTCCCCAAGCCCCATGCTCAAGTTGATAAGAAGTTTTCATTCTAGTTTTGGTTCAACCAATAAGAACAGACCAAGCAGGTATGGGTATTTGCATAACATACGTTGAAGGTTTTCACGTCAAGTCAGCAAACTTCAAGATAATTGTCATTCAACTGCATACTTGTATACTGCCAAATTAAACAATGTTTCTCCAACCATGGTACACAACACAGTACATGCAGTATAACTCACACAAAACACATAAACTAATATTACCACAAACAAATTAGAAAATATATTCCAGAGGAGTGGCATTTAACATAAGGTGCATTAATGGCAGAAGCTCAAAGGTAAACAGTGTCACACTATTGCCGTTTCCTAAGTGATGAGGTCTGGAAGGTGGCGGGAAGTTCAGTTGTCCCTGGGAGAAGAAGCAGTACTGTGAATCAGCTGGGAGGGATCCATGATAATGCTGAGGACCCTGTGGACACAGCGCTCCTGATAAATATATCAGATGTTTGATGAGAGACCCCGATGATCCTCTCGGCAGTCCTCGCAGTACTTTGTAGGATCTTGCAGGCAGATGACTTGCAATTCCCATACCAGTAAGTGATGCAGCTGTTCAAGACACTCTCAAATGGGAACCTGTAAAATTAGGTAGAACTGGGGGAAAGTGAGCCTCCCTCGATTCGGTCTCATCAGGAAGTGGAGACGCTGCTGTGCCTTCTTGACAAAGGAGATGGGGTTGAAGGACCAGGTAAGATCATCTATTATGCGCACTCCTAGAGACTTGGTGCTTCTGCCATTCTCCACAGAGGAGCTGCTTGTGTGCAGTGAGGTGTGGCCAGCCTGCACTTTCCTGAAGTCCACCATCATCTCTCCAGTCTAGTCCATTGCTTCAGTTCAGTTCAGTCTAGATTTTTAGATCCTAAAAACCCGGGCTTCATAGATTGAACATGTACTTTCAGAAACTTAGCTAAGTGATGCATGTCTGTATCCCCAGAAGACATTCATAATCCCTTCTGAACAAAGCACTCTTCTTTACCAGCTGCTTGGAAGTCACTGATGTAAGGATGATCGGTGCAGCATCCTCTCACAGTATATGAAAATTGCAGTGAACCATCAGAGCAGCTGAAAAGGGATACCATGAGTATACCATCAATGCAGGACTTGCATGTGTCCAGACAAATAAGCAAAGAAGCAGGCAGGGGAAAAAAAAACATTGCAAACACTACCCCACCCAGGACAATGCCTTTTCCAGAAGTTCCATTAAAACAAAAATGTCACAGTATCTTAAAAGATTCTTTCCTCAAGCAGTTAATCAGATCAAATGTTCCAGTTAGCCTCTCCCCCTTTGATTACCCAGTCACTGTATTATCCTGTAAACTTTGAACCACTTTTTATAATGCTGTTTATATTGTAAATACATGCTGATATTTATGTATTGTACACATTTTACTCTATAACCATATTTCTAACTTTGTTTTTACATCCAGTAATACTTTATTACTCGTAATATTTGAATGTTTCTATTTACGTTGCTTGTTGCGCCAACTCATCACAGCAAATTCCTCATACATGTAAATCTATATGGCAAATAAAGTGGACCGTTGACCCTTGAAAGCACATGAGATTTTGATTTAGTTATCTCAGGATGATCCACTCCAGACCCTTCATTATCTTTGATCCTCTGTCTGAATTTTCCCTCCCCACAACCATATCACCTCTGACCTTCTGGATCATCTCTCCCACTCCACATCCGTATCACCTCTGACTGTCAGGATGATCTTTCCCACTCCATGCCTATGTCACCTCTGACCGTTGGGATGATTTCTCCCACTCCACACCCATCATTGTAACATCCCTTCATTACTTGACAAAACCCCGAAGTAGCTGCAAGAAGGCAGCTTTTATATCTATATTGTTACGAACCCCGTAACTGAGTCACTTACCAGCAAGGATAGAGAGGTCCGTTGAAGTCTGATGGTACTATTTTTAACAGTATTTATTAGTAAAAATACACAAAAATAATATCAATGAAAAATTACAGATAATATACGTTGTCAATACTAAATCTAAAAGTGCGGGTATAATAATGATCAATAAGAAATAAGCTCTATCGTTGTCTAGGGGATAATATATTGTCCAATGGAAATATAAAGTCCACTCAGTTCATGCAGGCTGCTGCCTTTTGGGGACCGCTGTGTGGCAATGGTTGGAGAGAGGGAGAGATTTTGAGAAAAACTTGCTGGCTTTCCTTTTATGATTTCGATCCGTCGGAGTCTTGTTGTCGTGGCCGTTCACTTGTGGCCTCTTCTTTAGCTAAGGCTGTTCTTCCGTAGTGAGCCCGTCAATCCCAGGCAAGGGAAGGACGCACACGAGCCCCCACCGGCTGCCGCTATTAAACGCTATCACTGGATTTCCAGCATTTCTCCTGGTGCTTCTAAAGGGGTTGTTCCCCAGACCCTCTTTTATCCTTACTCATGGGGTCTCAGATGTCAATCAGGTTGGGATGGTGCAATCCCTCAACCAGCCCACTCTGGTCGTCCCCTGAGGGGCTTCAATGAATAGTACAGTATTCAATACACAATTCCGTGTATCAGTGGTTTTGTTTCACTGAGGCCAGGACACATTCCAAACCTTGTGGATTCTCTTTCATTTCCTGGGTCCCAGACCCGAATTAATAGCGATCTTGCGATTCTCAAAAAGGAGGGGGCAACTTTGTACCCTCCGAGTTGCCTCAGAGTTGCGGCACATTCGTAACAATATATATAAAATTCTCTTAGTGTGGCCTGCAAAGATGATACCTGTTGTGTTTCTTTGTAACACGAGCAAGAACTTACAACACATTTGAAGTTTTTTATGTGACTTTCACAACAGCATTTGTGACCCACAACACTGTTTAAAGCCAAAAATATGTGGACCAATTTCTAAGCCAGGTCAGTTGTGTGTTTTTGTTTTATGTTTTGAAAGTATATTCATATTACCTACAGTACATTGTTACATATCTTTCTTGAGATCCATAATTTCTCTGACAAATTGTCACTCATGTTTCCTTAAACAATGCAGCCGTGGATCATTTGAGAGGCTGTTATATTACCCCGGGTGGCGGGGTGGAGGTATGTCTCTACCAAAGGAGTTGTTAGGCATTCCTTCTCTCCACCTGCCTGCAGGTGTATCTTGGGCAAGAGGTAGCACCTGCTTAGTCCCTGGTTCAGGACCTCATGAAGCCATGGGAGCAGGTGGTGCATACCACAAATCCTGGTTATATGAGTATTAATAATGCCTGGGGCCTTGTAAAGACACTGCAGAAAAAATTGCCAAGAACAATCATGGTTGTAGACCAAAATCAGCCATATGATACAACACAGCACATAATGATGATGATGTTATGTTACCCAGATGCACAGAGGTATTCCCTGATACCATTGTGAAATGGTACAGGGGAATTATCACTGGTCTAGGTCAATATTTATTCAGTATTTACTATCACTAAACAGATTAACTGTGATCATGTGTGCATTGCTACTTGTCACATTTGTCTGCAGTCTAGCTGGCTGCTCATTTCATAAACCCCAACAATGATTCGGTTTAATATCAGAGAATGTATTAAATGTACCACAGTGACTGCTTTTGAAAAATGTAATATACAGTATGAAGTACTTTGGGGACCATGCAGAATGGATGAGAACAGTTCAGTAGAAATACAAGCCTTTCTCCTTCCTTACTTCTCAAAGTGGGCTGCCAATTAATGGTGATGATTGGCATTGAATGATCCCGATTGTTAAGTGTTACATCGGAAATGACATGACCGGAAAAGACCAGATCCAACAACGCATTAAAATGTGTGAAATTCAGCTGCTCATTTGACAAAGTAATTATAATGCTTACAAATAATTACTGATTACTGTGACACAAAAGGATTAATGCTGGGGCAGTAAGCAGATCTGAGCGCGTCAGCTATTTGTGACCTGTTGATGTCCTTGAATATTTTATGATGTTGATGGTGTTTATTTAAGGCCGTCCTTAATTTCAGCTGCTGAATTTGTTGAGGTAATGTGGAGAGTCTCATTAGAATTCAGGATGCTATCTCACTTGGTTTTTCAATTCTCAATCACAATCTGTAGCTGGTTTGATATTATTCCTTGCTGCCAGGCAGCTATCAGCCTCATTTTGCAGCTTTAGGTATAGCTCCTCCAATGTACATCACAAACCTCATGAACAAAGTTCAAAGATCAAAGTAAATCTATTATCTAAGTAAGTATATGTCACCATATACAACAATTTATTTTCTCAATATAGGCATACTCAATAAACCTATAATAGAATAATAACCATAACGGAATCGGCAATAGAGCAACCAGTGTGAAAAAGACTATAAGTTGTGCAAATACAAAAAGAAATAATAATAATAATAATAATAATAATACATAACTAAGCAATAAATATCAAGTACATTAAATGAAGCATCCACGAAAGTGAGTCCATAGGTTGTAGGAATATTTCAATGATGGGGCAAATAAAGTTCTTTCTAAATCTTTTTATTAGTATTAGTAATATGGACAGAATACAGATGATATATTGATAAAGAAATTACCAACATACACATTCCATTACATATGAAAAAAAAACATACATAATAGTTACAATATAAATGAGTTTACCAAGACATAAGCCATAAGATATATGTATGGACATAGTAAATCTAAATATTTCATAATGTATAATATAAAAAAAACAGAAAAAAGAAAGAAAAAAAAATTATATAATGCAGAACTAGCTAATCTAATCTAATAACTATAACTAATAAGTAATATAAAAGAAAAAAAACAAAAGAGAAGGAAAAAAAAAGCGGGCTGTTTATAATATCTCACAAAAATAAGTATTCATCAATGCCGTCACTTCCGGTCCTCTCAAAATAGATAAGCTAAAAGCTGGGAAATCAAATGAACTTGGCACAGGGTCATATTACATCATATGAAAATGTTGAATAAATGTCTCCATAACTTTTCAAATTTAATAGAAGTCTCAAAAGTACCACTTCTAATTTTTTCTAAATTTATACATAACATAGTTTGAGAGAACCAATTAAATACAGTGGGAAGATCAATTTCTTGTGGGAGGATCAATAGGTCGTACATAGGGCCCATATGTCCAAGGATAAATTAGCTCATTTTTACTCTCATATAAGTCCTATTTGTGATAGATGTCATTCTGAAATTGCATCTTTAACTCACATGTTTTGGTCGCGTTCATTTTTGGAGAAATATTGGAAAGATATTTTTGATATTATTTCTGCGGTTTTGAATATCGATTTACAACCTCATCCTATTACCGCAATTTTTGGTTTACCAATGTTAGACTCACTGCATTTATCTTCTTTAGCCCGTCGAATGATTGCATTTCTAACTCTGATGGCTAGAAGATCTATATTGTTGAATTGGGGCAAATAAAGTTAGTCCCACTGGTTCAAGAAAGTGATGGATGAGGGGTAATAACTGTTCCCAAACCTGGTGGTGTGCGTTCTGAGGCTGCTCTACCTTCTTCCTGAAGGCAGCAGTGAGAAGAGAGCATGTCCTGGGTGGTGGTGGGGGGTTTCCTGATTATGGATGCTGCTTTCCAGCGACAGCATTTTGAGTAACTGTGCTCAGCGGTGGGGAGGGCTTAACCCAGAATGGACTCACACCATGTCATGTGACAGTTGGCTGAATACTTGAAAGGGGAATGGAGAACTCGAGGCAATGTTGAGCCATTTTGACCAAGTGGATCACAGACTCCATCTTGATAAGAATTAGGCCACTTTTGCTCTCTCTAACTTGGATATGGCAGACAAAATAGCATACAGTTCATGAACTAATAAGCCGCAGGTCTTCATAATGAAACAAAATTTGAGCTGATAACTGAACACAACCCATGGACTTACTTCAAGGACTCTACTACTCATGATCTCAATATTATTTATTTACTTCTTAATTATTATTTGTATTTTTTGTACTTGCACAGTTTGAATTATTTTACACATTGGTTGCTTGTCAGTCGTCGTGTAAAGTTTTTCATTGATTCTACTGTATTTCTCCATTCTGCTGCAAATGCCTGCATGAAAATGAATCTGTCGCAATGTGCGCTGGCACTATTGCAAACCAAGAGCAGAGGAAAGGCAAGCCCTGATGAAGGAATGGCATCTCAGGTTTATTCATAAAAATTCCCCCAGTGCATTGTTGGCTTGTCCGAGCGGCATCCCAAGAAGTAACCTTCCCAAAACTAGGACCCCAAATTAGTCCTAGTCTGGTGAGCACTTACAAAATGCAGGTAACATAGAATCCCCCAGCCTGTCAAAATCAACGGAACCATTTTTAACAGAAAGCACCAGGAGAGTGTACTACAAAGAGAGAGTCGCTTGAGAAAAACAGAACGAACTCTACACGATTAATGACTCTTATTAAACAACAATTAACCATTTCAGGTGCACTGGAGCCCAGCATTCTCCAGTGCCTCACACAGGCCTGAAAAGCATATTACAGAATCTCAGAGTAGTATATGGTGACATATACAGACTTTAATAATAAGTTTACTTCGAACTTTGAAAGTTATCATCTCATGTTTCACCATTGCAGATTCATAGTTAGAGAGAGAGAGTGTGTGTGTGTGTGTGTGTGTGTGTGTGTATGTGTTCATCCCTGAATGTATATAACACATCCAAGAGAGACTATTCTCTAAGCTTCTTACAGAAAATGCTGGAGGAACTCAGCAACTCAGGCAGCATCTATTCATCAGTCCTGGTGAAGGGTCTCGGCTTGAAACATTGACTGTTTTTTCCTCTCCATAGATGCTGCCTGACCTGCAGAGCTGACTGCATGAGATGTGTGTTGCTCACAATTTCCAGAATCTGCAGAATCTCCTGTGTCTCTACTATTCTTGTACTTCTTAGTCTTTGGACCAAGTTTTGTTAGATCTATAAGATAGCAGTTGTCTGAGAGTCTACCACATTACATAAATCACATACTTTAATATTCTTGCTACTTGAGTCACTGTAATGCAGCAAATTGTTTGTAATTCCAGATAATATCTCAGAAGAATAGAAAGTAAGTTTTTAAAAGATATATATAAATTTTGCTGTACCTCCAGTAACTGTCTATGGCTAATGAGTTTTCAACAGAGTTTGGAAAGGTAAGTGAAGAGCCATGTCTAAGGCATGGAGAAAATGAAAGAGAAAAGAGAAATAAAGAGAGGGGAAAAGAAAAGGGGGAGGACACTGAATGGTCAAGCAGTGGCGGTGCAAGGAGAAAGAAGGTGGAAAAGAGTCAAGAAATAAAAGGTTTGTGTGGGGGAGAAAGAATCATCTATTGAAATTATCAAAGGAAAAATGCTGGTTATGCAATGGACCACAGATGCTGAAATCAGGAGCAACAGACAATCTGGTGGAGGAACTCAACAGTTCAAGCAGCATCTGTTGGGAGAGAGGAACTTCTGGTGTTTCAGGTTGAAACCATACACCAGGACACTGATGCAGGGTTTCAACTCGAAACATCAATAGTTCCTTTCCTCATACGGATGCTGGTTATCTGGAATAAAGCTGCTGATTATGTCAGATTGTTGTATTCCAGTCCAGGTTATTGACATCTCATCTTTTAATCAGTCTGTAGTGTGCCTGCTCAAAAGATGAGTTTGCAGCCACCTGGAGTTTGTATTGAATATCATCGGAAGATTGAGAGGTCAAGGGCCCAGTAGGAGCAGGACAGATAATTAAAGCAATGGGTGACTGTAAATCTGAGGACAATTTGCCACAAAATGCAGGAAACCGCATTATTATAGTATAAATTATTGCTTTCTCTGGTATTCCCTTTTAATGTCCCATCATTGAAATGTTCCCACAACCTGTGGACTCACTTTCAAAAACTCTTCATTTCATGTTTTTGATATTTATTGATTATTTATTTATTATCATTTCTTTCTTTTTGAACTTGGTATCTTCTGCACACTGCTTGAACACCCAAGTTGGTGCAGTTTCTCATTGATTCAATTATGGCCATTATTCTCTGTATTTATTGAATATGCCTGCAAGAAAATGTATTCCAGATTTGCATATGGTGATGTATATGTACACTGACAATAAATTTTGAACTTTAAACAATATGAAAAGGATGAAAAGGGTGAAAAGGTACATCTCTTGGAATTGTACAGTAATGTGGCATGGGAAGTGGAGGCAGAATTTGTGGAGGTGGGGATATGAAACAAAGTTTACTTTGGAATGCTGAATTGGGTTGGAGTGGGTAGAGCAACTAGAAATCTGGAAGTGGCGTCACATTGGAAATGATGGAAATATTGGAGGAAAATCCTTGGAAGGTGAAGTTCAAAAGCAGGAATAGGTAAAATTGAATGGTCCTGGTCAAAAGCCCTGGCAACAATGACTTTTGGACTTTTATTCTGTATCTAATATCTGACTGGGCAATGATCAACGTATCAGTGTAGCAAGATTATAATTCTATTCCTAACTCATGTCGTACTAACATAGGAGGTTTTGATGTCAATATTCCTTTCTTTATTACTGACATCTCTCACCTTGAAAATATAACACTGTAATCTTCTTCCAGAGAAATATAATTTAATGTACTATTGTATAATTGAGTCTAAAGTCGTGTTTCCACGGCTACACATCTATTTTCCTTGTATTTGACCTTTCCAGCTTTCTATCTATTCACATCCCATTTTTTTTATATGTGTGGCTTGTGTCCCAATGAATGGTTTAAGTAACACAGCAAAAATTTGGATTTATTGTTATGTCTGTGCAGCATGATGAAAGTATTCTTCAAACAATTTGTGTTATCACCTGGGATAAGGATATAAATTCTCTCTTCATGTCAGGGCTCCAGTGTTGACATCAGACAATCCAAGTCAGATACAGCAATGAGTTAGATGTATGATGTAGCTCCCACTAAAGTGTGTCAATCCAGCAAATGTAGATCAGGTTCAACATAAGCTAGACTTACAGTAAAATTTCCTCCAAAGTCCATCAACCTCATTTAGGTAAGCTTGAGAATACATGAGACACTCAGTTCTTTCCTCTGTCTTAGTCTTTTATTGTATATGGGCATGATTGGTAAGATTGATGTTTATTGGCTATTCTATTTTTTTTATTTCAAAGATGTACTTTACTCATAAAAATATATATACTGATCCTGTACTGCAATCTTTGTTGTGCTATCCAACCGGTACAACCTTACAATGCATCAATCCCTTTTATGTTTGCTTTTTCATTCCAAATCGCCTTTGAAGCAAGTTGTTTGAGCCAAGCCGTTTCAGAGAACAGTTAAGAGTCAATGACATTCTAACAGCTTGGAGTCATATATTTACCCAGGCCAAACTGGTTAAGGGTGGCAGGCTTTAGTCTAAAAGCATCAGTAAACCAACTGGGTTTTTCAGAACAGCCCATCTGTTTCATGATCACTAGTATTGATACATCTAAGCGTTCTGGATAAGTTTAATTACTTTCATTTAAGTTCATCAGCAACTGTAGTGGCTTTGAATCTGCATTGCAGGATCTTGAGTTCATGACTCTAGATTTATCATGCCAGTTATATGACTCTTATCCTACTCTACACTATGTGCCGACCTTCACTTCAGACAGACTGTCTAATTCTAGGCCTGTCATATTCTTCTCAGAAGTGATGTGTCCAAAGATAGACAGGCAAGCCAAAGTTGTACTCTCTCTGCTTCTTCACCTCCATCTCTTCCTTTAAAACCTTCTTTACACATGATTTCTTTGGCCTCTCTTTTAGTCACTCCTTCAAAGATCCCATTCTTTTGGCACAGTTTCAATAGATGTCAGATTAAACCAATGCAAACTATCTTGCTTTCTTTCCCAAGATGCTGTATAAATGTAAGTTGTTAATATAGAATTCAGATAATGGGTATTAGCCTCCATAGTATCCAAGGCATCTTCAAGGAATGGTGCCTTTGGAAGGCAATGTCCATCATTAAGGACACCCACTGCCCAGGAGATGTCCTCTTCTCTTTGTTACCATTGAGAGGGAGGTACAGAAGCCTGAAGACATACACTCAATGATTCAAGAACAGCTTCTTCCCCTCTGCCATCCGATTCCTAAATGGACATTGAACCCATGAACACTACCTGACTACTTTTTTATTTCTGAATTTTTTTGGAATACTTATTTTAACTATTTAATAAACATCTGTTTACCTTCGGTAATTCAGTTTTTTTTCTCATGTACTTCATTGTACTGCTGCCGTAAAGTTAACTAATTTCAAGATATACGCTGGTCATATTAAACCTGATTCTGACCCTGAATAACTTCAAATACTCTTTTTCCTTTAATAGAAATACTCAATCAAACGAAATAAGCAAACTGACCATTATTCTTAAACTACTTAACAACATTCTGTCCAACAAATTAAAGATTCAACTTTCTGACATTTGTTTTACAGGGGCTCTCTTCCCTGGTGCCTGAACTGATTGGGCTCTTAAAGTATTTTTATGATGATTATTTAGTTAATGGATCTTTGGAATAAGCTCATCAAGTAGCTCTTTCTTTCCAAAGACTCTCAGGATCTCATTCCGACTGGGATAATTTTCCAGACATTCCAGAGGTTGATGATTCCAATATCAGAATCAACTAGTATCTGGAAAATATTTAAGGAAGTTTGTGGACAAAGCCTCAGAGTTTCTCTCTGCAGTAGTATGATCCTGTTGATTGTATCAATGGTAATTTAAGGAATTCCTATTAAAAGATTAAAAAAAAGAAAAGTGGGAAAAGAAAAAGTTCAGTACCTTGTGAATAATAAATGAGACCTGGCACAATGTGCCTAGAAGTAACAGTAGCTGGGCAATCACTTGATTTAAGTATGTTGTCTCCTAATGGGTTGTCTATTGGTGGGTCTTCAGGTGGTTCTAGAGCCTGATCCATGCTCCACATATTCTGGTGCCGTGTGGGCAAGAGTAACTACTGAGTGTTTAGTGGCTGGCTCTTTTGGTTGTTCAGACTCTCCTTTTGCGGCTGCCGCTTGTTCGCTGTGGCACTGCGGAGATTGTTCTCATAGAGCGCGTCTCCCTCTGATGGTGTGCCTATATCTCAGTTCACAAACTGAAGCTTGTGAATGGATGCCGACTTCATCGCTCATTAGTTTGGAAATCTGATTTACGATGTGGTATCAAGGGCTACGAACATTGTCAACCACTAATAAGTAACCCACACAGCCAGATGTACAGTTGGTTGCCCATTGCGTGTTGTCCAGTCTCACTTGGGTCCACATTGTCAAGCCTATTTTTCATATTGGGTACAGAATCAGGTTTATTACCACTGACATATCTTCTAAAATGTGTTGTTTTGCAGCAGCAGTGCAGTGCAATACAAAATATATACTGGTTGACCACCAATTATCCAGAAACTGATGGTTCAGCACCTCTTTTAAATTGGATGAGATTACAAGACGTAGTTACTGGAAAGCCACCAGTTGGCTTTGTGTGTAGCGCACACAGCGCCATCTGTGGCGAGACTCATTTTGACAAAAGCATGCTATTTTTATTATTTACATTGCACTTGTTAGTGGTAGTCCCAATATTTTGTGCTTATTTTATGTAAATTTAGCCCGAGCTATGGCTTCTAAGTTAAGTGTAAGTACCAGTAGTGGTGTCAAATTTAAACATCATTCTATATCGATCCAAGGGAAGCACGAAACGTTGATAAAAATCAGGATCAAGGTGCTTTTGTGCGTAAGCTGTGTGTCTTTTATGGCATTGGTTCATCAACTGTGTATGCTATAAAGCACCAAAGAGAAAAAAAATTGCAATTCCATGCAAATAATGATTCATTGAAGCAAATGAGCTTTCGGAAAAACTATGGAAGTTGGTTAGAGCACTGAGCATGATCGAATGATAATTGAATGGTTTTGCCAGTGACAGAGTGATGGAGTCAACTGGTCAGGCAGTATGATAATGAACCAAGCTAAGTTTTCCAGTACCTCACACAGGCCTGAAGAAGTAAATGCCTAGGGCCTTGATAGGTGTTAAAATTTACCCTATAGCATATCACCCAAGTAAAATGGCTGGATACCCCTAATATTACAATAGAGTGGTTTGAAAAGTATGTTGTGCTGGAAGCCAGAGAACATTACCCATCTGAAGCATTAAGATTGTAAAATTCTTCTTATTTTGGATAACTGTTCAGCTCACACCAAAGCTGAACTCTTGTGTAAGAATTATGTTTTTATAGTCTTTATACCACCAAACTGTACAACGCTTATCCAACTCCAGGACCAAAGAATACTGTGCTCTCTAAAGGCCAAGCATCGCTCATTTTTCATGGAACATCTGTTGGATGAAGTGAATCGGGACACTTCTGTACAGACATTCATTAAAGAATTTAACATGAAGGACTTCCTTTGGTTCTTTGCTTGAGGGTGAGAGAAGGTAGAGCCTTCAACACTAAAGAACGACTGGCATAAGTTGTGGCCTGATTGATGTTTGATAAAGCATCTGAAGAAACGCTTGACGATGATTTTACAGGATTTCGTGTACCAAAAGAGAAAGTAATTGCTCATGATTTGCTTGTGTACACAAAAAGTGTTGCAGGATCTTCTTTCAAAGATATAACAAGTAGTTTGAATGAAGAAAATCGAAGTGACTGGATGTTTGTTGACGATGAAACACCTGTTGTGCATCCCCTTTCAGGTTTGAAACTTAGAGACAGTGTTCTGAATACTGATAAAAACACTGCAAGTGATGAAGATGGCTCTGATGATGATGAAAACAAATGAAACTGAAAGATTTACGATTGACAAGTTAATTGAGTTGTTGGGTGATTTAATCAAATGGTTGGAGAAGTGTACCTTTGCTTCAGAACAAGAGCTAATGAATTTTTATTTGATGCAAGAAAAATTACACACAGAGAGATCAAAACACATGAAGCAACTTCACCTAGATGAAATTTTTAAAAAGATAATTAAGAACCAATAGTTTTTGTAAGCATGGTAATTAGTAAATTTACATTTATTTTTCTTTTTTTTGTTTAATTAATAACCCTTTTAAAGCTTTTTTAAGTCCATTTTTGCCATTATGATTGCATGATCTCTCTTAATTCAGCGAGGTTTAGGAACCGAGAGTGCCGGAAAATCTGTGGTCAACCTGTACTGTAAATTACAATTAGTATATATATAAAAAATAAATAATGCAAAAAAGAGAGATAGTGCTCATGAACCATTGTGGAGGGAAGAAGTTGTTCCTGAAACGTTGGGTGTACATCTTCATTCTCCTGAACATGCTCCTTGATGGTAGTAATGGGAAGAGGACATGCTGAGGATCTTTCATGAGGATACCACATTCTTGTGGCATCACCTTTTGAAGATGTCTTCGTTGCCAAGGAGGCTAGTGCCCATGATGGAGCCAAATGAGTTTACATCCTTCTGCAGCTTCCTTCCAAACCTCTGCATTGGTGCCTCCACAGCAGATCAAAGTATGTATTTATTTATTGAAACTCAGCACGGTATTGACCCTTATGGCCCTTCAGTCTGCACCCCTAATTTAACTGTAGCTTAGTCACAGGACAACCTATAATGAACAATTAACCTATGAACCGGTATGTGGAAAGAAACCAGAGCACCCAGAGGAAATCCATGCGGTCACACGGAGAGCTTACAAACTCCTTACAGACAGCGGCAGGAATTGAACCGGGGTCGCTGGTGCTGTTAGGTTTTGTGCTAGCCACTACTCTCACATGCCACCCTATTGCATTTTCATGTAGGTGTTCACAGGAAATTAAAGACTTCTTTAAATTAAATTAAATACATCTTTAGAAATTTGTTGGAGTCTTTGGTGACATACCAAATCTTCTTAAATTCCTCCTGAAATATAGCTGGAGGAGCCAAATGCTTCTAGTGCACCCGGAAAGAGACACAAGATAGAGGAAAACTGGTATATGTAGACTGTTGCCCCCATCCCAATCGCTGCAGCGTTCAGTGGTATTCAAGGCCAAGATCAAAACAATTGCCGCTATGACTTTATTGTGATGCTGGCTTCACAGCTGATTGATCCAGATCCATGGCTGATAGAGATGGGGTTTGAGCAGTTACAGTGCGGTAAAGATAATGCAGTGGTGTAGAGGTGGGAAGAATAGATAGCTATGGAAGTCAAGCCCTGCAGTGTTACGCAAAAGTCTTGGGCACATATATATAGCTAGGGTACCTAAGACTCTTGCACAGTACTGTAGTGATTTTTTTTATTGCTCTGTATTGCTTCCACAAAAAAGTATTTCCCTTACCTGGCTAGCACCTCAGACCGACAGAACAGTGGAAACATCCCATTGTCAGGAGAGCCCTAACATCAATGTGGTTCAATGTATATTGCATGGGAATAGCCAATAATAATATAGTCCAAGTCCCCGGGCAAGACCTGATAAGAATGTTGCATGAGAAATCACTTCATTTCATGTGCCAGAATGCTGCAGAATGGCTGGAAAACAACGAGGCTCACACTGGGAAATAAAGCAATTTGTATTTAGTTAATCCTGAGAAGAATATCAGGGTATTGCAACTGGACCACTAGGAAACCGGGTAAAGTAGTCACTCTCAATTCCGAGTCAGGAGGTTGTGATTCACTATTATTCCAGAGACTGAAACACAGCATGAATTTGATGAACCAAATTGACTCCTTTTTGTGTTGTAATGATTTTGTGAACAACTTCTGCATTGCCTTTTGGGTGACAAGTTAAGTCAAGGCAATTTCTGTTCCTCAGTCGATCATATGGATATTAAGCACTATTACAGTAAGGTAGACCATAAGACATGGGAACAGAATTAAGCCATTCGACACATCGAGTCTGCTCCATCATTCTATCATGGCTGATTTATTATCCCTCTCAACCCCATTTTCCTGCCTTCTCTCTGTAATCTTTGATGCCTTAATTAATCAAGAACTTATCAACCTACACCTTAAGTACAGTATACCCAATGACTTGTCCTGCACAGCAATTTGTGGCAATGAATTGCACAGAATCACCACCCTCTGCCTAAAGAGTTTTTTCATCATCTCTTTTCAAAGTGGATTTCCCTCAAGATGGAGTTATCCACCACATACTGGACAATATTCATCCCTCAATCAATATGGCTAAAAAGAATCTTAATTATCTGGTTGTTGTCACTTACCAGGTGTAAATTGATTGCTGCGCTTTCTACATTACAGCAGTCACTACACTTTGCTGGCTGTAAAGCAATTTTAAATAGCCTGGAGCTATGGTTTGCTGGTTTTGAAATTCTTCAGCGACAGGGAAAGCGTGATGAATGTGCTGAGTATGATAGGTATGTTTTGTCTAAGGATCCACTCGTGCCAAATGCTATTGTGCACAAAACCCAAGGCACTGTGTGTGCAACAGAACAGCCCTTATGCATTTATCACACTCAAAAGCTTTTTCTCTATTCACTCTAGCTCTTAGCAGAGCTTGAGATGTGGAACTGGCAAGGGGAGGGAAGTGGGGGTGGGTCGATTTAGATTCATGACAGGGTGCTGTTCGATTCGGAATCAGAATCAGGTTTAATATCACAGGCATATGTTGTACAGCAGTGCAATGCAATACATGATAAATATAGGGAAAAAACTGGAAAGCTGTATGTATAAATCCATGCATATTAAGTCATTAATATAAGTGGTAAAAAAAGCAGAAATAATTTTAAAAATTGAGGTAGTATTCATGGGTTCAGTGTCCATTTAGGAATTGGATGGCAGAGGGGAAGAAGCTGTTCCTGAATCACTAAGTGTGTGCCTTCAGGCTTCTGTACCTCCTTCCTGATGGTAACAATGAGAAGAGGGCATGCCCTAGGCACTGGGGGTCCTTAATGATGGACACTGCTTTTCTGAGGCACCGCTCCTTGAAGATGTCTTGGATACTACAGAGGCTAGCACCCATGATGGAGCTGACTAATTTTACAACTCAGATGACTCATGGGAGATATTTTAGACTCCTGTAAACAAATTATCCTCAATAATTAGATGCAACTTGGCTTGAATGGTTACAGCTTCTTGTAAATTGATAACCAGGAAAAAAATGTAAACTGTAAGATTTTTGCAGTTCTCCAGTTCAAGAAGTACTTAACAGAAACATGTTTGACAAATCCCCTATGTTTGTTTGGTGATAGAATGAAGCAGAGCCAATGAAATGAATTCTATTCCAGCAATGTCAGATGTAGCCCACACTGTGTCACGTGTTTGCAAACACATGCCAACGAGTTTGGCAAACACTTCTTCCTGTAGACAATATCACTTTAATTATCCTGTATTTTTTAATTACACTGCTCAATCACACTTGTTTCACACTCACGCAACATCAACTGATCATGAAACAGATGGAATTCAATAAGAACATCAGCTTCCTTATGAGACGATCATCAGCAAGGGAAGTGACACAGGAGGAGGAGCCAGGGACAGCTTGAGGCGACAGCAGTGTGACTGAGAGCAGAGGCTGAATGACAACCTGCTGTTTCAATGATACACCAGCCAGCTTAGAATTCCAGTATTACTTCACTGGCCACTCTTATGCCTCTACAGTGGTAAAGTCCAAATTTTTCCCTTTAGATTACTTAAATAATTGAAGAGAAAATAGTGATGGAATATCCAAACATGACCAATATTTTTCAAGACTTCTGACAACGGGCACTGTACTCTACAAACTTTAACCACTGCTGCATACCTGCAGGTGTAACTGTTCAGCCTACACTCTAGGTGGCACTGCTGTGGGAAACTATCCAAGCATGCATCAGGTGTTTGCCTCCATTCTCAACCCAGCCAATAGACTGAAAAAAAACTTAACCCATGAACATTGTGTTGTTATTCTTTTTTAGTGTCTATTTATGCTTGTAACTTGGAGTAATTTTTAAGTTTGCACTGTACTACCGCTGGAACATTTCATATATTGCAACATATGTCAGTGATATTAAACCTTATTCTGAAATGAAATAAATCACTGTCTCTAGCCAAAGATACTTATCTCTGAAAAATATTTATAACTGGTGCAGCTTAGTGAATCAAAAATTATGATGGAAGTACAAAGCCATGGCTTCCTCCAGTACAGTATTCAGACCATCATATCTGCATTGTCTGTTTGAAGAACTGTTCAACCATTATTCCTTTATAGCTGACTTATTACATGTCTCAAACCCATCCTCCAAACCTTTGACACAGTTACTGATCAAAAACCTATCAACCTCCACTTATAAGAATTAAAAAGAGATATTAGCTTTATTTGTCACCTGTACATCAAAAAGTATATCGAAATGCATCAGATCGAATCAGTGATGATCCAGCTGAGCAAGTGTTGCAACATTTCCAGCACCAACACTGTATGTCTCATTAACCCTAACCCATATATCTTTGGAATGTGGGAGGAAACAATGACAGCGAGAACGTACAAACTACTTACAGACAGTGTCGGGAACCGAACTCAGGCATCGTAAAGCATTAAGCCATTGTGCTGCCTCTTGTAACTTCCCTAATACTGATTAAATCAACAAATTTCATGACATATGTAGGTGATTTCAAACCTGATTCTGATTCCGTTTCTGACTAATTATCACCTCATTAGTTCAAAAGGTTTAGATGGGGTAGAATTTGTTAGGTGCTTGTGGACCAGCCAACCAGAGGAGAGGCCATAGTGGATCTAGCACTGGGTACTGAACCTGTCAGGTGGTAGATGGCTTGATGCTTAAGCATAACTCCCTGTTGTTTAACATAGCCATGGACAAGATTAAGAGCAGACAGTATTTAATAGGGAAGGGCTAACTACAAGGATATTAAGCAGGAACTTGGGAGAGTAAATTGGGAACAGATCTTCTAAATGATGAGGTTGTTTCAGAAGCACCTGTACGTGAGACAGATAAAAGATGGTATGGTGAAGGGAACCATGGTTAACAAGAAATGTTGAAGCTCAAGTCAAGAAGTAGGATGCATATTTAAGGTTTAGGAAGCAAAGGTAAGACAGGATTATTGAAACTTATAAGCAAGAGTTTAAGAAGGGACTTAAGAGAGCTGCTTAGTAATAGAAGGAGAAACAAATGCCTGGAGTTGGAGGAGGTAAGGGAGGTCCTTAATAAATAACTTGCTTCAGTGTTTGCCTGGGAGTTGGACATTAATGAAAGTGAGGTCAGTGTAGAACAGATTAATGTGTTCAAACATTTTGAGGTTAAAAAGAAGCAATGTTGGAACTTTTGAAAATCATTAACATTATGTAAGTCCCCAAGACTGGAAGGCATATAATCCAGGTTAGTATGGGAATTGAGGCAACAGATCTATGCATCCTCACTGTCCACAGGTGTATTACCTGAGGATTAGAGGTTGGTAAATGTTGTACCATTATTCAATAAGGGAATAAGGATTTATAAACCAATGAGTCTTGTATCAGTAATGGGAAAATCAATGGAGAGGGCTGGTGTTTATAAGTATTTGGTGAAGCATTGTATTATTATGGATAGTCAACATGGCTTTGTGAGATGCAGGCTCATGAGCTGGTTGCCTTCATTGAACAAGTGACAAACAAATTAATGATGGTAGTGTAGTGGATATGGTGTATATGGATTTTAGTAAAGTTTGGCAAGCTTCCCCATGGAAGGCTCATCTAGAAAGGCATTATTCATGGAAACTGGGCAGTGTGGATTTGGGATTTGCTTGCCCAGAGAAGGCAGATGGTAGTAGAAGATGGATACTCTGCCTGGAGTTCTATGACTGGTAATGCTCCATGGGGAACAATTCTGGGACCCCCTCCTCTTTGTGATTTTTATAAATTACTTGGATGAAGAAGTGGAAAAGTGGGTTGGCAAGCTTGCAGAGGACATGAAGTTTGCTAATGTGAATAGTGTAGAAGATTGTCATAGATTACAGTAGGACATGAAGTTTGCTAATGTGAATAGTGTAGAAGATTGTCATAGGTTACAGTAGGACATGGGATGCAAAGCTGGGTTAAGTGCAGGTGGAGTTCAATAGAGAAAAGTGCAGATTGATACATTTTAGAAGGCTGTACTTGAAGGCAGAGAATCAATTCAATGGCAGGATTCCTAGCAGTGTGGAGGAACAGTGGGATCTTTGGGTGCAAAGTCTAAAGATGCAAGAGACTTTTATCCAGAGTGGTGAAGAATGATAGCAGAGGTGAGTGAAGGAAGGTTTAGGGACAATATCAGAGATAGTTTTTTTTTTAACCCCAGAGTGGAAAGTATTTGGAATGTACTGCCATGAGTAGTGGTAGATGCTGAAACATTAGGGACATTTAAAAGACTCCTGGGCACATGGATGTGGAGTAGGTTAAATCATTAGTGCAAAATCATGGCCTGAACAGCTCATGCTGCATTACAGTGTTCTGTTATACATACAATTCCCTTCAGTGATTCTTCCAGATGTTGGACTATAAGTGAATAACCTGCAAAATTCCCTGAAGTGAACTACCTTTAGTCACCAGACAATTAGAATCATTTAGATATGTAATAGCAGAAAGGAGATTCAATGGGAAAATTGCTAAAATGAAGAGAGCTTAACAGCCAAACAGCACTTTCTGTTTCTCAACTAATTCCAACATCTGACAATGGGAAGTGAATGGGTTTGCTGGGTAAGAACGCACCAGGAGGCTTTGGACATCAAATGAACTTAGGGGATTTCTCTGTCTTCCTTAGTTACAAGACGGTTCAGGATGGTTGAATTTATGACTCCAGCGGCTTCAGCTTGATCTGTTCTTGTGCATTTCACTCCTCTGAATGGACAAGCAACACCTTGTATTCTGTTTAGGTACCCTCCAACCTGCAGCATGATATCGATTTCTCCTTCCGCTGAACAAATCTTGAACTTTCCCACCCTCTTAGCTTCACCTGTCACCTTCCAGCTTGCCCCTGCCCCTCCACCCCCTTCCTTTTATTCTGGCCTCTTCCCCCTTCCTACTCAATCTCGATGAGGGACATTGGCCTGAGACATCAACTGTTTACTCTTTTTCCATAGATGCTTCCTGACTTGAGTTCCTCCAGCATTCCATGTGTTGCTTTGGATTTCCAACATCTGCTGACTTTATCGTGTATTTTATTGTACTTGCCTCATGCCCTTTAACCTATTATTACTGGTTGGTGAGGCTGAACAACCGTATTAATTTAGTTATTATTAAGCTCTAGGGCATTTCTTTATTGGGGTCAGCCTGTTCCATGTTTCCTTTACAAAAATCAGGTCACATAAGTGGTTCCAGTATGGAAACTGCCTTTCTATAAATATAAAAAAGGTTAGCTTTGTAGGCCAAGATGTGCATACTTAAGTGGATATTGTTTCTTCCCAAGGAATGGAATTCAGCTCTGGTGAAGGCTTCGCAGCAATCAAATTTTGTCTAGCTTCAAGGTTATATTGCGTTCTGCCATTAATATAATGATATGAATTCTTTATTTCTAGCTTTGTACATTAAATATTACATTTATTGACATGTGATAAACAGCTGGATTCTCCATGCCTGCCCCTCATCTTGTATTTGCGGCTGCAGCTAGTGCCTCACAGGAAACATCCCACAGAACTTGGCAAACTCGCCCCACTTTCCCGCTCCACAGGGATCATCCACAATATCATCCCTGGAGGTTATGAAGCTGGCTGATAATATGCCTTCCTCCTTCACGGGAAGTTGGCATAAAAGCCTCTGTGGTTTGCTGTCTGTCATTTCTGGGCAGAGGAGCATCCTCATATTTTACCTGTTGCTTAAAAGGATACTTCTGAGACCAACCACCAGGGTTTCCAGATCTAATTATGTGGACACAAGAATTTAAATGAGTGTGTATATATTTTAAAATAAGAACGTATTTAGTCTTCATTTATCTGCCTGCCTTGAACCTGGTTGATATTTTGGGCAAACAGTTATATAGGCAATGAAGATATTTTTTGAAGTCTGCAGATGCTGAAAATCTGAGGTAAAAAGAGAACACGAAGCAACAATCTACAAAAACAAAACACAATTGTAGTTTCAGAGGAGGACCCTTTAACAATGCTAAGAAACAGAGATGGCAGGTTGTGTTTAGAGTGGGAGATTTTTTCAATTAACGTTCCCTCCAGCTCTCTCGTCTAGTCTGATGGGCTCTGATTGAGCCACATAACGTGCTCTTTCCTGGGGCCTGACACAACTAGTGAGGCTCAGCTGCATTTGTGGGTATTGGGTGGGGGTGGTGGGAGGGAAAGCTCCAGCAGAGGCACCAGCTCCCAGCAAGTGGGCAACTCTGAGCAGAAATGTTGTGTATCTGCCTTGCTCCTTCTCAGCTGGATGTCCACCATATGTTGACTTTTACATTGTCCTTTTGGCCACTGAACACAGAGCACATTGTTATCAAGGTTGCACAACAGAAACTGATGACACCAGCAATACAGATGCTCCTTAATCTGGACAACCAAGGGGGAGGTAACATGGGCCAGTGGGAGACAGAAAAATCATTTTCATTCACGACAGCTTTCTCCTGTCATTTCTGTACTTGTTTCTTACTGGTAATAACTTATTGATGTAACTAAGAAGCTGAATGTAGTAACTAACCAATAGTCAGCCTAGTATTTCGTTACTTTATCAGAAGTGGTCATTTGCAATGAACATATCTCTAAAGGCATGCGCCATTATGGTATTTCTGGATGTCAAATTGCTTTGAGTTGTAGATTAATTTGCCTCTAATTTTCCTCCAAAATATACAGTGAACAGATATGACACCTTGGTTCACTCGTCTGTACTGCTATGGTTCAAATGCAAACCATTTTCATGGACCGGCGAGGTTGTGGAGGGGTGGAGTGGAATGAGCGATTGGAATATTGTATGCACCTGCATCGGGCTGAACCATAAAAGCATGTATGAATTGCTTGACTGAAGCAGAGCTAGAAATAACAGAAGGCTGTTTAATACGATTCCGTGATCACATGTAAAGAACCAACAGTCATAGACACAAGAGATTCTGCAGGCGCTGGAACTCCAGAGGAACAAGCACAAAATGTCAGAGGAATTCAGTTCAGATAGCACCTTTGGAGGTGAGCAGTCAGCGTTTTAGGAGGAGAGCCTTCATTACGGCTCCTGATGAAGTGACTTGACCTGAAACGTCAACTGTTCATTCTTCTCCATTGATACTGCCCGACTATCGTGATGAAGAAAATTCAAATGTATGCTTTCATTATAGTATAACTTGGGGTAAGTTCTGAAAGTGGCAAGATGATTCTGAGATTTGTAGAAGGACAGGCTCAGATTTGGAGATCTGAACCTGACCTCACGGTCTGCAGCCATTGAGACAATTTGTGATCATAGAAGTAAAAGGACTTGATGAAAACTAAGACTGAAAATGTTCTGGTAATCTAAAGATTAGGAGTATTCTTAGTTAATCCAATAATGGTTAATTCATCCATTTAGTGCTTGTGTTAGGAAGTAATCTAATGCAAAGCATTTTAAAATCCTACTCATTCCTGAATAATTAAGTTATTTCTTCTCAGATTCGTGTGGCAACTTGTCAATGCTTCTTTTCAGAGCAGTGACAGCAAATTACTCAAAGTTAGAGAAGCATTCCATTAGTTTGCCATGGGATGTTACAATAGAACTAGATTACATGTCCATCTTGTTTATAAGCAATGAGACGAAGTATTTTGCTATTCAGAGCAATGTGAATCTGAAGAAAGTATGAATTCAGAGATGTCTTTTGCCGTCCTGTGCTGGTGCCCACAGGGTCTAATCTACGACATTGTAAGATGCAGCGTGTCCTGGTTTTGTGTAAAATATCTACAGTCAATGAGTGAAACCAAAATATTTTTCTATGGCATTTGCCTACTTTGATCACATATCCTGAACCCCCCTACATTGTTATTTCTGTTCAATTCTGCAGAAGCCTCTACGAAATGCATCTTTATCAATACATTGCCAAGTTCAACCATGTACATGCATACAGCTAAACAAAACATCGTTCCTTTGGGACAAAGGTGCAAAACACAGTACATATAGCTACAATCCGGCACATATAGTCACAAAATAAAATTAGTACTGTACTAGTCCTTGAGTGATATAGCCTGCAGATTGACAGGTTAATGCACAGTGTGAGGTGCAAGTTTATGTAAGACAGTATAATGTTACTGGCTCTATTATAATAAAACATTCATATGAATATGTGAAACAGCAGCAATAAAAAATGAAAAGTGTCCATTGCCAGTTGAGAGGATAAGAGTGTGTCTGAGTTAGGGAATTGGGCAGGGTTGGGGGGCACACATGGCGTTTAGGCAATGTACACAAGTGTACTTAGCTCTTGTCCCATTGATATCTTCTGTGAAGCTTTCATCAGATTAAAGACATTGCATACGTAGAAAATCTACAGCACAATACAGACCTTTCAGCCCACAAAGCTGTGCCAAACATGTACTTACCTTTGAAATTGCCTAGGGTTACCCATAGCCCTCTATTTTTCTAAGCCCCATGTACCTATCCAGGAGTCTTTTAAAAGACCCTATCATATCCGTCTCCATCACTGTCACCGGCAGCCCATTCCATGCACTCACCACTCTGTGTTTATAATTTAAAAAAACGTACCCCTGACGTACTTTGTATCTACTTCCAAGCACCTTAAAACTGTGCTCTCTCATGCTAGCTATTTCAGCCCTGGGAAAAAGCCTCTGACTATCCACACTATCAATGCCTCTCATCATCTTATATACCTCTATCAGATCACCTCTCATCCTCTGTTGCTCCAAGGAGAAAAGGCTGAGCTCATTCAACCTATTCTCATAAGGCAGGGAATATCCTTGTAAATCTCCTCTGCACCCTTTCTATGGTTTCCACATTCTTCCTGTAGTGAGGGGACCAGAGCTGAGCACAGTTCTCCAAGTGGGGTCTGACCAGAATCCTATATAGCTGCAACATTACCTCTCGGCTCTTGAACTCAATCCCACGGTTGATGAAGTCCAATGCACCGTATGCCTTCTTAACCATCGAGTCAACCTGCACAGCTGCTTTGAGTGTCCTATTGACTCGGACCCCAAGTTCCCTCTGATCCTCCACACTGCCAAGAGTCTTACCATTAATACTATATTCTGCCATCATATTTGACCTACCAAAATGAACCACCTCACACTTATCTGGGTTGAACTCCATCTGCCACTTCTCAGCCCAGTTTTGCACCCTATCAATGTCCTGGTGGAACCTTTGACAGCCCTCCACTCTATCCAATGAGATGGTGGCTTGATTTGTACAGTTCCTTACATTTCCTTTCCACACTAATCCCCTGATCCTCTATCTTCATTCTAATCATGAGCCTTTTATCCCTGTTACATTTTCACAATACATTTTGGATCTGAATAACAACACCTCCAACCTTTGTGTCATCAGCAAGTTTACTAACCCATCCCTCCACTTCCTCATCCAGGTCATTTCTAAAAATCACGAAGAGTAGGGGTCCCACAACAGATCCCTGAGGCACACCAGTGGGTCACCGACCTCCATGCAGAATATGACCCATCTACAAACACTGTTTGCCTTCTGTGGGCAAGCTAATTCTGGATCCAGAAAGCAATGTCCCGTTGGATACCATGCCTCCTTACTTTCTCAATAAGCCTTGCATGGGGTATCTTATCATATGCTTTGCTGAAATCCATATACACTACACTACATTGCATTACATTACAATACATACAACATATGACAGCTAAAGAATCAGAATCAGGTTTAATATCACTGGCATATGTTATGATATTGTTGTCTTTGTGACAGCAGTAAAATGCAATACATAATAAAACTGTGAATACGTATAATAAGAATAAATTAGTAAGTATATATTGTATATAAATAAGGAATGCAGAAGAAAGTAGTGAGGTGGTGTTCATGGATTCGGTATCCATTCAGAAACCAGATGGGAGAGAGGAAGAAGCTGTTCTTGAATTGTTGAGTGTGTCTTCTGCTCCTGTGCCTAGCAATGAGATTGAAAATGCCCTTTGTTCCATTATCGGGCCTCAATTACATTGCTTCTTTGAGAATAGTGTCTACTGTACCTTCTGTTCTCAGTAAGTGGCAATTTCTTCTTGCAACCTGTCAACTTCCTTTGCAAGAGCTTTCCAATAAGATGGTGGCTTGATTTGTACAGTTCCTTACATTTCCTTTCCACACTAATCCCCTGATCCTCTATCTTCATTCTAATCATGAGCCTTTTATCCCTGTTACATTTTCACAATACATTTTGGATCTGAATAAACTGTCTCTTGAAAGTAACGTTGTCTTCGGTTTGACACGGGTGAGCTCAGTGCAAAGTTAACCCATATTTGTAAAATTACTTTATTCTCATTGTCCAACATTGCCAAGTCTGCGCTAGGTAGCAATAATTTTTTTACTGACAGTGAAGATAACTGGTCTAGCTTCTAAGAAATGACCAGAAATTGTTGAATTATCCCTAAACCCAGATGCAAAGTGAATCTTCTCTCTAATGTTCTGACTTTCTCTTTCCCCTTTATGAGGTTCAATTGTGGCTTCCAACAATTATAGTTAGCTACAATCTGCATTTACAGCTCCCAAAATAGTATTCCCGTTAATGGAGGGATTCCCAACCTGTTGTCCACAAACTTACTGCTTAATAGTATTGGTCCATGGCATAAAAATGTTTGGGAACCTCTGTGATAGTGTAATAAACAGCATAATTGGCACTGGCTGTTTACTGCAGTACAGATAATGGCAAGGAAGTGTGAGTTTCAGGTGCAACATCACACTTGGTCAGTTTGGTTTGGGTAATGTACATTGCGTTTCAGAAATGCATTTTCTGCAACTTGTGTAACTTTGAAATGCTCCACTTCCATTTCTGTTGCTTACGGGTAACCTGACAATGATTCTGCTCATTAAAAATCTCCCGGTGAACTGCTGTGATTTTAAACTGTGAATCGCTGCATCAGATCTTTTTTCGAAGCTGGATGATTGTATAATGGACAAAATGTGTCAGGTCTTGTTTCATTTTGTGATGTGCTCTAGAGAGAATAATTCCTTCAGTTAAATGAGTTAATATGCTTCATGTCAATTTCATCACCAAAATATGTGATTAAAATGCCTGAGGCTAAAAGCTGCTTATAATGTGTGCTGTAGTCAAAATAACCTTGTTCAGGATCTGAAAGTTTCCAATTCCAAAGCATATGACTTTCAGTGTGCATTCTCTGGACATAAATGTAAGTCTCTTATGCTCGATATGAACCTTTACCTCTGGCATTTGGAGTTTGGACATATCCAACACCTCTACAACCTGCCAGAGGTCTGGCTTCAGATTCCTGCCAGATATAAGGTCAAGTTCAAGCTTAATTGCTATTCACATGTATACAGCTATGCAAAACAACATTTCTCTGGGGCCAAGGTGCGAACCATATTACACAGTCACTCAGAACACATAGCACATATAGTTACGATAGCACGTTGAGTGGCAAGAATAATATTAGCAGAAGTTCCTCAGTGGCATGGCCTGAAGATTGATGGTGCATGGGATATTCTAAGCCTCATTAAGTCTTATTTTTTTCTCTATTATGACGGTTCTGTAAGTCTTAGTTTATGCTCAATTATGATAGTTGGTTTGTTTGGAAGTGTTACTTCTAATATTGCACCATGCACCCACGTGCTATCTCCAAAATCCCACACCCTTTACAATTGCTTCTTTACTTGTGGCTCCAGATCAGAACAATTAAAGATGCTATTTCATATTTAATAACTTCTGCAGTGCCTCCAGCATTTTGTGTGAGTGTGTTGCATTGTATTTCCAGCATCTGCAGAATCTCTGGTGTTTAACGTTTGCAGTATATTGGTTTTGTATCTTCTGCATTTAGATCTAATCCTGTGTTCTCAGTGAGGTCAAGTGAAGGCTCGGTGTGAGTGAGCCTTTCTCATCATTGCATCTGGAATCCCATCTCCTAATTATAACCACTCAATGGAAGCTGATCCCAGTAGGATAGATAAAGTAGAAAAAGAGAGAGGATTTGCACAAGAAAAAGTTGTACTTTTAGTTCATCTTCTGACCTTCAGTGAGCGAATGCATATAACTGTGTGACTTTTGAAAAAGCTTAGTGGTTGAGAAGGAGTAATACAGTAGTGTGGCAGTTAGTGAACCGCTTTTACTGCGCCAGTGACTTGGGTTCGATTCCTGTAGCTCCTTGCATGGAGCTTGTACGTTCTGCCTGTGACTTTGTGGGAAGGTGCTCAAGTTTCCTCCCCTAGATTCCAATGATTAATGGTTAATGGATTAATTAGACACATGGGTGTAATTGGGTGGTGAAGGTTCATTGGGCCAGATGGACTGTTACAGTGGTGTATCTCTAAATAAATAAAAAACCTAATAGTAAATCTGCTGGAGCCATTACCATGTCAACAGTCTTTGGTTGGGAGTGTGGACTGAGTGGCCTGGAGGCCAAGAAGATTGGAATCAAGGCGCAAGCCAAAGATCTACTACATTTCTCTTAGATTTTGCTGAGTAAGTAATCAAGCAAGATTGAAATCAACGAGGACGAGAGCAGAAGTTGTGCTGCCCGCCTGCATTTGACCAATCTCTCTATTTCTCCCCCTCCCCCTCCCACTCGGAGCTGCCGGAGAACGGTGTCGGAATCTTCAACCTTTGGCAAGGTTTAATCGACAGTTTGTTGATTGACTCTCCAGATCATGTTATAAGGGTTTCTGGTTAATCCCTTTTTTTATTATTGCTATTTTGTGCGACCTTCATTGGGTGGGCTGGTTCTGCAGCCTGCAGTCAATGGTGCTGAACTGAACTCAACTCAACACTCCTAGACCATTTCAAGGATTCTGTGGTTTGATGCTTTATATTCTGTGTTTTCACTCGTTTTTTTGCCGTTTGCGCGACTTGTCCTTTTTTTTTAGTTGTTGGGTGTTTGCTGTTTTCTTTGAATGGGATCCATGGTGTTTCTTTGGGAAGCCTGTGGGAAGATGAATCTCAGGGTTGTATGCTGCTTACATACTTTGATAATAAATGTACTTTGAATCTCTGAATCTTTATCCCAAGATGATCAAAATTGGCTTCATAGATGGTGATCACATTAGGCATGTTTTTCAAATTTTTTCAAATGTGAATCCTTGTACAAGAGCAGTGGTGTGAAGCAGGCGGTATGTAGTGGGTGCCAATGTAGCGGAGCAGTTAGTGCAATGCTATTGTAGATTGGGGCTTTCCGAAGTTTCGAGTTTAATTCCAGCACCACTCTGTATGCTGTCTCTGTACGTCCTCCCTGTGGAATGTGTGAGTTTTCTCCGGGTGCTCCAGTTTCCTCTCACAGTCCAAAGATGTACTGGGTAGGTTAATTGGTCATTGTAAATTGTTCCATGATTAGGTCAGGGTTAATCAGGTTTTCCAGGAGTTGCTGGGGTAGCATGGCTTGAAAAGCCGGTAGGGTCTACTCTGCGGTGTATTGCTAAGTAAATAAATAGGTAAATAAAATATATTTCTTCAGATTAACTCAACTTTCTAGCCCAAGTTAAGGCATAGCCTATTTAATCATCTTACTTATTTAATTTTATTTACTGAGATACAGTGCAAAATAGGCCCTTCCTGCCCTTTGATCCATGTTGCCCAGAAATCCCCTGATTTAAACCTAATCATGGGACAATTTACAATAACCAATTATCCTACCACTGCCACATCTTTTGAAACCAAAGCACCCAGAGGAAACTCAATGCGGTCACAGGGAGAAAATATAAACTCCTTAGAGTTCGTTGGTGTGGTAAACCATTGCGCTAACCATTATGCTACCATACACCCTGAAGAAGAGGAGTTATTTTCATGTGGAAAAGGTGCATTGAAATCAGTCTCGTCAAGCTATGTTTAATATGGGATTTAGAGCATAGAGATTCAAAACGACGCTGATTTATCCTGGTGCCTCTAAAAGTACATCAGCAGCATCAGTTGTCCCATTAAACTAGACTCATTCCCAAATCCGCTGTCTAATCCAGGAAGGTTATACTTGGATTTCAGAGTGCTGATCATTTTACTGGGAATCATTCAGTGTTTGCAGATCGTCTGATTCACTTAAGGGCAGAAATAGGATACCCACCCTATCAGCTTCACTCCATTTAAAATCCATTGTCAGGTACAGTGAAAGCCTCACTGCTTACACTAGGATTTCCATCATTACTCATTCATCTGTGACTTAAAGATGTTTTCAAATTCTTGATCAACAATTTGAAGGTGAAACAAAAACTTAGCACTATGCTAGTAACTCCAATTTCATTTCATCGACATTGTATCAACTAGAATCCTTATGAAAAGCCCAAGCCTGTTCTCTCCTTGTTTCCTTGTTCTCCATTATTTTTATGTTTTGCATTTCTTTGTGGTCCATCAATCCTACAGCTCGGCTCCACCCAGGTTTGCATTTATATTTCAGTCATGAAACTATTCTCATCACAAAAATGCACATTTTTGGTCTTTGTGAGTTGGTGAGTTTTGGGTCCCGATCAACTCTCAATCAGAGTTGCTAAAGTAGCTTATCTGTATGTTTGCCTCATTGCTCTTTATTGGAGCTTATCGTGCATAACTTGCTATGAACATTGTTTGCACTACAACTGTGTCCGCTGACTGCGAATTTCAGAATCAGAATCATATTTGAGATCATTGGTATATGTTGCGAAATTTTGTTGTTTCGAGGTAGCAGTACATAATAAAATAATCTATAAATTATAATAAGAAATATGATATATACAAAAACTAAATTTAGTAAATGTAAAAAGAGAGTAAAAAAAAAGTGAGGTGGCATACATGAGTTCATTGCCCATTCAGAAATCTGATGACAGAAGGTTCATTGCCCATTCAGAAATCTGATGGCAAAGGGGAAGAAGCTGTTCCTGAAACATTGAGTGGGTGTCTTCAGAGGCCTGTACCACCACCTTGATGGTAGCAGTGAGAAGAGGGCATGTCCTTTGTGATGGGTGTCCTTAATGATGGATGCTGCCTTTGTGAACTATCACATTTTGAAGATGTCCTCGTATGCTTGTGCTCATGATGCAGCTGGTTGTGTTTACAACTTTCTGCAAGTTTTTCCATTCCTCTGCAGTGGCTCCTCCATACCAGATGTTGATACGACCAGTTAGACTATTCTCCATTTTACAGCTGTAGAAATTTGCCAGTGACTTTGTATCCTCAAGCTCCAAATGAAATATAGCTGCTGTTGTGCTTTCTTTGTAATTGCATCAATATATTGGGCCCAGGATGGATATACAACCTACCTTTTAAATCTACTTCTCATCTTTTTCCGTTCAGTCTTACTGAAGGGTCTTAGCACAAAACTTTGACTGTCCTCTTTTCCATAGATGCTACTTGGCCTGTTGAGTTCCTCCAGCATTTTGTGTGTGTTGCTTGGATGTCCAGCACTTGCAGATGTTCTCTTGTTTTAGATATTCAGAGATGTTGACACCCACATCTTCAGAGATGCTGGTAGAGTATTTCTTTGGAAACACTCTGAGTGCCAATAAAAAAATTGCCAATATAACTTTCTTTTCTCTTTTTTGGATGTTGATTGACACATAAGCCAGGACTCACAAATTCACACTGTGCTTAGTTATGCATTTTGTGATGCAAATAGTTTTAGGACAGAAATGCAAATGAAAACCTGGACTAAGTTGTGGAAGCGATATTTCTCTGATGAACCAAATCTCACAGTGTCAGGAATCCAGATTTAATACCACTCGGAGATGAGAAAATGCTTTTTCTTCTGTGTTCGGCTTGTAACTTGTTCACCCTGAAGCACTCAGTCAGCTGCTGATCAACTTTGACAATTTTGAAAGGATTGCTATTACTCATCGTTGACCATTGACACAATCTTGTAATTAGTCCCAGAGTTCTATACATTTCTGAGTTTAATTGGTGATTCAGTTCTTTCTAATTCTTTTTCCCCTCCAATGTGAGGATTTCATACAGTCTCGTTAGCTCTAATGAGTTGTCACTTGATGGAAATTAATTTTGGAAATGCAGAAATCAATTCTTGTGGGTTCTGTGCAATGTTGTCATTGTAGAGCATGGCATTGTCAGGCTAATTAGATAAACTGTTCTCCATTGGTGTGATATCACTTGAGCACCTCGAAAGCTCACTCCGCCATACCTTTAGCTGCCTACACATCTAGGTGTAAAAGACCACATTCTGTCAAGGAGCTACAACAACAAAGATGTGGGCAATAAATTGGATAGATTTGTGTTTCTTTGCATGCAGCACTGGCAGAAATGAATTACTGGAAAATCTGCATTTTTCAGAGATTGTCTATCCATTATCATTAATTACCAGAAAAAGAAGATGATTTTGTTTGTTTTTACAGAGTGATGATGATCCAATGTTCATACATCTATGATGTTAAAATGTTACTATTTCTCTAAAATTAAGTACCATTATTTCTGACAGAAGACTATTTGATGGATGCTTTTTGTTCATTTCTGATCTAATAATCAAAAGTCTACCTGTTTAATTGGTTGCCAGTCAAAATTCACCATGATTCCAATATGTAAAATTTCATGGCTGTCAGTGCTGCAAGTTATTTGGACCTTAGAAAACAAATTTTGCACGCTGCAATACTGGCTTGAGATATGACTGAATATATTTGTGTGTGATGGGTGTTGGCAGCGAGGTGAAGCCTCCATATTTTGGGTGGCAATGTAACGTGGTGGTTAGCGTATTGCTTTGCAGTGCCAGTTGTAAAATCAGATTGCGATTCCCTTCACTGTGGGTGTGGAGTTTATACAATCTGTCCAGGACTGTGAGAGCCTCCTTTAGGATTTCTGGTTTCCTTCCATGCTCCAAAGACACAGGGCTAGGGTTCCTGAGTTGTGGGCATGTTCTGTTGGTGCTGTTAAGTATGGCAACGCTTGTGGGCTGCCCACAAATCCTCTTTGATTTGTTTTGAAGCAAATGACGGAGTTCATTGTATGTTTTGATGTACCTGTGACAAAAAAAGTTAATCTTGACCTAATTTTCATCTTTGTCACAGTATAAGATAGTGGGCTGGAACTTCTTAGGATGTTAGAACACTGTTTTGTGTAAGTCATAAAATGGGCAAGATTTTTAATTGTGATGTTGGGCTTCCCTGATTAATCACGTACTGAAATTGATCTGGTTGCATTCCCCATTAATAAGTTACAATTGCTTACAGTTCTTAGCATGAGCGGTATTGATAAACAGCACCCGAAGAGAGTTGTCCCATACAAACAACACATTTCCTGTTGTAATAAATGAATAAATGTTGTAATGTTGAGTGGAGGTGGTTGTTGAGAATAGTTAGCCAGTTTCCAAGGGCTAGAGGGATCTGTACAGGCTGGTGAAGAATGGTGTTTGCGAGAGGTGTGGTCTATCCCTGAGCCCAAAGAGACTCTTCATGTTTACAGTCAGATCTCCTGCTCTATGATGATCAACTTGATAACCAATTTTATTCGGCATATACATTTCCCTGTAATAGGAATTTGCTGTGGTATGTTGGTCAGGGCACAACATGCAACAAAAGACAACTGCGTTCAACAATAATAAAGAATCATTCATTCGTTCATTATGTGATACGTGTGACATGTTGTATCACATGGGCAATCGTGGTCTTCACACAATCAGATAGCTCTTGTCAAATTTTTCTGCAGAAACTGTTTGCTTTTGCGGCTTTCTGGGCAGTGGCAATAAAGAACTATATCAAAAATAATGAATGATATATAAAATGGCTAATAAAATTAGAGTTTAAAGAATGAATAAGGAATAATATGTGCATAGATCCACAAATAAGAGCATGTATTTACAAAACTGCATTATAAAAATGGTTTAAAGTATCTTCAGCGCAGTGTAGTGAGAAGGGAATATGGTGGTGGGGTGGGGGGGTTCGTCTAACTAGAATGGTTAATCAGATCAGATTAACTGCCAGGGGAAGAAACTTTTAAGATGACATGAAGTTTTTATTTTAATAGCCCTGTAGTACTTTCCAGAAGGGACTCTTGGAAAAGGCAGTTTGCAGGGTGGGTTGTGTCCGTAATGATTTTTCCCACCCACTTCTTTGTTCTGGACACGTTCAAGTCAAAGAAGGACGAGGAAACCCATTTCTGCCTGTTCCTGTAGACCAGGAGTTCCCGACCTGGGGTCCACAGACATTTTGCTTAACGGTATTGGTCCATGTTATCGGGAACCACTGATATAGGCTCGATGGAAAGTAGATAAATTCTCCTATCCTTGAATATGGATTTCAATGACATCCCACATGCACTAGTGAGCTGCATAAAGTAAAAATATTACATACTAGCAGTCGCAAATTGAAGATCCTGAGGCTTAGAAACTGAGAATGATCGTAACATGATGTCAATAATAAAGCAGTCCACGCACACATGCAAGGTTATATCTGAGATCTTACGAATTCACAGTCATCAGTGATGACAAAGAATGAGATTAAAGCATTAACATTTAAATGTTCTTTAAATGGTTTGATCCCAAGGGAAGTGAGGTATCAAAACCCAGTTATTCTAAGAGTAAATAAGAATGGTCATTTCTCAGATCAGAGAAATTGAAAATTGTGCTGCATATAATTTCATGTACTGCACTAAAGTTGACTTCATTTGGCAGGATTTTGCACCCAGATAAACGTTAGACTGAGTTAAAATCCTCATGAGAAATGAGTAGATAAATTTTCTGATGGTCGTCAAAGCAATCAGACAGTTGTGCAAAATTGCTCAACTCGACATTAACCTGACTTTCAAAGATGAAGCACTTCTGTTTTTGGAACTGGGTGAGCAAACTTCTAGCCTCGACTCTCAGTTCCTTGTAAGGTCCAGTGATCATCAAAGAGTTAATCAGATGCATATATATTCCAAGTGATCAAATTCATATCTCATCATCTATTTATCATAATTTCCCAGTTCATAGTTCACTTTTTAAAAAGTAGTAATGTATATGATATTTTTCACTTCCCTGCAATGTTGACATTCATTGTCCCAGTTCCCTTTGATTGGGATAGCATCATGTACCAACAGGTTAATGACTGTCTTACTGGAATTTTGTACCTTTTCCATCAGCTTGCTGGTTATTTGGTAGAAAACATTTCCTTCCTACCTCCTGATTTAAATCCATGTCACATTTGATTAATGCTTTGTAACCAAAATACTTCAACCTGCTCTCTGTGGACGATGATTTCTGGAACTCAATTTTGGCTGACATTTATTTTTCTGAAAAAGCTCTTGTTAGCAGAATGTTCAGATCAACTTCTCCACCTTATTTACTTTTTTTGGTCACTATCACACTTTTTGTCCTTTAACATTCAAGGAATTAACAGGCAGAGTGTGACTTAAATCTGAAACCTCTGCACTGGATGTTCTCTCATTTCCTGGATTTAACTATCAGAATCAGGTTTAATATCACCAACTAAGCATACGTCCTTGAGGTGTGCGAGTGTTGATTATCAGCGCGGAGAATCTGCACAGATTGTAGTCTTCCACTTAGGAAGTCGAGGAACCAGTTGCAGAGGGAGATGCAGAAGCCCAGGTTCTGGAGCTTTTCAATCAGAACTGTAGGAATGATTGTCTTCTTAACTGTGATTATGTGTAACATCTGAAATCCTGACCTACTGTGAGGAATCGGCTTAAACATCAGGTTAAAATTGTGGAGCCTTTCAAAGTTCCCCTTTTCTTTTGGCTGCACATAAGCTGGGCAACCATGGGCACCCATGCCTCCAACCTTTCCTTAAGTACATGGTGAGATGGTAAGTGCTTGTGTACTTTCTGGTCTCACAGGGCAATATCACAGAGATTAAGCTAACACTATTTGACTCCATTTCAACAAAACCAATACAGCAGTTGGAAACACCTTGATTGTATTGCCTTAACTCAGGGCCCTATTGAATCTTTAACAGTGACCTCCTTCATATAAGATTTGATTGGAGGAGTTGTGGATGGAGCTATAAGTGGTGATTAGAGGAGTTGTGGATGGAGCTATAGGTGGTCGAAGGTTACAAGAGGATATAGACAGGCTGCAGAGTTGGGCAGGAAAATGACAGATAGAGTTCAATCTGGACAAGTGTGAGGTGATGCATTTTGGAAGGACAAACCAGAAGACTGAGTACAGGATTAATGGTCAGTTACTTAAGAGTGTGGATGAACAAAGGGTCCTTGGGGTTCAAATCCATACAACCCTCAAGGTCGCTGCACAAGTTGATAGGGTAATTAAGAAGGCCTATGGGATGCTAGGCTTCATTATCGGGGGATTGAGTTCAAGAGCAGAAAGGTCATGTTGCAACTCTACAAATCTCTGGTGAGACTGCACTTAGAGTATTGTGTTCAATTCTGGTCACCTCATTATAGGAAGGATGTGGAAGCTATGGAGAGGGTGCAGTGGAGATTTACCAGGATGTTGCCTGGATTGGAGAACAAGTCATATGAAGCAAGGTTAGCAGAGATGGGACTTTTCTCTTTGGAGTGTAGAGGAATGAGAAGGGACTTGAAAGAGGTCAACAAGATTATGAGAGGCATAGATAGGCTGGATAGTCAGTACCTGTTTCCCAGGGCACCAAGAGCAAACACCAGAGGGCATATGTACAAAATTAAGGGAGGGAAGTTTACGGGAGACATCAGGGGTAAGTTTTTTACACTGTTATGTACCCCGTAACTGGGTCACTTACCAGCAAAGATAGAGAGGTCCGTTGAAGTCTGATGGTACTATTTTTAACAGTATTTATTGATAAAGATACACAAAAATAATATCAATGCAAACATACAGATAATATACGTCGTCAATACTAAATCTAAAAGCGTGGATATAATAATAATCAATAAGAAATAGCTCTATCGTTGTCTAGGGGATAATGTATTGTCCGATGGAAATATAAAAGTCACTGTTAGTTCGTTCAAGCTGCAGCGTTTTGGTTTGAGAGAAAGACGGGTTAAAACTTGCCCAGTCCTTTTATGATGTTAATCCTTCGAGAGTCGTTGGGAGTTGGTTTCCCCGTTGTTAGCTAAAAGACATTTTTCCGTTGTAAAGGGCACCGGTTCCGGGGCAAATGGAACCGAACGCACGTGGCCTCCCCACCGGCTTCCGCTATTACGGGATCGCTAGCGTTTCTTCTGGTACGTTTGAAGGGGCTGTTCCCACAGACCCTTTTTTATCCTGATTCACAGGGTCTCAGATATCAATCAGGTTGGGGGTGATGCAATCCCTCCATCAACCAGCCCATTTGCCTGAGGGCTTCCACGTAGCACAATGGCCGCTTCCCGTAGCTTTATATCGCCAGGGGGGTCAAGACATTCCGCACATCTCTCTCTCATTTCCTGGGTCTCCTGACCCAAATCAATAGTGATCTTGTGATTCTCACAAAGGACCCTTGTGATTCGCACCCTTCGGCCCCTCAGAGCTGTGGTACATTCATAACACCCCCTTTCTTCAAAGCATTTTCACCAGCGGTGAAAACGAAGTAATACAGAGTCTTACAGGGTTTTAGAATCTAACACAATACGAAAGCTTTTCCTTCTCACTACAGAGTAATACAGTTATACATTCAATTCAGCATCCAAACAATTAACGATTACAGTGTCACTTCCTTTAATATCTTAACATCTTGTACCTTTCTAAAGTCTTGTAGCATCAGACTTCAATTTAATAACCACCTATTTTTATTTCTTTCCTTCAGCAAACAAAAACTAAGGAGTTGTGATCTTAGCTTACGTGTATCAACAAAAGTTTATGTAAATACTAATCTTTCTGTTGTTTTCAAACTTAACAGGCAGGCTTCCATGGGGTTGTCTTTATTATTCACATGCTTTGTCGAAATCCCGTAAAACTGGCTTTTGCTATTTAAAAATGGTGTCCCCATTAACCCTCGCCTCTTTTCCGGTTAGTTCCCACATGGGGAGCTTGGGTACCCTGGAGAAATAGGCGTTTGCCTGCTTCTTTCATAGGAGTTATTTTATCAACACAGTGTCCCAAACTTAGACCATCTTCTGAATTTCCACCCAATTCTTTAATTTTACGCAAGTTGCTAGCTTTCTCTTCAGGACCCTTCAGGCTATTAGTTCTCAGTTCGAACTCTTTGTTCAAGCAGCATTTCAAATTCTGCCTTTTCACACCACACTCTGGAATCTGGAATAACAATAGCGTGGCCCCTCCCCCCCCCCCCCCCCGTCATCTTCCAACTCAATCTGTAAGCAATCCGCAGGCTTTAAATTTTCTTCATTCGATTTGGGAACTACATATTTCCCGTTTCCTTCAACAATAATATTTATCTCCCCACTTTTGATATCTGCATTAACTTTTAACACACCTTTGAGCACAAACACCTGGGAACTCTCACTTCCCACTATTACCAATGTTAACCCTTTCTTCACTGAACCAAGTCTATCTGACCCCCAAGGACGGCTGCCCCGTTCCACTGAATCAAATACCTCAGACTTTTTCTGAACTCCGTTACTAGGTTCAGTACCACGTGCATCCCCATCTTGGACACACTCAAACGGGACATTTGCTTCTTTCAGGCTTTCAATACCCGTACCCGGTCCAAATTCTAAATTCCCCTGATTCTCCCAGCTACTCTCTGGCCAACTCCCTTCCAGAGTAAACTCAACCCCGCGGGCTGAAGCAACCTCATCTGCCAACCCAGCAGACTTCTTCAAGGTAATGGCATCCTTTTCAACTAGGACTGCCCTCATTTCATTATTGGGAACACCTTTAGAATTTTCAACTTCTTCAAACAGTTCCGCCAAACCAGACAGATCATCCCTGACTAACACTGGACCTTTTAACTGCTCTATCAGTTCCTCATCTTTATTTTCTCCTCGCTAAGGGCAGGTCTACCTCCTCTCCCTTACTCTCTTTCACTTTGCTACTCTTCGTTTTACCACCCTCTAAGCCCTCGTGGTACAGGGTCGATAAAAACATCTCGGCCAAATTGAAACTGGCCGGATTTAAACTGCTCCCTTTTTCAGCTGCCTTTCTCGACATGCTGCGAGTGATCGCGCATGCAGGATAGATCTTAGAATCTAGGGGCGTGGCCATAACACTCACCAGCTGGCTTGTCAGCGTCATTGCTGCCCAAACCTTACCACCTGTTAAGTCGCTACCAAGAAGGATGTCCGTGTCAGTTCTCGGGAATTCTGATCGCACCCCTATTTCAACTGGTCCAGACACCAGCTCACAATCCATAATGACCTTATGTAAGGGCACCATTTCCGTTCCTTTGCTTATTCCTTTCACAGCTACCATTCCCGTCTTGCGACCAGAATCTAGTACCTTACTGCTGATCAACGACAGCTCAGCCCCCGTGTCTCTCCAGATCCGTACGGGAACTGGTGTGTCTCCCTCCCTCACAGACACAGTTCCATTTGACAGACAAGTCTCAGGCCCTTCTCGTACTCTGTTTACCCAGGGCTCTCTTGTCAATTTACTGATTACCACGGCACATCCGATAGGGACTGCTGCTTTCCCTTTTACTGTCTCTTTCCTCAGAGCAAAGCACCTAGATGCAATATGCCCCCCCTTTCCACAATTAAAACAAGTCAAGCCCGGATATCTCTGGCCGTCTGGCCTTTCCCCCTCAACCTTACCACCAGCTCTCGGTGCGACCTCTGCCTCAGCCAGCGGGCTTTCTCGATCATTCCCACGGTCTCTCTGGGAACTTTTATTCGAGGAAAACTTTGTTTTGTGGGTTAGGGCATATTCATCTGCAAACAATAGACAATAGACAATAGGTGCAGAAGTAGACCTTTCGGCCCCTCGAGTCTGCACCGCCATTCTGAGATCATGGCTGATCATTCACTATCAATACCCAGTCCCTGCCTTGTCCCTATATCCCTTGATTCCCCTATCCATCAGATATCTATCTAGCTCCTTCTTGAAAGCATCCAGAGAATTGGCCTCCACCGTCTTCTGAGGCAGTGCATTCCACACCTCCACAACTCTCTGGGAGAAGAAGCTCTTCCTCAACTCCATTTTAAAATAACTGACCTCTTATTTTCAATCCATGCCCTCTGGTACTGGACTCTCCCAACATCTGGAACATATTTCCTGCCTCAATCCTATCAAATCCTTTAATTATCTTAAACATTTCAATCAGATCCCCTCTCAATCTCCTCAATTCCAGCGTGTACAAGCCCAATCTCTCCAATCTCTCTGCGTAAGACAGCCCTGCCATCCCAGGAATTAACCTAGTGAATCTACGCTGCACTTCCTCAATTGCCAGAATGTCCTTCCTTAAACCTGGAGACTAAAACTGTACACAATATTCCAGGTGTGGTCTCACCAGGGCCCTGTACAAATGCAAAAGGACATCCTTGCTCTTGTACTCAATTCCCCTTGTAACAAAGGCCAACATTCCATTTGCCCTCTTCACTGCCTGTTGCACTTGCTCATTCACCTTCATTGACTGGTGAACTAGGACTCCTAGGTCTCTTTGCATTTCTCCCTTACCTAACTCTACACCGTTCAGACAATACTCTGCCCTCTTGTTCCTGCTTCCAAAGTGGATAACTTCACATTTATTCACATTGAATGACATCTGCCAAGTATCTGCCCACTCACCCAGCCAATCCAAGTCTCTCTGTATTCTCCTAACGTCCTCTTCGCATGTCACACTGCCACCCAGTTTAGTATCGTCAGCAAACTTGCTGATATAGTTTTCAATGCCCTCATCTAAATCATTGACATAAATCGTAAAGAGCTGTGGTCCCTATACAGAGCCCTGTGGTACCCCACTAGCAAACATAGCAAATTCTGAGATGGACTTATTCAGCTTCTCATTCAAATACATCCGGATATCCTCTGAAACACAACCTTTAAATTCCTCAATCAGAATTAACTCCCTGAGACGCCAATAATCCTCCTCCACTATCTCTGCTGTGCACCAACGGTCCAAGAGCACACCCTTCTCATAGGCAAACTCGGTATACGTCTGATTCCACCCTTTCTTTAAATTTCTGAACTTTTGTCTATACGCCTCGGATACTAACTCATAACTCTGGAGAATGGCTGCCTTTACTTTGTCATAACTCTCCTCCTCTTCCTCCTCCATGGACAATGCCGTATATGCTCGCTGTGCCTTCCCTTTTAACACACTTTGTAACAACGCCACCCTCTGACCTCTGGGCCACTTCTGATTCACTGCCACCTTTTCAAAAAGCAATAAATAACTATCAATATCCGTCTCCTCAAACGGAGGTACTAACCTCAACTCTCGACTAACATTAAACCGCTCCTCTCGGTCTGACCCTTGATCTCTTCTCCCTTGCCTTAACTTCTCCATCTCCAAGTCATGTTTCCTTTGTTTCTCTGCCTCCCCATACTCTCTCTCTCTTTCTCGGCTCTCTCTTTCTCTTCCTCAGCTGCTTCCAGCTGTTTTAACTGAATTTCATGCTCCCGTTGTTTCTCAGCTCTTTCCTGCTCCCATTTCACCTCTAACTCCTTTAGCTGGAGTGCACGCTCCCTTTCTCTCTCGGCCCTTTCTCTTTCTCTCTCTTGGCTCTTTCATTCTCCTTCTCAGTTGCTTCCAGCTGCTTTACCTTAATTGTATGTTCCAACCTTAATTTCTCCAACTCTAACTGAGCCGTCCCACTAGCTGGTACCTTTTCAGGGATATTTTCCAACACCTCAGCTGCAAACACATTCTTCCCAATATAATACTGAGTTATGGCCCTTCACACCTCCCGCTTTTTCATGGACAACCTCACCTCTGCGAGGTTTAGCCCCTTCGCCATATTTATCAAGTCTGATTTGGTGGCCGCCTCTAGCGCCTCCAGAGTCGGGTTTTCTATAAATTCACCCACGTCCATCTTTGCTGGTTTCCCGTCTGGCTACCCGCGTAACCAGATCCAAGTTTGGACTTAGAAGCCTGATTCACTGGCCCTCCAATTTGGTGTCAAATCCCAAGATGAGAATCCCAAGTTGTTACGTATCCTATAACTGGGTCACTTACCAGCAAAGATAGAGAGGTCTGTTGAAGTCTGATGGTACTATTTTTAACAGTATTTATTGATAAAGATACACAAAAAATAATATCAATGCAAACATACAGATAATATACGTCATCAATACTAAATCTAAAAGCGCGGGTATAATAATAATCAATAAGAATTGGCTCTGTCGTTGTCTAGGGGATAATGTATTGTCCGATGGAAATATAAAAGTCACTGTTAGTTCGTTCAAGCTGCAGCATTTTGGTTTGAGAGAAAGACGGGTTAAAACTTGCCCAGTCCTTTTATGATGTTAATCCTTCGAGAGTCGTTGGGAGTTGGTTTCCCCGTTGTTAGCTAAAAGCTGTTTTTCCATGGAAAAGGGTACCAGTTCCGGGGCAAATGGAACCGAACGCACGTGGCCTCCCCACCAGCTTCCGCTATTACGGGATCGCAAACGTTTCTTCTGGTGCGTCTGAAGGGGCTGTTCCCACAGACCCTCCTTTATCCTGACTCACAGGGTCTCAGATGTCAATCAGGTTGGGGTGATGCAATCCCTCCCTCAACCAGCCCACTTTGCTTGAGGGCTTCCACGTAGCACAGTCTTGTAATACCCAAGTCCGTCTCCAAGAGACAATAGCCGTTTCCCGTAGCTTTATATCACTGGGGGGTGGGGGGGGGTCAAGACATTCCTCACGTCTCTCTCATTTCCTGGGTCTCCTGACCCAAATCAATAGTGATCTTGTGATTCTCACAACGGAGGGGGCTACCCCGCACCCTTCAGCCCCTCAGAGCTGTGGTACATTCATAACAACACAGAGGGTTGTGAGTGCCTGGAATGAGTTGCCAGGGATGGTGGTGGAGGCTAAAACATTAGGGGCATTTAAGAGCCTCTTGGACAGGCACATGAATGAAAGAAAAATGGAGGGTTATGGGGTAGTGTGGGTTTAGTACTTTTTATAAGGATTTTCTGGGTCAGCACAACATGGAAGGCTGAAGGGCCTGTACTGTGCTGTAGTGTTCTATGATTTTTTTTTGTTCTATAAAGCAATTTAGCACAAACAGGGACTTAATGTGATACCTTCCAAGCATCATAGCTGGATTAATCAGAATCAGTGTCAGTTTATTATCACGTCATGAAATTTGTTGTTATGGGTCAACAGTACAGTGCAATATACACTGTGCCCACTTTATTAGGTACACCTGCTTGCTAATGAAGATACCTAATCAGGCAATCACGTGGCAGCAACTCAATGCATAAAAGCATGCGGACATAGTCAAGAGGTTCAGTTGTTGTTCGGACCAAATATCAGAATGAGGAAGAAATATAATGGAGTTGACTTTGACCATGGAGTGCTTGTTGGTGCCAGATAAGGAGGTCTGAGGATCTCAGAAACTGCAGATCTCCTGGGATTTCCTTGCACAACATTCTTTAGAGTTTTACAGAGAATCATACAAAACACAAAAATAAATCCAGTAAGTGGCTGTCCTGTGGGCGAAAACGCCTTGTTAATGAGAGTTCAGAGGAGAACAGCCAGACTGGTTCAAAGTGACAGGTAAGAGGCAGTAACCCAAAAAAACCATGTTCTACAACACTGGTGTGTAGAAGAGCATCTCTGAATGTGCAACATGTTGAATAATGAAGTGGATGGGTTGCAGCAGCCAAAGACCACAAGCATGCGCTCAGTGGCCGCGTTATGACTTACAGGAGGCACCTAATAAACTGGCCACTGAGTGTATATAAAAATAACAATAAATTTCAATAAGCAATATTTAAAAAGATAAGTAATTAGTGCAAAAAGTGAGGTAGTGTGCATGAGAACATCAGAAATCTGATAGCAGAGAGAAGAACCTGTTTCTAAAATGTTGAGTGTGCATCTTCAGGCTCCTGTATCTTCCCCACCCCCCCTTGATTGGTAGCAATAAGACGGCTTATCCTGGATGGTCCTTAAAGGTAAATGCTGCATTCTTGAGACATTACTTTTTGAGGCTGTCTTCAACGCTAGGGAGGCCAGTGCCCATGATGAGGCTGGCTGAAGTTTACAACTCTGTAATTTTCTCTGATACAGTGCATTGGTCGCACTGTACCAGGCAGTGATAGAACTTAACAGAATGCTCCCTATGGTACATCTGCAGACATTACAGTGGCAACTTGACATTTGCAACACCTTTAATGTAGAAAAACAACTTAAATTGCATCAAGCAGTATAAGATCAGAACATCAGGGAACTCTGGAGCTGGTGAAAGCAGTAGTTATAGGGACAAGAAGTGGAGTGGCTTTGGATAAGAATTCTGGAGCATAAGGCACTGTTTGTTGAAGGTATGATAATCAATTTCAAAACATTTAAACTTAGGAATGAGCAGTAGGCTCGAATTAGAGAAACAGAGATGTTTCTGAGTTTGTAGAATTGGAGGAGATTTACGCAGATGGAGAGTGGGAAGACCATGGAAGGAAAGGGAAAGTAAATGAATTTTAAAATCAAAGCACTGGTTTAACTCCAGCGTGCATTGAGTAAATCCAAGCGTGACAGAAACATAAAATGCATAATAGGAATTTGGCAAAGAAAATCAAATTCTCATCCTGATTCCTAACTGCATACTTGTCTCCAAGGACACATTGAAACTGCTTCACACAAAATGCTGGAGGAACTTAGCAGGTCAGGCAGCATTTATGGAAAAGAATAAACCGTTGATGTTTTGGATCGATGAGGAAGTGGGAAGACACCTGAATAAGAAGGTGGGGGGAAGGAAAGGAGGACTTCCCTCATACAGCTATAGAAGCCATGATCTTAACAGGCAGTTCCACAGCAAGTCCAATTTCAGTGCTGTGCATTGTTCTTGCCCCTTCCTCTATTTTTTTCACAACCTTTATGTGCCTGACTTCCAGCAAGCTTCCTGTTGGAGTGGTTGCCATCTGCAGGACCAGTAGTAAACCATTCAATCTGTGCTATCTCCATTCCAGAACAACACCTCACCCCCAACTTCAGTCATTGAGTAGTGGTACTTTGCGCTGACCTCCAGGCCAACTTATTTGCTGAAACATACAATTGGATGGACCTTGCATTCAATATCTTCAAAACAAAGTTCCTCTACCAACCTGCGCAACCTCATCTTTGAGTAATAAAGATCTGTGATGAATATTTAGAAAGTGTAGAGAGCTGCCGTCAATACATGAGCTACAGTTACCTCGGGATCAAGATGATGAGGCATCACCATACTAGCCATTATGGACTTTGGCAGTCGGAGGTAGAAAGTTTTCAAAGATCAAGAAGTAAAACCTGGCACCAAACTCATGGTGTTTCTGTTGATAGTAGTCCTGCCTAGGCTATAGCAGGCACTTCAAAGCATTGGGGAGATATCACAACACTACCTCCACAAAATTCTTCAAATCCACTGGCAAGATACTTTACTGAAACATGCTCAGCATTATACTCTGTCAACTCCAAAGGCCAAACCAAGTTATTTGCCTTGGCCTCTGCCAATTTCTCCCAATGATCAGAGTGACTATTCTAAGCTGACGCAATAGATTACCAGATAAGACGATGAAAACGGAATTAGGAATACTCTTAAAATCTTGTGGGGATCCCTGTAGGACTTTTGAAAATCCCTTGCCCTAAATGTTTGAGTGAACTGGGGCTTTAATATTTGAAGCAAAGGAGAATGAGATGTGTAGATATGTGCAAGATGATCAGAGGCATAGATCGACTGGATAGCCAGAGACCTTTTCCCAGGGTAGAAATGGCTAAAACAAGAGCACATCATTTTTTTTTAAAGATGATTAGAATAAAGTGTAGATGAATGTCAGAGGAATGTTTTTTTTACACAGGGTGGCGGGTGTGTGGAATGTCCTGCCAAAGCGGTGGTTGAGACAGGTACATTAGGGATATTTAATTTACTCTTAGGTTGGAACATGGATGAAAGTAAAATGGAGGGCTCTGTCGAAGGGAATGGTGAGATTGAGTTTAGAGTAGGTTGTAAGTTGGCACACAGTGTGGGCCCAAGAGATTGTAATGTTCTATAATGTTTAATGTTCGATGTTCTGTTTTAAAATTGAGAAAAGGGTGCAAATTATGAGTTATTTATTTTTTAAAAAATGCACAACTTTTAGTATAAATGATTGCATCATCTCCCAAATCACATTCCTGCTTTAGCGGCAATTTTTACTCTATCCACGGTAGAGTCTACAGATGCCACTTTACAGCCTATAGAACTGGAGTTGGAAGCAAGTCATCTTTGATTTTGAGGGGCTGCCAAAGCAGAGGATACTCAAACAAGCATCTAATATGTATTTTTACAATGGTAAAGTCAGCACTTGTAGAGTCAGTGCCTCAAGACTAATTAAGGCTTTGGTATTTTTAATTCATGGCAGACAATAAACCGAAACCACTTCAAGTGTCAGTTGGTCATTGAAGTTACGTTCCTGAGCTAACATCCTAAGCTGTTTCATTCAGTGTTGATGAATGGCTACCTCTGGTAAATAAATCATGGAAGATGCATCATCAGCTGCCTTTCTTTCAGAGTTTGCAGAGGTCTTGTTGAATTTGCTCTCACAGCTGAAAGTATAAACACCATTTTAAAGTAACGCTTTGACTGTGTCGTTTTTGTAGGCTGCATTGGAACCAAAGTAACAATCATTTCATTCTCCTTTACACTTGTGAACTGAAGAGTGACAGTAAACAATCCTGAATCTTGAAATAGATTTAGAAAGTGTTCAGAGCCCATGTGTGCTCTGTGATTAAGATCTCCTCAGGAAGGTGTATCGCCTCAGAAGGTTCTGCCAGCAGTCTTTAGCTAGCTTGGAGTCAGTCAGTGATAGCCGAGAGTTTGGGGTTCAATGATTAAGCTAACCATTTAAAGGTAGTGCCAAACTAACCGGAGATACAGACGCCGGTAAATTAAATTAGATTTCACAGTAGGCAGATTTCCATTTAAATGTTCTTGTTTAGAAAGAAAGTGAATTTCTACTTTGTTGATTTATACTATAGGGTAGAGAAGCATTTACTTCATCATGGGTAACTTGTTCATTCACAGTGGAAATAAACCCATTATTGATTCAAAGACTTTGAATTAAATTAATAAAGAGTACTTACTCAGCCAAACTTTCAAAGAGAGGGCTATTCCTGTGATTAACTCCTGTAGCTAATATTGTTTACAGTGTAAATGTTCTCAGTTATAATTACCGAGTCAAAATATAATTTGCTTTGATGTTAGATAGAAAGAGAAAAGTCTTGAAGTGGAGCAGGAGGAGGGTGACAGATTTCAGCTTTAGATTAGATCTGGTGGCACAACATACAAATGCACACCATGTGGGGAACGTTGTTTGATTTTGTAATTAGTAATCCCAGTTTTTATCTGACTAATTATGCAAAAGCAGGATCTCTAGCATTGCACACTCTGGATAATTACCTGTGCCGTATGCTAGTGAGGGTAGAAATAGGATGATTGAATGGGAGCGGAGGGCTTGGGTCATTTCTGCTGTCACAAAACCTGTGCAAGAAAAAGGCTATTTGGTAACTGGATGGAGACTGGTATCTTTGCAGAGAGGTTTGCACATGCTACTCAAGGAGGTGGGGAAGGGGGTTCAACTAATTTGACAAGGGATTGGAATAATTGTAACGGGGCAGGAGGTGGGGAGAAAACTGCTGAGGATAAATCAAACTGGTCCAATAAGAAAAGCGAGCAGTGTTATGTCAGGGAGCATGAGGGAAAAGACAGTCTCGACTGTATTGACTTTAATGCAAGGAGTCTCACAGATAAATCACCTCAGCTGAGAGCATGGATCTGTAATGACTATTATGATGCTATCGCAATCATGGAGGTGTGTTTGATGGGCAGTCAGGGCAGTCTGAAACTTAGGGGTATAAAAATTCAGGTATGAGGAAGGCCGTGCAAAAGGGGAGGAGGTGAAGCAGCACTCCTGATACGGGTTCACATCCTTGCAATACTTTGATAAGACATCCTGGAGGGATCCTCCAACACGAGAATTTGGGTAGAATTTAGAAACAAGAGGGAGGTAATGTCTTTGCTGGATGTATACAGTACTCCTCTCAAGAGCCAGCAGCAATTAAAGGTAGATGCGTGAACGTGGATGAAAAAAACAATAGGGTTGTAGTAGTATCACAAACACAAGAAAATCTGCATATGCTGGAAATCCAAAGCAACCCGCAAAAAATGCCTCCAGAAGATCCTCTGTTATGTCTGGCTACCATGCCCTCCTTCAGTGGCACCAAGAGGACGTGGCCACCATAATCATGAAGGAATGAGGGAGATGGACTGGATGTGTGATGAGAAGAGAGGCCAACTGCATAATCAAGACAGGACTTCATTGGACCACTGACGGGCAGAGGAAATGCAGGAGAGCAAAGACAATTTGGCATCATACCGTAGAGGCTGGAGGCCCTATTGAGGACCCTGGGGCACAACAGAGAAGATGGCTAAGGTCAGACAGAGATGGAGGACCTTCATTGCTAACCCAAACACCAGTGACGTAACGGGCAGTAAGTATGTTGTTTGCCACATGTGCATCAAAACATACAGTGAAGTGTGTTTTGCATCAATGACCAACACAGTCTCTGTATTGTGCTGGGGGCAGCCTTCCAATATCGCACCAACATAGCATGCCACAACTCACTAACCCTATCTCTAACCCTAACCGTACATCTTTGGAATGTGAAAGGAAGTGAGCACCTTGAGGAAACACACAAGGTAAAGCGGAGAATGTGCAAAATCATTGCAGACAGCAGCAGGAATTGAACCCTGATCAGTGATCGCTAGCACTATAGAGCATTGTGCTAACTGTTATGTTACCGTGCCACACTGAAAGGCAACAGTGGCAAGATAAGGGACCTTTGTATAACAGAATATTGAAAGTTTGATCAGGAAAGAAGAAAAACATGGCAGTTTTCGACAAACAGAATCAAGAGAATCTCTTGACAGATGTACAGGGTATTGGAGAGAATTTAAGAAAGAAATTAAGAGTGTAAAAGACGTCATGAATTATCTTTAGTAAGTAAGATTAAGAATCCCAAGACATTCTTTCAGTACATCATGATCATGTGGGCAGCCAAGGAACAAAACAATCTCTATAGGACCTAATTTAGGACCCAGTCCACAATGCCTGGCTCTACTCATATGTAGATAACTCAAAAAACCCATGGTGTTGTGGATGGGGAGAAAGGTTGTCTAAGGCTGCAGCCGGATATAGATAATACAGGCATGGAATTATACAGCATGGAAATGCTTCCTTTGGCTCAACTCAGATCAGATGGAAAGTTGGCCAAAGTGCCAAGGCATTCAGCTTAATCAACACAAGTGTGAGGAGGTGCATTGAGGGAAGTCAGTTGGGAGCAGGATATGTAGAGTAAATGACAGGGCACTAAGGAATGGTATGATTATCAAACACAATAGGCTTGGGTTTAAGACGAGAGAAAGTCATTTTAAAGTGGATTTGTGTGTACTTTTTTACCATAATGAGTGGTGGATATCCAGAGTGCACACTACTAGACAAAGGGATAGAATTATATACATTTACTGTGTATTTAAGAGACATTCAAAGAGACAAAGCGTATGGATCTAATGCAGGCAAGTGGGATTACTGTAGATGACAAAAAGATTGTATGGAAGTAATGGGCTGAATTGTCTCTTACTGTGCTGTACAACATTGTGACATGACCCTATGATAAACTGGCAGGATCAAAATTATGTGCAAAACTCACCTTTACCCTGCAATCAGAGTAGAAAATCATAAAGGTTCTTGGCTCTATGGCATTGGTATGGGACAGATCTGTCCCTGAGTGATAGTGATTAGCAGGCACTACATGCCTCTAACAGCCATCTTTGGGGCACACACATGGAAGACTGGAGAATTAAGCTACCAAGTTTAAAAGAGGAAAAGAGCCGGATACTATTTTGAAGAAGGACAGCCTTGGGGAACCTCCTCAGTGAAATCTCCATTGCCAGACTCTCCAACAGTGACCCAAATTTGGTCTGTCCCTTGAAATAACGAGGGACAAAAGTCTTTAGACTCTGGGGCTGATTCAGTGGTCAACACCTGTATTACTTGTGAAAAGCATATTGGCATTGCAAAATCATAAGAATGGTAAAATAAATCTCTGCTGTATTCTGACTTGTATTATTCATACTTGCCCAGTACTCTTTGGCATAAATCTGCTGTATGCATGGAGGGCTATGATTAAACTTCTGTAATATGGTGTGGGTGCGCAGAGTGCAGGTTTTAGATTAAAATTGTTGTGCTACACGATAGAATTTGTAATCTGTGCTCTCCATTATTATAAGCAAACACAATATTTGCTTATAAAAATGGCTGGTGACAAAGAAGCTGAAAGAATATCAACATAAGAAAGCATAATATTGATAGGTTGTCTGAAGATACAAAGCACAATGCACCTAACAATCATTATTGTTAGATTAAACCCAGTCCACCTGATGAGTTATATTTGCAATTTTAATTTACATAATTGCTCTGCTTCATAAGGCAATTGTTAATTGTCTGATGGAGGTTGAGTCTGAACTTTCCAAAGGGTTAAGCACCAACCTTCCATCCTCATATTTAAATGGAATCCGGTGGAGCTGATGAAAGTCGTTCCTTTCTGCTGGCTTCATTTGAAGCAAGTTTGGGGAATTGATTAGCAAGGTATTTGAAGTCAACCTGGGGGCGTTAAATGGTATTTGTGACCTCTTAAGGGTTAATTGAGTTCTCCTTTCATTGTTGCAGATTACAAAAGCTACAGCATAGTCTGTTCTGTGGTTAGTGCTATTGCTTTACCGTCATCATCATTATGTACTGTGTCGTATGATGTGGGCTATCATAGTCCCACAGCCATGATTATTCTTGGCAAATTTTTCTATAGAAATGGTTTACCATTGCCTTCTTCCAGGCAGTGTCTTTACAAGATGGGTGATCCTCAATCATTATCAATACTCTTCAGAGATATTCTGCCTGGCATCAGTGGTCACATAACCAGAACTTATGATATACACCAGCTTGCTCATATGACCATCCACCACCTGCTCTCATGGCTTCACGTGACTGATTGGGGGGCTAATCAGGTACGACACCTTGCCCAAGGGTGATCTGCGGGCTAGTGGAGGGAAGGAGGGCTTTACACCTCCTTTGGTAGAGACGAATCTCCAGCCCACCACCCAATGGCTTACAATACGCCTGTAAAATTGTTCGAAGTTCAATTCCCACTGATGTCCCTAAGAAGTTGGCATGTTCACCCCATGACCATGTGAGTTTCTTCTGGGTGCTCCAGTTTTCTCCTAAATTCCAAAGGCGTACAGATTAATGGGAATGCTATGCCCCCAAAATTCCATCAGGTGTGTCAGCTGTAGACACGAAACAACATATTTCACTGTACATACAGTATGATTTGATGTATATGTGATGAACAAAGCTAATCTTAACAAATAACAGTGAAATGAAAAAATGAAAAATGAAAAAGTACAAAAATGTAGTCAGCCCATTTTTGGCTTTTTGCTGTCCATGATAACTATGACACACAGTTCTCGTACCTATAATATTGGTTGTGAAATATAATTATTAATTTAAGGCAGTTTCCTCATGTGTCTCTCTCAATTAATAAATTGTATGGAAAGTTCCAGAAGTACTCTGCAAAGAGCCCTTGTATAAACATATCTCAGTTGAAGTTCTTCCATTGTCTGTGTCTGTGTTCTACAGTTGACTTGCCTGGAGATAAAATACTTACTGAGCATACGTTCTTTCAACTAGTCAAGCAATCAAAGACCTGCACAACTGCATAAAGATACTGATAACGTTAACTACTTAACTAAAACCTGCTCCATGTAGCTTTGGATCATAGTCCAGGAAAGGATGAGTAGATGATCACTGACACAAGGCATTGTGGGTAACTGTATGCAGTGAGTTTATTGTCCATACAGTCCACTAATGACACCATGTCAGAGGCCCTCTTTGACTCCAGTGATCTCATTGACTAAGCAGGCAGCTTGCGTGTGTCAAATATTGAAGAGCTTAGAGCAAGGGCTGGAGAAAAGGAGGAACAAAAAAATGTAAAAGAAACAAAAACTGAAATGAACGGGTTGGCATGGTTTAGAATTGCCTTCACATGCTAGAAGGGCTTGAGGTATAAGATGGAGGTTTTGCTATGGTTCTCCACATGGTACAAACTCCAACTAACTCAAGATAGGATTTTAATGAACTGATGAAAAATGGTGGAACTGAGGTGGAATTTGTAATATTAAATAGCAATTAAACATAAACTTAAAATTTGTTCCTTTCTGTGGGGTTATTTGAGTTTTTACTAATATCCCATGTTTTGGCTTTGTTCCTTCCCTCCTTTAAGTCTTCATGCCAGAAGCTTTAAGATGATCAATTACAGTGGAGCAGCAAATCATAAGTGCAAGAAATTCTACAGATGCTGGAAATCCAAAGCAACATACAACAAAATGTTCCAGCACTGTCTCAAGATGACTATGGTGTGCACCATCTACAAGAAACCACCTGCAGAAACTTGCTGAAGGCTCTTTGATAGCAGATCCTAAACCCACGTCCTCACCAGTAACAAGAGCAGTAGGAGCATCACCACCTATAGATTCCACTCCAAAACATACACCGTACTTATTACACGCAGCCTGCAGCGGCTCAGAAAGATGTTACACTTAGTTTTCCAGGTCCGTTAGTATTAGGTAATAAATTCTGCCCTTGCATTTGACTAATGTGTGAAAAGAATAGAAGCAAGGGTTAACAGAAGCACTGAAGATGTCTTTAGTTAAGGAGGTCTGGAGATACTTTCTGACTAATTTGAGACACTGCATTTGGTTAATGCATGATAAATTCTTGTAAATGGTGCACACCACCATCATCTTGTGTCAGTGATGGAGAAAATGAATAGTTAAGGAAGTGGGTGGGTTAACAATGACCTCAGCTATTTTATCCTGAGTGTCTTTGAACTTTTTGTGTGGTCTTTCTATTGAAATCATTGGAATTCTCTATCTCTGAGAGTTGTGGCTGCTGACTCATTGAGTATTTTTCAAGGCTAAGAAGGTTTATGGAAAACAAAGTAGGAAGTCAAGCTGAGGTTATGACATTTTGGGCCAGTAGGTCACTATCCAGCTCACCTCTTTCCTCCCCTCCTCATCCCAACTTCTTATTCTAGCATCTTATCCCTTCCTTCTCAGTCCTAAGGAAGGGTCTCAGACTAAAACGTCGATTATTACTCATTTCCACGGATGCTGCCTGCCCTGCTCCAGCATTTTGTGTGCATTGCTTTGGATTTCCAGTATCTGCAGAATTTCTCTGGTTTATAATTAAATACATTAATTGTTTTTGTTTGACATTCATTAATGGTTTATTTTGCAACTTTGATAACATAAATCTGAGGGAATGGGCATCCTTTAACAATAGGTTTCTGACTTCAGGAACATATTCTGGCATCACCTCAATAAATTATAGCATTTTGGCAGTGCTGATAGATCAGTCTTCAGGTTCCTTTCTTTGGTACCATAACCAATAAGTAGTCAAAGGTGCTAAACAACATTTGTAAGACATTTGATCGACTCACGGTCACGGACTATAATGACTGCCTCATTGTTTTCAGGGTAATTCTAGCAATTACTGAATGTGAAGCTGGAGACCAGAAATAGATATTGAAATGAATTCTGTCTAATTTTACAAAAGAATGATGGAGGAGAGCATATTCCAAACATTGGTCTGAGATAATGATTGCAATGCAATTGTACTCAACGTTGTTGTTACTGGCCCTTAGGGTCTCATTACTATTTCAGGCTGCTTTGATAATGGCCAAACCGTGTGAGTAAATTGACATGGGGACTATATTAATCTCCTAATTATGAATAAAAGCATGAAAATAGACAATCACATTTAGCACAAGGCTATAGGCTTGTGCAGCCTTCATCTGGGAGTAGATGATGGGAAGAAAATTTCTTTTGTAATTTTTCTAACTTTCCTTCATTAATATTAATATAGTAGTTCTCTGAACAAAAGATTGCAGGTGCTGGAATCCACAGGGTGGGGTGAGGGGCTGCTGTAGAAACTCAGCAGGTGAAACAGTGTCTACAGAGGAAAACGGACAAATCGTACAGATGAAGAGTCTTGAACCAAAAGGGCACTGTTCATTTCTCTCCAGCTATGCTGCCTGACCCGCTAAATTCCTCCAGGAGCTTGTTTCTTCTTCTGCAGTTTTCCTTCTTATTTTAATTCTTTCTCCCTGCATCGTCTCAGAGTGAAAGGCATCTCAAAATCCCCTTTGCACCAGTTTGCTTCAAAGATCTCCAAGCATTGCAACTCCTTGACTGCTTTCTCTTTCATTTGCCACATAATCCATATTCTGGCAATATATGTGTTGGAATTGAGAAAAGTGTTGGTGTTGCTTTAACAGAATGGCCCATAGATACCAAAGCTTAAATAAAAACAGCGATTGCATGAATTATGATTGTCATCTCTGATAGTGTCAAAGAGATGATATGATTGACCTTTACAGTATAGTAAGAGAATTGGAGAGAAACTTCTTGCTTTATTTGAATAGATTGGAACCAGGTTAATGACCTACAATTTGGAGTCAGACCTCAGAAGGGTGTGTTTAATTCCACAGAGGCTGGTCAAAGTTTGGAACTCTGATAGTTGCTGCTGACAAATTAATAACTTTAAGCTTGAGATTCATAGTTTTTGTTAATGAAGGCATCAAGGATATAGTAAAAATTTGGATTTATGAAGTCAGGTGATAGCTAAGTCAAAAAAGAGCTCTTCATAAAGTCTAGAATCAACAGTATCTATGTGAGATTTTTTTTGCTGTCATATAAATCTCAGTTGGTATCCAACCTTACAAAGCTAAACACCACCAAGCTAAGACACACCCAGATTAGAATATAGAACATTATAGCACAGTGCAAGCTCTTTAACCCACAAAGTTTTGCTGACTTTATAAACTACTCTAACAAAAATCAAACCCTTTCCTCCTCTGTAGCCCTCCATTTTTCTTTCATCTACGTTCCAATCTAAGAGTTTCTTAGATGTTCCTGATACATCTGCTTCTACTATCACCTTGGTAGGCATTCCATACATACACCACTCTCTGTAAAAAGACTTACTTCTGACATCTCCCCTGTACTTTCCTCCAATCATCTTAAAATTATGTCCCTGGTATTAGTCATTTGGAAAATGGTTCAGAAATTGCACCATTTTGGATTGCAAGACCCTACAGCGGATAGTGAGGTCAGCTGAGAAGATCATTGAGGTCTCTCTTCCCGCCATTACAGACGTTTACACTACACACTGCACCCGCAAAGCAAACAGCATTATGAAGGACCCCACGCACCCCTCATGCAAACTCTTCTCCCTCCTGTCATCTGGGAAAAGGCATTCGGGCTCTCACGATCAGACTATGTAACAGTTTCTTCCCCCAAGCCATCAGCCTCCTCAATACCCAGAGCCTGGACTGACACCAAATTTACTGCCCCCTACTGTGCCTATTGGCTTGTTTATTATTTATTGTACTGCCTGCACTGTTTTGTGCACTTTATGCAGTCCTGGGTAGGTCTGTAAGTCCAGTAGTGTTTTTTTCTGTATTGTTTTTACATAGTTCAGTGTAGTTTTTGTATTGTTTCATATAGCACCATGGTCCTGAAAGACGTGGTCTCATTTTTACTGTGTTCTGTACCAGCAGTTATGGTCGAAATGGCAATAAAAAGTGACTTGACTTGATTTCTACCCAGGAAAAGAGTCTCCAGCTGTTCACTCGTGGAATAATTTGATTCAAAGTTCTTCAGAACACTTCCTTATTACCTGTTATGCTCTATCACTGCCTGGGCATAACTGGAACGCTTTGAGCAAGGTTGTCAGTGCAGGGACATGTGACTCCTCAGGTTTATGCCTTTTTATCAAAACCACTTGTGCCTATGAGGATTAAGCATTGCAACACGAAGTATAACTTTGAAATACAGCTTTTAAAGTTTTGTCATTGCAGTGGGACGAGGTCTGAGACTTTGACCACCACAGCTGCTAGAGATCTGATCAGACCAGGCACCAAAAGATGACCTAATTTGTTGAACAAAATGACTCAGCTTCCTACTCTGAGCAGAAATATAGAAGCACTCATTTTCTGTCTGAGTTCTGACTTGATTTGCTTGTCGATAATGCCACTTTTGTCCTGAATGTTATTAAGAGTGTTATTCATAGTTTCCTAAGTGACTCACGTAAATGAGCTCTCTAAAGAAAAAGCATTAAGTACTTGAACTCATTGCAACTGACCAAGAATTTTAATGGCAGCACACACAAAATGTTGGAGGAACTCAGCAGGCTCAGCAGCATCGATGGAAAGGGGTAAACAGTCAACATTTCATGTTGAGACCCTTCATCAGGACTGGAAAGGAAGGGGGAAGGAGTCAGATAAGAAGTTGGAGGGAGGGGAGGAAGAAGTTCTAGGTGGCAGGCAATATGTAAAACTGGGAGGGAGAGGGGTGAAGTGAAGAGCTGGAAAGTTGATTGGTGAAAGAGATAAAGGGCTGGAGAAGGGGGAATCTGATAGGAGAGGACAGAAAGCCATGGAATAAAGGGAATGGGGAAGAGCACCAGAGGGATATGATGGGCAGGTAAGAAGAGAAGATGTGAAAGGGAAACAAGAATGGGGAATAGTGAAGTCAGGGGGGACAATTACCAGAAGTTTGAGAAATCAATGTTCATGCCATCAGGTCAGATGCTACCCAGACAGAATATCAGATATTCCCCCAAGTTGCTACCTTGTACTTCACCCTCCCCTTCCCCGGTCTTCTTAATCTGATTCCTTTCCACTCCCTTTCCGGTCATGATGAAGGGTCTCGGTCTGAAACAATGATTGTTTACTCTTTTCCATAGATGTTGCCTGGCCTGCTGAGTTCCTCTGGCATTTTGTGTGTGTTACTTTGGATTTCCAGCATCTACAGGATTTCTCAAGCTAAAGAATTTTTGTTTAGTTTTGCATTGTTTTTTGTTTAAGTAATATCTTGATACACAAAAGTTGATGATACTTACCTATTGTTAAATGATGACATCATCATCATTGTTAAAGGAAAACACTAAATGCAAAAGACCCCTCTAACTGGGTTAAAGCTGGAAGAATATCTATTCCCTCAGAGGTGTTAATATAGAACAAGTTTCTGTTTGAGGCTGAGACCCTCACATTCTGAGGTGTGAACATCACCAGCAGCCTGTCCTGGTGAAACCATCTTGATGTCATGGCCAAGAAATCTCACCAAGGCCTCTACTTCCTCAGGAGACTAAAGAAATTTGACTCGTCCCAGTCAACTCTTACTACTTCCTGTTGCCACACCACAGAAAGCATTCTGTCTGGATCCATAACAGCTTGGTACAGCAACTGCTCTGCACGTGACCGTAAGAAACAGCAGAGAGTTGCACACACAGCTCAGCACATCACAGGAGCCATCTCCAGGGATTCTGTCTATATTTCTCTCTGCCTCAGCAGGTATGGGAAGTGAAATTTAAATGGCTTGCCACTGGAAAATCCTACAAAAGTTAGTGGATTCGGCCCAGTACATCTCGGGTAAAACCCTCTCAGCCATTGAACACATTTATATAAAATGCTGCCATAGAGAAACAACATCCATCTTTAAGGATCCTCACCAGTGGGCCATGCTCTTTTCTCACTGCTGCCATCAGGTAGAAGGTACAAGAGCCTCAGTACACACACCACCAGGTTCATGGGAGCTTTGAGGCGGGCTATGAGAGCCGACTTCAGGTGACGGTGGAAATGCTCCACAAGTCCGTTCGACTGTGGGTGGTAGGCAGTTGTGTGGTGCAGCTGTGTCCCCAAAAGGCTGGCCATAGCTGACCACAGGCTGGAGGTGAACTGGGCGCCTCTGTCAGAGGTAATGTGGGCCGGTACACCAAAATGAGATACCCAGGTTGCAATCAGTGCTCGGGCGCAGGATTTGGAGGTGGTGTCGGTGAGCGGGACCACCTCTGGCCATCTTGTGTACCGGTCCACGATAGTCGGGAGGTGCCGCGCTCCACGCCACACTGGCAGGGGGCCCACAATATCCACATGAATGTGGTCGAAACGCCGGTGGGTGGGGTGGAACTGCTGCGGTGGGGCTTTGGTGTGCCGCTGCAGCTTGGCCATCTGGCAGTGCATGCACGTTTTGGCCCATTCACTGACCTGCTTGCCGTGTCCGTGCCAAACGAACCTGTTGGCTACCATCCAGACGGTTGACCTGATGGAGGGGTGCGCTAAGTTGTGCATGGAGTCAAAAATGCACTGCCGCTAGACTGCCGGAACGACGGGGTGGTGTTGGCCAGTGGTGACGTCACAGAGTAGGGTCCTCTCACCCGGGCCCACGGGGAGGTCCTGGAGCTTCAAACCAGAGACTGCGGTTCTGTAACTAGGGATCTCCTCGTCTGCCTGCTATGCCTCCACCAGCGCTTCATAGTCTACCCCCGGGACAGGGCTTGGATGTTAGGGCGGGAGAGGGCGTCCGCCACGACATTGTCCTTTCCTGAGACATGCCGGACATCGTGTATTTGGAGATGTAGGACAGATGTCGCTGCTGGCCGGATGACCAGGGGTCGGATGCTTTCGTGAACACAAAGGTAAGAGGTTTGTGGTCCATGAACAAGGTGAAAGGCCTACCTTCTAAGAAGTACCTGAAATGCCGGATTGCCAGGTATAGCGCCAACAGTTCCTGGTTGAAAGCACTGTATTTGAGCTCGGGTGGTTGTAGGTGTTTGCTGAAAAACGCCAGGGGTTGCCAGCGACCCTCACTGAGTTGTTCCAGCACCCCACCGACTGCCGTGTTTGATGCGTCCACTGTGAGGGCGGTAGGGATGTCCGTTCTGGGGTGCACTAGCATCACGGCACTTGCCAAGGCTTCTTTGGTTTTAATGAAAGTGGCGGCGGAATCCTTGTCCCAGGTAATGTCCTTGCCCTTACCCGACATCAGGGCGAACAGGGGGCGCATGATTCAGGTTGCTGAAGGGAGGAAGCGGTGGTAGAAATTTACCATACCCATGAATTCCTGAATGCCTTTGATTGTGTTGAGTCAGGGGAAATGGCGGACCACGTCTATCTTGGCAGGCTGAGGGGTTGCCCCGTCTTTAGTAATCCTGTGGCCCAGGAAGTCGATGGTGTTGAGCTCGAACTGGCATTTGAAGGGTTGATTGTCAGGCAGCCTTCACTCAGTCGGGCGCAGAGTTGATGGAGGTGGGACAGATGCTCCTGACGACTACTGCTGGCTATGAGGATGTTGTCCAAATAGATGAAAGCGAAGTCCAGGTCGCATCCCACCGTGTCTATTAACCGCTGAAACTTCTGTGCGGCATTCTTTAGGCCGAACAGCATGCAGAGGAACTCAAAAAGCCAAACGGGGTGATGAGTGCCGTTTTGGGGACGTCTTCCGGATGCATCGGGATTTGATGGTATCCCCCGGACGAGGTCTACCTTGGAGAAGATCTGTACGCCGTGCAGGTTTGCTGCAAAGTCCTGAATGTGCGGCACAGGGTAGCGGTCCGGTGTTGTAGCCTCATTCAGCCTGCGGTAGTCGCCGCATGGTCTCCAGCCCCCTGTTGCTTTGGGCACCATGTGCAGGGGGGAGGCCCATGGGCTGTCGGACCGCCGTATGATCCCCAATTCCTCCATCCTCTTGAACTCCTCCTTCGCCAGTCCGAGTTTATCCGGGGGGAAGCCTTGGAGCACAGGCGTGGAGGGGTGGTCCTTGTGTCGGGATGTGGTGCTGTACACCGTGTCTGGGCATGGCTGCCGTGAACTGCGGTGCCAGAACCGATGGGAAATCCGCTAGGACTCTGGTGAAGTCATTGTCAGACAGCGTCATGGAGTCTAGGTGTGGGGCCGGCAACTGGGCTTCACCCGGGGAGAACGTTTGAAAGGTCTCGGCGTGGACCAGTCTCTTCCTTGGCAGGTCGACCAGTAGGCTGTGAGCTCGCAAAAAATCCGCTCCCAGGAGTGGATGGGTTACGGCGGCCAGTGTGAAGTCCCACGTGAACCGGTTGGAGCCGAACTGTAGCCTCTCCATACGGGTGCCATAGGTCCTTACTGTGCTGCCGTTCGTGGCCCTCAGGGTGGGACCCAGTTCTCTGTTGTGGGTGTCGTAACTCGTCAGAGGTAATATGCTGATCTCGGCTCTGGTGTCGAACAAAAAGCGGCATCCCGACTGCATGTCCCAGACATACAGGAGGCTATCCTGATGGCCAGCCGCCATAGCCATCAGCGCCAGCTGACCCTGGCGTTTCCCGGGAACTTGCAGGGCGGGCTCCAGCGGCGGGCTTCTGCGCCCCACCACTGGTGTTAGAAGCACCATTGTTCGTTAGTCTCCTCACACCTGCCTCTGGGGTTAGTGGACTCTGCGGCCGGGCTTTGTCTGGTCTGCTGCTGGGAGCGTGGCCTGGTGATCTGTGCAACAGACACCCCACTCTCCTTCTTGGCTTTCCACAGCACGTCTGCCCGGGCTGCCACCTTCCGGGGGTCGCTGAAATCCACGTTGGACAGCAGCAGGCGTATGTTCTCGGGCAGCTGCTCCAGGAACGCCTGCTCAAACATGTGTCCTCCGGCCAAGGACAGCATCTCATTCTTCAAAGCCGACAGTAGCCTGTCTCCCAAACCATCCAGTTGCAGTACACGGGCAGCTCGCTCGCACTGTGAGAGTCCAAAAGTCCTTATGAGCAGGGCTTTGAATTCTGTGTATCTGCCGTCCGCTGGGGGCGACTGTATGAACTCCTCAACCTGGGCGGCTGTCTCCTGGTCGCGGGAGCTCACCACGTAGTAGTAACATGTGGCATCCGAGGTTATCTGCCGAATGTGGAATTGGGCTTCTGCTTGCTGGAGCCATAGGTGAGGTCACAGTGTCCAGAAGCTTGGCAGTTTTAACGAAACTGCATGAACAGATGCGGCGTCGTTCACCTCCGATCCATATATCGTTTGGGCCGTCGGGGTCACCAATTGTAGCGGTGTGCTACATGCAGCACTGAAATAACGACACGTAGTCGGTGAGCTGCAGTTGCAAAAGAGGTTTATTTAAACTTCGCGGCCTCGCTTTAAAGCCTTCCCTTTCCCGCCCTCCCTGGGCGGGAATGCTGTAGGAGGCGCATATTCACAGTCCCGCCCCGCGCGCATGCTTTTCCCCTTGCTGGTGGAGCAGGCTTGGTGCCCTCTTAGGGACCGGCCTCAATGCCGGCGCGCACCACTTTGTGAGGCAGTTCGAGTGCGCTAGGAAGTGTGTCGCCACAGTCTCACTTTAAGGACTTTTAGTCCTATTACTCAATGCTGGTTATTTATTGCTATTTATTTATATTTGCATTTGCGCAATTTGTTGCCCATTGATGTTGTTTAAATTCCTGTTCTATAGATTTGCTAAGTATGCCCACAGAAAAGGAATCTCAGGATTGTACATAATGACGTGTATGTAGTCTGATAATAAATTTTACTTTGTACTTTGAACCAAACACAGCCAACTTATTGGGAAGAAGTTACAGGTGATTCATTGTTAGGGACCCTGAATGATATGAAAGGTTTTGGTAAAATCGGATGCTGTGCCTCGTCTGGGTGAATGGGAAGGTACTGGGAGAATCACAGTGTTATGTCTGGTAGCTTGAAAACATTAAACTAATTTAAAGGAAGGCATGGGAGTCCTGGTATTTGGGTCTAACTTGGTGTTCACTTTAAGCAAGGCATGCATGCATTGCAAGATGAACGCATACATTTATGTATTGATACTATAACCTGTAGTGAATTATTTTAAAAAAAACAGTGCTTAATCAACCAATATGTATATGGTATTACTCAAATATTACTAGAATATTAAATGCACTACACAGTGTAGTAACCAAAGGAGTCATAGAGAGAACGGGCCCATTGAAAGCAGAGAGAATGTAAAGACTTGTCATGCTGAAGGTGTCAGAAATTATAATGAACGATCTGTTGAATGAGGAGGCCTGTTGGTAAAGATGAGGACAAGGGAACCCCTGTCAATGGTCCGGATGTGAGATGAGGGGATAAATGCATTAGTGCAGAAAACAGAATTGGCTTGGTTGACAGCCCTGTTAATTAGACCAGAAGAGATATCTTGGTTACCATTCCCACTGGTCGCACCTTGGGCATACTCTGTCAGCATGATCAGTTGCTCAGCACCATTTTCCCTGAGCTCCAGGCAAAGTGCCTGGGATTAATTGACACATGTTCTTGCTCATTAATTGGAATGTTGCCCTTTAAATGCACCATTTGATGGTCTAGGACAGCTTCATTAAATGGTATGGGGCCTCTCCTTGGGAGAAGACTGAAGAATTTCTTCTATCATTATTAACTGGCTTAGAAGTGCTTTGAGTTTATGGGTGGTTTGAGATTTTCTTTGAAGTGAGATGGTCCTATTAATTTCCTTTTATCCTGTTTAATATCAGTCAGATATTTCAACTTAAAACTTATAATAAAGGTTCAGAACAACATCCTGTCTCAGGTCTTGCCACCGGCCCTCTTGCGCCTGTTCTTATGAAGGGTCAGTCCACAGGTTGACCTCGGCACCACAAACCCCACCTCTTCGTCCAACCTCCTGTATAGATCAGAAGATGAAGCTATTGGGTGTCTGGTTTCAGTGTGAAGAGGCACAGTTTGGGGTCCAGGGCTAATCAAAGGACGAGATGGGCAGGGCAGGAAGGACAAGTGCTGTCCAGCCACCAATTTAACCAGAAACACATGGCACAGAAAATAATGAGAAGCAATAAAAGGGAATGAAAGGATATTGATTTAAATGTCACTCAGCGCAATATTGCTTCAGTGACATGGAAAAGTTATTACAGAATTAAAGAATGCCTTTAATAATTGACAAGCCTGCTTCATCACTCATTCTGAAGCAGATTTAGTTCTTTGTTTTTTTTCATTGTTTTTCAACCATTTAGTAGCAGTGAAGGTTTTAGAAACAAGAAAAGGGAATTACACCCAACACCTCATTTCAAGTTTATAAATCAGGCCACTTGCCTTCTCACCATGCTCTGCAGAGTTTTGAAATGGCAGGAAGATACCCAACTGGCAATGAAATTGATTTAAACATTGATGTTCTCCTTGTTAATTTTTTTTCCCCCAGAAGTCATGGGTGGAAAAGTTTCACTCTCCCTTTCCACTATCTGGCTGTCCTTAATTTTTTTTGAATGTGTGTGAGTCGTCAAGTTTTGTTGTATTCAAGAATTGCCTGGTTCTCATTTGTTTGTTTCTTTCACAAAACTCCCGAGCTGAAAGGGGGACAAAAAAAAGCTAATTTTCTCCTATCTCCCCTTCACCTACTTGCTTGCCCTACATCTGAGTGGTTCTTCGTGTGATGCTTTCCTCCAGGTGTCCTACTTCCCAAATATTGGCTACAGTAAATCGCCCTCAGTTTGGAGGTGAAATCAGGGGTGTGTATGTGGTGGGGGTGAGGGGAGAGTATGGTGAGAATACTATGGAATTAGTATGAATGGGTAATTGCTGGTCCATAGAGCCATTGTGGGCCAAAGGGCCTGTTTTTGTTTTGTCAGGCTTTGTGGCTCTGTAATTAGGTCAGTGTACACTTTTCTTTTCCCACAGAAAATTTCCCAAGGCTTGCCTTGCATTCGTAATTCCAAGGATGCTCGGGTTTGATGTTTTTTTGTTTGCAGAAGGCCCTCTCCATCTAATGCACAGACTTGTCCCAGAGGATGGACTCGCTTCAGTCAACTTTGAGAGCACAGAGCAACAGTTTTTTTAAAACGCACTACCTTGTCACAAGCCTAATGGGGACCTAATACAAGGATGTTGCTGGGGCTTGTGGACCTGACTTATAGAATAACTTAGGACTGTTTTCCCTGGAAGGGGAGATTTGATGGAGGTGTACAAAATTATGAGGGATATAGATAGTGTAAATGTAAGTAGACTGAGTTTGGGTGAGACTAAAACTGGTTAAGTGTGAAAGGTGAAATGTTTAAGGGCATCATGAGGTGAAACTTCTTCACTCAGAAGGTGGTGAGAATGTGGAATGAGCTGCCAATGGAAGTGGTGGATGTTTTGACTGGCAGCATTTAAGATAAATTTGGATAAGTACGTGGATGGGAGGGATGTGGAGGGCTACGGTCCACGTACAGGTCGATGGGACTAGGCAGAATAACAGATTGGCATGGACTGGATGGCTCGGAGGATCTGTTTCTGTGCTGTAGTACTCTGAATCTAAATAGAATTTGCGTAGGTAGGCATTGAAGTCAGCAAGGATGAACTGAGCCAAGTGACCTGTTGCTATGCCTTACAGCTTTTTGACTCCATGATTTGATACACAAGGTTTCAGTCAGTGTTTAATTATTGTCTCTTTCTTCAGCTACCAAAGAGCTAAGCACCAGATTTCCTTCCATAATTGTCTGACTCTACTGCTTCCTTTAAGAAATTCCTTTGAACCATTCATTGTGACCATACTTATGTATGTGACCATACTGCCCTGAAAATGCTTTGGTGACAGATCTTGTTTCAAAAAGTTTGAAACACCTGGAACATTTTTCTACCTTATACACTCAGTGGCCACTTTATTAGCTACTTCCCATACCAAATATAGTAGCCACTAAATGCATGCTCATGGTCTTCTGCTGCTGTAGTCCATCCACTTCAAGATTTAACATGTGTGTTAAGAGATGCTCTTTTGGATACCACTGTTGTAATGTGTGGTTATTTGAGTTTCCGTCACCTTCGTGCGATCTTGAACCGGTTTGGTCATTCACATATGATCTCTCTCATTAACAAGCATTAACAGGGTGTTTTTACCCACAGAACTGCTGCTCATTGGATTTTGTTTTTGTATTTTGCACCATTCTCTGCAAACATTAGAGACTGTCGTGCATGAAAATTCCAGATGATCAGCAGTTTCTGAGATACTCAAACCACCCTATCTGGCACCAACAATCATTCCACAGTCAAAGTCACTTTGATCACATTTTTCCCCATTCTGATGTTTGGTCTGAACAACAATTGAACCTCTTGACAATGTCAACATGTTCTTATGTACTGAGTTTCTGTCAATTGATTAGTTGATTAGATATCTGCATTAATGAGCAGTGTGCTGGTGTTTCTAATAAAGTGGCCATTGAGTGTATCTTATTAATGGCCAGATTTCTGAGGATGTGTTCAAATATTGGACATATAAAAATAAAAGCAGAAATCTCTAGATGGAGTCTCACCAAAGTCTCTTAAAAATTTCTAAGAGGCTGCAGAGTGTTATAGCCATTATGAGCAAAACTCTCCCCACCCCCATTGCAGACATCTTCAAGAGGCAGCATCCATCACTAAGGTCCTTCCCCATCCTGGATATGCCCTTTTCTCATTTCTACAATCAGGAGCCTGAAGATCAGCACTCATTGACTCATAATCAGATTTTTCCTGTCTGACAGGTTTCTGAATTGCCCATGAAACATGAACGGTAACTCATTATTCTTTTTATTGCAATTTTTAATTTTTTTTCCAATTTGTAGTAGCTTTGTCTTTGCACTGATTGCTACTGCAAAACAATAAACTTCATGTCATATATGTCAGTGATAATAAATCAGATTCTGCTTCTGACCAGCTTAGTGATGCATTTTGGAAGGTCAAACCAGCAGAGGGCTTACACTGTGAAAGAATACTATACCATGAAGGAAGAAAGGAAAGAGCTATCAGAACCTTGGGACTCACACCACCCGGTTCAGGAACAGTTACTATCACTCAACCATCAGGCTCTTGAACAAAAGGGGATAACTTCACCCACCCCATCATTGCAATGTTCCAATAAGCTATGGACACATTTTCTAAAACACTTCATCTCACATTTCTTGATATTTATTGTTTCTTTATTATTATATTTCCTTCTTTTAGTATGCACAGTTTGTTGTCTTTTGCAGTGTGGTTGACCGCCCAAATTGGTGCAGTCTTTCATTAATCTCTCCTCATATTTAAGGTAAAACACAAAATGCTGGAGGAACTCAGCAGGTCAGGCAGCTTCTATGGAGATTAATAAACAGTCAACGTTTTGGGCCGAGACCTTTCTTCAGGACCCCTTATTTAAGATAATTTTGTCCATTGCAAGGATGATTAAATGTTAATGGGCAGGGACTTTGATGAGAGACGCTGGGTGCTTGGTGGTTCTCTCAGAATGGCAGGAATTACTTTGCATTCTTTGCTTTCCAATTGGCATCTGGCCAGATGGAGGGTTTGCCAGGCAAGCAGGGAGATCCAAGCTAGAATGAGAGGTACCACAGGATAAGAACCAGAACTGTCAGGCTGGGTAACAGCTTCATCCCCTAGACTGTTGGACTTCATAACACCCTGCTGTCTCCCGCAGACATTTACAACCTGTCTGACTGCCCTGTAACTACCTTCACTCACCAACCCCTGCAACTCCCAGACACACTCTCATTCTACACTGGTCCTTTTTCATCTTTTAGTGCTCCTGTTTCACATACTTATACAGCTGCTTGTTTTATTATTACACTGTCAGTAACATAAAACTGTCTTGCATCTACATGCAACTCACTCTTTGTGTCAACCTGTTAATCTTCAGGCCATGCCACACAGGGACTTGAGCTAATATTATCTTGTGACCGTATGTGCTGTGTGCGACTATATGTCCTGTGTTTTGTACCTGGATCCCAGAGGACCGATGTTCCGTTCAGCTCTATATGTGTGTATTGTTGAATGACAATAAGCTTTATCTTGACAGCAGGGAAGACCATAGTTTTGGGTCTTTTATTTATCTTTGGGATCTGGACTATATGGGCAAGCCCGATATTGATTACCCATTCTTAATTTCCCTTGAACAAAGCAGCTTGGTAGGGAATTTCAGAGAGGATTTAAAAGTGAACCACATGTCTGTGTCTGGAGTCACAAGTTGACCAGAGTGGATAAAGGCAACAGATTTCCTGTGAAAGACACCATTATGATTATGACAATCCATATATTTAATGATCAGTGTTGTAACGAGGTCCATTGGAAGTCTGAAGGTCAGTAACTCGCTTCTGTCTGGACATATTGCAGCCTTCTGGACTCAACGCTGAATTCTCCATCTTCTGATAACTTGCTTTTACTTTCTGCATCTAACAAAGGATCACAATCCCAAAACATGAATAGTTTTCTTTCAACATGCTGACTGATCTGCTCATGCTTCTTTCATTTTTTCCCCTGTTTTTTCCTTCAGATTTCCAGCATGTGCAGTTTTATATTTATATATGTATACAATTTTTTTTGTCTTGTGTGGTGGGGTGGAGATACTTCTCTACTAAAGGAGGAGTAAGGCATTCCTTATCTCCGCAAACATGCAGGTCACCCTTGGACAAGGTTTAGCACTTGCTAAACCCCTTGGTCAGAGTCATGTAAAGCCATGGGAGCGGGTGGTGGACAGTCGTATGACCAGCTGGTACACATCACAAGTCCTGGTTATGTGACTACTGATGCCAGGCAAACAATCTCTGAAGAGTATTGATAATGACTGGGGTCACCCTTCTTGTAAAGACACTGCCCAGAAGAAGGTAATGGTGAACCACTTCCGTTGAAAAATTGGCCAGGGGTAATCACGGTCGAGGAAAGACCATGATCACCCTGTCATACAATATGGCACATAACCATCAAACAATATTTTTTCCCACCTTCTTACAACTTGTCTCACAGCAAGTCAGGCATCAGCAAATTCCTTTTAACCCATCCATCCCTCATCCCACATTTTCTACAATTTATATTCTTTGCCTCTGAGACAAAAGGTTCTGAGTTGAAATCCCACTCTAGAAATGCAAGCACAATATCCTAGGTGCATATTATTATTTAGGGAGTGCTGCCCTGTCATAGGTGGGTTTGATCGGATGAATCATTACACTAAGGACCTGTCTACACCCCCAGATGAATGTGAAGTGTTTGGAAAAGCAGGTTATTCATGATATTCTGACTAAAGTTAATGTCTCAAACAAAACATCAAAAAGGCAGAGTGTGGGCTAGAAATTCTCAGAGCTGAGTGCAAAATGTACATCGCAACCACACTGCATTCTGCATCCAATTTCTGTTCAGTTGACCAATCGAACCAAAGCTCAGGTGGAACCTACAACTACTGCCATTACCAGACAAATAAGGGTGCCACGGGAGTATAACTGTGAGCGGGCCACTCTTATAGCTTGGCACATCAGAATTGGGAGTTCAAGTCCAGCAGTGTCTGTAAGGAGTTTGTATGTTCTCCCCTTGACCAGATGGGTTTCCTTCAAGTGTTCCAGTTTCCTCCCACAGTCCCAAGACGTACTGGTTGGTTGGTCATTGTAATTCATCCTGTCGTTAAGCTAGGGTTAAGTAGGTGGGCCAGAAGAGTCTGGCCCAGTGCATCTCTAAATAAAATTAAATAAATTCTGCACATGAAGGTGAGTAAGTCCCTGAATCATGAGCCAGTCTGACAAACACCACTTTGACGTATGAACTATCTTGCAGTATCAAAATTGGCTGACTAATATCCAACAATAGCGATATTCACTAATCGGAAAGCATTTAGGCAATCTATGAAAGGTGCTCTGCAGTGATAGGGTGTTTCTACTTCTGGCTATGATCAGCTCTATCACAAGCTAGATGTAAACCGATGTCAATCAGCTTGACATTTCCATTCCCTGCCAGGCATGCCAGTGACCTTTCTGAGTGAAACTCCCGGTTTGTGCTTTGCTATCAACATGTTCTAGGACTTTTAAAATGGGGGAAAAAAAGACAGAAATGACACAGGGTCTCCAACCTGAAATACTGACTCTGTTTCTCTTCCCACTGACCAGCTGAATAGTTCCAATATTTTATATATTTTTTAAAATTCGCAACATCTGCCATTTTGTTTTATGTTTATTTTCATTTTCATGTCCTGAGACATGCTGCTCACAGTTTAAGTTAATTTTCCTTAACTTTGAACATTTATAAATTGTTAGAGAGAAAAAACATGTAGAAGTTTCAATTGTCCTTTAATATTTTGAAATCACAAGGAGGAAAGGCTTGAATTTCTACAGTATTTTTCATGAGCTGTCCGTGATCCCCAGAAGCACTTTGCAACCATTTAGTTAATTTTGGAAAGTAGCATCAGTCACAATGGAAAAAGCACAGTAGCTGATTTGTACAAACCAATCTTGCACAAATGGCTGTATGATTATGTTGGACATTTTGCTTTTATTGAACTGATTAAGGTTAAGCGCTGGCTGACCTTGATTTTCATCGAGAATAGCATTAGGAATTTTTATGTCCTCCTGAGATCAGTATCAGGTTCAGATTTGGCAGAGAGAATCACAGAAAATGCCAGAGGTAGATAAGGTGTTAACACCCACTAACTTGGAAAATTCTGTACTTATTTGTTTTTCCATAACCTCAAAAGTTCAAAGTTCAAATGGTTCCATTTATTATCAGAGAATGCATATAGTATACAGCCTGAAATTCTTAGTCTTTGCAGACACCCACAAAAACAGAGGAACTCAAAAGAATGAATAGAAAAATGTTAGAAGCCCAAAGGCCTCCTTCCCCACGCAAGCAGCAGCAAAGAATCAACCCTCCGCTTCCCTCACCCATTTCAGCAAAAAGCGTCAGTGTCCATCACCCCCCAAGCAGACAATAGCAAAGTATCCAAAGAGGGACCGTGATCTGTAGTCAACAAAAACTATTGTTTACCCAACAGCTCGACATGCCACAGGCTCGCTCTCTCAAGGGACAGAGAGTTATCATCCATTTCACAGCGAAAGGGGAGAGCAACAACAATGTTACAGTCTGCCATTTCACATTTTATTCTGAGTTCAAAGTAAATTTATTAGCGAAGTACATATATGTCTAACCTTGCAATAGACTGGTGCCTATCTGGGGGTTGGGGTGGGGGGGAGTCTTGTACTCTCAGTCGCTTCACGCCACGGAAACCAGCATAAGCACCGGCCTGATGAGCCTATAAGGGTCGGGACAGACTTGAACTTTAACTAACATATATGTCACCATATATAACCCTCAGATTTGTTTTCTTGCAGACATACTCAATAAATCCAAGAATCATTGTAGAATCAATGAAAGACTGCACCCAACAGGGCAGACAAGCCACTAATGTACAAAAAAACTGTGCAAATACAAAAATTTTAAAAAATAATAAATAAGTAATAAATATCAACAACATTGAATAAAGAGTCCTTGAAAGGAAGTTCATAAGTTGTGGGAAAAGTTCAGAGATGGGGCGAGTGAGGTTGAGAGAAGTTATTCTCACTGGTTCAAGAGCCTGATGGTTGAAGGGTAGTAACTTTTCATGAACCTGCTGGTGTGGATCATGAGGGCCCTGTACCGTCTTCCTGATGGCAACAACAAGATAAGAGCATAGCCTGTGTTCTGGGGGGGGGGGGGGGGGTCCTTGATGATGGATACTGCTTTCCCATGACGCCACTTCGTGAAGATTTGCTCAGTGGTAGAGAGAGCTTTACCCATGATGGACTGGGCCGTGTCCACTATTTTAGTAGGATTTTCCATTTGAGGACATTGGTGCTTCAAAATCAAGCCATGATGCAACCAGTCAATATACTCTCCACCAGACATCGAGAGAAGTTCATCAAAGTTTTAGATGTTATGCCGAATCTTTGCAAACTTTTGAGGAAGTAGAGACGCTGACGTGCTTTATTCATAACTACACTTACATCCTGGGCCCAGGACAGGTCCTCTGAAATAATAACACCAGGGATTTTATAGTTGCTGACCCTCTCCATCTCTGATCCTCTAATGAAACTGGCTCAGGGATCTCTGGTTTTCTCCTCCTGAAGTCAATAACCAGCTCTTTGGTCTTGCGGATGTTAAATGCGAGGTTGCTGTGTGGCACAACTCAGCCAAATTTTCAGTCTCCCTCCTATCTGCTAATTCATCACCCACCTTTGATTCGGCTGATGACAGTGATGTTGTCAGCAAACTTAATTATGGCATTGGATCTGTGCCTAGCCTCGCAGTCAGAAGTATAAGGTGAGTGGAGCAGGGGGCTAAGCACACAGCCTTGTGGTGCACCTGTGCTGACAGAGATTGTGGAGGAGATGTTTTTGCCAATCTGATTTGACTGGGATCTGTAAATGTGGAAATCAAGCATCCAATTGCACAAGGGGGTATTGAGGCCAGGGTCTTGAAGCTTAATGATTAGTTCTGAGGGGATGACCTCCACAGTAGGGTGGAGATATGCTGGTAAGCCTGTAATTGGGGTTAGGTTTGTAGACACAACACTCGGTTCCTGGTATATCATTGTTGGGGTCAGAACATTCCCTTGAGCCAAAGGGTTAAGGAGAAGGACTTTGCAGGCTTCATGCTGCTGTGATTTTAGAGATAAACACAAGGGAATCTACAGATGCTGGAAATCTTGAGCAACAAACACAGAGTGCTGAAGGAACTCAGCAAGTAAGGCAGCACCTATGGAGAGAAATTAACAGTCAACATTTCCTGCTGAGACACTTCATCACAGCAATGGAACAGAAGCCAGAAATAAGAAGGTGGGGGAGGGGGAACAGGAGAAGCCAACAGGTGAGGGGTAAGGGTTGTGGGGGAAGGAGTGATACGTGAATTTGGAAGATGATAGGTGGAAGAGGTAAAGGCCTAAAGAAGGAGGAATCTGATAGGAGAGGGTGCTGGATCATGGAAGAAAGGGAGGCTAGGTGAAGCCAAAAGGAGGTGATCGGCAGGTGAGAAGGGAAGAGGTAATCAGCCTGAGAAATGGAAAAAGAGAGGAAGGGCGAGGGGGAGAAATTACCAAAAGTTAGAGAAAACAATTACTCACGCCATCAGGTTGGAGGCTGCACAGATGGTGTTGTTCCTCAACCTGAATTTGGCAGTGGAGGAAGCCATGGACACTTATGTCAGAATAGGAATGGGAAGTTGAATTGAAATAGTTACCACTGGGAAATCCTGCCTTTTATGGAAGATGGGGCGAAAGTGCTCGACAAAGTGGTTCTGCCATCTGTATCAGGTCTCAACAAAATGGAGGAGGCTGCATGAGGTGCCCCGAATACAATAGATGACCTCAACAGACTCGTAGGTGAAGTGTTACCTCACTTGAAAGGACTGCTTAAGGCCCTGAATGGTGGTGAGGGAGCAAGTATAGGGGCAGTTGTAGCGATTGTCACGCTTGCACAGATTTTAGAGCTGATTCTTCCAGTGGAAGATGTTCAAGACATTGGAGAAAAGTGAAGATATTGGAGGAAGCTTGGGTTAATTTCTGGGCTGCACCTCTGAATGATAGTTTGCAGTTATTTTATTTACACTTACTTTTAACTTTGGATTTAAGAATTTATTTCTTTGGGAAGTAGCTATGTAATGAAGTATGTAATGAAGAGTATGAAGGGCCCATCTTTAAACACAACATTCTTAACCTGACAGACAACAGTCCCATTCTGAATGGGAATATCACCTTCTTCAGTGAACCATGATTCCAATTGGCACATGTCAGTACAATTGACACTTTGAACATCCTTGAGCATATTAGAAACAGATAGCAAATGAGATTGAAAGATAAGCTAAAGAGAAATCTAAGATGGTGTGATTTCTGGCCTCATGGGTTTGCCATTTGAGGAGTGATTAAGCAGATTTGATCTGTACTCCCTCGTGTTTAGAAGAATGATAGATAATCTTACTGAAATATAAAATTCTTAAAGTAATCGACAGAGGGTATGCTTTCTTTTGCTGGAGTGTCTAGAATCAAGAGTTATGGTCTCAAGCAAAAAGGAGAGAAATTAAATTTGCTCATCCCAGTGGTGGTAAATCTTCAGAATTCTCTATGCAAGTATTCTTTAGAGACGCAGTTGCTTATTATGTTCAAGAAGTGAGTTGATAGATTGCTGGATATTAAGGGAATCAAGGGATTTTGAGGCTCATACAGGAGAGTGGCACAAAGATTTAATAAATGGCTATATTCTCCCACCATTTCTTACATTTAAAGATTAGCTTTATTTGTCACATGTACATCGAAACAACAAAACATACAGTGAAGTGTATCATTTGTGTCACATAAGATCAGCAAGGATACGCTGAAGAGTCCGTGAGAGTGGTGGCCATGCTTCCAGTGCCAGCTTAGCATGCCCATGGCTAACTAACCTTGTCCTGTAGGTCTTTTGGAACACAGGAGGAAACCAGAGTGCTGGGAAGAAACTCCTGAGGAGGCATGAGGAGAACATACAAACTCCTTACTCGCAGCAGCGGGAATTGATGCCCGATCAGTGAAAACTGGTGTGTTAAGCAATGCACTAACTGTTACACTACCGTGCTTCAAGTTCTAATGTGCATGAGTGGGAAAGAATAAATGAAACGCACACATTCAATAATAGAAGGGAAGGGGAAGAGGAGAAGGCATATAGAGAAAGACAAATGCACAGCAGACCAATGAGACACAAAAAGGGAGAGGGACAGTGAGGGAGCAACAGAAATAGAGGCAGCAACAAGGAGATGAGACATAAGGAAGAGTTAGAAGGAAATATACTGACAGGGAGAGAGCTAGGGATAGAGAGAAGAGCAAAGTTTAGTCAGAATACAGTGTGCATTTACAGTACTGTGCAAAAGTTTTAGGCACATATCTGTAACGGTGCGTAAGAGTTTTGCACAGTATCGTAGTGATTTCATGTATTGCACTGTACTGCTACAACAATAAAAACAAATTTCATGACATAATGTGAGTGATGATAAACTTGATTCTGATATGGATCTCTGTTGTGTGCTGAGTGGGAAGGGGGCAGGGAGAGGGCAATCGTGGTTGGAGAGAGGGGAGGGAGCGGGATGCACCAGGGAGACATTCTGTAATAATCAGTAATCCAAATGCCCTTGCCTAGTGTCTCAGGGATAGGTGTGTCTGCACCCTCGTCACTCCCTGCCCCGGCACCCCTCCTCTGGCACCTGTCCCAAACACTTCCCATGGCACTCCACCCATGCAATTCCTAACATGCTTTGCTTGCACCAGGTTCACAAACTCACTCTCCACTCCCATGTTGACAAATACAGTACTGTGCAAAAGTCTTAGACACATTAGCTGTATATACCTGCCAATGACCTTTACACAGTATTGTATATTGAGAGGAAAATGGAAGAAAGAGTAACATAAAAATAATAGGCAGACAAAGAAGGAAGGAGAACTATTGAGAAAGAATCCGAGCTATGACATTTTAATGCAACATTTTATTTTCATAGCAGTGCTTTATTTAAGAACTTTCTAATGGATGAGTAGCTAAGACTCTGAATCAGGAGACAGAACAATAACTAAGATGGTGAGAGTAACACAGAGCAGAGACTGACAGAGAGCATCTGTCAGCCCTTTGAAAATGACAAGTACTGTGTGCATGCTGTCATAGTTTGTGGCTCATGAACATTTGATATGAATGTACAATACATTTGTGCCACTTTTCATGAATTTGAAGAAGCTAAGTGTTGTCATGGTCCTGACAGAAAGGCATTCTCCTCCCCACAGAGGATCCCTCATAATGTCAGGAGGAACATCCAAGGGAAATGCTTGATGTTTCCCTCAACCATCTTTAGCATGAAGAAAGGTTTTAAAGCCTCTTCTCCTCACTGGTGTATGAGCCCATAGGGGTCAGTTGACGTTTGTTGACAGAATCAAGCTGGCTAGTCCAAACTCTACTTAGAATACTGACTTGCATTTATTGAGTATTTTTAATGTAGTAAACAAGTTAATGTATGTTCCAAAAAATGATAAAACTGAAATGAAAGTTGGTGAGTTTGGTCAAAGGAAAGATTTAAGTCAAGTTCCCCTCCCCGTTGAGCACGTCTGCAAGGAGCCCTGTCACAAGAAAGCAGCATCCATCATCAGGAACCCCCACCATCCAGGCCATACTCTCTTCTAGGTGCTGCACTGGGAAGGAGGTACAGGAGCTTCAGGTCCCACCAGGTTCAGAGACAGTTATTTCCCTTCAACCATCAGGCTCCTGAACCAGCATGCAAAACTTCACTCATCTCAACACTGAACTGACTTCACAACCTCTGTACTTGCTTTCAACTTACGTTCTCAGCATTATTTATTTACTTATTTATGATGCTGCTGATGCTTATTATTTGTTTCTTTTTGTATTTGCAGTTTGTCTTCTTCAGCACATTGGTCGTTTGCCAGTCTTTGTGTGTGGTTTTTCACTGATTCTATTGCATTTCTTTGATCTACTGTTAATGCCTGCCAGAAAGTGAATCTCGGGGCAGCGTGTGTTGATATGTACATACTTTGATAATAACTTCACTTTGAACTTTGAACCATAAATGCCAATCCCCAAAGCTAATACAACACTACTACAATGAGGCAAATAGATAGCCATATTTTAGGATGAGTCATAGAGAACAGAAACAGTAATACACACAACATGCTCCAGGAATTCAGCAGGCCAGGCAGCATCAATGGAAAAGAGGAAGCCAAGACCCTTCATCAGGACTGGAAAACAGTAAGAAGGTGGGGGGGATGTACATGGTAGTAGGTGATAGGTGAAATCGGGAGAGGTGGGGGGGGGGGGTGAAGTAAAGAGATGGGAAGCTGATTGGTGATAGAGATAAAGGGCTGCAGAAGGGGGTAGAGGGGGTCTGTTAGGAGAGGACAGAAGGATATGGGAGAAGGGGAAGGAGGAGGACCACTGGAGGGAGGTGATGGGCAGGTAAGGCGATAAGCTGAGAGAGAGAAAAGGGAATGGGAATGGTGAAGGGGGGGCAATTATCGGAAGTTCATGAAATTGATGTTCATGCCATCAGGTTGGAGGCTAGCCAGACGGAATATAGGGTGTTACCCCTCCAACCTGAGTGTGGCCTCATCGCAGCAGTAGTGGAGGCACTGGACTGACACGACGGACAGGCCACCACATGCATGCTAACCAGGATGCCCGTCTATGCTCATCTCATTTACCCACCCACATTAGGCCCATATTCTTCTCCTTTCCTATCCAAGTACCCGTCCAAAAGCTGTTTAAACATTGCAATAATATCTGCCTTCACTACCCCTGGCATCTTGTTTCAAATATTCACCATCCTCTAATCTCAGAAGTTGGTGGAGAAACTGTCCTCATGGGTCTCAACACCTCCCTCTGCAACTGGAATCTAGACGTCTTAACTGTAAGGCCACAGTCAGTCCGTGTGGGCAGCAACATCTTTAGTCCCTTTACACTGAGCACTGGTGCTCTCCAAGGCTGTGCTCTGCCCACTGCTGTTCCATACCGCTGATACATGACTATGTCACAGGATTCAGCTCAAACCATGTCATCAAGTTTGCGGATGACACAAGTTTGTGGTTGTCCTTATCAAGAACAATGATGAGATAGAGCGTAGAGAGGAAGTGAAGTGGCTGGTCGATTGGTGTGAGAAGAACAACTTAAGCCTGAACATGGAGAAGACAAAGGAAATCACTGTGGACTTCAGGAAGGTGCAGATGAACCATCCCCCTCTGAGAATACATGGCTCCCCTATAGAGAGAGTTAAGTGCACCAAGTTCTTGGGAGTTCACGGATGACTTCACCTGGTCCCTTAATATCATGTCCCTGAACAGGAAGGCACACCTGTGCCTCCACTCCCTAAGAGGATTGAGTCAAGCAAGGTTCCCACCATCACCCCCCACCCCACCTTAATTGCATTTTAAAGGAGCACCATTGAGAGCATCCTGACAAGTTGCATCTCCATCTGGTATGGGAGCAGTCGAGCATCAGACCAGAAGTTCCCACAAAGGACTATGAGAGCAGTTGAGAGGATCAAAGGGGTTTTCCGACCATCCATCAGGGACATTTATCAGGAGCTGTGCATACGCAGGGCCCTGAGTATTACTAAGGATCCCACCCATCCATCCAACATCCTCTTTGACTTTCTATCATCAAGCAGGAGACTATGATGCAACAAAACAAGAACAGTCAGGATGAGAAACAGTTTCTTCCCTCAGGCCACTGAACTTCTGAACTCCATGCCACCTTACAGTATTTAATATTAATGCACTTTAGTTTGTCACTTATGTGTGATTCATCTGTAGATTTTATCCACATCCTCATAAGTTATTGTATGTTATGTGTAGTACTGTGTTTTACACCCAGATTCAAAGAAACATACATTATATGGTTATATATGTTACATACATGTATGTAGTTAAATGGCAATAAACTTGACTTCTTTAAATTACGCCCTCTGATCTTAAACCTGTACTCTCCAGCTGAGGCACCCTTATCCTGAGGAAAGAAAAAAATAGCCCACGATGTGCTGTGTCAGGTTCATCTCTGCATCTCATAATTTGGTAAATCTCTGTAAGACCTTCCCTCAGTCTCCTACATTCCAGTCAGATTAATCTAATCTATCAAATCTCTCCTTACAGCTATTTCTGTTACAGAAAATATCCCCATGAAGCTCATCTGTCCTTTTTCTGTTATTACCATATCTTTTCTGTAGTGTTGTAACCAGAGCTGTATGCAATGCTCCAAGTGTTGTCACACTAAAGTCTTGTACAACTACAACATGATGTCCCTACTCCTGTGCTCAATGCCTGATTCGCCACTTTCAGGGAGCTGTGTACCTGAATCTTAGGATCTCTGTACATCAACACTCCTAAGGTCCTTGCCATTTACTCCTTATGCTACCAGCCCTTAACCTCTCAAAGTGCGTAACCTCACACCCACCTGCATTCAATTCCAACTGCGGAGTCTGTCCAACTTCCCAGTTAATCTATATCTTGCTGTATCTTTAAACAATCCACTTTACCACATACAACTCCACTGATATTTATGTCACAATTGTGTGTAGGAGAAAAAGAAATAGGATTGAAAGAGGTGTGGTACGTGGGCCCGGCAGGAACACTTTGCCTGCTATTGTCCCATAAATTCAATGTAATTATTTGGTAGTCGTTCTGTGTTGCTACATTTCATGCACATCGCCTGAAGATTATGTGATCACTTGCACTCAGTCGTCACTTTATTCGGTGCGTCCTGTACCTAATGCAGTGACCTCTGAATGTGTTTTGTAGTCTTCTGCTGCTGTTGCCCATTCACTTCAAGATTCAACATGAGCGTGTGGGGATGCTCTGCTGCACACCACTGTTGCCACGCGTGATTACTTGTTACTTTCACCTTCCTGTCAGCTTGAATCAGCTTGGCCATTCACCTCTTTCATTAACAAGGCATTTCTGCCCACAGAACTGCCGCTCGCTGCACATTAGCTTTTGTCCACTTGCACCATTTTGAGTAAACTCTGGACACTGTTGTGCCTGAAAACCCAGGGTGGTCAGCAATTTCTGAGATACCTGTATTCAAGCCATCATGTCGGACACCAACTGTGAATCTATGGTCTAAGTCACTTAGATCACATTGGTTCACTCTCATCAGCAAATTTGCAGACGACACCACGATAGAGGGTGTATGTACAGCGAGGAAAGCTATTCAAGCTCGCAGTAGGTGACATGGGCTGAAAATTGGCAGATGGAATTTAACACAGACAAGTGTGAGGCATTGCACTTTGGGATGGCTGAGTGATGGGGACTGAGTTGTGCACTAGCGCGAAAGGATCTGGGAATACAGATCCATAATTCCTTCAAGGTGGCATCTCAGGTACACAGGGTCATAAAGAAACCTTCTGGCACATTGGACTTTGTAAATCAACGTATTGAGTACAATGTTGAATTGTATAAGACATTGCTGAGGCCTAATTTGGAGTATTTTGTCCATATCAGGTGATCTACCTACAGGAAAGACGTTAATAAGATTGAAAGAGTGCAGAGATCTTGTTGGGTCTTGAGGACCTGAGTTACAGAGAAAGATTGAATTGGTTAGGATTTTATTCCCTTGAGCATAGAAGACTGAGGGCAGATATGATAGAGGTATAGAAATTAAAATATGTAGAGATAGGGTACGTACAAGCTTTTCCACTGAGTTGGGTGCGATTATAACTAGGGGTCATCTGTTAATGATGAAAGGTAAAATGTTTAAGGGGAACTTGAGGGGGAATTTCTTCACTCAGAGGGGGTGAGAGATTGCGGAACAAGCTGCCAGTGTAGTGGTGGATGTGAGGTCGATTTCAGCATTTAAGAGAAATTTGGATAGATACGCAGATGGGCCATGTACGCAGATGGGCTACGATCTGGGTGCAGGTCAATGGGACGAGGCAAGTTAATGGTACAGCATGGACTAAATGGGCCAAAGGGACTGTTCTATACTGAAGTGTTCTATGACTCGACAACTTTATGATGTTTGAGCTGAACAACAACTGAGCCTCTTGATCATATCTGCATCCTTTTATACATTGAGCTGCTGCCGCATGATTAGCAGATTACATATTTGTATTAATGAGCGGGTGTAGAAGTGTACCTAATAAAGTAGCAACTGTGTATACATACTAATGAGATGGAAGATCTTCCTCCTGGAAGGGCAGCAGTGATCCAAAAAGTTTTGCAGCAATTGGATCATTAATGCCAGTTTTTATTTCAGGTTATTTAATTGAATTTAAAATTACCAGTTCTTTTGGTGAGATCTGAACACATTTCTCTGACTTGCAGTCCTTGGGTTTATTATCACAATGTAGCCACTAAGTCACTGTACTTTACCTAATGATGTACAGTTAGAGTCTTTTGGGCACTTCCTACTGTATACACTCTGTGGAGTTCTTCCATGTTCCAGCATCCTCAATTGCTACAGATTTGCAAAGTCTGGCTAAAGACCAAACATCAAAGGTCTGGAACTTTAGAGATAATGGGCCTCCTAAGAATCTGTGTCTCCTGGACAGTACCCAGGAAAGTTTTACTTCCAGTAAACATACATCAAATCCAGTTTGTTCAGACTTGTTCTATACACTCAAGATAAGGAGTCAAAGATGTACAAAATCCTTAATACTCTATACAAATCGCAATAGAGCGTGGTTAAAGGAAGGCTCAAGTGATACTGAAACTTCCAATTATAACAGTGCTCCTAAAAGATGATCTAGTGTTGGGATTGATTGACCAATTTGTATCCTTATTTAAAAGAAATATCCAAGTCAATAAAAAGACCAATTTTGCTGTGGAAAACATGTTACCTCCTCCCAACGGGCAAGTGCTCATTAATAAAGTATCTTACACTTTGCTGTCTGGAGGTGGTTGACACCAACTGTGCCATGAGTTTGTGCGAATCTGCTTGATCTCCGAGGATCTCCACCTTGTCTTAATGGAGAAGCTTGAGAGTTCTTGAGATCCTGAAAGTGATGCCACCTGAAATTTAACCACCTGGAGCATAGCCCCTTATAGGGTCACCCATGGTGGTTAAGGACAAGGGGGAAGTTTTCAGACAAACAGCGATCACCGCAACTGGCGGGAGAAGATGCTACATCATAACACCAGTGAGGGCGGAGGGAAGCTGCAGCAGAAAAGCATCCTTGGGTTGTCTGGGATTCTGTGCCCCTGGACTCTGATTCTGATCTGTCGAGGACCAAGTAGTGATTGCCTGTGCATCACCCTCCCCACATTAAACAAAGCCACACAAAGGCATACTCCATTAGGGGAAGCCACCCTAGCATCCCAGATTAAGCAAACAAGTGGTGAAGGGGGCAGGACTAAGAGATCTAGAAGCCCTTTAGAATACATGAGTCCTGGATTGGCCTCTACAGTCACTTGAAGTCTCACCAGTAGACAAACCCTGAGGAGAACATCGTACTCAACTTGAAAGATCACGCTATTGCTTGCCTGCATGAACATCTGTCTCTCTTCAATCTTTTGTTATGTGTATGAGCACATGTCAGCAAATGTGAACACATATACGTATCTCCACATATGTGTAAGACTACATTGAAACTGTATCCATGAGTGTTGCTGTTTGCGTAGACCTGAGTAAGCAAGTGTGTTCTTGAGAGCAGCCACGTTAATATTTTAAAATATTTTGCATTAGGTTTATTTGTCACAGGTACATCGAAAAATGCACTAAAATATGCCATTTGCATCTAATCAAATCAAGTCAGTGAGGTTTGTGCTGGGGCAGCCTGCAAGAGTCCCCTTGCTTCTGGTACCAACATGATATCCCCACAATTTACTAACCCTAACCGTACACCTTGGGAAGGTGTGGGAAGAAACTGGAGCGCTCAAGGGAAAACCACAGGGTCATGGAGAGAACGTACAAACTCCATACAGAGGTAGCGGCGGGAATTGAGCCCCGATTGGTGATGTCTGCTGAGGTAAAATGATTGCACTATCCCCCTGTGCCACCCATGTGTATCTACCGCACTGTGCATGTGCGACCTTCCTTCTGCCAGTGCGTGCCGCCTGTGTGTGAGAAGAGTGTGTGCATGTGTTCTATTTCTGTCTGTCTCTGTGAATGCTTCCATTTATCTTCACAGTGGATGTGGCTTTTTCATGTGTATAGGCCTGAATTGATATGTGTGCCCCTTTGCGCATGAAATGCCTGTCTCTCCATGATCTCTCCACTGCTCTGCCTTGATCAACTTATGCCAGGCTGGGTTTAGCTCATAGCGAGTCTGTTCCCAAATAAAGATCGTTGCACTTCAACACAAAGACTGTAATTGGGACAATTGCCATTGAGCGCCAGTTGCTCCTGTCTGACTGATTGTTCAATTGGAGCAGGATAATGATTCAGTTATAACTGGTTTTCTTCAGTGTGTCTGTCCCTGGGACCTCACCTGACACAAACCAAACTCATTTTTTTTCCCCCTTGGCTCCCTCCCCAGATGTCACAGGGAAGAACGTTTCATCCTATGAATGTACTGGATAGCTGCCAAGATCCTGGAGGCCAGTGTGATCCCTCCACAGAGAGAGGAGACTTTCACTGCATCTGTCTCAGTTGGACTAGTGCCCAGTTGCTGTAGATGAAAGGATACCAGTCATCCTCATCAGAGGGAGAGGAGACGTGCATCCATCTGTCTGCGGAACTGCGCCAGATTGATAAACGGGCAGTATGAAACCCATTGTCCCCTTCTTTCTCTTACTGACCCCTGTTTTATTGCTGTCACCCTGTGTTTACTCAGGGAGTCACATTTCACACCTGTCTGGGACTCCGTCATAAACAGCAATGATTTAGAAAATTAGTATTTAATCCTCCAATCTAAGGGAGGGATTTATTCTGTACAATCTTGTAAATTGGCAGTGTGGCACTGTGAATATTCAAAACTGAGAGGAATGCAGTAATCTAGGGAAAATTTGAACTCGGATTCTGTGAACTAAAATTGTTTGGAATAGTGTGTAGCATTCCACATATTGCCATCTCTGTACCAGGGCAGTAAAAGGCCAGAGACTGTATGGGTGCAGTGATTCCATGGCGTCCTTGGTTTCAGAATCATTGTCAGGCTTGCTTGCGTGAGGTCCAAGGAAAGATGGAAGTCATTGCCGGGGGACTGAGGGCCAGCCTCGCCTGATCCCTCCTAGAGTCAGAGCAGCACTCAGTTCTGTAGCCAGTAAGGAGTGAGTTTAGTGTCAAGATGTGTTGTGACATTAAAGAGAAAGGCAGTGGGTCACTACCCGTATGAGACTTCAGCTACTGGTATGAGCTTGTTAATCAACAGATGAAACCGCCGGAGTTTCAGTCGTGTAAAAACTTATGTAACCTGAGTTCAATGCCCCTAAATCGACCGTACTGTGCTGAAGTCTGAGGCACATATATATAGCTAGGCTGCATAAGGCTTCTGCACGGTTCTGTATTTGTCACCATGTAATGGAGACTGAGTTTGTAAATCTGTTTGTGGGAGCAAAGGATGCTGGGAATGGTGAGGGTGGAGCACTGTGGGAGGTGTGTGAGACAGATGACGGAGGAGTGCTAGGAGATGGCGTGGGTGCAGACACACCTGTGATGTTAGGCGAGGTCCAATCAGGCAAGATTCCACCATTTAGTTTGTTGATCATTACAGAACATCTGCCTGGTACTTACTGCTCCCTACCCTCTCCCTTCCCCTTTTCCCTCTCCTTCACCTCCTTCCACTCTCAGTCTACAATAGAGACCCATATCACCCACATAAGTCATGAAATTTGTTTTCTTTTGTGGCAGTAGTACAGTGCAATACATAAAATTACTACTGTCATAAAATTACTACGATACTGTGCGGAAGCCTTAGTACCCTAGCTATATATATGTGCCTAAGCGTTTTGCACAGTACTGTAGATGTTCTAACATTTTATTTGAATTCACCATTACACCTTGACTTTTATATCCCACGGACAATAATTCACTATTGATGCTCTGGACTAAACACATGTCCATTAACTCAGACACTTCTCAACACTGGACTCAATGGGGCTGGATGTCTGGTGATGAGGACGTCCTACATTTGATGTAGTCCTGTGCTTCTCCACACTAGAAAACTGTTGACAAATTCTACTATCCAAATAACCTTTAACAGCCTTGGTTATTTCCATTGTCTTATGTTTGTGAACCCAAAGCCCACTGCGTTTACAAACCACCCAAAGAAACCACCCAAACCACAATATTTTTCCTACAAACCACCCAAACCACAATATTTTTCCTAAAGTCTACTGCCTCAAAATAGTGGATTTAGGCACTGCATAAATATTCCTCAATATCTTCTTTTGAAGCTCCAAAATATTTGACCTGATTACTGGCAAATGCCAAAGGTTATGATTGGAACTACCAGTCTAGAGCTAGCTTAACTCCAGTGAGTCTTATTTGAAAATTTCCATGATTACATAAATATTTTTCATCTTTAAAATTAAAAATATTATTTTATAATGATCTATTTCAATGTTAAATACCTCTGAAAGGCAGTCTATTTATAAATAATTATTTTACCGGCACAGTTTAAAGACTGTCAGGGTGACTTTGGTTGTATCAGAGCTGTTATGGAAACATCAATTCCCAAGAGTGGAGAAGTCTACAAGCACGGGTGGATTTAGCACAATCCATCACAGGCAAAACCCTCCCCGCCATTGGAAGATCTACAAGGTGGCATGGTAGCATAGTGGTTAGCAAACGCTTTACAGCACCAATGACCCAAGTGGAATTCCTGCCACTGCGTAAGGAGTTTGTATGTTCTTCCTGTGACCATGTGGGTTTCCGCCGGGTGCTCCGGTTTTCTCCCACAGTCCAAAGATGTACCAGTTGATAGGTTAATTAGTCATTGCAAATTGTCCTGTGATTAGGCTAGGATTAACTTGGGGGTTGCTGGCCAGTGTGGCTTGAAGGGCTATTCTGCGCTGTATCTCAATAACCTTAAATAAAATATAATAAAATAAAAATAAAATAAAATAAGGAGTGCAGTCACAATAAAGCAGCATACTTCATCTAGAAGCCCCACCGTCCAGACCATGCTCTCTTCTCAGTACTGCCTCAGGAAGAGGTACAAGAACCTTCGATCCCACACCCATAGGTGCAGGAGCAGTTATTACCCTCCAACCTTCAGGCTCCTGAGCCAGCATTGGATAACACTGCTGCTTAGTCAGTTCAACACTGAACTGATTCATCAACTTATAGGCTCACTTTTAAGGACACTACAACTCATGTTCTTAGCATTATCGATCTATTTATCCAGTTATGAATTTATTTATTTATTTTTGATTGGCGCGATTTGTTGTCTTTTGCACGTTAGGTATTTGTCAGGCTTTGTTTATGTAAAGGTTTTCATTAGCTTTATTGTATTTCTTTACTTTCCCATAAAAGCCTGCAAAAATGAATCGCAAGTAGTATAGGGTGACATATTTGTACTTTGATAATAAATTTATCCCCCACATAAGGAACAGTGTGGCTGGAGGTTGGGCATAAAGGTCTGACTGAATCGCTCTGCCTGAGCAACAGCTATAACTCTGGAAATCCTGTTGTCTTGTTCACTTTGCAAAAAATTAATGTAAATGAAACAGAGTGCCAGAATGACACTGCAAACGCTCTTATAGCAAAACTCTAATCCAATTTGCTACATACCACCTATCACAAACCTCTTAAGATTCCCCATAGACGTTTGTCTGGTTCCATGGTAAAATCACCCTGCAAGTCCTTTGACAACACAAAATATCTATTATCTCTGAAAAGAACTCCAGCAGGTTCCAATTACTTTCCACATCCAGATTATGTCAAAATTTCATCTTTAATTTAACATTCCAGGCACCTCCTTACTCAAAGCTATAAATTAATTTACCAGAATTTATCAGGATTTGTGTCCTCAATAGAAACAGTCATTTCCCAAGCTCCATCATTATTCTCTCCCTTCTGACAACTAAAGGATTGTTTATTTTGTGTAGTGCCAAAGACAATTATTAGCTGAGCTAAATTCTCCAGTTCTTTGACTTGCTTTAATATCCTACATCCCACTTTAAACTCCCTTCATGGATTTACCTCTATCCAATGCCTCCTAATTAAACAACAAAGTTATGAACAGGTTAAATTTTCCTGAAGAAATCAACTCTATTAATTCAGCATCCTCTGCTTTCGGCTCCTGTTTAGTATTCTTTTTCTGATTCATCCTGATACCACTGTTCTGTTTAGATTCTCTCCTCGTACTTTCTCCTTCCTCTCCTTATCTCTTTCTGAGCTCTTTCCCTTATTTTATCTTATCTGTGCTCCACATATGCCCTTTCCTTCAATCTTGTTTGCTTTTCTGCATCATTATTTATCTGCTGCGTCCCAAAGCTTAAAGTAGTCTGTCTTTTTAAGTTATGTACATATTCTGCAACATTGCAGTGTCCTTTTTGATAACATCTCAGTTGTAGATCTATTGTCCTTGTGCCAGTTTCTTCTTCCACCTTGTTTTACCACGGTCCACATCTTATGTCAGCTCTGTTCTACTCTACCACCTGAGTTCAATCAAGCCCTTCTTTTCCTTTTGAACTTTAAGCTTTTAAATGAGTCTTAAATACAAGATTACTTTCTTAAGCATATAATCTATTTTACTTCCAGTATCAGGATCTAGCAACATTTCCCCACTGATAAATTCCTGATGAAGGGTCTAGTCTGAAACGTCGACTGTTCATTCCTCTCCATAGATGCTGCCTGACCTGCTGAGTTCGTCCAGTTTTCTTTTGTGTGTTATCCTGCTTTTCCTCACTGAATGTCTTGGAATGCATTGCCTAAAAAAGCAGTCCTGTGCACAATTCAGCGAGGTTATGGCATATTTTCTCCCCTATTTTAATCAGTATGCATGTTTTGTGTACTGGTTTGGAGAAAAGTTGTCTTGTTTGATAGTATTCTTATACATAGTTAAATGCCAATAAATTTGATTTAAGTGATTAAAAATTCTATTATTCATACTCATCAACCTGATCACTCCTTTTTCTAAAGTTCTTCCTACTGGCGGAGGATGTGCTACTGAACCGGTATTGCAGTTTTAGAAGTGAGAATCTGCAGATTGGGCCAGATCCAGAATCTGGTGGGATACAGAGATCCAGTAGTCAAAAATCTGACTTGAGTCTGGAAGATCAGGGCCTCCAGTGGGGGCTTCTGGGATGAGGGCTTTAGCGGGGGGGGGGGAATGGGTGGTGGCAGTTGGGGCGGGGGGGGGGGGGTGTTGCCTGAATGATGGAAGTTGCCACTTGCCTTAGTGTGGTTTCATTTCAACATAGCAAAAAAAAAATCAGCCCAAACACTGATCAATGTCAGACCACGCTAATTCTGTTTGCTAAGAAGACCAAAAGCAAAGTTTACATAATCATGTCATTCGGCTTCTTTTGTAACGCTTTACTGAAACCAATGCTATCAAGTTCAGAGTACTCTTCTCTTCCGAGGTGTTGCAAGTCCTTGCGTATCTTATAAAAGTGCATAACATCAGCAGACTTCATAGGCATGCAAAGGGATATGCCTCAGTGTAAGCATCAAGCTTTCAATTACATGGGTGTACTCACATAGGACATAGAACGGTACAGGCCCTTTGGCTCTTGATATTGTGTCGACCTTTTAACATACTCTAAGGCCAATATAACCCTTCCCTCCTACATAGCCCTCTATTATTCAATCATCAATATGCCTATCTAAGAGTTTATTCAATGTTCCTACTGTAACTGCCTCTACGTAACCATGACAGCACATTCCATGCACTCAAACTCTGTGTAAAAAAAACCTCCTACACTTTCCTCCAATCCCCATAAAATATGCTTCACCCCCAATATTCACCAGAAGAAAAGAGGCTGTCCCCTCAGTCTATGCCTGTTATCATCATGACAACCAAATTTCCAGCCAAATGAATGGATTCTGGAATGATGGGAAGGAGGTGGGAGAGTATTCCCAGGGAACAAAAGAGGCCTAAGTAGAAATATGTTCTGTACTACAGCCAGGAGCTCCTGGGAGGAGGTTGCCACAGAGCCCACTAAGGGTGATTTGTGAGGAGAATGCAGAGATGCTTCAATATTTTCGTGTAAATGTGTTTTCAAAGCGTGTACAGTGCCTGTAAAAAGTGTTCACTCCCTTGGAAGTTTTTATGTTTTATTGTTTTACAGCATTGAATTACAGTGGATTTAATTTGGCTTTTTTGATACTGATCAACAGAAAGAGTGAAAATAGATCTCTACAAAGTGATCTAAATTAATTGCAAGTACAAAACGCAAAATAATTGATTACATAAGTATCCACCCCTTTTAATATGAGACACTAAATCATCACTTGTACAGTAGTCACATAATTCGTTCGCTCGAGATCACCAGTGTGCAGTCAAAATGTTTCAATTGACTGTAGTAAAAATACACCTGTATCTGCAAGATCCAACTGCTAGTGAGTCTGTATCCTGGTAAAAATAGTACCATGAAGACAAAATAACAGTCCAAGCAACTCCACGTAAAGTTTACTGAAAAACACGTTAGGAGATGGATACAATAAAAATTCCATGTCACTGAATATCCCTTGGTGTACAGTTAAGTCAATCATCAAGAAATGGAAAGAATATGGCACAGCTATAAATCTGCCTAGAAAGGCCATCCTCAAAAATTGAGTGGCCATGCAAGAAGAAGACTAGTGAGGGAGGCCACCAAATGACCCACGACAAGTCTGGAGAAGTTACAAGCTTCAGTGGCTGAGATGGTAGAGACTGCACATATAACTGTTGCCTGGATGCTTCACGAGTTGCAGCTTTATAGGAGAGTGGAAATGAGAAAGCCACTGTTGGAAAAAAAACTCAAAGGAAATCTCGGCTATATTTACCAGAAGGCATGTGGGTGCCTCTGATGTCGGCTCAAGGAGGTTCTATGGTCTGATGAAAGCAAAATTGAGCTTTTTGGCCACCAGACTAAATGCTATGTTTGGCATAAGCTAAACAGCACATAACATCAAAAACACACCATTGCTGTTGTGAAGCATGGTGGTGGCTACATCATGATGTGGGATGCTTCACTGCTGCAGGCCCTGGAAGGCTTGTGAAGGTGGTGGGTAAAATGATTGCAGCAAAATACAGGAACTGTGACTTGGGAGATGATTTGTTCATGGTCTGGAGTGGCCAATTCAGAGTTCAGACCACAGTCCAATTGAGAATTTGTGGCTGGACTTGAAAAGGGCTGCTTACTCACAATCTCCGTGTAATCTGACAGACGAGAGCAGTTTTGTAAAGCGAATGGGGAAAATTTGCAGTGTCCAGATGTGCAAAGCTGATAGAGACCTATCCATACAGACTCAAGGCTGCAATTGCTGCCAAAGGTGCATCTACTAAATACTGAGATGAAGGGGGTGAATACTTATGCAATCAGTTATTTTGTGCTTTATATTTGTAATTAATTTAGATCACTTTGTGGAGATCTGTTTTCACCTTTTCTGTTGATGAGTGTCAAAAAAACCATATTAAATCCACTGTGATTCAATGATATAATACATGAAAACTTCCAAGGGAGGTAAATACATTTTATAGGCACTGTATATGTCAGCTTATATTACCTTGAAATGCATTTTCTTGCAGGCATTTATAGAAAAATAAAGAAATCCAATGGAATTTGTGGAAAAACTATACATAAACAAAGACTGACAAACAACAAATGTGCAAGTAGTATAAATAAATAACACTGAGAACATGAGTTGTAGAGTCCTTGAGATGAGTGAAATTATCTACGATGGTTCAGGAGCCTGATAGTTGAAGGGTAACGACTATTCCTGAACCTGGTGGTATAGGACCTAAGGCTCCTGTAGCTCCTATCCAAAGATAGAGACGAGAAGAGAGCATGACCTGGATGAAGGGGTTCCTTGATGGATGCTGCTATCTTATGACAGTACTCCTTGTAAATGTACAAAATGGTGGGCAGAGCTTTGCATGTGATGTTTTGGATTCCATCCACCACTCTTGCTAGACTTTCCTATTCCTGAGCATTGGTGTTTCCAAAGCAATATCAAGGGACATCGACCATTGATGTGGTAATGTGATATATTATTGGAAAAATATGAGCTCAATCAGTTTGGTTGAAAAATTAGTTGTGTAGGTTTATTTTCTTAAACAGAGATTGAAGAAGGTTGATGTACAAGATTGATGGTTGTCCTTGTACGCAAATTGCTGAAAGATAATATGCAGGCTCAGCAGGTAATTCAGAAGGCACATGACATGTTGACTTTTTTGATATGAGTACAAGAGTAGTGACATCTGCTCCAATGATGTAAACCATTGGCTAAATGCTGGAGACTTGTGTACAGATTTGATCTCCCTAAGCATATATTTATGATAGTGAGAAAACAGTGAAGATTCGTCAGATTGGTTTCTGGAATGGCAGATTTGTCATATGCAGAGTGATTGGCAGATTGGGCTGATAGGCTCTTGAATGGCAAGAATGAAAGTTGTTTCATTGAAATGTACAAATTTCTTAAAATCAAAAAATAGATAGAGGCTTGATGTTTCTCCTGACAGGGTCGAGCCAGGAAGTCACAGTTAACTAAATGAGAGATCAGCCATTTGTGGCTGAGATGAGAGGAAATATCTTCAACAGAGAAAAATGAACCATTGGAAAGTGAATCAGATGCTTAGTACACTTAAGACAGAGAGAGAGAGAGAGAGAGAGAGAGAGAGAGATTGATAGGCTTTGGATTTTAAAGGGATACAGAATTGGTGCATGAAACTGCTATTGAGATTGCCATGAATTTATTGACTAACATACACAAATGGCTGGAGGAACTCAACAGGTCAGGCAGCATCTATGGAGAGGAATAAACAGTTGCCATTTCAGGTCAAGACCCTCAGCAGGACATATAAGTTTATAGAATGGAAGTAAACGACTGAAGGCCACAGAGCGTATTGATACAACTGAACCCGATGTTTTGATGCTGATTTAAGTGATGGGTCAGATTGAAAAGGTTAGGGTGTCAGGGCCCACACGGGGAATGGGCCGGTTTAGCTCGCTGCTCTGTGGCATTTACTCAACTCTGCGCAGAACTGAGGGTCTGGATGGATCTCTTCTGTGGCCTTTAGTTCTGAATGCTATTCTATTGTTTGCATGGTTTGGTTTATTTCTCTGCACCTTGGGTGTTTGATGGCCTTTTTTTTAATGGGTTCTTTTGAGATTCCCTGTAAGGAGACAAATCTCAAGGTTGTGCAATGTATACATAATTTGATAATAGATGTACTTTGAACTTTGATTACACCTGCTTCTAATTCTTATGTGAAGCCATGAATAGAATCTGATAAATGATCTCACTTCAAGAGAGCCTCTGCTGCAGGCAAATGCCAGTGCTCCTTCTGCCTGCTTTCACGGGCTGAGGGAAGAATCTCCTTGCTTTAACAATGGAGTCATTAAAGAATAAATACAAAATATCAAACAACACCCTTTTTTATTTCCAATTAAGGGCTTATTTATGAGATAAATTGGGTCAAACAATGTTATTGCTGAAACCGAATGAAATAGAAACTTTAATTCAAAAAGGAAAAATTAAAAAAATTATTTCTTGTATGTATAGTTTGATTCAAAAACAGGCAATTAAATAAGGAATTCATAAGTCAAGACAAAAATGGGAAAGTGATTTGAATATTAAATTTGAAGAAACAAGTTGGTCAAGACTATGTCTTGACAGTATGACAAATACAACAAATGTCCGGTTAAGATTAGTGCAATATAATTTTTATATCAATTATATATTACACCACAAAAAATAAATTAATTAAACCCAAATTTATCTGATCAATGTAATCAAGAAATTGGTACTTTTTTACACTCTACATGGTCTTGTTTTAAAATTCAACCTTTTTGGACAGATTTAAGAGTTTTATTTGAACAAATTATTGGAACACAACTTCCACATAATCCAACATTATTTTTACTAGGCGATATTGAAGGGATAAAACCAAAATCTAAACTGAATAAATATCAGAAAGAATTCATAAAAATTGCATTGGCTGAGCCAAAAAGGCTATTGCAGTTACTTGGAAATCGGATTCATACTTAAGTATGGATTGTTGGAAGAATGAAATTTTCAGCTGCATTCCACTTGAAAAAATTACTTATAATTTAAGAGATAAATATGAAATATTTCTGAAAATTTGGCGCCCTTATTTACAAAAGATAGGATTAAATATATAGGTGCTCCCAAGATAAAATTATTGGTTATTCGGGGAAAGAAATAAATATATATACTAAAGCTATTATGAACTCCGTGGAGCATGTGGGGATCTTCCGATATCCAGGTACTCTTCCTTCCTTCCTTCCTTCCTTCCTTCCTTCCTTCCTTCCTTCCTTCCTTCCTTCCTTCCTTCCTTCCTTCCTTCCTTCCTTCCTTCCTTCCTTCCTTCCTTCCTTCCTTCCTTCCTTCCTTCCTTCCTTCCTTCCTTCCTTCCTTCCTTCCTTCCTTCCTTCCTTCCTTCCTTCCTTCCTTCCTTCCTTCCCTCCTTCCCTCCTTCCCTCCTTCCCTCCTTCCCTCCTTCCCTCCTTCCCTCCTTCCCTCCTTCCCTCCTTCCCTCCTTCCCTCCTTCCCTCCTTCCCTCCTTCCCTCCTTCCCTCCTTCCCTCCTTCCCTCCTTCCCTCCTTCCCTCCTTCCCTCCTTCCCTCCTTCCCTCCTTCCCTCCTTCCCTCCTTCCCTCCTTCCCTCCTTCCTTCCTTCCTTCCTTCCTTCCTTCCTTCCCTCCCTCCCTCCCTCTTTTTTCTCTTTCTACAGGAATATGTTACAGGAGAGGGGGGAAGGGTTGATAATTTTTCTTTCCTTCTGTAACTATTAGAAAATTCAATAAAAAATTTATTAAAAAAAACAATGGAGTCTGGGTGACCTTAGCAGTCAACAGCAAACCATAAGACCTGGAGGAGATCAACAGCAGCTTGGCACAATTCTGATGTGAGGAAGCCGGGAGTGACTATGAAACTGGCCTACACAGGCAAAGTCTTCCCTGGTATAAGTACGGTTGTATCTCAGGATGGCAGATAATGTCACTGTAGTGAGCCATCTCAAATAATGATGAGTTTAAGTTCGAAGTTCAGAATACAGGAGGGAGATCAAGATCTTATTAATAGGACACTAAAGCAATTTGGCCTGTCTCTGTCGACTCTTACTAATTTTTAACATTCTGTCCGTATGCATAACAGCTTGGTATGGCAACCTCTCAAATTTCACAGTTGAAAGTAAATTTATTATCAAAGTACATAGATGTCAGCATATACAACCCTGAGATTCATTTTCTTGCAGGCATACTCAGCAAATCTATAGTAACTGTAATAGGATCATTGAAAGATCAACTGTGGTGCAGGAGACAACAAACTGTGCAAATGCAAATACAAATAAATAATGAGAACATGAAATAACAAGATCAAGAGTCCTTAAAGTGAAATCTTTGGTTGTGGGAACATCTCAATGGATGGGCAGTGTAGTTAACTCCTTTGTTTAAAAGTCTGATGGTTGAAGGGTAGTGTATGTTCTTGAACTTGGTAGTGAGAGTTCTTTTACCTTCTGCCTGATGTCAGCGGCGAGGAAAGAATGTGGCTTGGGTGGTGAGGATCTGCAAGTGATCACAAGAAACTACAGTGAGAAGCAGCTCAGAACATCAAAGGTATCTGCTTCACGTCTGTGGACCCTGCCCAGACTTCTTGCTACTTTGGTAAGCCAGCCAGCATAATCAAAGACCCTTCTCACCCCAGATGATCTCTCTTTTCCCCTCTCACATCAAGCAGAAGATACAAAAGCATGATAAAGTAGGCTCTTGACCTCACAATATACATGCCTCATTGTGATCTTGCACTTTTTCGTTCACCTTCTCTGCACTTTTTTTGGTAGTTTTTTGTACTTTATTGCTTTACCTGCTCTGGTTCAACACACTGTGCAATGACTTGATCAGTATGAATGGTGTAAAAGACAAGATTTTCACTCTGTCTTGGTACATGTGACACATTTCTTTGACCCCCGAAGGGAGGAAAATAGGGGACACCAAAGTCAACTTGGCGTCATACTGTAGAGGCAGAAATGAGGACCCTAAACCACACCTGGGGCACAATAGAAGAGATGACCAAAGACAGAGATAGAGGACCTTCATTGCTGCCCTAAACCCCAGCAGGTTAACGGGCAGTAACAACTACTATTAATGTAATTTTGGGGAGTATATTGCTGGGGAAAGGTGTGAGGGAAATTGAACTCCATTCAGGAGGATAATGGGTAAAAAAAAAACACCCAGAAATATATGCAAGTTTTCATTATTGCAAGTTTACACAAAGCTCACCAGTGGCGCTGCATTATTTGAGCTGCTTGAATTGATTGATGGTTGGCACTGATCTTTCGATATATTGTAGAGGACACTGTTCTAGGTTTTGGTCAGTGAAGCGTACTGCTCAGTGGTGTACTGATGAAGACTGTGTCTTTCACTGCAACAGTGGAAAAGACTTTCTGTTCATGTACTCCAGGCATTCTCCCAAGTGGAGAGTACTAACTTGTACACTATATGTGATCTGTCTCTCAAATCAACTGAGTGACCTAGATTCTTTAGTCACTATCATTAACCATTGACTTTGATTTAAAACTCTGCATTCTGAATTCAGCTCACAGCTCAATACCAAGTAAATCAATTTCTCAATAATACAATGCCCTCTCTCATGGAAAAAATGAAAACACGTTGTATATTGAAGAGAAGTGGGAGAAAGAATTAGGGTTGGTACTTTCAGAGGAGGCTTGGGGGAAAATATGTAGCTTTCAGTGGTCTTCAACTAACTCTTTGGTTTGGAGAGAACATCGCTGGAAAAATATAAGATACTTCAAGACCCCATACCAGAAAAAAATATGAAGACACAAACGTGGTGTGTTGGAGAAGGTGTGGCTCCAAGGAGACAAATCACTTCCATATTTTTTGGGATTGCCCTAAATTAAGTTTATATTAGGAAGGTATTCACAGAATATTAGTTAAGGTATTTAAGACGCAGATACCTCTGAGCTTTGAGTCTATTTGGGGCATGTATTGTTTTCAGAACAGAAGAAAGATGCAAATCTGCTGCAGACCCTTTTAGCAGCAAGTAAGAAATCAATCACCAGAAAGCGGCTAAATCCAACATCACCTGCATTAGAAGACTGGCATGAAATTATTTTGGAAATATTTAAAATGGAAAAGATGACCTACTCTCTGAGAATTCAAAAAGAAAAATTTTATCAAGTTTGGAATAAATGGATTGAATTTATAACCTCAAAGCGAGCAGACTTTAGATGACTCTCCTAATGGTTCATACTGCTTCCCTCATCAACATAGTAATAGTGTTAACGTAAGCTCCCTTGGTTTGAATGTTCACTGTTCTATTTCTGAAAAAAGTGGAATTAACACAAATAAAGAAAACAATTTGGGGAAAAAACATGATAAAATGAAGTATTTTATTGGATTGGATAAGTATGTTTGTGTGCAGGAGCAAATATGAATGTTTTAAGATACAAACACCTACGATGGAAGTTACATAGGGTTACACACAATCTTTTAGATTAGAAAGAAATGGACCAGAAGAGATACATGGGAATTATTATTCAACCACTATTATTACTATTTTTTTAACAACTACGAGGGGTGATTCATAAGTTCGTGGCCTAAGGTAGAAGGAGTCAATTTTAGAAAACCTAGCACGTTTATTTTTCCTACATTTACACACTTAGTCCAGGCCACAAACTTAGACCACTTCTACAAAGAAGGGATCCGTATGCTCTATGACTGCTGGACTAGGTGGGTAAATGTAGGAGGGGACTATGTTGAAAAATAAATGTGCTAGGTTTTCTAAAATTGACTCCTTCTACCTTAGGCCACAAACTTATCAATCACCCCATCGTATTATTATTTTTATTTAGTTCAATAGAGTGGAATTACAACTGCACATAAATATCTATTTAAGTGCCTAATTATTTTTGTGTCACCTTAGTGTGTGCTTATGAATGTATAAATATATATATAAATTTATACATATATAAAAAATGGGAAAGGTTTTATATATGTTTGTAAAAAGTTTGTGTAACACTTGTGAATACCTTATCTAAATAAAAATAAAATTAAAAAAAAAACATTGCATTCAACTTGAGTGATAATCTAAGAATGTTGACAATATACTTCCTGATCTTCCCAGTGGCACATTATCAGAACAATGTGGAGGCTTTAGGAAGATGCAGAAGCGGTTAACCAGGTGCTGCCTGTATTAGTGAGCATTCACAATAGGAGACATTGGATAGAATTGGATTGATTACTCTGGAGCATTGGAGGCTGAGTGGTGACCTTACAGATGTCTATAAAATTATGAGAGGATGGACAGTCAGTGCCTTTTTCCCAGAGTGGAAACGTAAAATGCCAGGACTGCACAGCACAAAGGTGAGAGGGAGAAAACTTTAAAATTTATTGATCAATTTATTTATTTATTGAGGTACAGAGCAGAATTGGGCCCTTTGAGAAATGCCAGCCAGCAGTCAACACAATTTAACCTTAGCCTAATCACAGGACAACTTACAATGCTTAATTGACCTACTAACTTTGGACTATGAGAGGAAACTGGAGCACCCAGAGGAAACCCACGCGGCCACGGGGAAAGCATACAAGCTCTTCACAGGCAGTGGTAAGAATTGAACCCCAGCTGCTGGTACTTTAAAATGTTGTGCTAACCACTACACTACCATGCCACCCCAAGATATGTTTATTTACAAGGTGGGTTTATTTTGTATGGAGAGTGGTAGGTATCTGGAATAGCTGCCAGAGAAAATAATAAGACCACAAGATATCGGAGCAGAATTAGGCCATTTGGCCCATCGAGTCTGCTCTGCCATTTCATCATGTCTGATCCATTTTTCCTCTCAGCCCCAATTTCCTACTTCCCCCTCTGTTCCCTCATGTCCTGACCAATCAAGAATCTTCAACCTCTGCCTTAAATATGCAGTAGTGACATTTAAGAGCCATTTAGACAGGCAAGCACATAAGTGGGCAGGAATAGAGAGATATAGACTATGTTCCGGTAGAGGGAATGAGTTTAGCTTTATGGTTAGAATAGAAAATTTGGGCCAAAGGGCCTGTTTCTGTCCTGTACTGTTCTATATTACATGTTCTATGTTTCTCCCTCTTACAATGAGTCAAAAGTGTCATCAGTTTCCAATCAAGACTAAACTTACCTACAAAGCCAGTCTTAACAAGGAGCCTGTAGTCATTTTGAGCAGTTTGGTAACTTGTACTCTCCACAATAACATTCAAAAACTTCTAAGGTCTTTAAGAAGTTTCAAAACTTTTTTCAAAAGAAATCTATAGGAACAAGCCCTTCGAAAGATCTAAGAAGGTCTTTTAAAATTAACAAGCTGTGGGGAAAAAGAATTTAATGTCATTTCAAATTAATAGGCAATTTTAAGTGATACCTAGGTGTCTCATAGTTATTCTGAGTAATCTTTCATCAAACAAGAACTTCTGCTTTGGGAAAGCTCCTTGTATCTCTGCAGACTTATGCCAGATCTTCTGGAGGGGTAACATTGTAAATGTTGAGCAATTAGTCCAAGTACATGTTGCCTTATTGACCTCCATGTTAATTTTAACACTGAGACATCACCAGTACAGTCTGTGGAGGCGTGTTGAAACCTTCAAAATAATTTTTAAAGACTTCCACTTTACACCACAGTTCGATGTACAGTATTGTGAAATACTGTGGCAAAACTAGCCCAAGCATTGGTAGTTTTGCTATCATTACTATCATTTACTATCATTTTCTTCAAGCCAACATAAAAAAGTGAAAACAAGTTGCCTCCAAGGAGTTATGAGCAGTTTCTTAAATTGGACTGCCAAGATGGGGAAATAAGAACGCATAGCTTTGTACAGGGAAGTAACCTCTAAGTATTTTGTAGAAGACTTGTCTAGAAATTGGACCCATTTGTGGCAGTTTTTATGCAGAGGTTCTGGATAAAAGCCATTTTGTGCATGTTAAAATATGCTAGAAACTGTTACCAGGTCATTTGCCCAATTTCAGACATATAGATATAATGATGTCAGTGGTTGCACAATTTACAATCCTTCCCTTGTCAGCAGAGGTTGGAGCTTCCCTGGCAAGACTACAACATTCCTTATTAACCTACAATAACTGTGTCAAAGGTTCTGGGGAAATGGAACACATGGATGATAAGCCATGATCTTGTTGGGTTGACTTGAGGGGCCTAAATGCTTACTATTCCATTTTCATTTTTTCTTGTGGAACAATGTCTAAACTCGTAGGTAGAGGGCTCAACCTTTGCCATGTATCAGGGTCCACTGGCCTTTGGTACTCAAGATAGAATGGTGATACAAGACAACAGGGCTAAGTGAGCAGTGGGGTCTCTAATGTTACAGGGGGTAGGTATAGTGCTTCTGAGAATTTGGTGAAGGTATTGTGTTGGGGCAATTCTATGGATAAAAATAGGACTAGCGTGTCAATAGAGGGCAGTATCTCCAGACTGGGTCAACGGACTAGATTTATTTGAGAATTTGCATTCTTAAGCGTTGAAAGCATAGCTCTGAGAAACAAAATCATTTATAATTGAATTTGGGGGGAAAATGTTATCAGTGAATACTAAATTACACAATCCCCTGCTCATTTAAAAATAGATTAGATTAGCTTTATTTGTCACATGTACATTGAAAAATTGAAACATACAGTCAGTGGGCACTTTATTAGGCACAGGAGTTATCTGTCAATGTGGCCACTAAGTGTATGTTTGTGGTCTTCTGCTGCTGTAGCCCATCCACTTCAACATTCAATATGTTATGTATTCAGAGATGCTTTTCTGCACAGCACTGTCGTAACATATGGTTATTTGAGTTACTGTCACCTTGAACTAGTCTGGCCACTTTCTCCTCTGACCTCTCTCATTAACAAGGGATTTTTACCGACAGATCTGCCACTCACTGGATTTTATTTTTGTTTCTCGCACCATTCTCTGTAAACTCTGGAGACTGTTGTGTGTGAAAATCGCAGGAGATCAGCAATTTCTGAGACACCCAAACCTCCCTGTATGGCACCAACAATCATTCCACTGTCAAAATCACTTGGATCACATTTCTTCCCCATTCTGATGTTTAATCTGAGCAACAACTGAGCCTCTTGACTGTGTCTGCATGATTTTATGTACTGAGTCACTGTCATGTAATTGGCTCATTAGATATTTTCATTCACAAGCAGGTGTACCTAATAAAGTGGCCACTGAGTGTGTGATCTGATTATCAGCACTCATTATAAGCGACTGAAAAGCAGAAACCATTTGCTTCTGAGGAGTTGCCAGCTGTTCTTGAAGTGTTCCCACTTCAGCCTGCTTTACTACTTCAGTCACTTCTGATCCAGGGCTTGTCTGAAGTGACGCAGCCCAAAGACTTTATCGTGAAAGCAGATCACTCAAAGCAAAATAGCAGAACAGGCTGTGCAAACAGAGTACAACAAAGTCTTGTCTGGCCCGGAGAACACTAGGAGTACTTAGCTGGCCTGTCAACAGTGAAAGGTGAAAGTTCAAATAAGAGACTCTTAAGTTTAATTCAATCAATTGTAAAACCACTTAAAGCTTGTTGTCTTCATCTGCTGATGGAGTTTGGCATACTTGCTATAGTTCCGGCTTGCTGGAGATCTGAAAATTATGTGAAGTGGTTGAGTAGGCTTACATTCCCTTGCACACTGTGGCCAGAAGGGTCAGACTTCACTGACAGATTCTAAAGCAAAGCGTGTGGGCTGAAGGATGCTTATCCTGGATACTGTTGCAGTTCACATTGCTGTGCTGGAACATCAGGCCACCCACATGCTGGGAATAGTGACCATAAGCAGCCCAGTTCCCCTGTTCATTCCCTTTAGCTGTTGCTGCGGGCTAGGGGATAGATTCTGCCATCTGCACTTCACCCAAAAGCTAAAATTATATAAAGGCACCACTACCTTTAACGTGGAATGTATGATAACTTCAGTCTCAAGCGGCTGGCTTTTTATTATTCAGTTACTTATTCACAAATTTCCATCAGGGAATACGTTTGTGGGCAGGGTAATTCACTCCCAACTCTTTTCACTGCTTCTATTACCTGCTTTTGGCTTGTAGGAACAGAATTTATAGAAGAAAATAACACAAAGTCTTGTCACCAACTGCTTATGGATACCTGGGCAACTTTTAAGGAAGTGGGTAATAATTCTGATGTCATTGCCACTCTTCTCATGAAGAAGACAACATCAGTGAACTAGTTCCACTCTTTTCCAGGTTGAAAATGGCTAATACTAAGGGCATAGTTTTAAAGTGATTGGTGGAAATAAATGGGGGTGTGTCAGGGTTAGTTTTTTTACAGAGAGTAGTAAATATGTAAAATGCCCTGCCAGGGGTGGTGGTAGAAGCTGATACAATAGAGGCATTTAGATAAGCACATGGATGGTAGAAAAATATAAGGGCTACATGGGGAGGAAGTTCAAAATTCAAAGTGTGTATACAATATACAACCTTGGGAGTCATTTTCCCGCAGGCACTCACAGATACACAATAGAATCCATGAAAGACTACACACAACAAAGACCAAAAAACGTCCACTGTGTGGATGCAAATCATAAAATAGTGAACAAATAATGCTTAGAACATTACTCAGAGACTCCCTGAAAGTGAGCCCACGGGCTACTAGTGCTGAGGCGAGTAAAGACGGTCCTGGGTTAGATTGATCTTTGAGTAGATTAAAATGTCAGCTCATCATGGGCGGAAGATCTTGTACTATGCTGCGATGTTCCATGTCTGAGTAAAGCGAGGTTTTTCTGACTGGTCAAAGTGTTAGCATGATGTATGACTATTATGTATATTCAATGGTTGCCTCTGAAAAGATTTAAGTTTCTGATATTAGTTCATCCGTAACTGACTAAGAGTAATTAACAGCGCATTTCCTTTCCTCTTGAATTTGTAGTAATCTCTCTGGCAATCGGCTCACAAGCTTGTCTTGGCAGCCCTTCAGGACCCTCCAACTCTCCCAGCTGTAAGTACAATGTGTGTGAATTGTATGTTATAAGTGCCCGATTCTCAGCTACATCTTTTGGCTTTCTCTTCCTAACACTGACATCAAGTCCTTATTCCAGTGATGCTGATCTGTTTGCCTCACTCTTCTTAACATTCTGGAATACTGAAAGATACCAGTGAACTTGTGTTTCAATCCTATTGAAGCAGCAGTAAACTTTGCGAAACTGTGTTGAACAGAAGTGCTGTTTATGATGACCATTATGGAGACCGACACATGGCACAGAAGCTGCCTTTGGTCCATGCTGATCAGCATTCACTTACTTACTCTCAAACATGAGAGATCTAGAAATGTTGGAAATGGGCTGTTAGACTATATATGATTTTTTTCTGAGTAAATATGCTTCCTTGCTTGATATTTTGAATCATGTTACTCGCTATTTTTTGAATCCTGGCTTGCTATTTTGAATGATTTGCACCTTAACCCCAGAGGAATGCTGTCTTATTCAGCTGTATCTGTGTATGGTTTGAATGCTAATTAAACTTCATTTGATTTGATGTGAACACACAAAATGCTGGAGGAAGTCAGCAGGCCAGACAGTATCTAAGGAGGGAATAAGTAGTCGACATTTCAGTCCTTCAGTCCTTCATCAGTGCTAGCATTTACTCTCATTCTATATTAATCCCATTTTCATCAGCTCCACATTCTCATCTACTCTCCCCAAATTCTACCGCTCACTTACAATGACAAAATAATCTTCTAACCAGCATGTCTTTGGGAAGTGGGAGGAAATCCCAGGGAGAATGAAACAACTCTACGCAGGCAGCCCCAGACATCGGAATTGAATCTGAAATGCTGTGTCTGTGTGGCAGCAATCTGTTGCGTATATGGTGATGGATTTACCCCAGTGATGAATCAACATCTGTTCAATTGCAAAGAATGCACCAGATGGAGCTTGAGCAGCCAAAGAATGCAAATTTCTCATGAAGTCTCTGAGACATTGTGCTTTTGACCGCTGAGTATGTCAGGAGAAGCAAACATTCACTACAAAATCAGTTTCTGAACTCGCCTGGCACATTACAGTGCCCTCCACTATCTCTATCAACACCGACTTCGAAAGCGGTGGCCTGTCCAAAATAGTGAGGTTGGATTGGAGACCCTTCCAAGGGGAAGCTGATCAGTTCACCCATATGGTTTTGTGCTTGAGAGCAGGATAGTGTTAGTCAGGCACTATGGTGAATCCAAGGTGTGTGGGAGTCTTGTGAGATCAAAGACAGAATTGCCCCTCACAATTGTGGCCTTGTCTGGATGTGAGGGCCATGCAGCTTTCCTGCAGATGCTCCAGTTTCCTCTCGCATCTCAAATATGGGCCAGTATGTTAATTAGCCCCTGTAGATTGGCCCTAGTGTGTGGATGGGTGGCAGGAGAACCAGGGGAAAGTTGATGGGCTTGTGAAAGGCGATAGGTTGCTGGGAAATGTAGAGAAATTGAATTAGTGAGAATATTGCATTTTTTTGCCTGTTTTAGATCCACTGGTGTGCTGCTTTTAATCGGGGTAGACATTGATTCATCTCCGGGGAAATTCCACCATATCCATCCAAATGAAACCAATTGGCATTGACTTCTCAATGCATTGATCTCTTTCTATATCATGACAAGAATGTAGTAGTAATGAGTGGCCTTCTTATCTAGCCCCTTCCTTTTCCTTTTGCCTGTGCGTGTTTCTGACTGGTTTCTATGGCGTGCACAGTAAGTTGGTGGAAGTCAAAAGGTTGGGGAATCAAGAACTTAGAAGGTACAGTACTGCGCAAAAGCCTTGCATGGTTTCAAATGGTGGGGCTTCCACAGATCACTAATCTCACGGTCACCAAGATTATCTGGGATTACTTGGAGAGGCAGAAGCAAGTGAGGCAGCCAAAGTCTGACAAGAAGTGTGGCAAGTTCTTCATGATACTTGGAACAACCTATCAGTCAATTTTCTAATAAAACTGCATAACAGTATACCTAAGAGAATTGATGCAATTTTAAAGGCAAAGGTGGTCACTCCAAATATTGATTTGATTTAGTGTTTTTTTTTTAACTGCTACAGCACTTTATAGCAACTTGTTTGACATTTAGAAACTTTTCATTTCAATAGTTTTGAGAGCATTTTCACTTTACAGAATTTTTACATGTGCCTGAGTCTTTTTCACGGTATTGAATATGTTTAAGCTGAGAGAATAAATATTTAATAGGAACCTGAAGGACAACTTTTTCATATGGAGGGTGGTATGTACAGGATGAAAGAAAAGTTGAGGCTGTGGGAGGGAATAAGTAGATTGATCTTGGAGTAGGTTAAAGGTTTAGCACAACATTGTGGGCCAAAAGCCCTGTGCGGTGCTGAACTGTTTTATATTCCTTGGAAGGAGCTTTGGGGAAAAGTGTTGAGCCAGGTACAACATCATTTAAGAGATATTTGGCCAGGAACATAGATGAGAAATGTTTCGTGGGATATGGATCAAACATGGGCAAATGAGAGTTGCTTAAGTGGGCACTGTGGTTAGCTTGGACCAATTGGACTGATGGGACCCTTTCTCTGCTGTTTTGTTTTGTTTCTGTTTCTCAGCAAGAGTTCTGTTTGATATCTATTTTAAGCAACTTTACTCAAAGCATCAATAAAAGATTAAATTCTTATTTTATTTTCTACATCTAGAATGCATTTGTGCCTCTCCAGAGTCCTGGAGCCATGGAATGTTTTTAGCATATGAATGACTATAGTACTTCCTGTCCAGGGACTCTTAGGCACCAATGTATCCTTGAAGGAGGGGCAGGCAGTTGGGATGGATGCCCCTAATAATCTGGACCTGTCAATGGAGGATGCCACTGAGGAGGTTCTTGACCAGACCACCCCAGCTCTTCCACACTGTGTCAAGATGGTCATCGAACAGTTGACACTTCTCTGATCTTTATAACCAGCCATATACCTCCTGAAATTAAGGCGCACCACTTCAGTTAGTGCATGTTATAGGTTAGCAGTTGGCAGCGTTTAATGATTCTGCAAGTAGCTTTAAGGACATATCCACATATTCACTGTGAAGGTCAGTCCCAGATCCTATAACTCCAGACTCTGAGGAGCTGAGAATAGAATGGTGATTTGGCCAGCTTCCACCAGAAGCGAGTAGTGGTCTGCACAGTAAATGGGCCATTTGTAACTATCAGTATTTAAGAAACTTGGCTTCCTCAGGTTCCATCAAGAAAGGGTAACCCACCAATTACTAGGTGTTTCCAATGTGCAACCAAGAGCTCGGGGTGGTCATTGAGGGCATTGTCTTTCCTCCTCATTCTTACCAAGTATCTTTCCTCTCCACTTTCAGTGCTTCTGCAGAGCCCTAATATCAATCATCCCATCATCCCTTTGCCCCCACCCCCATTGCTGCTTGACCCCAGGAGCTATTCAAGCTGTTGGTATTTTTTCCTTTATAATTTTCTTTCTTTCTCTCACTCTCTCCGACCTTCTTCTCACTCATCCCTGATCTTTAGGGATGCTTGGAACTGTGGGGGTGGTGGGGGGGTGACACAGCCTTGGCAAAATGGTCAAGGACTGGAATGAGGAAAGCTTTCTTAAGACAGCTTTTGGCTTACTGCGTCTCAGAAGGCTCTGAATGATCAGTCATTGAGCATAAATATTGTCTCTATTTGTCACATCACCATCGAAACATCCCTACACAAAGTGAATTGTGACATTTGCATTGACGACCAGCACAGTTGAAGGATGTGCTAGGAGCAGCCTGCAAGTATTGCCATCTTCCAGCGCCAACTTGGCACGCCCATAACTTAGTAGCCCTAGCCCATACGTCTTTGGGCTGCGGGAGCATCAAGAGAAAACACAGAAAAAATGTACAAACTCCTTACAGACAGCAGTGGATGTCAATCACTGGTGCTGTACAAGGTTACTTTAGCCACCATGATACCCTGCCACCCTAATCTTCCCGCTACTCCTCCTTCCAGATGTTAGGTACCCTTGAGGGCAGATTGGATAAAATGAACCTTATGAAGTATTTATCGAGCAGATTAATTTCTCTGAGGGGAGATTTGACAGGGGTATACATAATTATAAGGGGCGTAGGTCGGGTAAATGCAAGCAGGCTTTATACACTAAAGTTATGTGAGAGAAGGTTAAGGTGAAAGGTGAAATATTTCACCGGGAATCTGAGGGGAACTTCTTTACTCAGTGTGGAATGAGCTGCCAGTAGAAGTGGTGGAAACAGGTTTGATTTAAATAATTAGGTGAAGTTATCATAAGTACATGGATGGAAGGGGTATGGGGGCAATGTTCCAGGTGCAGCTCAAAGGGACTCGGCAGGATAATAGTTCAGTGTGCGCCAAAGGATTTGTTTCTGTGCTATGACTCTAACTTGCTTCTCTTGCAGGATTTTGGTGAGGAACCTGTTCAACTGCAGCTGTGAAATTCGCTGGATCCAGCTGTGGCAGGAGACAGGCGAGGCGCAACTAGAACAACAGCAGCTGTACTGCAGAACAGAGGGGGCCAACATCCTCATCTCTCATATGAACATCACACAGTGTGGTAAGCATTCCTGAACAAAGAAAGCAGAGGTCCTTTAGAGAAACCGCAGAAGCAGAATCGGAAGCTGGTTTATTACCCCTTATATGATGTGAAATAATGGATGATAGAACAATGGAGAACTATGTAGGAGGGAAGAGTTAGATTGATCTTAGCATAGGTTAAAAGTTGGCAACCAGTTAGAATACTCTCCACCACACATCCATAGAAATTTACAGGAGTCTTTGGTGATATACCAAATAAGGGTTTTACTGAAGCATGGTGACTGATGGAGGAACTTGTGGTCAGTTTGCAAAATCCCACAAACACTTTTGCCTTTCGTGACATTTGCTGGGGGACTCTGGGGAAAATGCTCCTGTTCGTTAAACTAATGGCATGGGATGTTTGTATCCATTCTAGAATATCTCAGCTTAATGTCTTGTCTGACTTACGGCACTTCTGACAATGAGATATCTCTTCTGTATTGCGATCAACATCTTTCTTTTTCTGTTCGGATGGTGTTTGAACTCAGAAATATCTGGGTCAGCACTCTACCACCACCAGGTTTAGGAACAGTTATTAGCCCTCAGCTATCAGGCTCTTGAACCAGAGGGGATAACTTCACTCACCCCAATAGTGAACTATTCTCTTCATCTCACATTCTCAATATTTATTGCTTATTTATTTATTTACTGTTATTATTCTTTTTGAACTTACACAGTTTGTTGTCTTCTGTGCATCGAGTGAGGGCAGTCAATTTTGATTCTATTTTATTTCTTGTTTTATTGTGAAAGCCCACAAGAAATTGAATCTCAGGGTTGAATATGGGAACATATATGCACTTTGATAATAAATTTACTTTGAAATTTGAAGATTGATGTTGATTGAGTTGTTCAATGCTGACAATCAAACAGTTTATAAAGCTAAAGCCCATTATGAGGGGTTACTAGAAGTACCACCAACCCATCCTAGCACAGCAATCCTACAACAAGGACTCACCAGAGCTACTGGACTCATGTTCTCTAATTCCATTTGACTGGCTTTTAATGAACGGTTGTTTACAGGACCAGTGTTTGATCACTACCCTGGTGCATTATAGTGAACAGGATTGTTCAGTCGATATGAGGCTTAGCTGTATTTAACTAGCTCCCCAAGAAGATGATAGATCTCACAAGAAAGACAAAGAAAAAGCAGATAATGGATTCCTGCTGGTGACTGGCCCAACTCCAATTTATCTGAAGTCATTTGTCACATGAGTAAAATTCAAATTATTTCCAAATTCAAATTAAACACCTTTAAAGAAACAGCACGGGGGCACTTTTGTTCTTCACTTTTCAATTTGAATTGATGAATAATTCAAATTAAGCAACTTTGAATTAGTAGGAGCTGACAAAATCTGCATAACTGATTTGTACAACTAATCTAAATTCTTCTGTTAGTCTTTAGCTATAGGCACTTTTTTTTCTGTTTTTCTCTGTTGTTTGTAAGTCATGCAGGTTTACTGTGATACTGGTTATCACCAAGGGTCCAAAAGGACCCTCACAGCAGAGCTCAACAATTCTCTTCGGTCTGATGTCACCAAAATCAATGCCTGCTTGAGTAGCTCGTAATGGGAGAGCAGTCACGTTGTGCTTGCAAGCATTATTAAAAATAAATGATGGGGAGTCACATAAACAGTTGTTTGACAATAGGAATAAAAGGTGTGTATTAAAGGACTGATGGGAAGATATATAGAACCAGGCACATGTAGGGTACTTATTTCAGAAATGGGCAACTTGACAGGTGAAAGTGTGGCTGCTAATGGGGAGCAGCCAACTTTGACTTTAGTTACAGTCATAGAGCACTACAGCGCAGAAACAGGCCCTTCAGCCCATCTAACCTATGCTGAACTGTTATCCCATTGACCCATACTAGTCATCCATATCCCTTCCATCCATGAACCTATCCAGAGTTCTCTTGGATGGGTTGATGGGGCTTCTGTTAACCTCTAATAACAACTGGGCTTGTGATGCCTGAGTCTGAGCAGCTCTGTTATCTTAACAGTGTTATTGGAAAAGTGGAAATTGTAAAAATATTGGCGGCAGTGGAATACAGAGTTGTCAAGACAAATGTACGATGAGAATGTGTATTAAAATTCTGTCATGTAATGGAAGTTAAAGGTTGAACATCACTAAATAGATTCCTCAAGGTTCAAGGTTCAAAAGTAATTTTTATTAACAAAGTACATATATGTCTCCATATACAACCCTGAGATTCATTTCCCTCAGCAAATCTATAGAATAGTACCAAACAGCATCAATGAAAGATCTATCAGCGTGCAGAAGACAACAAACTGCAAATGCAAATATTAATTAATAGCAATAAATAGCGAGAACATGAGATAATGAGATAAAGAGTCGTTAAAGTGAGAACATTGGTTGTGGGAACAGCTCAAATGGATGGGCAAGTGGGTGTAATATCCCCTTTTGTTCAATATCCTAATGGTTGAGGTGTAATAACCATTCTTGAACCTACTGATGCAAGTCTTGAGGCTTTTGTACCTTCTATCTGATGGCAGCAGTGAGAAAAGGGCATGGCCTGAGTGGTGGTGATCTCTGATGATGAATGTTGATTTCCTATGTCTTGTAGATATGCTCAATGATTGGGAGGGTTTTAACAATGATGTACTGGGCCAAATCCACTTCCTTCTGTGGTATTTTCTGTTCAAAGGTATTGGTGTTCCTATACCAAGCTGTGATGCAGCCAGTCGGTATAGTCTGCTCTTCACATCTACAAAAGTTTGAATATAATGTGATCAAATACAAGTTAACCTGAAAGAGACAGCAAACGTACAATAGGTATTGTATAAGAATTTAAGAAATATGAATAAGAGAAATCATTAGCAGGGGACTACTGAGTGGTCCATATCTGTAAAAAGCCATGGCCTACAAATTCATCTGAGATCTGTAGCACTGAACATAATATATAGTTCCACTGGTGCATTGTAGTCTGCCCCTATGATTCCTTCGGTTCTAGCCAAAGGGAAGACATATGGAGACAAAGTAGGAAGGACTGTCAGTAGTTGTATGTGTGTTTAGATCTATTGATTGGAGTTGAATTAGACATGTGTTTTGATGTTTGTTGGGCAGGATCTCCAGCTTTTAATTATATCCCTATTGTTTTGCTGGCTTTTATCTAAATTATCCTAATTCTTTGATATGCAACTAAGCTTACAGAACTCTGCCTCTGTTTGATCCCTTTTTTAATACAGAAGCCATGCTTGCTGCTTCCAGCTTTGTGTGGATTCTGCATTTCTCTTTCACATGTGCCATTTAGTACGGGCCATTTGTTAGTGTTTGGTCCTTTTATCGTGCCAGTTCACTCTTCGTCCTGAGGACTGGGTTTGCAGTTTCAAATATTATAATGGGTGCAATCCAAGTCTAACCTCGGTAATGAAAATATTTTAAAATTTGATACATGTTCTTTTCTGATTCAACAAGAGACACCTAAAAACAAAGGAGGCACTGTGCATCTGTTGAAGTTCATAAGAAGTTACTTTATTAGAGTCATATGAGGAATAAAATGTAAAAAAGTAAAAAATCATTTATAGAGTTGCAAAAGAGATAAAATAATACTAATCAATCACTAAACTTCTCACTCTCTCTCCATCTCTAACTCCTAGCACCAGTTTTGACCCAGTCTAAGAGAAGATTTCAATTTTATCCAGAGAAATTGGCCCTTTTTATGCCCTTTAAGATCCCTTCAAAAAATAATGTATATTTTAACCCAGTACTTTTCCAGACAAATATGTTTTCCACCATTACCGCCTCTCAAGGCTGTAGACTGGCACTCACACTGAGAATCTAAACATTGCTGTGGACTAGTTTTTCAGTACTTTCTCAAAGCGTTCCCACATTAAAGACTGACAGCACTTTGTCTTCAAACTTCCATTTCATATCACAAATTTTAGCATATAACAAGGAGAAATCAAATTTAAATCTTTCCTTCCAGCATCCAGTCGCAGCGGCCCCAGACATTGACTTCTGATGCAGTTTAAGCAGGAGTTTATTTCATCTGTTCATAGTTCAAAAAACTTATTATCAGAGGATGTATATTTCACTAGATACCACCCTGAGATTAAATTTCTTCTGGGCATTCACAGTAGAACAGAGATATACAAACAAATCAATGAAAAAAATACACAAACTAAAGCTGATACACAACTGTAACATTGAATTGGGTTCATGGCTCCGGCGAGTGAGACAGAAAACACTGAATACTAATAAGCATATTAATCATTTATTTAGAAACTATAAAAATTCAACCAAACGTTCACGTTCCCCAAGTTACAGAAACTACAAAGTTGAATATCGGCAAATATACTCAATTAAAAGCAAGTGCAGAGCATACCTACCCAATGGTTATGTGCACTGCTTGCCTTAAACAAAGGGAAACAGGCCAAGCCCCTTTCATATGCTATTTTATATCTGTGATATTTGAAATTGGACATCAGGTGACTAACCAATGGAAAAAGCAACAGCAGCTTCTAAACTAACCAATCATGATAAAGCTATTTTTTGACAGGCAGAATAAGCCGCACCCCCACAGGACTCACCACCCCTCGAAAGTTGCAATCATGATGATCCAATCCTCAGACTAGTATGACTTCCATGAACTCCTTAAGTATATATAAAACACAAGAGTACAATACCCAATACTGTAAACCCAACTGTCATCTCACAGCATACTACAGCCTCTCTGTGACAGAAAAACCCTCCAGCCCACCCGGAGTGTAACAGCTAATGAGCTGGTCCCCCATTTAATCTTATACACTAGCTCTCAGATGTGATCAACCAGGTGAATGATATTACCCAACCCATCAGGAATGTAGGGGCAGAATTCTTGACAATAACAGCTCAAGTTCCACCTTCTTTTGTAAGCAGGTAGTCCAAGACCATCGAAATCAGTTCCTGCAACAGTCTCGCCGCACTAAACTGAGAAAGGCTATGATAGCTCTCTTATCGACCAGCATAAACAAGGCCCTCATCCGGGGCAGTGGGGTGGCATATGTACAGCAGTACGTATCAACTGCACCACCCTGTGGGAACAAAGGACAGGACCGGGAACTGCATGCATATCCAGTAAGTGCCATTCAGTGGCCAGCTTCACAACACCATCTGTCACAGCCATCCCAGGACGCTGTTCCTGCCACACTTGCCATCTGCCTTACACCTTGCACCTGTACTCAACATAACATCTACACCAACACTCTGTCAGGTGGGGAAAGCACATTGAGAGTCAGGACCATCCAATTAAACAAATGGTACATGGGGAAATACCAGTCCTTAAAGCACTTACACCAGCAGGGCTATTAAGGCTCAAAGCCCTTAAGGCTGTTTACAGGCTCTGGATCGTGGTTGACTGCGATAGATTACTCCCTCTCAGCTCCCCCAGAACAGAAAGCCAAAACCTGAGAAACCAGATAATATCCCCAATAGTCTTTTTCCTTGTCAAAGGTATCAGTATCAGTGGCACCCCTTCCATAATGTTGTAAGGAATCCTCATACAAATTCAGTAATCTGACCCATTGGTCTGGTGTGCAAACTCAAATGCAATCCCCAATAATGTACCACAGGATCTCTTACCACAAATCAGCATCCACCACTCTACCATTCTGTATTGAAGGGAAATACAAATGCACTTGCTACTGATTGGTCACTGGATATTAAGAAAACACAAAATCACCAGAGCTACTAGAATTGCTTTCCCAAATGCTTATGCCCCTCTAAAATACGGGCATGGAATAAAGTTGCCCAAAATTTTACCCGACCAACTGAAGTTTCATCTGGCCGGTATGAAATGTGAGTTATCCCTAAAACTAATTGCATTGAAAACAGGTAGCACGTAACAGATTAAGAAAGCAGGAAACAAAGTAACAGATTGGAACAAAGCCTAGGCTGCACTCCTCTTCTTTAATACTTTGTATGGAACCGCAAAAACGTAAAACAGGCAGTTGATTTCTCATAGGGAAGTCGCACACTTATCAGAGAATAACTGAGGAGAGATAAAAAAGAACAACTGGGTGGCACCCAGTGCATTCACAGAATCTCTCAAAGGCAAAGTCCTCATACACACACACATGCACATACACAGACACACAAAAGCAAACTAATGTGAGTGTCCACACCTCACATTCCTCTACATTCAGATCATTCACGTTCTACTTACAGGGAAGAGGAATGCAGGTCAAATGACCTCCTCCCTATAAAGGAGCTAACTACCCCCTGATTCCCACTGCTGCCAAATGTTCGCCAGGGTCCTTTGTAGGGAATCCTGAATGGAAAGCGAAGAACCTGGCAGACGACTTTAAGAATATACCTTCCCTCTCAACAGTCTCCCTTAGTTGGTTCTCCAGTCAGTACGTCCTCCACATTGCACTGAGGGTGGGGGTATGAACCCCACTTACCTGCTCTCCAGGACTCCAACTTTAAGCAACATTAAAAACATCTCTTTACAGGATATGCGGGATCCCCCGCTCCCCATCCGCTTATCCAACATCCATACCTGGCTACATGCACCCTCTTCTACAGACTCTAAACCTTGTAATAATTGAATGACTGTACTAGTAGGATGACCAACAGCCGATGCTATTAAAGGCAGCACTACCCCTTTTATTTGGGAAGCCACTGCAATAACCACTTGTCCTATCATTCCAAAAGTTAATTCCACATTCACTATCGCAGTATAATTCTGTCATAAGAGCCCATTGGCATAGAACTTTAGTGCCCCCATCCTCGATTGTGCTCCATTCCACTTAGGGTTTTAAATTCCATTCAGTGAGAGTGGGGTACTAAGTTTAACTGTTGTTGTTACACAAACCCACCGTGATACATTGTGCTCAGGTGAAGCAATGAGTGTTCTCAAGGCATTATTGATCATGTTTTGGGATGATAGGCTCCCTAAAGCACCCATCTCTTTGTTGGATAAATCACTCCAGTACCCTGCTCATCCCCATATCCTCAATAACCATATAGCCAAAGACTCCCCAGCCATTTGCTGTGCCTATCCCATAAACTCCACTATTTCCTTAGCATAGAATTCTCTGATCTCTGACGTCTCTAAGGTGCCCATTGTACCATCACCCATAAATTCCTGATTCTCCTGCCCCTCCCCATCTTGAGAGGAAGAAGCCAAGGGTCAATGCCCCATCTGAGAATGCGTGGTCACTGCTCTGGCCTGTATTGTTTCAGATAAGCAGAGGAGAAGGAAATCTTTTTGAGGATTAAAACGAGGAGTCCATACTACCTTCTCTCCCTCATTTTCATCATCCAGCCAGATATCTCCATCCCCCAGCCCCAGATTAGGATCATCGCCCCACCTCATCATGGCTTCAACCTTAACAGAGTTGCCAGCCTGCTTGGCGCACAGCATCTAAATGTTGTAGCTTCCTTAGCTGACAAGTTATCTCTATATTCTTATCTTCTAACTTTGCAGCCCTTGTCTGGGCCATCAACAGTCATTCTCTTAGAATAATACAGTGCTGGTTTATGTTTTCCAATTCATTCTTAAGACTTGTCATTGTTTTATATTGATGTCTTATAATCACTACAAACAGCCAGAAAGCATCCTGCCAACTATACTTTCTCCTGGGAATGGAGAGGATAGAAACAATATGCTGTCCCATTTCAACCCCTGCAAAATCTAACTGGTCTGACCAATATACCAGCATTCCATAACTCATCACTAGGTTAGAAAACTTCCAAAGCCCTCACAATTATCTTTCTTCCCTGGGATTCTTCATCTGTCATGGTGAGGGAGTCCTCTCTTTTAAATAGCCTTTCAAAGAAATACATTTCCACTCAAATAGTCATATCCTGCTCGCAGTGCCAAAATATAACATTGAATCAGATTTGTGGGTCTGGCAAGTGAGACATTGACTGTGTATATTAATCATTTATAATCAAATGGTAAAAATTTAGCTAAACATTCATGTTCTCCAATTTACAGAAACTGCAAAGTTGAATATTTAACAAATATACTTAGTTAAAGACACACACAGAGCATCCCATCCCAATGGTTATACATACCATTGGGAAGAGAGAGCAAGCCCCCCTCCACGTGCTAGTTTATACCCAGGATATTTGAGACTGGACCCAAGGTGGCTAACCAATGGGAAAAGCAGCCACAGCTTCTAAACTAACCAATCACAACATTGTGACTTTTAGCAAGTAGAATAAGCTACACCCACTCACCCACCCCCCCCCCCACCCACAGGACAACTACCAATGTACTAATGAAAATAATAAGTAAATAAGTAATATTGAGAACATGACTCCTTGAGAGTGAGTCCATGGTTTCCGCAGTCAGATGATTCAGTGAGTAAAGTTATGCATGCTGGTTCAGGAGCTTGATGGTTGAAGGGTAATAACTGTTACTGAATATGCTGGTGTGGGACCTAAAGTTCCTGTATCTCCTCTGCAATGGCAGCAGTAAGTAAAGAGCATGGCCTGGATGATGGAGGTCCTTGTTGACGGATAAGATGGATGCCGCTTTCTTGTGGTAGTGGTCCTTGTAGATGTGCTCAATGATAGGGAGGGCTTTGCCTGAGATAGATATAAAAAGTCCTCTACTTTTTATAGGCTTTCTATTCATGGACATTGGTGTTTCCATACCAGGCTGTGATACAACCAGTCAGGACACTGTCCACTGTGTATCTAGAGAAGTTCAGAATCATGATCAGAATCACTGATTAATATCACTGGCATATGTTGTGAAATTTGTTGTTTAGAGGCAACAGTACATTGCAATACATAATAAAACTATAAATTACAATAAGAAGTACATGTTAGAAAATTAAATTAAATAAGTTGTGGAGGAAGAGAGTGAAAAAATACTCAGGTAATATTCATGGCTTCATTGTTCATTCAGGAATCTGATGGCAGAGGAGAAGATACTGCTCCTGAAACATTGAACGTGTGTCTTCAGGCTCCTGTATCTCCTCCCTGATGATAGCAATGAAATGGTGGCATGTCCTGGCTGATGGGGGTGGGGAGGGGGAGCTTAATGATGGATGCTGCCTTTTGAAGGTGTCCTGGATGCTGGGGAGACTAGTGTCCACGATGTAGCTGGCTGAGTTTACAACTTTCTGCAGCTTTTTCCGATTGAGCTTTAGAAAGTAAGACCGCCTCACCCTCAGCTTTAATTTCATTTTAATGCAATGCCTTAATTTTAAAACCAATCCTTGGTTTCACACCATAGGGTTACAAGCATCAAAACAGACCCATCAGCCAACTTACCTACGCTGACAAGATGCATATCCAAGTTTATCCCCTTTGCCTGTATCCTTCTAAACACTTTATATCAGTGGACCTGTCAAAATGTATATTAAACATTGTAAGCCATACTCTGGCAGATCACTAATGCACATCTATAAACTGCTCTGGCCTTTAGCCTTTCAAGGTGTCTAGATATCTTCAGCTTTGTCTCCTTGCACTGGCACTGTTGGTGGTCATGCCTTCAGCTGCCAAAGACCTGAAACACAGAAATCCCTCCACAAGTAACTTGTTCTGTTTGTGATACACACTCTTCTTTTCCCATAATTAAATCCACCTCCAAGTGACCATTAAATATCACTGGGCAACGCACACAAAACTGCTGGAGGAACTCATCAAGCCAGGCAGTATCTATGAAAAGGCTGACGTTTTGGGCTGAGACCCTTCACCAGGACTGGAAAAATAAGAGGACAAGTCAGAGTAAGAAGGCAGAGGGAGGGGAGGACAAGGTACAGGTGCCCCCCCTTTACAAAGATAGAGCATTCCTATGAAACCTTTCTTAAGCCGAAATGGCTTAAAGCGAAGAACCATTAATTTATATGGGGAAAAATTTTGTAAAAGCGAAAATCCTCTTTGTAATGTGAAAACAGGTTACTAATGTAGGTCTTTTGTAAAAGTGAAGTGGCGTAAAGCGAACATTCATGAAGTGGGGACACCTGTAGTAGGTGACGGATGAAACGGGGAGAGGGGGAGGGGGTGATATAAAGAGCTGGGATGTTGATTGGTGGAAGAGATAAAAGTTTGGAATCTGATAGGAGAGAATAGAAGACCATGGAAGAAAGGGAAGGAAGAGGAGCACAGAGGGAGGTGATGGGCAGGTCTGACAAAAGCTGAGAGAGGGAAACAGGAATGTGGAATGGTGAAGGAGAGGTGGGGTGGGGGCAATTACTAGAAGTTTGAAAAATTGATGTTCATGCCATCTTGTTGGAGGCTACCCAGATGGAATATAAGGTGTTGCTCCTCCAACCTGAGTGTGGCCTCATCATGGCAGGAGATGACTGGCATGTTGGATAAATATCATTACCTACATATCCCCTCATTTAGCCAAGCATTTAAAATTTCTGATAAAGTTTTTGTGCTAAGTCTTTGCTATAAATATGCTATATTAATGGAATTCAATTTTACTCTTTCTCCTCTTCCTCTTTTAGTATCTGGCATCAAGTCCATTGAACTCATAAGCAGTACTCATTGTCAGATATAATTGTGATTTTATCCCACTCTTTTTCTGTACAGAGTTGCCAGAAATCAGCGTGAGTCACAGTAACTTGTCGGTGAAGGCGGGAGAGGACGCGGTAGTGACTTGCAATGGATCAGGCTCCCCACTCCCTGATGTAGATTGGAATGTCACCCACGTACACTCCATTGGCATCCACCAGGTAAGAGATAGATAGGCCTGCATTTGATAGCACTTTTCATGCTAGCAATGTCCCAAAGAGTCAATAAAGTACTTGGCGTGTGTAGGCTATGAGAATAGAAGAATATTGGCCAATTTGTGCCAATTTCCTGCAGACTAGATAATGATCAGATAATCTTGTTTTCATGATGTTACGGGATCAATTATTATTTACCAAGGCAACTGTTAGAATTTCCCTGACCACTCTTGAAATAGCATCAGATTATTTTACTCTAAACTGAGAGGGGAGGGGGGAGAACTGAACTCCCTGGGTTAAGCTGTCATTTTAGCAATCTTGATAATGCAACCACTTTGGAGCGCCAGCTTAGCTTTTCTGATTATGCCTTGGGAGTGAGGCTTATAGCTACAATCCACTGAGCAATTACTCAGAGGTATGAGTATACCCATTGACCCACAGCTCATATCACTTTCCCTGCTCAAATCTATGCAGCAAGAATTATTTGGACCCAGAGAAGCGTGTTGGCAATTGTGCTCTAGGGCAAAAAGTAAAAGTTTACAAATAAAGACAGGATTGGTTTGTGATTAAGAGCCGTGCAGCAAACATATAGAGTCATAGAGCACTACAGCACAGCATCAGGCCCTACAGCCCATCTTGTGTGTGCTGAACTGTTATTCTGCTTAGGGTCATAGACCCGCACCTGGACCATAGTCTTCCATACCTCTCCCATCAATGTACTTATCTAACCTTCTCTTAAATGCTGAAATCAAATTTGCATCCATCATTCCCACTTGCAGCTCATTCCATACTTGTACCACCCTCTGAGTGAAGAAGTTCCCCTTAAGTATTTCACCTTTCACCCTCAACCTATGACCTCACACAGCCAGCATTCTGGGCCCGGATACCATTCTCTCTGGTGTGCGTCATTTCGGTGTGAGATTCAGCACTGTCAAAATTGAATGGTGCCATCCAATACTTAAAAGAGGTCCATGTCCCAATGAACGGCCTCTGGATGATCAAGGAGACCTTGGTGCTGCAGCTTCTCGCTGGCATGACTTAGGTTTTAGTTCTCCGCGGTGGAGTTTTGCTAAATCCTCTGGCTTCTTTCTTGTTCTTGGCAATTTCAGGGTTTTCTGGTGGTGTGCCTGGTGGAGAAGGGTGTGTATAGTCCATTACCCTGTGCACCTATGGTGAACCATTTTGGTGGAAGATTGTCAGCTGTCATGTTTTTTGACATTTGATCTTTGGAGTGCTGGATGTGAGAAGTCACAGTAAGCAGACATTCGTTCAGAAAGCAGCAAAGGAGCCCATTAAAATATAAAAAGTTCAAAAGCTCTACAGTTTGACAGACAGTAAGAATTCACTGTTTTTCATTGCTTAAATAATCGGGTCATTATCACATCTCTCTCACTTACCAGCAAATCTAATGATGAGCTGTGTTTATTTTGTACAAGATATGGAACAAAATTTGTCACTTGGATTCCTAACAGTTTTCAGCAGTCGATGCCTACAGATTGTGTTGGTTGGGGGACGAGGATAGGTGGGCGGAGGGGAATGACATTGCCAATTTGTGATTAAGAGTTATGCAGCAGACATATTTTGTCAGAGTGAGGCATTATATTGGCAAATTATATCATTGTTAATGGTTGGTATCCAGGAATAATGTCATTGTCTGTGTTAAGACATTATGACACTGTTGAGCTCACTGTATTGAGGAATGATATTATTGTCCTGGGTCACTGCTGCCAAAGAATACTGTTGTTATTGAGGGCCATTATTGTCAAGGTATGCTGCTGTCAACATGATCTAATGTTGTCAAGGGTCATTGATGTCAAGCGACGATGTTATAATTAAGGAACACAATTGTTGTTAAGGAACATGGCTATTGTCAGGACATGTTGTTGATGTCAGGGATGAACAATGTGCTGTAACATGATAGTGTTGAGGGTTGCTAATGTCAAACCATGTTTATGTCTACCATTATCACTATAGGCACGAACTGCTGTCATTGTCAAAGGAGGTATCTATTGTAGTCAAGAATGATAGCTCTTGAGTTTTGTTACCTGTAGTTGCTGGTTTTGAAGGACACTGGTTTCTATAAGGTAATTATTGCTATGGAATATCTGTTGTTGATGGACAGTACTGTCGAGGATCACATTGCTCAGGGCAGCTAGCATAAAACAATACTGCCCAGAATGAAAAAACTCCTTGAGAATGTCTATTGAGCTACTATCAATTGCCCGCTGATTAGCCTTCCATGTAACAACATTGTTCTACAGTACTGTGCAAAGTCGTAACCTATATATACAGCTAGCTTGCCTAAGGCTTTTACACAGTACTGTATTTGTCAACATGGAGCGAAGAGCAAGTATAGAAATGTCATGGAAGCAAAGGCTATTGGGCATGGCGAGGGTAGAGCATCATGGTAGGGGTGAGGGACAGGTGATGGAGGAGTGTCAAGGGCAGGGGTTAGCATGGGATACCAGGCAAGGTAATTTGATTCCAAACAATTGGTTGTGGTCTTTACAGAATACCTCTCTGGTGCTACCTGCCTCCTTCCCACTCTCAAGTCTGTAATGGAGGCACGTATCAGAATCAAGTTTATCATCACTCACATATAACATGAAATTTGTTTTTTTTTGTGGCAACATTTTTGTGGCAAAAATTATTACATTTCTGTGCAAAAGCCTTAGGCACCGTAGCTATATACGTGTGTCTAAGAATTTTTCATAGTATTGTATGTAACATGTTGTCTTCAGATTTGTGCCTGCTATCTGTAGAGCTACTGAGTGGTGACAGAATCAAAGACAGTGAAGGCCAGTGAAATAAATAGCAGCTATCTAACACAAGCAAATGAAAGAATCCTTAGCCTGAGCACAGATTACATCACAGGACACATGATAATCGATGCCTGACAGTGAAATAATTGACAGAAAATTAATTGGTGTGAATTGACTAACGTTTTTGTTGTTTGGGAGTTGTCATGTAGTTTTAACAGCTAGAATCAGAATCAAATTTATTATCACTGACATGTTGTGAAATTTGTTTTTTTTTCAGCAGTACAGTAGAATACATAAAAATTAAAATAAGTTACAATAAGAAATATATATAGTGCAAAAAGAGAAAGGTAGTGAGGTATTGTTCATGGACTATTTAGAAATCTGATGGTGAGGGGAAGAAGCTGATCTTACAGCAGTGAGCGTGTTTTCTTCAGGCTCCTGTACCACCTCCTTGATGGTAGTAATGAAAAGAGGTCATGTCCTGGATGGTGAGGATCCCCAGTGATGGATTCTTCACTGCAAGCTAACGTGCAAATCCAACACAAACCAATATACTGATTCCTATCATTCATGCAGCTCATGGCATGCACAAAGTTTCTGCATTTCACTTGAACAATCCCTACAATTCCAGCAAATTTCGGATATCAAATTGGATCAAAAGCTCCTGACCATCAGGGAAATCTCAAAGTCTTAATTAATAGCCTGCACTATGCTAACAAGTTTTTGTTCAGTGCGTATAGCCAGGGCTTGGTGACTCTTGTTGAATTTCAAAGCAATTTTGAAAAGTGCAAAGCTACCACAGCTTAGGGTGTTTGAGTTCAGAGTTCAATTCTGATGCCACCTGTAAGGAGTTTGTACATTCTTCCCGTGACTGCACGGGTTTCCTCTGGGTGTTCAGGTTTCCTCCCACAGTCCAAAGATGTACCGGTTGGTAGGTTAAGTGGTTAAACATAAGAACATAAGAGATAGGAGCAGGAGTAGGCCAATCGGCCCCTCAAGCCTGCTCCGCCATTCAACAAGATCATGGCTGATCCAATCATTACTCTAGTTATCACCAAATCCCACAAGGTAACAGTGCCAACCAACAGGGTACCATGCTGCCCATTTTATTTTATTATTCATCGTGCCCAAACCCATGTGATCACCCGGGGGAAAAAAAAAACGATTTGCCAGTTGAGGAGAAAAAAGTCTGGAAAATACCTCTCCGACCCATCCAGGCTATCGAAAACTGGCCCGGGAGATCACATGGCTGATCTAAACCTAACTTCATGTCCACTTACCTGCTCGCTCACTGTATCCCCTAATGCCACTTTTATCCAGGAAAATGTCTATCTCCTTTTTGAATTTATTGAGTGTAGTAGCTTCCACAGCTCTCCGGGGCAGTAAATTCCACAGCCCCACTACCTTCTGAGTGAAGAAATTTCTCCTCATCTCAGTGCTGGAACGGCATCCCCTTATTTTAAGATTATGCCCCCTAGTCCTAGTTTCACCCATCATTGGGAACATTCTCCCCACATCCACCCAATCAAGCCCCTTCACAATCTTATATGTTTCAATAAGATCGCCTCTCATTCTTCGGAACTCCAATGAGTAGAGTCCCAATCTACCCAACCTCTCAACCTGTTGTAAGTTGTCTTGTGATTAGCCTGGTGCTAAATAGGTGGGCTGCTGGGTAGCATGGCTTGTTGGGCTTGAAGGGCCGGTTCTGCTCAGCATCTCAACAACAAATAAAATTAAATGTAAAAACATGAGGGCAGCTCTCCTATTTTTTCTTAACTTGCTTATTTGCTGCTGTTTCCTTTCTATCTTGAAAATACAGTGAGCAGGCAGCCAAAAGAGCCATCAAATCTCAGAATCAAAGGTTTCCGGTCCAGCATCCAATGAGTGTTCCAGTGTTTTCAACAAGTCCAGTCTCTCCGACAGAGCAATTTCACCAAAGTGCTCAATCCGTCCTTTAAGTGGTGTCAGTTAATTACTGCTTGAACCCATTAAACCATCCATTTCAGCATCTTTCCTGGCAGCATTGCACATAAGGTTAAGACTCTTCTTCTGAACAAACATTCTTCTTACTCCAGACATACTCATTTAAAAGAAATTCGACTAGCTGAAGCAATTAATGGAGGAAATTAAATATATAGACTCAGTGGCCACTTTATTAGGTTACCTCCTGTACCTAATAAAGTGTCTGCTGACTACGTTCACGATCTTCTGCTGCTGTAGCCCGTCCAGCTCAAGTTTTGATGTGTTGTGTGTTCTACACAACTCTTCTGCAATTCACTGTTCTAAAACATGGTTATCTGAGTTACTGTCACCTTCCTGTCAGCTTGAACCAATCTGGCCGTACTCCTCGAACCTCTATCATTAACAAACAAGAGAAAATTTACAGATTCTAGAAATTCAGGCAACAAACACACAATGCTGGAGGAACTCAGCAGAGAGCCAGCATTCATGGATAAAATAGTCTCAGCCCAAAACGTCGACTGTACTTCTTTCCATAGATGCTGCTTGATTTGCTGATTTCCTCCAGCATTTTATCCTGCCATTAACAGGGTGCTTTTGTCCACAGACCTTTCCTCGCACCATTCTCTGCAAAGTCTAGATGAGTCTGCTGAGTGTGAAAATCCCAAGAGATCAGCAGGTTCTGAGATCTCAAACCAGCCTGTCTGGCACCAACAATCAGTCCATGAGTGAAAGTCACTGAGATCATATTTCTACCCCATTCTGATATTTGGTCTGAACAACTGAACCCCTTAACCATGCCTGTATGCTTTTATGCATTGAGTTGCGGCTGCGTGATTGGCTGATTAGATATTTGCATAAACGAGCAAGTGCACACGTGCCACTGAGTGTATAGGTTCAGGGAAAAAAAGAGGATGTTAGAACAGTATGTAAACAAAATTCACCACAGATAGTCTACCAGCAAGGAAAAAAGCTGGATCTTCAAATAGTAGCAACACACATGAAAAGCTGGAGGAACTCAGCAGGCCAGGCAGCATCGATGGAAGAAAGTACAGTTGGTGTTTTGGGCTGAGACCCTTCAGCAGGACTGGAGAAGAAAAGCTGAGGAATACACTTAAAAGGTGAGGGTAGGGGAGGAAGAAATACAAGGTGATAGGAGAAACTGGGTGGAGGAGGGTTGAAGTAAAGAGCTGGGAAGTTGATTGGTGGAAGAGATGCAGGGCTGGAGAAGGGGGAGTCTGACAGGAGAGGACAGGCCATGAAAGAAAGAAAAGGAGGAGGAGTTCCAGAGGGAGGCGCTGGGCAGGTAAGGAGATAAGGTGGGAGAGGGAAAGGGAGGTGGGGAATGGTAAAGGAGGTGGGGGCATTACTGGAAGTTTGAGAAATCGATGGTCATGTCATCAGGTTGGAGTCTACCCAGCTGGAATATAAGGTGTTGTTCCTCCAACCTGACTGTGGTCTCATTGCAAGAGTAGAGGAGGCCATGGATTGACATATTTGAATGGGAAGTAGAACTAAAAAATAGAATTAAAATATTATTTTTAATATCTTATTTAGCATAAAATTCTAATCTACTTTTGCATTAACTTGTATTTTGAAGTATTTACCCAAGGGGATTAAAACATATAAAATTAAAATTAGGTTTATTATGGTGTGAGAGTTTGTTAATCAGGTGTGCATTAATAACTGTCAAACACTTCATGTAACAAAGTATAATATTTTATACAAATAAAACTGAAATACATATAATTCTTGTTAATCCAATGGATTTCCAGTGGTTCCATCAAAGAAAACTGTGGAACAGTGTTGCCCATAGAGGGGGATTGATTCAGTCTTAAACTGTGTGTTTGTGTGAACGCCTAAAGCTACAATCCATTTCACAGAGTAACAGTGAGGATTGCCAATCGTTTTGCAGTCTTTACACCTGCGTAATATGATCTATTACTTTATTTGGGCAGTAATCTGGAGACGGGGATTGCAATGTGAGTTAAAGTGCTGTCACAACTTGAATGAGTCGGATGGCCAAAGTCTGTGTGCCAATACCTACTAGTACTTGCAGCAATGACCAACCACAGAAGAATCATGTTAGCTGCTGTTTAGAAACATCGAAAACCTACAGCACAATACAGGCCTTTCAGCCCACAAAGCTGTGCCGAACATGTCCTTATCTTAGAAATTACCTAGGGTTACCCATAGCCCTCTATTTTTCTAAGCTCCATGTACCTATCCAAGAGTCTCTTAAAAGACCCTATTGTATCCGCCCCCACTGCCGTCGCTGGCAGCCCATTCCATGCTCTCACCACTCTCTGTGTAAAAAATTTACCCCTGACATCTCCTCTGTACCTACTTCCAAGCACCTTAAAACTGTTCCCTCTCATGCTAGCCATTTCAGCCCTGGGAAAAAGCCTCTGACTATCCGCACAACCAGTGCCTCTCATCATCTTCCACACCTATGTTTGTGACATTTTGGTGTGCGAATGCTTAATGTTGGCCCCTGTAGATTGGAGTACTTCACTAAGAAACTGATAAAGTAAGAAATGTTTTGTGAAGCATTAATCAATTGGTCTGGTGTGGCTTTTAATAAACGAGAACATCTTCGATCATTGAAATTAATTCACCAAATTTGCCGGGGACTTCTGGAATGACTAGCTGGAAGACAAAAGGCATTATAGTAAGACAAGGTATTTACAAACAATAAAAACACCAAACACCAGAGATTACGTTATCTGTCTGTTGGGATAAACAGCATGAGAACAGAAAAAAGGATTAAGATGAATACTGTTGTCCTCACTAATCACTTGCTCGCTTTCTCTTTAGGATCATACTGTGATTGTAATCCTCATATCCTGACCTTTAAAACATGAATGAATTAAACTGAGGCAATTTTATGATTTGCAGTGTGATGCTGTAATGAATTTGCAGATGCCTGCCTCTCCCTAATTGTTGTTTTGATTATTGGTGCTGTGTCGAACTGGTGTGTTAGGATATTAATGAGCTCGGTGCACAGTAATTCCATGAGCTGTTTTGCTAACTGTTCAGCATCTTAGGTTCATTTCACATTTTGTGCTGACCTTCTGGTTTTAGTTTTATTAAAGTGGAGTTGAAAGCTCCCCAGTGCTTCAATGTTTAACTAAGCAGCACGGTGTGTTATTTAGGCATCACAAGCAATGGGATGCAGGCTCTGTCTGCAGCCTGAGCTGAATTCGTTAGTGGTGGTTCAAACTACCCTGAGAGCCTGGAGGTGGAAAGGGGGAGCTGTTCTTCCTGTGCCTTCACACCACCCAGTGCCGGTTGGATTATAAATGTCAGGTGACTTCAGGTCAAGGCCTGGCTATGGACAAACAAGCCAATTGGTTCACGGCTTGGACACATGTATAAGGGCCAGAGTTCTGTTACCAATGCATGTATATGTCACCATATACTACCCTCAGATTCATTTGCTTGCGGGCATTCGCAGTAGGACAAGGAATACAGTTGGAACAATAAAAGCCTGCGCACAAGGGCTGACAAACAGCAGGTGTGCAAAATGAAGACAAATTGTGCAAATACAGACAAGCAAATAAAAAGACAGATATATGAATAAATGGATAACACTGAGAACATGGGTTGTAGAGTCCTTGTAAGAGACTCCATCGGTTGCAGAATCAGTTCCATGCTGAGGTGAGTGAAGTTATCCTCGCTAGTCCAGGGTCCTGTTGGTTGGAGGGTAATAACTGCTTCTGAACCTGGTGTTGTGCGACCTAAGGCTCCGGTACCTCCTTCCCGATGGCATCAGTGAGAAGAGAGCTTGGCCTGGATGGTGGGTGATCCTTGCTGGGATATTGGTGAATAACTTTCATGGACGGTACATCACACTTCATCACAGAGTATTACAAAACCAATGAGCTACTTTTAAAATGTCAGCATTTCTTTACTAATGTGTGCACAGCAGGGTTCCACAAACAACAAAAGAGCACACAGAAATGAAACAACATGGACCATGTCTTCGAGCTTGCCCTGCCATTCAGTATGTTCCTAGTTGGTCTACTCCAAGCCTCATTGCTGTTGATTCGACAATATTTCAAAAGAAAATTATCCAGCTTCCATTTCAAATTCTTATAATGAGCTATCCTGTACAATTCTCCAGGACTGAGGATTCCAGAAATCCCTGTGAGAAGAAATTTCTAATTGCCTTCTTTTCAAATGACCGGCCACTTATTCTGAACCTATAGAAACAGTTTGAAATCGCAAACATGAGGAAATCTGGAGATGCTGGAAATTCAAGCAACACCACACAAAATGCTGGTGGAACGCAGCAGGCCAGGCAGCATCTATAGGGAGAAGTACCGAGCTTTATTCGTCGTATGTACAACAAAACATACAGTGAAATGAGTCACTTACATCAAATCAAATCACCGAAGGGATAGTCTGCAAGGGTTGCCACGCTGCCTGTGGTGATATAACATGTCCACGAGTTACTCATCCTTTGTAATGTGGAAATAAACTGGAGCACCCTGGAGGGAAACCCACACAATCAAGGGGGGATCATACAGACCCCGTGGCAGGAATCGAACCACAATCAGTATTTGTTGGCGCTGTAAAGCAAATACACTAGCCACCATGCTGTCTGCTAGTGAAAACATCTCAATGTCTACCCTCACATTAAAATCTGATGTACTTCAATAAGGTAATCCTTCGTTCTTTTAATGAATATGGGTCCAATCTGTTCAGCTTCTCCCAGCCAATGTTTAATACCTCCTGCTTGTCTTTGAAATCCTGCTCTGGGATCACTTGCATTCCGCGGAGTAAGCAGATGCAGCTCCCGTTTAATGCTTCGGCTGAAAGGCAGCTGCTCCAGTGGCGCACAGTCTCTGAGTACTATGCCAAGTGGTAGCCTATGATCTGACTCAGCCCTTACAGAGCGTTATTAACCTTCAAACGCTGAGCCAGGACGCCTAACAAGCGGTACCTTAGCGGTTATCGCGGCACCATTACAGCAACCGCTGCACGATCAGGGTTCAGTTCCACCAATGTCTGTAAGGAGTTCATGCATTCTCCTAATAACCTCGCGGGATTCCTCCAGGTGCTCTGGTTTCCTCCCACATTCCAAAGACATAGGGGCAAGCAATGTTGGCAACGTAAGCGTGGTTGTCTCCTCGCTGATTTGATGTGATGCAAATGATGCAATTCACTGTATGGTTTGATGTACACATGACAAATAAAAGTCATCTTTTCTCTTTAATACATTTGGTTATCAAGCAAATTATAATGACCTCAAAGCCTGACCCCAGCTAGCGTCAGTTTATTATGTATTGCCTCAAATGTTTTCTCACATGCCGCCTTATGGTTGGTGTTGACTCGCTGGAACAAAGGGCCCGCTTCAGACATTTGCCAATGATTGTCTAGCCTTCCACTCCATTTGCAGTGTCTATTTCACTCACAGGTAGAGCGTGCAGACGTCATGTAGACAGTGCCGGAGGTCAGGTTTGAGCCCAGGGTGCTGAAGTTGTGAAGCAGCTGCTTTACTGGCTGTGGCCTCTTTGCCAATCATGGTGCTCCTGTCGTACATCGGATGATGCAGCTGAAGCTGGTTGGAACTCAGATGCTAAACACCTGACCTCAGCTTCAGAGATCAGTCGCCAGCCAGGTTTCCATGTGAATTTACATATTTGCTTAAATGAGTATTTTTGTGAAGATTTAGTACAGTATTAAGGAAGATTAAGGATACATTTAAAAAATAAGTGCACACATTGTATGCTGTCTTCTTACAGAAAGGGCAGTGTTTAATGTCCCAAAATTCATGTATACTGACTTGTAAATGAGAATAGCTAATTATGGAAAGCAGCTAATTAGCCATTTATGCAATTAGAAGAGATACATACTCTTGACTAGAAGTTCCAGCATTCCCTAATGGGTGTACTAGGTGATTATTACCTGGAGTGATAGCTGTGTGGAACGAGCTTCCAGTAGAAGTGGTAGAGGCGGGTTCGATTTTGTCATTTTAAAAAAGTTGGATAGGTACAAGGACAGGAAAGGAATGGAGGGTTATGGCTGAGTGCAGGTAGGTGGGAGTAGATGAGAGTAAATGTTTGGCACAGACTAGAAGGGTCAAGATGGCCTGTTTTCGTGCTGTAATTGTTATTTGGTTATATGGAATGTGAAGGACAATTCTGGGCTTATTGCTGGAGATTTCAGTTGCTCCCAAGCTCAAGGGTATTATTGACTGGGCATTGCACATTTTGCCAAGGGATCTGCCACTTGGGGGTCAAGGGAATGGGAGAGATTAGTGGCAAGGTGAGGAACACCAGTGATCATAGTGAATTTTTCCCAAGGTTCGCCAAGCAGGGAACAGAGAAATCAGGTTAAAGGTGAGAGGGGACAGAATCAATAGTAACGTGAGGGGCAGCATTTTCAGCCTAAGGGTGGTACTTACAGGGAATGAGCTGCTAGAGATAATGGCTGAGGCAGATACACTCAGTGGCCACTTTATTAGGTACACTTACACACCTGCTAATTAATGCAAATATCTAATTACCCAATCATGCAGCAGCAACTCAATGAATAAAGGACGAAGACATGGTCAAGAGGTTCAGTTGTTGATCAAACCAAACATCAGAATGGAGAAGAAATGTGATCTAAGTGACTTTGACTATGGAATGATTGTTGGTGCCAGATGGGGTGGTTTGAGTATCTCAGAAACTGCTGATCTCCTGGGATTTTCATGCACAACGGTCTCGAGTGTTTACAGAGAAGTATTCAAGAAACAAAAATTGTCCAATGGGGGGCAGCTCTGTGGGAAAAAAATGCTTTGTTAATGAAGGAGGTGAGAGGAGAACGGTCAGATTGGTTCAAGCTAACAAGAAGGTGACAGTAATGCAACGGTGGTGTTACATGTGTTACATTGGTGGTGTGCAGAAGAGCATCTCTCAGCGTACAGCACATCAAACCTTGATGTGGTTGGGCTACTAAAGCAGAAGACCATGAAGTACGCTTAGTGAACACTTTATTAGGTGCAGGGGGTACCGAATAAAGTGGCAACTTAGTATACATTACCAATATTTAGACAACACTTGGTCAAGTGCATGGACAGGGAAGATTTAATGGAATCTGGGTCAAATATGGGCAAATAGAACCACCTTACATGGACATCTTGGCTGGCATGACTGGATGGGCAAAGGGGCCTATTTTTGTGCCGTATGACTCTATGATAAGCACCAATCTGACCTTGGGATTGGTTCCGGATTGCTGATCAGGTGAACAGTAGAAAGGTTCATTGTGAGCACAGTATTTACTTTAATGCAACACGTATCTGTTGCTGCAATCAGAAGAGCAGCCCTACCTCAGAGTGGTCAATGTTGGTTGAATACCAAACTACTGACCAGTTTCCCCTAAGGCTGATCGCACACCCATCTTGGGGATTGTGAAATTGAGTCGCCTGTATAAGTACCACTAACTTTCTGCAAAGTTCCTAGTTGAATTTCTGCTACCACTGGCCACTCCCAAGGCCAACCCAATGTTCATAGCTTAGTGCCTGACTGGACACTGAGTCCCAGCTGTCAATCCCATCATAATGGCACGTGATTAATATCAGTTATCTATGTTAAATGATTTTTCAATTCAGCACTGAAATAAGCAACACCAACACAACTTCATTGATCTCACTTTCTCCTTGTTTTCTTCCTGAAAGCTACTAATTACTGCCTGTGATCCCACAATATCAGGTGCTTCACAGTATCTGAAGCTAGGTGATGAGTGACTAAGGTCACAAATGCCAGCTACTTCAGCTATTGGAAGGCACAACATGAAGTTTTCAATCACAGTAACAACTTTCAGTTGTGCCAGAAAGAATAGCATCATTTAAACCTAGAAGAAACCAGGTATTAACTAATATAGTCACGATAGAAAACAGTGTGAGAGTTTGTATAATAAGGACTACCTTAGCAGAGCCGAGGCACATGTTTTATTTCTTGGAGCCTGACCCTAAGTTCAAATTGATATTTTCTATTTCCAGTTTTTCTATTTATGGCAAAAAATACACAGCACCAGCACCAAATGAACAGCATAAGTTAGAACATTTGTCAAATGCTCCTTTGAATATCAATTGAATGTTCTCAAGTCCCTTTGGCATCAGGGTCCAGTGCCTATTGGAGACAAGCTGAGCAGATCAGAAGGTGCTGGAGCAGGGAATTCTGCAGGAGTTAAGACTATATCAAGAGAAGAAATTAATAATAGGTGGGACAGTGATGGGTATTTAGTTGAATTACAGGATGGTAGGTGATACTAGTGTGTTATTCAGATACCAGAATGAATTATCTCAGAAAGGAAATTCAAGTCCTCCCTTGATTAGTATCACATTTTAGATAACTGGATTTTTGTTAAAAACCTTCAAAATCAAAGTCAAAGCAAATTTATTCTCGAAAGACTATGCCATTATGTACCATCTTGAGATTAATTTTCTTGCGGGCATTTACAACAAAAAAAACAATAGAATTTATATTAAACTATACACAGCAAAGATGGAGAAACAACCAACTGGGAAAAGAAAAGAAAGTGCAAATTAAAAATAAATAAATAATACTGAGAACATGAGTGAAAGAGTCCTTGAAAGTGAGTCTGTAGGTAGTGGAATCAGTTCAGAGCTGAGGTGAGTGAAGTTATTCACACCAGTTTAGGAGCAAAATGGTTGTAGTGTAATAACTCTTCCGGGACCTGATGATGTGGCAGCTAAGGATCTTGTACCTCTTGCCCAAGGTACAAGGCTTCAGGTAAAACTAATCAAATCCTGAACTAATCAGGACCCATGGGGCTTTACTTTTAATCGTCCTCTGACCAGGGTGCAGATATTTTTGAGGAAGACTTTGCAAGATTGACTATAAACACCCAGGTTCCAGCTAGTGTCACTATATTGGGTGGTACAGTAGCTAAGTGGTTAGCTCAATACTTTAGACTACCAGCAAACTGAGTTCAATTCCCGCCGCTGTTTTGTAAGGAATCTGTACGTTCTCCAGGTGCTCCAGTTTGCTCCCGCACTCCGAAGACCTGCCAGTTAGTAGGTTAGTAAATTGTCCTTTGATTAGCCTCAAGTTATATTGGGGGTTGATGGGCAGCACGGTTTGAAGGGCTGGAAGGGCCTATTCCACACTATATCACAACAAACAAATAAATAAATAGATAGATAAATAAATGTATGAATGAGTAAAAGGGTGCAGAAGGGAATGAGGAGCTTGGAACTCAGAAAAATAATACACTGAACCCCACGCAGATACGTCTTCAAAGTCTTCCCCCAGATTTATGGATTTTCAGGGATTCCTCTCCTGGGAGCAGGGAATCATAGAATACAGAACAGCTCTGCACAATACAGAACCTTCAGCCCACAATGTTGTGCCAATCTTTTAACCGACTCGAAGGTCAATCTGACCCTTACTCCTACATTGCCACTCATTTTTCTGTCATCCATGTTCCTATCCAAGTCTCTTAAATGTCCCTTATGTACCATCCTCTACCATCAACTCTGGCATTGCCTTCTATGATTGCACCACTCTCCATGCAAAAAAACCAACCTCTGACATCCCTCCTATACTTTCCTCCAAAATTATGCCTCTCATATTAGCTATTGGGAAATGTCTTGGGGGGGTGGGGGGAACTCTCTGGCTGTCCACTCAATCTATCCCACTTACAATCCTGTATGTCTCTTTCAAGTCACCTCTCATTTTCCTTTGTTCCAAAGAGCAAAGCTTTCACTGCTTCAACCTGTCCTCAGAAGGCATGCTCTCCAATCCAGGTAATATCTTGGCAAATCTCCTCTACACTCTCTCTAAAGCTTCCACGTCCTTCCTATAAGAAGGAGATGAGCACTGAATGCAATATTACAAATGTGCTCTGACCAGGGTTTTATTGAGCTGACGTATTCCCTCATGGCTCTTGAACTCATAAAATCATGTGGTTCCCCTAGGAAGCACATTCTATGTTGTATCTCTGCCAGAGCTCAATACTTGCTTAGACAATTAATGAGGGATCGTGCAGTGAAAGGGTCAGGTGAATGCTCTTGACACAACGATGTGAATATCCCTGAGGATATAACCTTTGCCCAACCACTGATGAGATCTGAGCCAGATTTTTATTTTTAGATTATTCAGTAATGAGTTTGCCTTTGAATAAAAGGACATCGTACATGTTAATTAACCTAATTTGCACATATAAATTACTTTCTATTAACATAATTAATATATTATTCCTAATAAATAATAAACATACTTTACACATATTTTATAACCAGGATTTTGTTTCTTTAGCGATGTCTTACAGGCATTTATAACCACACTTTCTTCTGAATTCTAGCCAAACAGTCCAATCAATCAGGTACTCTTCCCCACTTCCTGTCTAGTTCCAACAAACCCAAGGAAAGATTGCCTCCATATGTACGCTGTTATTCATCGTACAACAGCAAAGTGGAGGGCAGGTGAATAATTCCCAGAGTTCTATTAAACTGAAACTATTTGCGAGTGAGGTTTCAAGCATAAACTCAAATGCTTAACGATGTGGGTGACTCTTAAATGCCCTTTGGGATAACTTCGGAAGCTGTTTAATTGTCTCAAAGTCATTGCATTGCAAACCAAAAAAAAAACCACCCAGAATAAAGCTAGAATTCAGATTCCTGCAAATCTGTTTTGCTCCTAGCTGAGTCTGACTTCCAAAGCCTTCTAAACATCTGGGGACAGGTATAATATCTTAGAAGGTCTGACCGGCTCAAGACCCTGACCTAGTTCACTTGCAGAATTTTGCCTCAGGGTCAATTTCCCAGGTAATCTTTAATTTAGTCCTATTTCACTGGCAGTACAGGTCATTAGAGGTTTAGTTACAGTTGTATTCAAGTGGGCAGTTGCTGAGGGATGGGGATCCTCTAGACCCCCTAAATCACACACAGTCCAAAGACATACCGGTGAATTGGTTAACACAAAGTACACTGCAGATGCTGTGGTCAAATCAACACGTACAGACAAGCTGGAGGAACTCAGCAGGTCGGGCAGCATCCGTTGAAATGAGCAGTCAACGTTTCGGGCCGAGACCCCCGGTCGATTGGTTAATTGGTCACTGTAAATTGTCCTGTGATTAGGCTAGGGTTACATCAGGGGTCGCTAGGTATTGTGGCTCAAAGTCCAGAAGGGCCTATTCCGTACTGTTTTCTCAATCAATAAATAAATAAATGAATGGATGGATGGATGGATGGATGTTAGTTAGTTAGTTAGTTAGTTAGTTATCAGGTCTACCGCAGCCAAAGTGTAGCGTACTGCTGATGAATCAGTACTTCCCTATGTAGAAGAAGCATTAAGGGTCACAAAGTGATAAAGTGCACGTTGAATGGAATTTTCAGTGATCCTCACCATGATTGGTATGGGAGAGTCACCACTGAGCAAGTTGCTAGGTCTTCTAAGTTCAGTGGTTAGATACTGAGTGAACCCACAAAGCATAAATCTATCTTTAGTGCCTCAAACCATTCTGTTCAAGTTTTGACACCTATGTAACAATGTGGAAAATTGCCTAGGGGTATCCTTTCTACTAAGCCGGCCGGTGCTGTAGTGGCATCCTCACCAAACTTTGAGGCAAATGGTCCTGGGTTCGAATCCGGCCAGCTCCTTGGATGCTTTCTGTTCACGCATCTGTTAAGTGTTGGGCCAGCAACTCAGCCTCATAAAAAGCAGACAAAATGGTAAAGAATTGACAAGGTGTGAAAAAGAACAACAATCCTCTCCACTAAAGCAAGTTAAATCCAAAGTGACTACCTACCACCCAACCGATATCCTCTCTATTGCTAACAAAGTGGTGGAAAGTGTCGCTCTCCGTGCTATCAAATGCTCCTATTCACTCATTAGCTGATCACTGGTGTTCACTTTGGTTTTATCGGGATGGATGGGCTCCAAAGAATCTGAACCAAAGAGCTGTGAGAGAGGCAGTAGCTTTAAGAGCCCTGGTAAAAATAAATTCAAAAGACATCAGTGCATGAATACGCCACAGTTTGATGTCAAGACTAGCATAAAAAATTGGATTATAATGGTTGCTAGCGGACATTTTCTTTGCCCCAGACCATCACTGTTGGAGCTCCTTTGTGCCAAACCTCTTCAGCAATGCACACAAAGTGCTGGAAGAACTCAGCAGGTCAGTCAGCGTCTATGGAAGTAAATAAACAGTCGGCATTTCAAGCTGAGACCCTTCATCAGGACTGCAAAGGAAGAGGGAAGATGCCACAATAAGAATCTAGGGGGTGGGAAGGAATACAAGCTAGAAGGTGATAGGTGAAGCTGGGTGGGTGGAGTAGGGGAGGAATGAAGTAAGCAGCTGAGAGGTGATAGGTGGATAAGGCTGGAGAAGAAGGAATCTGATTGGAGAGGACAGTGCACCATGAGAGAAAGGGAAGGTGGATCAGCAACAGGTGGGGGTGATACCACCTTCACCTCCTTTATCAATGGCTTCCATTCATGGTAAGTTCAAAAGTTCTTCAATAGGTTCATTTAACGTCTGAGAAATGTATACATCAGAGATATTACCTGAAAATTCCACTTGATCGGATTCTATTTCTCAAGTCCCGATGGCTGAAACCCTAGGTCTGTGAGTCTGCAGGTACACTGGGGAAGTTAGAGCCCTGACATGAATGAGTCTGCAGGTGGACTGAATGCTGGAGACGTGGAAGTGGCCTGTCCTGGGGGTGGGGATGTGTGTGTGTGTGTGTATCTGTTTGGGAAGAAAAGGCCTTGTTTGCTGTTATTGTTGCTTGTGTTGTTCTGCTGAACATTCTGGCCATGTCTTGTTGGTGCCAAAATGTGTGGCAATACTTGCGGGCTGCCCCAGCACATCCTTAGGCTTTGTTGGTTGTTAATGCAAACCGCGCATGTCACTGTACGCTTGCTTTGAGGTGCATGTGATAACTAAGTTGATCTGAATCTAAATCGTCAGAATAATGAAGCAGTCTGATTGCAGCAAGATGTAGACAACATTCAGATATAGGCTGATAAGGCAAGTAATGTTGGCACAATGCAAACACAGGGCAGAGAGTATAACATGGATGAATAATCATCCCACCTTGTTGACACGCAGAGATTTAGCCATTCATGCTCATAGAAAATACCCAAACCAAATTCAAACAAAGATTGTAGGTAATTTACTATGTAAAGGAATGGTAATCCAATGCTTGTTATTGAGGAATCAAGCAACACTTCTACACTTTATCATTTATCTATCCCTAATGACTGAAGACTTGTTGATTTGCTGTTGGATGGTGACGACCTTGCCTTGGGCTGTTGGTCTGTGACATTAGTTGTTTCTCTGCTCCTTGTGTTGATTTGCACCCTATCAAGAACACAGATGAAGGGGCAGCGGAGACATTGTTACCAACATCAGTGTGCTCATTAGAGGTAGCTCATTTACAGATTGGACGGGGAATAGTACTCGACCTGATACTTATTTTTAGGATCAAACAAATCCCAAGCTTGATCCTGGTAAGTACCTGTCACTGCCCCGGTATTGCCTCTGTTGCCTCAGCTACTGCACTTTGATTGTTGAGCAAAGTGGCATCAATTTACAATGTTCATCTACAACATTTTAAAGCGCATCAGCAGAGATTTTAGGAGCCACTTCCTGTGGTGCGACCTTTCAGATGAGACTTTAAAGCTAGTTTGCTCAATTAACTGGACATGTATGTGTTTGTTTTCTATTTATTGAGATGCCACTGGGAATAGGCCTTCCAGCAACCCCTTGATTTAACCCTAGCCTAATCATGAGACAATTTACAATGACCAATTAACCCACCCACCAGTACGTCTTTGGACTGTGAAAGGAGACTCCCGGAACACCCAGAGGAAACCCACACAGTCACGGGAAAAATATGTAAACTTCTTACAGGCTGCAGCAGGGATTGAACCCAGGTCGCCTGTACTGTAAAACATCGTGCTAACCACTGCATTACCAAGCTGTACATGGTTGGTAAATCTGTGGAACTCATTGCTGCAGAAGGCTGTGGAGTCTAAGTCATTTAAAGCAGAGGTTGATAGGTTCTTAATTAGTATGAATCCCAAAAGATTATGGGAAGAAGGCAAGAGAAAGAGGTTGAGGGGGAATATAAATCAGCTATGATGGAATGGCGAGGCAAACTCGAAGGGCTGAATGGCCTAATTTAGTTCCAATGTCTTATGATCTTATAATAAATAATACATGTAATCTGTACTCAAATAGAGGATTCAGTGCCAGAAATGGTATGTTGTAACTTAGTGTCACTGTGAAATTTTTACATTACCCTGGCATTGGAATGGTGAGTTCATGTGGTTCTGAATTAATGATAGAGTGACTGGTTCTTATTTCTTGATTGTATTGTCTTGAAGAATCAGCAAAAGGAAAAGAAAACTTAACAAAATCACATCAGATACCTCATTTGCAGAATATGACCAGCAGCCAATTATCTGCTTTGCTAACGGTTATTATCAGTGAAGTTGTGCATTGTGGAGGTCAGGGGTAAATAGAACTGAACAACGAATTAAAAATCAGGGTTTATGTGAATATAATCTTATTGTTTGTGGATTAAACTATTAATCAACTATGAGTATTCTTACTATGGGTTACTGCCTGCAGTGAATCAAAGTTCAATGGTCAAATTAATTTTTTATCGAAGTGCGTTTATGTCACCATATACAACACTGAGCTTCGTTTTCTTGCAGGCACTCACAGTAGAACAAAAACCACAGTAGAATCAGTGACAAACTACACACAAAGACTGACAAACAACCAATATGCAAAATTAGACTAACAGTGCAATACATATAATAATAACAATAAATAATCATACTGAGAAATACACATCGTGGGGCAAGGGGAAGTTCATCAGAATTGGAATTCAAAAGCTGTACGTTTTAATAGTTTAATTGGTCACCTGGTGTAATTGGGTTGCATGAGCTCGTTGGTCCTGAAGAGCCCGTTACAATGTTGAATCTCTAAATAAATAAATAAATCTGTGACTTTTGTTCAGAGAGTAGCCATAAAGTTCTCCCCAGCGCCCTGGCCAATACTTATCTTCCAATCAAAAGCGTTGAAAGTGGAAGTTAATTTGGTCATTATTGCATTGTTCTTTATGTGAACTAGCTGAGTGCAAATTGTCTGCCACATTTCATGAAGCAACAACTGCACTTCAAAAATCCTTAATTAGTTGTAAAGCATATTGGATATCTACTTTGTGAAAGGCACTGTGTAAATATAAATTATATTTATTTACTCTTTCCTGGAAATATTAACTCAATCCCTCTAACTGTTAAATAAATCAGCTGCTAAAAGTCTGAATTAAAAATAGCAAATGCTAAAAATACTCCGCAAATGAGGTTTTCTGCATTTTTGTGCTTTATTCCCTCAGCTTCCAATTTACAATTTTCAGAATATAAGGATAGGTTTTGATGCAAGATCATCAACCTGAACTGTTGATTCTACTTTCCTCTTGTACCTGCAGCATTTCAGCATTTTCAGTCTTTGTTTTACATTTGATGCATTGCTGTAATTCAACATTTTAACAGTCCACATGAAGGGGTTTGACCCGATACATCGACTGTCCGGCTCCCTCCATTGATGCTGCCTGACTCGCTGAGTTCCACCAGTCCTTGGTCGATGAGCTTCGTGTTAATTTGTAGCAGTGAGAATTTCGAGCAAGCTTCTTGGAGATACCCTCTATTGATTATATTCTTGACAAGCATAACTTGTCAAGAAAGTGATCAATAGTGGAGATCCTTAATAAGCTTCTTCAAAGACCTCACTGCTACTAATTAACAAGAAGCCAACACTGATAATAAAGGTTAGACACAGATTGGAACAAGACAGACGGTAAAATCCAGCAAAATTTGCAGTATCGTTCAGTTTAATAAGAACTGACATTCATTCTAGGTGTCATGCAGATAGTGTTTTCCTCTTTTTCATCAGAGATCTATGTATCATTCTTTTGTGACATCCATAGAATACTTTTCTAAGGGGCAAAGAATAGAAGGATACAGTATGTGGAGAAATGTGTGAGTTTCTGGAAGGTACAGATGGCTAATCAGAACTAAAACTATGTCAGGCTTCTGGTAGCTATCACTAACATTAGCATCTGGAAAGGAAACTATTACCCAGTCAGACCTGAGGTGGTTGGGAACTACTATATATTTTTTTGGAGGCCACTTAGACACAAAATTGGATCTTCCAAAGCATATTTATGTTCTGGAATCCTCAGAGTCAAGTTAAACAAGAAATGCATGATTTTTAGAGTTTGTCTTGGAGGCAAGTTACGGAAGAACTCCACCCGTATCGTATCTCCAGTCTTGGTGTTCCTTAATTATCCCCATTGATCACCTCTATTTTCAGGCCTTTCAGTGTTTGCTTTGTGAGGTCAGTCAGGAATTCTCTCTCTCTCTCTCTTTCCTCTCTCTCTCTGCTAGACCAACAATAACCTGACCACAGTCTCAGCTGTAAACCTAACCCTATTTAACATCGATCCAGAGGATAATGGGAAACTGCTGACGTGCATCGCAGAGAATGTGGTGGGGATGACGAATGCCTCGGTGCTCTTGCACGTTTACTGTAAGTATGGTATTGACAGCAGCTTTATTTCTGTAGATAGTCATGGTGGAGTTGTGACTCGCCCTATTGTGGTTGAAGTGAGACTGCGGACTCCTTCATGTAAATGATTTGTTCTAGATGGGGAGGTTTTAGGTAGATTGATCCTAATGCGTTGGAAAGTAGTGTAGAAAGTACAGGGATTGGGATTATCTGGAAGCTCCTTGAAAGTGCCAGCACAGGCCCAAAGGGTGAATGATCTGCATAATTCAACAATTATGCCTTTATAGGCAATGGTCTTCCTACCAGAACATTTCTACTGGAAGGAAGCTCAGCAGGAACCAGAAGGTATCTTAGCTTTTGGAGAGAGGGCAGAGCTGACATCCGCAATCGTGAATGAAGATTTTCTGATCTCTTCCATCTTACAGATGCTCCTGACATCGTGGAGCTGAAGGAGCCAGAACAGCGACATATGCACTGCATTCAGTTTACAGTCTATGGGAACCCCTTACCAAGCATTCACTGGTTGCACCGGGGCCGCAAGCTGAATGAGACTGACTACATCAAAACTGAGGTGTACGACAAGGCAAAGGACTGGCTCGATGGCTGCCTGCTCTTTGATAAGCCCACCCACTATAACAATGGGAACTACACACTTGTCGCCGAAAATAACTTGGGCATCGACAGTGAGACGGTTTATGCGCACTTCCTGGGTGTTCCCTTTCCTGGTATGTACCTGAACGATTTCTTTTATTAGGGTTATAATATTAGTCTTTTAAAAAGAGATTAACTTCGTCTGTCGCAAGTAACCTTGAAACATGGAAATGCCTGGCAGCTTAGCAGTTAGCATAATGCTTTAACTGCACCAGGGAACCAGGTTCAATTCAGCCGCTCTCTGTAAGGAGTTTATATTTTCTCCTCATGACCTCCGGATGCTCTGGGTTTCTCCCACATTCCAAACACAAGCGTGTTAGTAGATTAATTGGTCATATGGGTGTAATTAGGTGGCGCTGTCTCATTGGGCCGGAAGAGCCTTTAATCACGCTGTGTCTCTAAATAAATAAGTCAAGACGTACAGTGAAAGGCATCATTTTGCATCAATGACCAAGACAGTCCAAGGTTTATGCTGGGAATAGCCCACAAGTGTCTCCATGCCACTAGCACCAACATAGCGTGCCCGCAACTTGCTAACCCTAATTTACATGTCTTTTGGACTGTGGGAGGAAACCAGAGCACCCAGAGGAAACCCACACAGTAAAAGGGAGAACATACAAACTCCTTAAAGACAGCACCAGGAAGGGAAACCCGATTTTACGTCAGTGCCGTAAAAGGTTACGCTAACTGGTATGCCACCATTCCGCCCCATGCATTATGAAATCATAAGACATAGGAGCAGAATTTGGCTTCGCTATTCCACCATCATGGCTAATTTATTATCCCTCCCAACCCCATTCTCCTGCCATCTCAGAATAGTGGATTTATCGATTTGATTTAGTTTTGCACTGTTTACTGTTCTTTATAGTAAATTTTTGGTATTTAGAAACATTCTATTTCATTGTTTTTGAAACCATCTTTGCCTTACAAAACTTTATTACATGTGCCTAAGACTTTTGCACAGTACTGTATGTAGAGATTCTTTATTGATAGTGCTGCTATGTAATTGATTTAATATTTTTGCATGTACTGAGATACAGTCCACACACTGAGGTAGTACAAAAAGATAAGTAATAAGAATATATGGAATATTGTGATAGAGTTACAGAGAAAGTGCAGTGCTGGTGGTCACATAAGGTGCAAGGGCTCTGACAAGGAATGTTGAGAGATCAGGTGTTCTTTATCATACAAGAGGTCCAGGAAAGGGTCTGATAAAAGCAGGGTAGAGCTGTCCTTGAACATGGTGATACATGTTCGCAAGCTTTTGCCCAGTGGAATGGGAGAGAAGAGCAAATGTCTGGGTTAGATTAGGCCTTTGTTGGCTGCTTTCCTCGGGCAGTGGGAAGCATAGACAGACTCGAGAGGGGAGGCTGATTTTCATGATAAACAATGCTATATTCACGACTTTCTGCAATTTCCTGTGGCCACGGGCAGAGCAGTTGCCATACCAAGCTGTGATGCTTTGTATGATAACTTGACTTTGACTTTGCCATTCCTGTTATGTTTCCGGCAAGCCGGTCGAGGGCTCGGTCTGCTGCTGGCACTCCCGCAACAATGAAGTGGTTGAAGAGATCTCATGGCTTCGCAGTGGAAGTAATCATCATGGCAATGTGCAATGATTGCCTCTAAGGGTCGGTGTTGGATGTAATGGACTGGCCAGGGACAGAGTTATCATTAAGCTCATCACTGCGGAGGAATCTCTGGGCTAGAGGGAGCTGTGCAGCCCAACAAAGCGAAAGGGAAACACAAGAGAATGCTGGAATCTGAAGCATGAGTAGCTGGTAGAAATCTGTGGATCAAGCAGCATCTGTAGGGGGAAAGAGGTGGAGGGAAGAGAAAGAAATGATCAATTTTTTGGGTTGAGTCGCTGCAGGAGAAGGAGATATAGCCGGTAAAAAGAGGAGAGGGGTTAGTGGTGATACAGTGGCCAGTTAGCGATGGGTGGACCGAAAAGCGTTGAAGGTAATAGCCAGGTGGAACCGGGTGGGAAGGAAGTTTGAGCTGGAAGATGGAGGCAGATGGATGATCTGGAGGCAGACATAAATAGAGACAGATAGAACAAGGGGAGTGGAGGTGAGGGTAGGGGGGATAGCAGTTCCCATCACGTCTAACAGAGAGACACCATTGGATCCAGGTGGTTTGTCAGCAGGTGCTGTCAGTTATGAGCAACATTCTGGAAAAGTCTCTTTTAAACTACAGGGCAATGACTACGAGTGTTTGGATACTAGGACCAAGAGTACTGTTATGAATCTGCACTCTGTGTGATAGCAATGAGAAAATACTGATGTTTTGCGAGCATGAACAATGAAACGCTAATCTAGCAGGTAACGGATCAACTACAAGCCTGTCAGCGGCACGTTTGCACAGTCAGCTTAATGGCTACTTATTCACCCGTCAGAATGTGACAAGAACTGCAATTATTCCCTAATCCTTTAGCCCTTGAGTAGGTGGTTGAAATGAGTCGCGGTGCCTGGTTGGAATCTCGCCTGCAATACCCTGGAAGTTTGCGGCCACGACATAAGCCACCCATAGACCAATGAGCTCCCTGCTGGGTCTTGCAGGCCAACCCCACAGCAAGCTCCGCACTATTCGGTCATTGACACATTACTCTTCTTACATTTTTTTACCTTCAGGGTTGTTTCTTTTACGGGAAAACAATTAAGTTATTAAAAGTTTGTGCTACTTGCCAAAGGTTATAGAGATCATTGGTAAGGCTCAGAAGGAGGAACATACTACAGCACAGTGTTATGGATTTAAGTGTAAATCTCTTGTAGAAATTGCAAATTAAGCACAGTAGTGCTGATCCTTTAATAATTTAAGTGTGAAAGTCCTTTCATATCTGGAGGCAGAATAATTAAAATCAATTTCCCCCATGCCATGAACAATTATCCAAACTGAAACTAATGAGATTGTCAAAATTATGTGGGATTATAAAGGGAATTCCACAGTATCCACTGTATTTGGGGATTATCTGATCGCTAAGACTATGATTGCCAGGCTGTGCTACCGACCTTCATTAACACAATTGACAGGATGAAATGCATCTAACCACAGGCTCCTGGGTAAGTCTTTAGCTCTACTTAGAGGGACTAGCAGCAAGTGACTGGGGTTAAAGTAGTTTGTTGGGAGGCAGTCCACCTACCAGAGTGCTTCAAGTGTCCAGTGGGTTTGCAGACCGTTATTGTAGGTAAAAGCTTAGTTCTGTTTTCAAACGTGTTGATGCACCATCAATAACTCTCTCTGAGACGTAAAGGCGAGATATCGGCTTTTATTGACTGGAAGAAGGAACAAGCAGTGGTTGACCACCATACTACATCCTGGAGACTGAGAGGCCGGGCTCAGGCCTCAATCGCCTTTATACCTGGGTCTGTGGGAGGAGCCACAGGAGCAGTCAGCAGGGGGCGTGTCCAGACAGGTATATGTAGTTCACCACACGTGTTTCATTTAGCGCAATGCTTTACAGCTCTGAGCACTGGTGTTCAGAGTTTAGTTCCGACGCCATCTGTAAGGAGTTTGTACGCCTCTCCCCGTGAACGCATGGCTTTTCTCTGGGTGCTCTGGTTTCCTCCCACATTCTGGTTACCAGGCTAACTGGTTACTGCAACTAGTCCTGCAGTTAGGCTAGACTTCATAGGTAGGTTGCTGGACAGTGCAGCTTGTTGGGCCAGAAGGGCCCAATTCATGCTATATCTCTAAATATACAGCTCTGTGGAAAACCCTTAGGCACATAGATATTGCTAGGGTGCCGAAGATCTATGCAAAGTACTGTAGTCATTTTATGTATTGCACTGTATTGCTGCAAAAACAACAAATTTCATGACATGTGAGTGGTGATCAACCTGATTCAGATATGGGTCTCTATTATGGACTGAGAGTGGGAAGGGGGCAGGGAGAGGGGAATCATGGTTGGGGAAAGGGGAAGGGAAGGAGAGGGAGTAGGAAGCACCAGAGAGACATCCTGTAATGATCAATAATCCAATTGTTTGGAATCAAATGACCTTGCCTGGTATCTCAGGACTGGGTGTGTCTACACTTGTGCCTCCCCCTGTCACTTCTCTGCCACCTGTCCCACACCTCACCCGCAGCACTACACCGTCACCATTCCCAACTTCCTTTGTTCCCACCAGATTTACAAACTTGCTCTCTGCTCCATGTTGACAAATGCAGTACCGTGCAAAAGTCTTTGGCACTTTCACTACATATACAGTATATGTAAATAAATAAAACAATATTCTGAAATTGGGTTATTCTGAAACCTCCCAGAATCATGCAGCTGGTAGGATAGGGTGTAGTGGAGAGCGTGGCAGGGCTAGTAGTTCAGGTTGACATACACAAAATGCTGGTGGAACGCAGCAGGCCAGGCAGCATCTATAGGAAGAAGCACATTCGACGTTTCAGGCCGAGACCCTTCGTCAGAACTAACTGAAAGAAAAGACAGTAAGAGATTGAAAGTAGGAGGGGGAGGGGGAAATCCAAAAAGATAGGAGAAGACAGGATGGGGAGGGGTGAAGCTGAGAACTGGAAAGGTGATTAGCAAGGGCCTGTTCTCCATTTCCCTCTGGTCCTCCCCTCCCCCTTTCTTTCTCCCTGGACCTCCCGTCCCATGATCCTTTCCCTTCTCTGGCTGTGTATCCCTTTTGCCAATCACCTTTCTCGCTCTTAGCTTCACCCCACCCCCTCCTGTCTTCTATCATTTTGGATTTCCCCCTACCCCTCCTACTTTCAAATCTCTTACTATCTTTTCTTTCAGTTAGTCCTGATGAAGGGTCTCGGCTTGAAACGTCGACTGTACTTCTCCCTATAGATGCTGCCTGGCCTGCTGCATTCCACCGGCATTTTGTGTGTGTTGTTTGAATTTCCAGCATCTGCAGATTTCCCCGTGTTTGCATTAATTCATGTTGATATCTTTTCTTTAGAGCTATAAAAAGAGCAAGGGAAAGATGATTGTTGCATTGTAGATCTGAGTTCATTCGTGACTCATTTATTTGTCAAGCAGAGACCGTCAAGGGCAGTAACAGGCAATTTTACTTCTTCTTAAGTGAAATATGTTTTATGCAAACAGTACAACTTTCTAAACTGGAACTAGGTATTTTATAAATCTCTTTTGGAACTGCGATATTTCAGTACATATCTAATGCAGGTGAGTAATGTAAATATAGATAAGTAAAGTGTATACATAAATCTCAGATATACCACAGATTTTATGTAGCAGTACATATAAGTCACAGGAACATGGTGTATGTTCTATCTCGAGCATATATTAAAATGGCATTGCTTAAGTGAAAGTCAGTGTATCTTCATAAAGTTAAGTGAACAGGGCGGTGCATGTTAGTAAACGAGATGGAGTTTTGGATAAAATCAGTTTTCCTGAACATACATTGAGGATGGCTGGCCAGCTTTCAATTACAAACAACAAATTGTTGGGAATACTCAGCTGGTCAAGCAGTATCTGTGGAGAGAGAAACAGAGTTAATGGTGTGGTCAGCAATCTTCCATCAGAGCAATTCCGATGAAGGGTCGTTGACTTAAAATGATGAGGCCACTCTCAGGCTGGGGGAGCAGCACCTCAATTTCCTCAAGGGGAATTTCTTTAGCCAATGGATGGTGAATCTGTGTCACAATCGGCTGTGGAGGCCAAGTCATTTGGTATGATTAAATTGGATACTGATAGGTTCTTGATTAGTAAGGGTGTAAAAAGTTACAGGAGAAGGCAAGAGAATGGGGTTGAGAAGGATAATAAATTAACCATGATGCAATGACATAACAGACTGAATGGGCCAAATGGCCTAATTCTGCTCCTATGTCTTATGGTCTTATTTTCTGTCTGGCTAAGCTCCAACCTGATGGCACAAACATTGATCTATCTAATTTCCTATAATCACTCTCAACTCTCCCATCTTTCCTTTTCCATTCCTCATTCTGCCTCCCCGTTTGCCCCTTCTGTTCTCCCCACCTGCTCATCATCTTCCTCTGGGGCCCCTCCTCCTTCCCTTTCTCTCCTGGTCCACGCTCCTCTCCAATCAGATTTCTTCTCTTTCAGCCCTTTGCCACTTCCACCTATCACTCCCCAGCTTCTCACTTCAGACCCCATCCCCCGCCCACCTACCTTCCCCCGTTTCACCCATCATTTGTGGGCTTGTACTCCTTCTTGTTGCCCCCCCCCAGTCCCTTTCTTATTCTGGCTTCCCCTTCCTTTTCAGTCCCGGTGAAGGGTTTCAGAAACTGTCAACTGTTTATTCCCTCCATAGCTGCTGCCTGACCTTCTGAGTTCATCCAACAATGTGTGCTTATTGCTTTGAAATGTACCATTCTTGCATAGATGCTGGCTGACCTGATAAGTCAGGATCGTGGGTTAAGTTCCCGCTAACTATTAAATGTTTCCAATCGCATGCGTCTCCAATAACCTCTGACAACAAGGTACAACTCCTGGCCATCACGTGAGGCTCAGTTACTAAGCCTGGCAGAACCATTTCTACTGAGGGGAGAAGGGGCAAATGTGCCTTAAAACCAGTCACATTGGGCAGATGCAGCTCATCTAGGAGAAGGAGAATTCTAATGTCAAATTTCAGCTGTCTTGCGGCTTTGCCCTCTCATGGGGAAGGCTTCAGGAGTAAACCACAGGGAAAAATCTGGAGCAGGAGTCTCTATGAGTTCATTGAGTTCAACGCTGAATGAAAACTCCTGCAACTCCACTGGTGCCACACTGTATCAGCCTCTGTCAACATTTTGGCCTCATCAGCAGCATGGAGAGGGGGTTGCTGCACAGGGTAACAGCATGCTCTTCATATCGTACTGCCCTGGCTTGCATATGTGTAGACAGCAATGGGGGCAACATCCATGGTTCTGAAGCCACCAGAAACCTATGCCTGCCAGAAGTCTCAGAGAGATTTGTCCAGGATGTCGTGGGCCAGGATGCTACGGCCGTCCCTCGAGGCCATTCCCCTCCCATTCCAAAAGATACTGGACCCTGCCAGATGAGATGCCAGGGGGCGCTTCAAAGTTCAAAGTACATTTATTATCAAAGTATGTATATGTTATACAACTTTGAAATCCGTCTCCAAACAGGCAGCCAAGAAACAAAGACTCCCAGAAAAAGAACCCACATATACCAAAGTACATCACAAGGCTGTCATAGTGGCAAGTGGAGGTGTTGAAGGCTGTCTTCCACTTGTCCCCATAATCAGATATGAGCCAGGTTATAAGCATTGCACAGATCTAGCTTAGAAAGTATGGTTTCTCCCTGGAACTGTTCAAATGCAGAAGTAAGCAGGGTCAGAGGGTAGCGATTCTTCACTGAGATTGTTGAGGGGCTGATGATCAAAGCACAGATGGTGCTTGTCATCCTTCTTGCTCAGAAACAAAAAAGAAGCCTGCCCCTTTTGGCAAGGGTGACAAATAACAAACACTAAGGCCAATGCTTTCTTGATGTACTCTCTCCATGGCCACTTTTCCAGGCTGAGAGAGGGAAAAGAGCAGGCTGCAGGGAGAACTAGTACTGGTAAAAGATCAGTGGCTCAGTCGTATGGCCAGTGTAGAGAGAGGGAGGTAGCCTTCATTCAACTGGAGACCTCAAGAAGATCAGCATATTCAGAAAGAATGGCAGACAGATCAGCATAAGTCGATGCAGGAAGGGATTCGTGGAGAGGGGATTGAGCTGGACCCAGACAGGCATGTGGGTCCCCACTCTTGGAGCACCTTTAGGGACCAAGCAATCCGTGAGTTGTGTCGAGATAACCAGGCAAGGCCAAGCATCAGTGGTACTTCACACGCATCAACCAGATAGGAGAACTGTTCCCTTCTCGCACAAGATGGAGGGGCTTAGTGGAGAGATGGATCTTGTTGGTGCCTAGAGGCCGACCATCCAGAACCCTAACTTTAATATTTTCACCAATTGCTGGGTCTGAACTCTCCATTTTTGAACCAGAGAGATATTTATGAGTTTCCTGGCTGCCCCAGAGTCAATAAAAGCCTGAAGCTCATGGATCTGGGACCTCACCTCCCTCTCCATGACAAGGAAGCTAGAAGCATTACACAATTAGGGCAGGACGTTTTAGGGAGAACTGGCCCATCAAAACTCCCCTTCCTGCTCTGACAGGTAGCTTCTTTTACTGGGCGCTTGGGACATGAAGCCTGAAGTGTCCTAGGTTGCCACAACAGAGATAGAAACCTGCTTTCCTGTGCTAATCTCATTCTTCCTGAGGTATGATAATGCCCCCCCCCCCCCACCACTCGCACAGGCTCCTCCACGCACTGAGTAATAGATGATGCAAGAGAGGGTACAGGCAAATCGTGATCTAAGGAGTAGGCAGCTCAGGGCATTCTTTCTCTGCACCATTTAGTTGCCCAGTTGTTGATTTGAATGGCCAAATTAATCAGGTTAAGCAGGCTAGATTGTCCTGCTCTTCTTGCGCTGCGATCTCATGCTGTACCCCTGTACACTCTCCACAGGAAGGCAGAGACGAGGAATCTCTCATTCCAGCCCGTCTCCACTGGAAGTCTGCAGAACTTTGCTGCATAGTCCCTCACAACCTCTCTATCTCGGCTCGGGTCCAGGTGTTGGTGAGCAGCCTCCTGACCCAGTACTGGAAAATCTAAAACTCTCTTGAACTTGACAACTAGTAGCAAAAATAACTGGGCTGCGGGGGGAACCTTGTTCCCATTGAGCTTTGAGCAGTCTGAGTGGGGGGGGGGGTCCATCCAAAAGTTTAATCATGTATGCCAACTTATGCACATTATCACTGAACTGACTGGGCTAGGCTTAGAAAGTCAGCTCACACAGGGTAATAAACTTCCTACAGCTGTTGGTGCCACTAGAGTATCTGCCTGCTGGAGGACGATTCATTTCTAGTCCAGACAGTGTTATGGGAGTCGGGACATTAGTGTTCGAGGCTGATGAGGCTGTTGAAGAGGAGAATCTGGGAGATACTGGGGGTGGGACTGACATGGCTAAAGGCCGCTGAATTGTGGCAGCGAGAGCAGTGGTGGCTGTTATCTGACTCTGGCGAATGGTAGTAAGCTGCTGAACCGCGGCCGTGAGGGCAGTAACCACTGCCACCTGATTTTGGCCATCTGCAGTGAGTTGCTGAACAGTTGTTGCAAGGACTGACAGTTGTTCTTCCAGCTGGAGTGCAGCTTGCCATTCTGAAAGTAGCTGTCACACTGCATGAGAGACATCAGTCAATCCAGTTTCTACTGATTTTAGTTTCTCCTCTGTTATCTTCAGTTTGTACTGGCCTTGATGCACTGAGAGTATCTGTCGCATTGCTTGAGTCACTTCTTTCCAAACAGCTTCACTGACTGTAACTTCTCTCCTATCTGGCCAACGAATGTCAGGACCAAGGTCAACTGTCCTCTTTCTGCTGGATCCAATTTTTTTGGTTGAAATTTGCTGACAAGGATGTGTAATTATGGCCAAAGTGTTGAGTGAGAGACGCTGAAGTGTATCAAAAGTTCACTGACTTTTAATGTCTGTACAGAAATAAAGGAAAAACAATAAAGACAAGGCCAACAGGGCTGTTAACTAGAAACTTCAATCCAAAGCTTATGCCAATACAGCAACTCGGCAGTAATATCTTAATAGTAAATAAATACTGCTCCTTAACAGTGCTACTCTAAATGGTAGTCTTTTTTCCTGGAGCCAGAACAATGGTAAGCAGAGTGCACTGACGCTACTCTGCTTTTAGTCAGGTCTCGACAAGACTGGAATGAGAGGAAGGGAGTTAAATACCACCACAATGAAACACTAATTGGCTGGAATGTGCATATTTATTAGCATGATTGCTGAACCCATTCTGCAGCCCATCTCCGAGGGCTCACAGACCCCAAAGACAGAGTTTGTAGTTGTGACAATAATGAATCTCAAGGTCGTATAGGGATATATACATACTTTGATAATATATTTACTTTGAACTTTGAACTAACTATATTAAAACAGTGAGTACTCCAGAAGATGCTCTGGATACCTTATGGTCATATGATCACCTGGATCTGAGATGATTGTTCTCCAACAGTTATAACTATCTTCTTCTTCAAGGTCTGACTTCAATTTGATCCCCATTGCCTTTAGCTCTACCAGATCTCCTTGATGCTACCCTTGGTCAAATGCTTCCATGGTGTCATAACACAATAAGACATAAGGATCAGGATTAGGCCATTCAGCCCATCGAGTCTGCTCCACCATTCAATCATGACTGATTTATTTGTCCTCTCCACCTTATTTGCCTGCCTACTCTATGTAATGTTTGTTGCCCTTACGAATCAAGAACCTGTCAAACTCCACAATAATTCTGAGCAATAACCTGGCCTCCGCAGCCATCTGTGGTAATAAATTCCACAGATTCACCAGCTTCTGGCTAAAGAAATTCCTTTCATGTCCATTCTAAAGGGACATTCTTGTATTCTGAGGCTGTGCTCCCCCATTCAAAGACCCTCCCATTATTGGAAACATTTTCTACATCCACTTTATCTAGACCTTTCAGTATTCAAAAGATTTCAATGAGTTTCCCCTGAAAACTTTGGACTGGAGAGTCATAGAGATAGAAAGTTACTCTCATACCACTCTGGAATTCAATAATTTTAGATCAATTCAGAATAAGGTATGAAACTGGGTAGATTAGTAAATCCTTAACTGAATAGATGTCACTTGACAGCTCTTAATGCCAACTTCCATCACTTTGCTAATATTTGAAGCTGACTGACAGGATAACTGAATCAGAGTAATCCTGTTTATTTCACTGAGCATTCCTGGATAACCTTGCACATTTTTGGGTTAGTGCCAATGTTGTGGCTGTACTGAAGCTTCTTGGCTGGAGGTACAGCTGCTCTGGAAGCCAGGTCTTCAGTAGTACAGCCAGGACAATTGTCTAGACCCTTTACCCTTGATAGATCCAGTGCTCTCAGCCATTTCTGAACAGCAGATTTTTTTTTGGAATTGGCTGAAGAAGGGCTTCTGTGATGATGGGAACTTCAGGTGGAAACTGAGATGGATCGTGCAGTTCATTACTTCCTGGCTTCAGCCTTGTATTGGCACTTGTGTGCTGTGTCCTGCCATCACTAGGCTGGGAGTAATCTTGGAAGCACACTCTCTCATTAACTGTTTAATTGTCCATCACCACTCTCAACTGAATGTGGGAGGATAGCAGAGTACACCCTCAGTGGCCTCTTTATTGGGCACATGTATGTTCATGGTCTCAGGCTGCTGTAGTCCATCAGAGATGCTCTTCTGCTTGCTGCTCTAAGCTGTGGTTATTTGAGTTACTGTCGCCTTCCTGTCAACTTGAACCAGTCAGGCCAAGCTCCTCTGACACCTCTCATAAACAAGTTGTTGCTGCTCACTGAATGCTATTTTGTTTCTTGCACCATTCTCTGTAAACTCTAGAGACTGTTGTGCATGAAAATCCCAGGAGATCAACAGTTTTTGATGTACTCAAACCACCCTGTTCAAACCACATTTATTCCATGGTCAGAGTGGCTTAAGTCACATTACTTCCCTATTCTGATGTTTGGTCTGAACAACTGAACCTCTTGACCATGTCTGCATGCTTTTATACATTGAGTTCTGCCACATGATTGGATATTTGCATTAACGAGCTGGTGTACCCGTGTACCTAATGAAGAAGCCACTGAGTGTATGATAGCCACTTGATTTATGTTGCATGTTTACTCTTTTTTCTGCAAGCTAATGAGGGAGATAAATGTAAATTGTTTCTCTCCTGACCCGTAAGTGCTGATGGAACTATGGGCCGAAGATAGCGTACTGTTTTCAGTCTCATTCCTGGCCCAGAATGTACTCATCATTTCCAATTCTGACCCTCCCCAAAGAGGGTAAAAGAAGGTTATTGGATGAAATAGTTTAGGGAATCGTGTTCATGGAATTCATTGGGTTATTGGAATTAATCTATATTATGTGACATGACATAATGGCTGATTTTCTTTTGGTTGCTGTTGGCAAGGCTCCGAAGTAGAATGAAATTTGCTTAGCTTCTTTTTCTTCCTCTAGCCCGAGATGCACTGACTCTAAAGGCTCCATTTCCCACAGGGGCTGGATGTTAGCACCATTGTCAGAGGGGGTATTATGTCTCGATAGAATCACACAGGGCCCTCTGAAGAAAAAAGTAATAATTTTATTTGATGTATTTTTATGTTTTACTGTACAACTAAGTTTTGCCAGACAACTTGCACCTATAATATTAAATGAGTTTCCTGTATCCAACACACTGTAGATTCCTTTACCCCTCTGGTCTGATTAAAATTTAAAGATTGCCCACTTCAGATTCATCATTTGGGTATTTTAAGATTTATTCCAAATGCTGCATAGATGATTAATTAGCCGGTGCTATTGCTCAGAATCTTTAGCAAGTTATAGAAGAGCTGATTTGGGAATATTTGTTAAATGGTCTGGGAGCCGCCAAGTTATTCAGTATCTTTACTCCTCTCATTTCTTGGAGAGTTCTATAAAATGTTTTTAGCTTTAAGCATTTTAACTTATTGTGGAAAAGATTGTGCCAGAATTGTCCGGTAATGCAGTGCTTCACTTTTAACAAAGAGGAAAGAGGAACAGAAATGGCAGCTAAATGAATTGAGGGGTAGAAGGCATCACATGCCAGAAGAAAGGGAGCAAGGTTCAAATATGAGAAGGAGAAAGACTAACAATTAGTGGCTTGCTCAGTTAAATTTAGAAGGACATACATAGATGTCGAAATAATAATTAATGCTCTATGAAAGGCTGTAAGCTAAATTTGAGTTGAACAGAATAAGAGTCTCTTTGGCATGGATAAGAGAAAATCAGGATGTAGGAAGCAGGAAGATGAAATACAAGAGCATTAATATATTTTGTGCATGTCTCAGGAATCAGTGTTCTCAAATTTACCAATAAGCAATGTAGATGGGAAATAGAGTGGAGTGTATGAAGATTCAAGATTCAGGATTGTTTAATGTTATTCCCAATCTGCAAGTGTAAAGGAGAATGAAATAATTGTTCTGGATTGAATGCAGAACGTAAAAACACACACTAAGGTATCGAAAATAATAATAATAATAAAATAATAAATAATAATAAATGCACAATAATAAAAAATGCAGTAAATAGAAATACATAAGATAGCTTATATACATAGATTGAGTATATACAGTGACATAAAGTGATGCTAGGCACCGGAGTGTCTGTAAGTAAGGTGCCTGGCAGGAAATGATGATGTCATGGTCATGGCGGGACGTGGTGGGGTGGGTTAATGCTGGAGGTGTTGATCAGCCTTACTGCTGAGGCAAATTAACTGTTTTTGAGTCTGATGGTCCTGGCGTAGATGCTGCATAGTCTTCTCCCTGAATGGAGTGGAAGAAGCAGTCCATGAGTAGTGTGTGTGTGTGTGATTCTTCAGTATATTCTTGGCCTCTTTAAGTGTATAACTACATTTGTGTCATGCAGTTTAGGTGGCAGTGAAAAGGGAACTATAGCTTTAAGGCTGTGTCTTCAGCAAGCACAGGGTTTTGTGAACAGCTGAGCTTGATCAGTTGCAATTGTCTATAAAGCCTTGCTGAACAAAAGCCTCAGGACTCACACCACCAGGATCAAGAACAGTTATTACCCCTCAGCCATCAGGCTCTTGAACCAAAGGGTATAACTTCACTTCCCTCATCATTGAAAAGTCCCCACAACCTATGGACTCACTTTCAGGCACTTTTCACCTCATGTTCTCAATACTTATTGCTTATTTATTATTATTATTATTATTATTATTTCTTCTTTTTGTATTTAAATAGTTGTCTTCTGCACTCTGACTAAACACAGTTGAGTGGTCCTTCCTTAATTTTGTTATGGTAATTATTCTATAGATTTACTGAGTATGTGCACAAGAAAATGAATCCCAGGGTTGTATATGGTGATGAAAATGAACTTGGATAATAAATTTACTTTGAACTCTAAAGGTTTGCTGAAGAAGGCTGGAGAGGTGCTAGAACAAAAGGGAGGTATTGTGCTGAGCTCCTGCTCTGTGAGTTAGTTCATGTCCTCACCCAAAAGTAACAGGGAGAAGCCAGGCAATGCATTGGCAACGAGGATGCAAGCCTGGTCCAGAGAACATGACACTGAGAACTACATAGAAACACCATAAAGGCGCACAATGTCCAAATTGTGAACTTTGATCCAAGCAATAAAGAGATTGTAACTGTAAACAGAGCTGCGCAACACCAGCCAACTGGACACAAACCATACACATTGAGCACGTTGGAAAGAACATGAAGATGGAAAAGCATTTGGTACCTACTTAGAATGCATGGAACTGCTCTTTCATGCCAATAATATTACAGAGGTAATGGGAGGCTATAATAGTGATAATGAAGCCATCTGGGAGGGAGAAAAGGCCATCCTATTGGTAAAAATGAGCTTGGACACTTATATTACATTAATTGATTTACTAAACTTCACGGCTCACTATATACTTAGTTCAACAAAACTGCTGCAATAATGGAGCTATTTCAATCCAATGTTCTTTAAAACTTTTGCAGGTTTCAAATATTAGCTTTCAATCAAAAACCCAAAGAAGCAATCAGCAATTTAATTGTCATAGCTTTGTTATCTTGGCACGTTTCTGGTTGATGCACTGCGACAATAATTCTGTGAGGTATTGCGAAAGGAAGCAGATTCGGGCAAACGTTGAGAATTCTCATTTGAAAAGACTTCCCTATGCTGCAGCCAGGGGAATAGCTCATAAAATGTGAGGAAATTCCTTCAGTGCAGCAGGTAAATTGGGATGTGTATGCTGCGGTCTAAAATAACTTGAGCAGGAGTGGTGGTATCATCTTCATCTTGACAAGACCAAAAAAGGATGGTCTTGGTGGAAAACCCATTTTCATTGTCAAGGCAACCATTCAGGTCAATTATCTCCATTCCGAACCGATCGTCATTTTAATTGTACCAATGTAGACACATGGCACGAGTCTTCAAAGACAGAAAATGCACAAGTACAGTATTGCGCATACACCTTATATAGTTACAGTGCCCAAGACCTTTGCACAGTACTGTAGTATATTGTATATTGTGCTGTACTGCCGCTGCAAAAAAAAAACAAATTTCATGGCACATGTGTGATGATAAACCTGATTCTGATATGGGTCTCTATTGTGGACTGACAGTTGGAAGGGGGCAAGGAGAGGGGAATCATGGCTGGGAAAGGGCAAAGGAAGAAGGGAGGGAGCGAGAAGCACCAGAAAGACGTTCTGTAATGATCCATAAACCATTTTTTTTTTAGAATCAAAGACCTTCCCTGGCATCTCAAGGTTGGGTGTGTCTGCAGCCACGCCACCTTCTGCCCTGGCACTCCCTCTCTGCCACTTGTCCCACACCCCTCCCACGGTGCTCCAACCTCACCATTTCCAACATCCTTAGCTCACACCAAACTTGCTCCCTGCTCCACGTTGACAAATACTGTACTGTGCAGAAGTCTTAGGCACCCTAGTATATGTGCCTAAGACTTTTGCACAATACTGTACATATAACGAATAGCCTATAACAATTGACATTTTTTAAGCAAACCCAGAGAGTTGCTATACACACGATTGAGGGGAATAAGGAACTCACTTTAATTGTCATTTTTTTCATGGGCAGTGGCCAAAAGACAAACAAGAGTGATCTGAAGACAACCATGAAGATGAATGTCCAAAACAAGGAGATAAACAGTTGTTACTGTAGGCTGTTCTGTCAAGGGAAGAGACACATAGAATGAAAGGTTCATCAAAATGCTATAAAATGGGCTGCAATGTACTCAGAATCAGATTTATTATCAGTGACATTTTTTGTTTTTTTGTGATGGTAGAACAGTGGAATATATATAAAATAGACTATAAATTATAATAAGAAATATAAAAAGTGAAGTACAGAAAAAAAGAGGGCTAAAATAGTGAGGTAGTCTATATGGGTTTATGGCCTGTTCAGAGATCTGATGGCAGAGGAGAAGAAGCTGTTCCCTCTGTTGAGTGTCTTCAGACTCCTGTACCTCCTCAAAGATGGTAGCAATGAAAAGAGTCCAAGACCTCGATGGGGAAAGAGGAGTTTCTTAATGATGAATGCCTCCATTTGGAGGCATCACCTTTTGAAGATGTCCTCAATGCTGGGGAGGCCAGTGGAGCAGGCTGAGTTTACAACTCTCTGCAGTTTTTTCTGGTCCTGTTCATTGGCCCCTCCTTACCAGATGGCAATGCAATCGGTTAGAATGCTCTCAGCAGTAAATCTAGAGTTTTTGGTAACATACCAGATCTCCTCAACCTCCTAATAAAATATAGCCACAGGCATGCCTTCTTTATCACTGCAACAGTATGTTGAATCCAGGATAGATATTCAGAGATGTTGACAACCAGGAACTTCAAGCTGCTCACCCTTTCTACTGCTAATCCCTTGACGGGGACTGGTGTGTGTTCCCTGGATGATGGGTGAGATGATGTATATTGTTTATCACAAGTTACAGGAAGTTGAGTTGCCTACTGTCCCCTAGTACCACTGGACAGAGATTAGATGGCTAGCACTGAAAGCTTTAGTGGAATCAAATGCTGAGCCTTCATACAGTGCCCAAATTGGACTCTCCCATGATAACACTCAGGAGCTCCAACATCATTCCCATACTCAGCCTAATGCTTTGCTCGTTTGGGTTTAAGCCTTCGCAGTGTGAGTTGAGAGAGTGGCAATTTCTACTGCAACAGCACCAGGGGAAACAACAACAGGCATGTTAGAGGAATCTTGCCTGCTGTAGTGCCCTTGCATTATTTGTTGGAAACCTGAATTCTAGGAAATGATTTTGAGGCAGTGGAGGTTTTGACCAACAACTTGACTGAATAGGATCTATGAGTTGTTCATTTCCAAGGCATTTGATTGCATAGAATTTGAAACTGAGAAACAACTGAAAGGGGCATTGGAGCTCAACTAGGACTAATTGTTGGGCATGAATTGGAACATGACAAGATTGCAATGAGGGAAGCAATCCAGGTAATGCAAGAAAATGGAATTACAGAAGAAATTGTCAAAAACTTTCCATGAAAGAAAATACAGTAAGAAGAATTTTTGATTTCTAATACCTCTCAACTATTAGGCTGCTGACCCAGAGTGGATAACTTTACTCACCCCAACACTGAGCTGACTACAATCGATGGGCTCACTTTGAAGAGCTTTACAACTCAGTTCTCATACTATTTATTCATTCATTACTATTATTATTACTACTTTGGTTTTTATTTTTGTATTTGTACAAGTTGCACATTGTTTTTGTTTGTGTTTCTGTATAGTTTTTGATTGATTCTATTGTATTTCTTTGGACTCACTGTGGATGCCTGCAAGAAAATGAATCTTGTGGTAGTATTAGTGACGTGTATGTAAATTGATAATAAATTTACTTTGAATTTGCATTGCACATTGAACCTTATTTGTTACTCCAGATTCTAGCATCTCTTGTGTCTCCATGTGAACATCATAGTTGGGTATTTGGTATGTCGTGGTGTAGGGATTAGTTACCTCATCCCTGGAACACTGAGGGAAAATTTGCAAGGTACACTTTAACCACAGCATCTTTCATCCTGAACGAAGAAAAATTAAGAGATAGAGCAAGTTCTACACATCTGGAAGAAAATCACAGAACTGTCACCAGGAAACACCAGTAGCTCTGGAGGCTGAGCAGAAAGCCATGACATGGAAGGTTATGAATCACAATGAACTACATAAAAATGAGGGGGAAGACAGATTTGTAAGTAGGCAGAGTGATTAAACTGGGTGAGAGAAAAAAAAACAGCTTGTAGTCTTTTATCCCTGCTGCCTGATTCAAGGTCAGTGCTGCAATGCATACAGATCACAGAGAGGGTTCCATCATTTCTCCACAGCCATGGGCTGTACTACAGTTCTGACTGGTTACACCAGTGCTCAGTGATGCTCCCTTTCTTATCATATGGAAAATAGAACATTGTAGCTCAGTATGGCCCTTTAGGCCACAATGTTGTGCCTTCTGTTTTCTAGCAGCCATTTGCCGATGTAAGAGTTTTGTAAATACCCCTAGTGTATCAGCCTCTACCGCCACCCTTAGCAGGGTGTTCCACCAACCCACCACTCTGTGTAAAACAAAACAAACACATGCCTCTGACATCTTTCTCTCTATCACCATAAAAGTATCCCCACTCAGTTTAGCCGTTCTGACCCTGGGAAAATATTCCAAGTGCAACCTCAGCGGGGTTTTATACAGCTGCAACATCAGCTTGTAGCTCCTGAACTCAATCCCCCTGACTAATGAATGACAACACGTTCATTAAGAAGTCATATAAGACTTTAAGACATAGGAGCAGAGTTGAGCCATTCAGCATTTCAATTCTGATGTCCCATTCAATCATGGCTGATTTATTATGCCTCTTCACCCCTAACTTGCCTAGTTGTTGGCGCGTGGCCTAGTGGGCAAGGCATCAGACTAGTAACCTGAAGGTCACTGGTTTGAGCCTCAGCTGAGACAGCGTGTTTGTGTTCTTGAGCAAGGCACTTAACAACACATTGCTCCGCGACATCACCGGTGCCAAGCTGCATGGACCCCAGCACCCTTCCCTTGGACAACATTGGTGGCGTGGAGAGGGGAAGGCCTGCAGCTTGGGCAACTGCCAGTCTCCCATACAACCCTGCCCAGGCCTGCGCCCTGGAAACTCCAGGCGCAGATCCATGGTCTCTCGAGACCGACGGATGCCACCACTTCACCCCTAACTTCTTAATCAACTTGCACAGCATTGGACCCAAAATGCCTCTGTTCCTTCGCACTGCTTAGAATTGTGTCATTAGCCCTGTATTCTGCGTTCAATTCCAACCTTTTCTGGGTTGAACTCCATCTGCCACTTCTCAACTCAGCTCTGCATTATTGCTGGAGCTCGGTCTCCCACAGCTTTATTTAAAGAATCAAGACAAAGACACGGGTTTCACAGGATCAGGGCCTGTCAACGTTGCAGCTGATTCTAACCAGCAGTACTACTGTTCGGCAATTCAAGTGACAGTAAGCCTAAAGCGTATTTAACTCTACCACTGAACTCTAAATGGTGCTGGAATTCCTCCGCTTGATACCAGGAATCCATGTCAGAGATTTCTGTGCCAGGTCAGACTGGCCAGAGGAACTGACGCTCCTTTGATTTTCAACTGGGTTATTTTAGGGAAATATTCAGAGAAACAGAGGGAAAGCTGGTTACTTAAAAGAAAGATATTTTGTTTTAATAATTGACACATTTTACTTTTTATTATTTCATTCATTGTTCTGGCGGTTTTCAGATATAATTGGTCGTCATTGGTATTAGTAGTGACTCCTGCAGATGGTAAATATATGTCTCCCTTGATTCCCCAGTCTTTCTAATTCAACTAATATTAGGAGTGTTCTTAGGGGGGCCCTTCAACACTTGAAAGTCAGCCCATACCGTGCCACCTGATTTCAGGGTGCAGAGATATGCCCTTCACACCCGGCCCAGGTAAGTGTGAGCATGGGCAGCAGCTAACTTGGATAACTGCAGGGGTGATTCTGGATAGGGGATCATTTCTACTGGACCAATATCAGAATCAGAATCAAACTTGAAATCACCGGCATAAGTCATGAAATTTGTTATCTTTATGGCAGCAGTAGTGATATACACGATAAATAAATACAGAGAAAAAAGCCGAGTTACATTAAGTCTACCTATGTCTATAAAATAGTTAAGTTAAAATAAGTAGTGCAAAAAAAACAGAAATAAAAAAGTACAGTAGTGAGGTGGTGTTCATGGGTTCAGTGTGCATTTAGAAACTGGATGGCAGAGGGAAAGAAGCTGTTTCTGAATCACTGAGTGTGTGCCTTCAGGCTTTTGTACCTCATTCCTGATGGTAACAGTGTGCAGAGGGCATGTCCTGGGTGATGGGGTCCTTAATGATGGACACCATCTTCCTGAGGCACCACTCCTTGAAAATGTCTTTGATGCACCATCAATAACTCTCTCTGAGACGTGAAGGCGAGATATTGGCATTTATTGACTGGAAGAAAGAACAAGCGGTAGTTGACCACCATACTACATCCTGGAGACTGAGGGCCGGGCTCAGGCCTCAATCGCCTTTATACCGGGGTCTGTGGGAGGAGCCACAGGAGCAGTCAGCAGAGGGTGCATCCAGACAGGTGTATGTAGTTCATCACAGTCTTGGATATTACAGAGGCTAGTATCCTTGAAGGAGCTGACTCATTTTACAGGTTTCTGCAACTTATTTCAGTCTTGTGTAAAAGCCTTCCCATACCAGACAGTGATGCAGCTAGTCAGAATGCTCTCTGCAGTACATTTGTAGAAGTTTCTGAGTGTTTTAGTTGACAAACCAAATCTCCTTAAACTCCTAATGAAATATAGCCACTGTCTTGCCTTTATCGCTGCATCAATATGTTGTGTCCAGGTTAGGTCCTCAGCGATATTGACACCCAGGAACTTGAAGTAGATCATTCTCTTCACTTTTGATCCTTCCGTGAGGATTGGTTTGTGTTCCCTTGTCTTACCCTTCCTGAAGTCCACAATCAGTTATTTGATCTTGCTGACATCGAGTGCAAGTTTGTTGCTGCGGCACCAGTCTGCTAACTGGCATATCTTGCTCCTGTGCGCCCTTTCATTACCATCTGAGATCATTGTATCATCAGCAGATTTATAGATGACTTTTGGCCTATGCCCATGGATGCAGAGAGAGTAGAGCAGAGGGCTAAGCACCCATCCCTGTGCTGCGTCAGTGTTGATAGTCAGTGAGGTGGAGGTGTTATTTTCAATCCACACAGATTGTGGTCCTTCTGTCAGGAAGTCGAGGATCCATTTACAGATGGAGGTACTGAGAACTAGAACCAGGTTCTACAACTTTACAATCAGGACTGCAGGAATGTTGGTGCTAAATGCTGAGTTAGTTGATGAACAGCATGCTGACATAGGTGTTTGTATTGCCCAGGTGATCTAAGGCTTCATGGAGAGCCATCTACTGGAGACCTATTGTGGCAATAAGCAAATTGCAGTCTATCCAGGTCCCTTCTGAGGCAGGAGTTGATTCTAGCCATGACCAACCTCTCAAAGCACTTCATCACCGTAGATGTGAGAGCTACTGGACGATCGTGACCTACTCTTGGGCACTGAAGTAGTTGTTGCCCTTCTGTAGCAGGTGGGATCTTCCAACTGCAGCAGTGAGAGATGCAAAGTATCTTTGAATATCCCTGCCAGTTGGTTGGCACAGGTTTTCAGAGCCTTACCAGGTACTCCATCAGGCCCTGCCACCTTGCGAGGGTTCACCCTCTTTAAAGACAGCCTGACATCAGCCTCCGAGACAGAGATCAGGGGATCATCATACGCTGCAAGGATCATCATATCTGTGGTTTTATTCTCCCTTTCAAAGCCAGCATGAAAGGTGTTGAGTTTGTCTGGTAGTGAAACATCGCTGCCATTCATGATGTTGGGTTTTACTTTGAATAAATTTATTGTCCTCATGTGTAAAATAATTGCTGACCAGCTACTGCTACGATCTAATGCTTTTCTAATATAAAAAATGGATTCATACCTTCGCTAAGAATGTCAATTCTAATTGATTGCATTCTAGGAATAAAATATCTTCTTAATTCCAACTGCCCCAAGCAGAGAGGTCCTACATATAACTCTTTACAGGACACAGCACCACACACAAATCAGAGACCAAGCGGGTTCTTTGTAATACAATTAGGTGATTCTTCTCTGTCTGTCTTCTTCCTTGTGTGTACAGTAGCATAACGGTCAGCATAACATTTTCCAGCAGAGATTGGTATTCTATTCCCGATATTGTCTACAAGCAGGTTGCCTGTTCTCCCCATGACCGCGAGGGTTTGCTCCTGGTGTTCCAGTTTCCTCCCACATTCCAAAGACGTACAGGTTAGGGTTAGCGCTATGTTGGCACAAAAAAGACATGACGAAACTTACGGGCTGACCTCTGTACATACCTGGACTGTGTTGGTCGTTCCCAGAAGCAACACATTTCATTGTGTGTTTCAAAGTAAATGTGACAAATAATACTTATCTTTAACTATTTAATAATTTCTGTTGCATTTGTATTAATAAATTAAAAATATCCACTGAGTAGGGATGATAGGAGGAGAATCACAATAGTTTCTGTCCAAAATATTCACAATTCCATTCTCCCCACAGATGTTGCTCGATTTATTGAGTTTCTCCAGCCAATAGTTTGTTACTGCACAGGGTTTGTCCTTTGTTGTATGCATTAGGTCAGGTACTGTACAAACCTGAGTGTTGAAGACAACCTCAGAAGTTCAGTTGACTGATTTCTATGGAAGCAAAGTCTCATAGCAGATATTGTGTCTTACTGTACAACACATTTGTGCATAAGATGGAGTGTGATTTTGCATTCCACTTCTTTTTACTGCTCTGCTGACCTTCCTTGCTTACTTGCATCTATGCAGCAGGAATATTTTATTCTTTGACAATCCAGCAGCCTGGGTTATTATCTGCTGTCCTGGCTGTTGAGAAGCATCATGACCTCTGGAGGAAGGTTTCTTATATTACAGAGGAATAGGAAAGGAAACGATATTGAGCCATAGGAAAGAGGAAGTTGAAGTGTGGGCTAAGGTAGCAGTAATCAAAGAGAAGTGAAGGGCTCTACTGGTAGAAACTTACTCTAGGGTCCAAGGCAGCTGAATGCTCTGTTTGAAATGATGTCAGGGGTGACTCTTGCAAATGGTAAACTTCTCTCTCCCTGAACTTACCAGTCTTTCCACTTCAATCAATGTTGTTAGGGTCCTTAGGGGAAAGGCCCTTCAGTTTATCATATGAGACCCCCTCCATACCTTGCAACATCATTTCAGAAGATATACAAGTCAAAGTTCATTATTATCAAAGTGTATTTATTATCAAAGTATGTATGCAGTATACAACTCTGAGATTCGTCTTCCATGAAGGCATTGGGGTGAGAACTGTTTAGACAATAATTTGTAATCAGATTGACTGTAATTTCCTGCTCCTAACTTGTATGCTTTTATGTGTTACTAAATAAACAACACCATACCAAGATCAAAGTAGTTGCAGAAGCAGGGAGGTACAAAGAGGATAGTCCAAGGCTATTGAAGTTCAAGTGCAGATGTACACCAACTGTTAATGAGAAAGGACAAGGGAGATGAATTAGAAGGATAAGGAATATATATAGGGCCAGCAGAACCTGGGACTAGTAGCCAGTCTGCAGGATGAGAGAGAGTCATTTGGCTGAGTGGTGTCTTCTGGATGTGACAAGAACAAGAATAAGGGAAATCTAGTCAAGTACTCACAGCACTAAGCATTACATTCTGTCTGATGTCCAAAGCTCCTGTCTTGATGAGATGAAGTTCAATCTATTAGCTAATAAAAATGCTTCCATCCTAATTCATTTGATCTGAATTTTGTTAATCGTCACAGCTGTGCTGTTCACTCCAGGATAAGAAGCGGACTCATTGTAATTCAGAATCTGGATGTTTGGTTTTCATTCTCTGAAAGATTTAATTCACCTTTCCACCCCTGAGATCTGCGCTGCAGGCGCTGATTTTGTATAGGTTTTGTATCTTTTCTGGTAAAGCAGCTCAAGCCAGCTGGAAAGATAAAACACAAGGGTAGTTGAAAAGTAAATATAAGTTATAAAATATTGCAGCTACCATCCAGGTTAGTTGGAATCGAGGAAGACAGCTGTATCATCGGCTCAAAAGGCTGCTGAGAGGTCTAACCAATGCCATCTATATATTCCTGAGAATTAGAATACTTTAAAAGATTCCAATTACCTTTTAAACACTGCTTTGGAGTCTTAATCTTCTGCACTTTCAGGCAATATGAAGCATTGCAGAATTTCCTCATGCTGTGATTACCTGCAAAAAGGCTTGTTCCGCACAAATCCCAGGCTTTCATTGTAGGGTCAAGGTGGCATTAGGCCAACTATAGGACAGGGAGTTCAGTGGAAGAAGGTCGTAGACAATCTCTATGGCTAGCTCAGCTGGTTAAAAGCTAATATGGTGAAACGAGGTTGGGCTACAGTGCCTGAGGCCTGTTCACCCTGTCAAACCAGCCATTGCTGACACATCTGCCTTCATTAATACACCAATCCACACAAACATACCCACCCTCACCAACAAACATCACCCACCCTCACCAACACACCCACCCTTTCCAATGCTTCCTCCCCTACTAATGTGTCCACCCTCCAACGCACTCACCTCACCAAATCATTGCACCCATTCTTATCATTGCACGTGTAGTAACAAACACTCAGCCAATTCATTAGTTCTCATTGACTTTTCTGTGAAAAGGTCAGAAACAATTCTTGAAAAGTAGTAATTTTTAGAAATGTGCTCATTATGATATCAACACAGATAGATCATGGATCAGATCTCTGTTTAAGACCATAAGACCATAAGATATAGGAGCAAAGTTAGGCCATTTTACCCATTAAATCTGATCTACCATTTCCTCATAGCTAATCCTTTTCCCCCTCTCAGTCCCAATCTCCTTCTCCCTGTATCCTTTCATGCCCTGAGAAATCAACAATCTATCAACTTCTTCCTTAAATATAGCCAACGATTTGGCCTGCATATCTGCCTGTGGCAACAAGCACAGATTCATCACTCTCTGGAAATTCATTCTAATAGAATGCCCCTCTATTCTGAGGCTGTGTCCTCTGATCTTGGATTCCCCCACCAAAGGAAGCATCCTCTCCGCATCCACACTATCAAGACTTTTCACCATTTGATCGGTTTCAAACCTCTGGGGCATCTTCAGCATCTTCGGGACGTGATAATGGCAATGTCTATCAAAGCTAAAAGAGAAGTAAAAATTCTCTTAAAGTTAATTACCTGCACAATATTTAAATGCTGGGGTATAAGATTATATAAGATTAGAAGAAGAGGTTAATGAGAAAACTAAAATCCAAGAGAGGTTTTGAAGGACGCTCTCTCCTCCTGTCACAGGTGCTGCATTAACATTTGGCTTAGCAGGGCAGTTTTCTTGGCTCTGAAGATAGGAATAATGTAAACAATGGGAGTTATTGTTCAGCAATAGTTGTAGGAACAATAGGATAGCAACAGTAGGAATGGTTTTAATGCACATTTTATTAACATGGTTTAATATCCCTGCATTAATTCCTAGTAAAGAGGTGTTTGTTCTGGATAAAATCTTGCAAATGTGCCTGATAATGGAGCTGAATTCATCAATGAGTTCAGAAACATGATTGAGGCTGTCAATATAATTCTCACAAATAAAGTGGTTGAAAATCACATTGGCAATGATTATTGTGAAAGGAATTACACTGGGATTAATGGTGTTGTACATGAAGTTTTGGTTGTTGAACAAGAATGTAAATTGACAAGTGTTCTAGCATGTACCTTCCTGTGGAAGGTTGTAAGGAAGCTTTTTTAGGCAAGTCCTGGACAAAATTCCAATTACCTTTTCTTTGTGATTGTGCTCCTGTTCCAGAAGAGTTAACAATTAATGTCATTTTTTTAAAACTCTTCTGAAATGCTTTTTGTGTAACAAGACAGGCTAGGGTATTAACAAAATCCATAGAGCCCTGAGGCATTACTCTGGGCCAAGTGAAGAAGACTTCATTTCAGGAGATTGACTCTTTCTGGTGAGATAGGTCACTGTGATAAGAAAATACTTGTCAAATATGGCAATTAAACTGAAACTAAAGCAGAAAATGCGGGAAATAGTATACATGACAGGGATCACCAGTGTAAAGAGAAACAGTTGAAGACCTTTCATCAGAACTTGGAAGAGTTTCAGAAATGATGCATGAAAAGGGATAAATGGCAGAGAGAAGGAGAGATTTAAAATATATATGGTTGGTGAGAAAGGTAGAGGCAAGGGAGAATGACAAAACTTCTATCTGATAGAAGTATCCCAGTTCTGAAGAAAACCTCTGAACTTGAAAGCTTAAAGCTGTTTTCCCTTCCATAGAGGCTGCCTGATCTGTTTTGTCATTGCTTCAGATTTTCAACATAACTTGCCCTTAAAGTAAAGCAGGTTAGCTTTCAGGTTAACGCTGTGGCTCAATTTAGAGATAAATGCTCCCAATTCCCCTGTTAAATTTTACTCAATCACCACCAAAGATGGAAGAGACTGAACTTTAAGGAAGTGCAGTTAGTCAGTTGAATGAGACATGTACTCAGATTAGTTCAGTTGTTAGATGTGAAATGCTGGGCTGAGGTACTTCAGTGGAAAAAGCCCCCAAGCAGGGCATATTTTCAGGCTAAACAAAATATTAAGAAAATAAAATATGGATACTAACATTCTAGTCCTTGGGCAATGAAAGGAGATTGAAGCTGGTTAAAGGATGCAAGGCTTCACCTGCTAACCTTGCTGCTGGGAATTCTGCTGCTGTTGCTTTCAAGGTGTTTCTTACAGCTGGTGATGGGAAGCACTGTCCATCAACACAGAAAAGGTTGTCAGAAATATCCAGGTTGCTTTACTGGATAAATAACAGCTTACATTCGGGAAATAAACTTCAATGCAATCACATGAAGGAGATCACCAAACATAATTATTGTCATTGGCATTGTTTTTTATACCTAGGCAGTCCTGACATGCCAGCATTTAGTCTTTGTCACTTGAGAAGTTGGCAGTAATCTGTCTCCTTGACCTGCTGCAACCTTTCAGGTGAAGTGGCTCCCTCAATGATGTTGGGTGGGGAGTTTCAGATTCTCATCCCAGAGGCATGATATATTTGCCAGTCAAGATGGTACAAGACTTGAAAGGGAGCCTGAAGTTATAGATGTTCCTGTGACTGTTGATTTTGTCTTCCTTAGTGGAGGTCACAGATTGTGGAGGTGGTCTTAGTGTAGCCTGGGGTAGGTAAATGTTTTTTTTTTAATTTAGTGTAAATTATTTCAATCCATTTTGAACAGAATTAAATATCTCTGATCGTCACTGACATTTTAAATTTGGTCAAAGACATTAGAGGGTGGTAAGCTGTCAAAGTCCCATCTGGAGAACCTTTGCTGTCTGTAAGGAGTTAGTATGTTCTCCCAGTGACCATGTGGGTTTTTTGCTGGATTCTCCGGTTTCCTCCCTCAGTCCAGAGATGTACTGGTTGATAGGTTCATTGGTCATTATAAATTGTTCCATGATTAGGCACGAGTTAAACGGGGGTTGCTGGGTGGCACAACTTAAAGAGCTGAAAGTGCCTTTTCCATGCTATATAAATAAATAAATAAGCATAGTCCATGGGCAGGGCCTCAGGATGTGTCACTGTGGCCTTGTTGTCACTTGTGGCCATTCTGTCTCCTGTAGCAGCCAAACCCAGAGGGCTGGACACATCCAGGAGTATATATTACAGCCTCTGTGGTACTGGGAGAGGAGGGAATGATCATCTAAGGTGGTCAGTGAGGTGTCATTCAAAGATTACGTAGATGTTTATTCAAGGACACTGGACAAGATGTGTGACAGAAAATTGATGACAGATTAACTTTGCTGATGAGTGATTAATGTTGAAATGAAAGGGAATGTCAAAAATTGGAAATGTGGGTTCAAACAATCAAATGTCAGACTGCTTTAGTAAAGGGAAAATGAGTTTAATGAAGCCATGAGACCCTGGAAAAGAATTGTGTCACATGGCAGTGCATTAAATGATGTAGATGTAAGGAATAGAATCCTTAAATATTTTGAAATTCATTGGTGTTGTGTTATTATTGTTCTAAACTTTAAAATAATGAAAATCTTCTGTAGTATGGATACAATCAAAGATTTCCAATTTTTAAATATAATACAAAAAACAATACAAATTAATTTCAAAATTTTGAAGAATTCCATTTTTTGTACAGTTTAAAGTGTTGCAGTGAGACATTTCCTTTCCAGGAACTCATTATTTATTTAGTATTAATTTAAGCGGTGGAGATGTATTTCAATTGAGGCTTTGATATGGAGCACATTCAGGGGTTGGTTTATTGAGGGTTCTCAGAGGAATCACCAAATCCAGGAATGGTTAACACCCTAAAACAATCGTGCTCCCGAACTAATAAGGACAACTTGACCCTGAACTGATTCTACAAACTTCAAACTCACTTTCAAGGACTCTACAGCTCATGTTCCCAATATTATTAGCATTTTTAATTTGTATAATATGTCTGCTTTTGCACATTGGTTGTTTGTCAGTTTTTTGTTTATATATAGCTCTTTTGTCATAAAGTCTATTGTATTTATTTTCCTATAAATTCTTGCTAGAAAATGAATCTCAAGCTAGTACATGGTAACTTTGATAATAAATTTATTTTGAGTTATGGTGTTCTTTTTTTTTGCAACATTATATAAGGCTGTGCTTGATCCAGTCCACTGTTTTACTCAACCCAACACTTTTGCCTCAGATAAATTTTCAATTTGCAGCTCCGTGTCCAATTTTCCTTGGAACTTGTCTCATCAGTGAGAACTGGCTCTGCCTCAGGTTCCACATCACAGCCCTGGGTGCTCCCATGGCTTTTTGAGCAGTGTTAATGATTGGATTCAATCAAGTAAAATTTTAAACAATAATGAAGTTATATAAAACACATAAGTTAATACAACAAAGGTTAAAATAAATTTTTTAAAAAGAAACAAAGCAAGTACTTTCATTCACATTGTGATCAAGTTCAAAGTTAAAAGTAAACTTACTATTAAGGTACTTATTTACCACTATATGCCCCCGATGAGTTTCATTTCTTTACAGGCATTCGCAGTAGAAATGAAGAATCAAATAGAATCAATGAAACACGACACACAAAGAAAGACAGGCAATCAATCAGAATCAGGTTTAATATCACCTGCATGTGTCATGAAATTTGTTAATTTAACAGCAGCAATACAATGCAATACATGATAATATAGAAAAAAGACAGGTAAATCAATTACAGGAAGTATGTATGTGTGTATATTAAAGAGTTAAATTAAAAATTGTGCAAAAATTGAAATAATAAAAAATCAACATGCAAAGGAAGACAAATTGAGCAAATGGAAAAATAAATAAGTAAATAAATCACACTGAGAACACGAGTTGCAGAGTCTTCAGTGATTTAATTCAAATGAATGAGGCTGTGCAACATGGATGAGATAAGTTGGGGAGGTGGGCAGATGCAAAGTGATGAAGTGCGAGGTCAGGTGAACTAGTATCTCGTCTCCAGCTTGTGCCTGCCTTCTCTTTGCCTAAATATCAGTCTGTTCCAGCCCCACTGCCTTGGAGACAATCTATCACCATGGTCCAAACGGCAGAATCTCCAACAGTGCAGCGTTCACTCTGTCCTGCACGTGACATAATCTCTGCTCTTGAGCATGCTTTGAAATCGAGCCCTCAATCAGTTGCAGCTTCCGTTGTGTCAATCCAACAACTGAATTCTTCAGCTTGCTTGCGAAAACTAATGGTTTTCCTTTTTTCTTTGTTTCCTCTACAGAAATTCTGGAGAATCCCTTTTATAGTGAGTACCATTTTGTCACTCAGCATGTTTGTACTTGGTGTTTGCTTAGAAGGGGACTGATGTTAATAGGGGCATGCTCCAGTGAAGTTACTTTCTGCGTTGTCCTGTGTTTCAAGGCACAAGGTCACAGTATAAAAGCATGACAGGGAGAGACCGATTTTTATCAAGTGCAATTGTGCTCTAGGGTCACAGAAGCTTGCAGCTGCATTCTGCTTTATATTGAACAATATTGCAAAGTCTGTTCTTGAATGCATATTCTTTTGATAAGTTATCTTTTGTAATAATTGATCATGAAAATGAAGGATGGGTATAGGGAAGGACAAAATGATGCTTTTGACCATATTGGCTTATGGATTTGCCAACTTTATTTCTTCTTCAGGCTCACACAATAGTAATGTTTAAGAAGGATTTTGACAGGAACATGACCAGGCAGGGAATGAAGAGACATAGACCCATTAGATGAAGGAACAGAATTAGGCCATTGGACCCCATAAAGTCTCCTCCATCATAACTGATTTATTATCCCTCTTAACCCCATTCTCCTGCCTTCTCCCTGTTACCTTTGACATCTTTACTAATCAAGAAGCTATCAACCGCTGCAATATATAGACCCAATGACTTGGCCTCCACGGCCGTCTGTAGCAATGAAATCCATAGATTCATCACCCGATGGCTCAAGAAATTTCTCGTCATCTCTGTTCCAAAGGGAGGTTCTTCTATTCTGAGACTGTGCCACGCTGATCCAAAACTCCCCCCATAGGAAAGATCCTCTCCATGGCAACACTACCTGTCAATATTCAATAGGTCTCAATGAAATCCGCCCACCCCATCCTTCTAAACTCCAGCATGTAAAGGCCCTGAACCATCAAATCTTACTTGTACGTTAACCCTTTCATTTCTGAGTGAGATATTGAGACAGAGAGGAGGGGAGATTTCCTTTGATTCTGGATAAACCTCATGAACCTCTTCAAAGCCAGCACATCCTTTTTTAGATAAGCAGCTCAAAATTGTTCACAGTACTCAGAGAGTGGACTGACCAATGCCTTATAAAGCCTCAACATTACATCCTTGATTTTATATGTTAGTCTTCTGGACATTGAGCACGTTCTGGCATATTGGCATCATAGTCAGCATAAACACAATGCGACAAAGGGCCTGTTCCTATCCTGCCCTGTTGAATGTAATGAGCTACAGTTCTATGCCAAAGTCTTAGGCATATGTATATGGCTGGGAGCCTGGACTTTTGCACAGTACGTGTATTGTACTGCCGCAAAAAGAACAATTTGCCCGATTCTGATATGGGTCTGTGTTGCGGACTGGGAGTGGGAAGGGGGCGATCGTTGTTGGGAAAAGGGGGAGGGAGATGGGAGAGAGTTGGAAGCACCAAAGAGACATTCTGGAGTGATCAATAAACCAATTGTTTGGAATCAAATGACCCTGCTGAGTGTGTCTGCACCTGCGGCAGCAAACACCCCTCCTCCACGGCACACCTTCTCTGCCACCTGTTCCACACCCTCACTGTTCACAGCAGCCTTTGTTCCCGCCAGATTTACAAACTTGTTCTCTGCTCCACGGTGACAAATTCAGTACTGTGCCAAAGTCTAAGGCACCCTAGCTATATACATGTGCCTAAGAATTTTGCACAGTACTGTACATTTACTTGATCCTTTACTCAAGGGAACTACTTTGTTTTCACATCACATAACTCCCCCCATTAACAAGCAAATTGGTCTTTGGGGAATGAGGAAGAATAGGCCACAGGCATAGGGTGAGGTATACTGTATAGTCGAATAGATAAAATCTTTGGCGGTGTGTTTTAAAACATCTTTGAGCTAGCTATCACTTTGTGGAGAGTGACAAGGAAGAAACAGGTCTGCAAAATGCAAATTATGACATGGTGAAATATGTTGTGTTCAGCAGTACTCATGAGGGCATTTGCACTAGTGAACTCAAAGTGCACTGGCAATTCAGGTGTAACACCATGTTTAATCTGTGTTCCAACTAACATGGGAGTATATAAGTGAGCAATGAAGAGAGATTTTTCATTCGCATAAAACCACCGGAGTATCTGAGATGGAGATGCCTGATGGGACCGTAACTTGGTCGGTAATCCTTCCTGGAAGAGACCTGCTCATGCCAAGTGAGGCAACAATTTCTTGATAAATGTTTGAGAAGTCAAGTTGGATCACTTTGGCAATATCTAACTACGTGCCTGATTAGTTGTCAAGAATCACTTAATTACATTGAAAAGCTTCATCTTAAAATCTCTGCCCCACATGGCCCAACGTAATAGCAAGCTTCCTGGGGAGCAGCTCTCAGTAAATAAATAGCTCCTGTCAGAGCTATTTATCAATGCTTCCAATTATAGAGTCATAGAACATTAGAGCAGAGAAACAGGCTCTTTGGCTCATCATTAAACCATTAATCTGCCTAGACCCATCGACCTGCACCCAGCTCATACCCCTCTCCTCCACATACCTATCCAAATTTCTCATAAATGTTGAAATCAACCCCGTATCCACAACTTGCGCTAGCAGCTTGTTCCACACTGTCAGTGAAGAAACTCCCCCCTCATGTTCCCCGTAAACATTTCACCTTTCACTCCTAACCCATGACCTCTAGTTGTTGTTTCACCCAACCTTAGTGGAAAAAAGCCTGCTTGCATTAACCCTGTCTGTACTCTGCCTAATTCTGTACATCAAATCTCCCCTCAATCTTCTATGTTATAATCAGTAATTCTACAGATCTCTGCATGAATTATATACTTGAACACTGTCCAGCCTTTGGGTTTGAAGAGAAACCACTTAGAAACCGAGCCTTTGCTAATAGTTCAGTGTCTTTAGTTGGCCTCTCTGTATAACTGCAGAACCAATTAGACATGGTAATAGAGGAGACTTTGTTCCAAACTGCATTGGGGTTTCTTTTCTGGACATTTTTTTCTGTGTATGGACACAATGGTAACCCCTCGATCTTTTCTTTCAGTTCCATCATATGAAGTGACAACAGGACCTCCCGTCAGTGTAACCCATAGGCCCGAGGGAGATACTTTTGGTGTAAGTACCTGTTTGAGTGAAATTGCAAAGCTGTTGTTTATCTGCAGAGCGAAACATCCATTAATTATTTTTCAGAGCCAAGGCAGGATATTTTCAAATGCACCCCTCCTAATATTCAGGGAGAAAATTTCTGAAGCCATTTATTTATCATGCACGCTATTCTTTAGCTTTGAAGTTTCAGGTAGGAACTGCTAGTTGAAGACTGTTGACGAAACAATGCTGATGTAGAATCATGTTAACATCCCCAGGAGTCCACCAATCAATCAATATGATGAGTTAGAAAGAGCACGTTGTCAATGAACTTGAAGATTATAGCCTGCAAAAAAAAAGAGGTGACTCAAACAAAACAAAGGCCAGGAAATTAAACTACAATTGTTTGCACAGACCTATTTCACCCAATCTACAGATAATTTTGTTTTTATTAAAGAATGGCTTGATTTGTCACAAATTGATTGAAATATCCACACATACAATGATAGCTGGTGCTGTAAAGTGTTGCACTGACTGCTACGCTACCATGTCAGCCCTAACGGTATGTTATTTGTCCAGAGTTTTAAATAAATTATCAGCCATTTTTTCCAGCAACATCTATCCAATATAAGACAGAGGACATACTGTAAATCCATGTAGACTGTTGTCAGTGTAGAGGTGAGCTTCAATGAGAGAGAATTGTTGAAATCAGGTCTCTCAAACTAAATAATTGTAAATGCTGGTGCTAATCTTCAAATTGTCTGGATTTTCCTTTGGGAACACTTGTGTTTTGAGCACAAGATAAACATTGCCAAAAAGAACACAGACTGAAGATCAATTTTGTCAGATTTCTTCTCAATTTGCCTCTGGAAGCATCATGATGATTTTGGGTAGCTGTGTGTCAGTTAGTTTAACCACTCTCAGTGGCTCATGCTGAATACTTTGATGTAGTACTCAACCCAAGATTTCAACTATGCCCCTGCCTCCCCACTTGCTGCCTGAACTACTGAGTTCCTCTCCCAGTTTGGTATTGCTCAGGATTCCAGCATCTGGAGTCTTTTGTAAAACAAATTGTTCAGCTATTTTCGGTGTCCTGAGCCATTCAGTTAAAGTGAGTATTTAGGACTGCTAGTTTCTTCAGCTGAAGGAAGCCAATGCTGAGGTTATAACCTTGTTATGTGGTTCTAAAGCAGGGGTTCCCAACCTTTTTTTTTATGCCATGGACCCCTACCATTAACTAAGAGGTCTGTAGACCCCAGGTTAGGACTCCTGTCTTAGCCTAACACATAAAATGCTGGAGGAACTTGGCAGATCAGGAAGTATCTATGGAGAGGAAAAAAACAGTCGATGTTTTGGGCTGAGACACATCAAAACAGAGAAATCAGATTTCTTCTTCCTTCTTCCCTTTCATTTCAGTCCTGCTGAAGGGTCTCAGCCTGAAACTCAACTGCTTATTCCTCTCCATAGCTGCTGCCTCACCTGCTGAGTTCCTCCAGCATTTTGTGGTGTGGCGCATTGGATTTCCAGCACCCGCAGAATCTCTTGTGTTTATGGTGCAGTGTTAGCTCCTTTCAATATTTCCGATATTATCCCCACTGCCGCCGTGAACTGTTAAGGTCTCTCCTCACTCCTCTCTGAGAATTGAGGGAGTGTTCATCTTTTGGTGAGCATGTCGACCTTTAATGGTACTGAACTAGCGTGTGCACAATTATCCTGAACATTATGCAAAACCCTTTCTTGGATAATAGTTAACAGCCCAACTGAGAATATGACCCTCCCTCTTACTGCATACTCATACTAATTTAAGATCATAACACATAGCAGAGAATTAGGACATTCAGCCCATTGAGTCTTCATCATCCATCATGACTGATTTATTAACCTCCCTCAATCCCATTCTCTTGCCTTTGACACCCTTACTACTGACAAAGCTATCCACCTCCACTTTAAAAATGACTTGGTCTCCACAGCCGTCCGTGGCAATGAATTCCACAGATTCACTACCATCTGGCTGAAAGAATTCCTCCTCATCCTTACTCCAAAGGGACATCCTCTTATTCTGAGGCTGTGCCCTGTGGTCCTAGACTGCCCCGCTATAGGGATCATCCTCTTCACAATTTGTCCAGCTCCTGCCTCTCTCTTTGATGTAAAATGTGCTTTTTCTCAGCCTTCATTCTCGCTCTCTCATCTACTTCTTACTCAGTGTTTCTCCCTCCTCTTTTGGACAGTCAGTGACTCATCCTAGGTCCACTTGGACTTCTGCCTTCAGAGTACTTAATTGCTTTGTGTTTTTTTTCCCCTATATTCTTGGCCATGTAGTTCTTTCAGTCCCCTTGGTAATTACAGGACTAAAAAGAGATATTTGCATTGTTACCCAGGTAACGTCAATGAAGTAACGACACAATATGATGATCTGAGATGTTTTCTTTCCCCCACCTACCCCCCCAAAATAAATCCAGTTTTAATGACTGCAGAACAGTAAGACCCATTCCCTGAACAGATTGGCATCCTTTGATATTATCATCTTGTGCCCTGAGGTTCTGCTTGCTATTGAGTTTTCATCTGTCTGCCAGAAGGAGCCAGTACAGATGGAAAGATTTGCCGTTGTAATATCAAACTGCAGTAATTTCACAAAAATGACCTACAGGGAGAGGCAGCTAATGAATCTAACAGTACTAGATTTGTCCCAGGAGACAGCAGTGTCGTTGACATTTCACTGTAATTCTAATATAATATTTGTGCTCCTCGCCCTCTTTCCCTTCTGCCACCAAGCATCCTTGATTAATAGAGGGATGTGTGCAAGATGTTATGTCATAGCTCTGCTGCATACTCGAGTATGAGTTGATATCCAGTGAGTTCTATATTTTCTGTGTCTCGTCTGTGACCTTTGCTTTCAGCTGTCCTCTCTTGCCAACCTGCCTGTTACGTTTCCCTCCGCAGCTCACTAACCCGAAGAGCACTTATACCTGTGATTTTCCACATTACGCCAGCCTGTTTCCAAAACCACCTGCCCCCCCCCCCCCCACGCCACTCCACTTCGTTGTTAAACCTCGTTTACCTTGGCTGCCATCTGCTCTTTATTTAAATCTCTACATTAAGCATCTGTCACCTTAATACTTGTGCCATTACCTCAAAATTAAAACTGTTTCTTTTCAGTTGAGTGTTGCATACCCTGACAGTCATACAGCATTAGCAGAGCATGGATTAAGACTTTGTTCGTGCTGTGGGCTGGAGTGGTGAGGGGGTGCCGTAATGCAGTGTCTTAAATTTCAAGAATAGTGGGATAGTTAGCACTTCATGCCTTTTATAACATAATACACAGTAATTTAGAGGTCATACTTTAAAATCTTACCACTGCAACTTGTGAAAATGCAACACAGCTGGTGTTTAGTGGAATGGCACTAGGCAGAAAATCTACATGACAAAAATCTGTTATTGATGAAATCCAACTACTTCACTGAAATACATCAGGGAACTGGAAACTGCGAGTACTCATGGAATCAAAGAAAATGTAGTGGCCTCTTTGCAGGCACCTCCTGTATCTAATAAATTGGCCCCTGAGTGTATGTTCATGGTCTTCTGCTGCTGTAGCCTATCCACTTCAGGGCTTGATGTGTTGTGTGTTAAGGATGCTTTTCTACAAGCCACTGTTATAACACATGGTTATTTAAATGCCTGTCGCCTTCCCGTCAGCTTGAACCAGCCTGGCCGTACTCGTCTGACTTCTCACATTAACAACACACACAAAATGCCTGAGGGTCTCGGCAGGCCAGGCAGCATCAATGGAAAACCGTAAGCAGTTATCATTTCGGGCCGAGACCCTTCATCAGGACTGCTTCTCTCATTGAGGGGGATTTCAATCAGGCCAGCTTGAAGAAGTCTATGAACAACGACCACCAACATATCACCTGTGGAACCAGAGGAGCCAACACACCTGACCACTGTTACACCACCATCAAATACTCTTCCCATGCCCACACTCTGGAAAGTTTGATCACCTGGTTGTATTTCTATACCCAGCATATAGGTAGAAATTAAAGACCACAGCATCAGTGGTGAGGACTAAGAAGATATAGTCAAGGGAGACAAATGAGCACTTACAGGACTGCTTTGAATCGATGTGGTGGACAATATTCAGGGACTCATCTTCTATCTGAATGAATATACAACCTTTGTCATCAACTTCATCAAGAACTATGTGGATGAGTACATGCCTTTGAGATCATATCAGACCTATTCAAGCCAAAAGCCATGGATGACCAGGAGTTTTATTGTCTGCTGAGGTCTAAATCTGTGGAATTCAAGACCAATAATCCAGAAATATACAGAAAGTCCAGATTCAACCTATAGAGGGCTATTTTAAGAGTGAAGAAACAATTCTGATTGAAGTCATGGATGATATCAGATGCACATCAGTTCTGGCAGCATTTGCTTCCTACGAGGTGAAATTTAACATCATGAATGGCCATGATAATTCACTCCCAGGTGAGCAAAATGCCTTTTATGCACGCTGTGAAAAGGAGAATAAAACTAAACTTGTGCAAACCCCAGTGACCCTGTGATCTCTGTCAAGAAGGCCAATATCAGAACACCTTTCAAAAGGGTGAACCCTCACAAAGTGTACATGGTAGGGCACTGAAGACCTGTGTCAACCAACTGATGGGAGTATTCAAGGACATCTTCAATCCCTCAATGCTGCAATCAGTGGCCCCCACCTGCTTCCAAGAGGTGGCAATCATACAGTCCCCAAGAAAAGCGAGGTGAGCTGCCTCAATTACTATTATCCAGCTACTCTGTGATGAAGTGCTTTGAGATGTTGTCATGGCTAACTCTTGAGTTGTTGGTCAACTCTTGCCTAAGCAAGGAGGTGGAACCCACTGCAATTTGCCTGTCACCACAATAGGTCGACAGTAGATGCAATCTCACTGGCTCTCCACTTAGCCCTGCATCACCTGGACAATAACAGTACCTACATCAGATTGCTGATAATTGATCATAGCTCAGTATTTAACACAATCATATCCTTAGATCTAATCAACAAGCTCCAAAACCTGGGCCTCTGTACCTATGTCTGCAACTGGATCTTTCACTTTCTCACCAGGAGACTACAATCAGTGTGGAACGGAAATAACACCTCCTCCTCACTGACAATCAATACTGGTGCACCTTAAGGATGTGTCCTTAGCCACTGCGCTGATCGCTCTACACCCACGATTGTGTAGCTCATCTATAAATTTGTTGTTGACTCAACTATTGTTGGCTGAATTTCGGATGGTGACAAGAAGGCGTAGAGGAGTGATATTGATCAGCTGGTTGAGTGGTGTTCACTCAGCATTAGGAAGTCTAAGGAATTGATTTGAGACTTCAGGAAGGGGAAGTCAAGGAAATGCAGATCAGTTCTCATTCGGCAGGGCAAGAGGTGAGCAGTTTGAAGATGCTAAGTGTCAACATCTCTGAAGGTGTATCATGGGTCCAACATATTGATGCAATTCCAAAGAAGGCATGGCAATAGATATATTTCATTAGGAGTTCCGGCAAAATGGCACCAGTAACCAATAGTCACACCTTGTCGACTGCTTACAAAGCTACTGGATACTCTTCTTCCAAATATACTTCCTCTTCTTCTTCTGAACTGTGAATGATTTCAGCCTTTAATTTCACTTTTAGGAATGTAATTTTGGGCCAGCTAAATGATTTGGTGCTGCTGCACGCTCCTGGGGGATTCGACATGGATGAGATTCTTTGTTGATTCCCAGCGCTGGAAAATAGACCTGTGTCTGGCTCCCTTACTCCGTGCCAATTAACGCGCCGAGCAAGATTAAGATGGTCGAGGACGAGAGCAGGTGTTCAGCACCGTTTACCTGCGTTTGACAGGTCCCTTTGGCTGCTGCCAGTAGGCAGAAGGTGCAGGAGTCCCGGGTCCCACACCTCCAGATTCTGGAGCAGCTGTTGCACAGCAGTATTCGGGCTTCTGCACATGCTGCGCAGTTGTTGAAATGCTTCGGGGACTCTGCATTTCATGTACCATGTGTTTTTGTTTAGTTCTTTACTACTTGTGCAATTTGATTGGGGCGCTTCCCTGCTGAACTAACTCTGCGGCCTTTGGCACAGTGCCAGGGACTCACTTTTGGGGACGCTGCGGTTAATGCTATTTGTTTACTTGTTATTGCTTGCAAAATCTGTTTTTCACACATTGGGTGCTTGATGGTCTTGTCGTATGAGGGATTTTCATTGAACAGATTTTATTGTGACTCTTTGTTTTGTGGCTGCCTGTAAGGAAGTGAATCTCAAGGTTATATATAGTATACATACTTTAATGATAAATGAACTTTGTACTTTGAGTTTGAGGAGGCTAGGTATGTCATCAAAGACACACACACAAATGTCTATAGATATACCATAAATGTGTTCTAACTGGTTGCATCACCCTCTGGAATGGAGGTACCTCTGTGCAGGATCAGAAAAGCTGCAGGAAGTTGTAAGCTCAGCCAGCTCCTTCATGGGTACTAGAATCTCCAGCATCAAGGACACCTTCAAAAGGCAATGCCTCAGGACACGAGCATCTATCATTAGGAGCGCAAAATAATCTGCAGTTGCTGAGGTCAAAGCAACACGCACAACAAGCTGGAGGAACTCAGCAGGTCCAGCAACATCCATGGAAATGAACAGGCAACGTTTTGGGCCGAGACATTGACTGTTGGTTTCCACGGACGCTGCCTGACCTGCTGAGTTCCTCCAATGTGTTGTGCGTGTTGATCCATCATTAAAGATCCCATCAACCAGAACATGGCTTTTCTCATTGCTACAATCAAAGAGGAGGCACAGGAGCCTAAGGACACATGCTTAATGTTTCAGGAACAACCTCTTTCCCTCAGCCATCAGATTCTTGAACAGACAATGAACCCATGAACACTACCTCTTTTTTGTTGCTTTTATTTTTCACAACTTACTTAATTTTTTTAACATGTATTTCTTATTGTAACTTACAGTTTTAAAAAAATTATTACGTAATGCACTGTGCTACTGCAGTAAAACAATAAATTTCACAACGTATAGTAGAGATGTTAAACCAAATTCAGATTATTTAAAAACTGCCCCTGTTGAAGTGGACTTGGTAGACTTCAGGTGTTGATTCTGTCCAGACCTGGGTAACAATTCCAAGTTTTTAAAATTAAAATTGTAAGGATATACAGTTAATGCCCCAGAATATAGAGAGTTCACTCTCTCTAGCACCAACGGTTTTCCTTTCAGCATCACCATTGTCTTGTATAATAAATTTGATTTCCTTCCTGAGCGTTCTATCCCAAATAGTTGTCATCTTACTCATAAATAATTTGCGGATGAGTAATTTGTTCAGCTTCTGCCATCTGAACCTAATCCCATTCCTGCACATGACATTATTTGTTTGGTCGTATGCAATCAGTTCTCAGAGTTTTTGACTATCTTGTTCGCCTCAGTACAATCCCCTTCTCAAGTATCTTCAGTGTAGGCAAGCACATACCAGGTGCTAGAAGTTCAATGTTTTCAAAGTACAAAGTATATTTATTATTAAAGTAAGTATACATTACACAACCTTGAGATTTCTCTCCTTACAGGCAGATAGAAAATAAGAAACCCAAAAGAATCCATTTTAAAAAGACCAATTTCGAGAGAGAGAGAGAGAGAGAAACAAAATTGTAGAAACGATAAATGTAAGCAAAGAGCATTTAGAATGAAAGTGAATCCTCAGACACGAAGCCCTGGGCAGCCGGAGATGGGCCTACAGCCTCAGCTTCAGTGTAGTGCAGAACCGTGTAAATGTCCACACACCTGGTCATTCATCTCTCTACTAGTAACCAAGCTCTGTTGCTTCGATACGCTTTGGGGCTGGACTCCACCGCCACGTTTCGGCCTGTATCTGACCTTTCCAGATTGGCCCAGTGTTTAAATGGACCAAACGTCGTGTTCAATTTAGGTAGGCGGGTCCCGAATCTACTGAACTTTTCCCAAGACACTCTTCCTGTACAATGTGTTCAGGATTACAGACCAGCTCTTGTTTAACCGGAGTATTTCATCCTAGGTTTTATGATCCATTGCTTTTATTTGCTGGATTTACTTAAGATGATGTCAACTTTTGCTACTTTGATCTCCTGTGAAATGCTTTGTGTAATTTTACAGCGCTGATGTCTGTACGTAAATGAAAGTTGTTATTCATTTCAACAATCCACCTAACTTCCAAAATCTGTTCTTTGTAATCTGACACCATTAAGTTGATTGTCTCATTGTTATTCTTATTCCCCAATCTCATTACTTACATTTTTCATCACTGAATTTAATTCCCCACTTTTTTTGGGTTGTTCTTGTCCAGACCAGCCTGGATCCAATTGTCTCCAATATTAACATCATTAGAAAATGTCGATGTTCTTTCTTTTCATTCAACCCCTCACTCACCCTCTCCCTGCCATCCTTTATCAATGATATGCAACATGAACAGGCAGGTCCCCAGATTGCTGTGCAATTTAACACGTGACCAGCTCATCTTCTTTAATGCAGGCAATTTCCACTCTGCTTCTATAACACTTTCCAGACTGCCCTCCAGGGCTGTAACGTATCAAAGACGTTGCTGAAATTCGGAGAGAAAAAAAATCATTAGGTTAATAGGTGTTGAATCTGTCTAGTTATGTGGATTTACTAGTCAAAGTCCCTGCCAGAGCTTTTTTCTGTAACTGGATATGGAGGAGGATGGACACGGTAATGTCTGCATACTGATGAAGACATGCCCACAGAATTCTATTTCAGTCCTTGACAAGAAAAAAAGACCAGGAAGGAGATTCTTTTAGTTTCATAATCTGGAGTTTTTAAAGTGATCTAATACACTTAAGAGGTGGCGGCGTGGAGATACGTATCTACCAAAGGAGGTGTAAGGCACTCCTTCACTCCGCTAGCCTGCAGGTCACCCTTGGGTAAGGGGTAGCACCTGCTTAGCCCCATCGATCAGGGTCACGTGAAGCCATGGGAGCAGGTGGTGGACAGTTGTATGAGCGGCCGGTTCTTATCACAAGGCCTGGTTGTGCCACCACTGACACCTGGAAGGCAACCTCTGAAGAGTACAGACAATGGTTGGGGTCTCCCATCTTGCAAAGACACTGCCCAGAAGAAGGCAATGGCAAACCACTTCTGCAGAAAAAAGTTTGCCAAGAACAATCATTGTCAGGAACAGAGAAAAGATCAAGAAGAGCTTATTAGCAAATTAAAGATAGGTGGAAGACCATAATCTCCCATATAATTTGACACGGAATATAATGATAATGAATACATATCAAAAGTGTTTAAATTGCTGTGAATAAGTTTAAAATATCTAGAACATATAACTTCTAGAAGTTGATCAAAACTGTAAACTGATTTTAAAAGGCTTAAACTGAATGGTGCCATGAGGAACAGTGCATGGAACTCAACTACAGGCCCTTCTTGGGTAACGAATGCCCATTTTATGGGCGTTCCACAGATTCACTGCTGTCTGGCTAAAAAAAAATCCTCCTTCCCTCTGTTCTAAAAAGGTCGCCCCACGATTTTGATGCTGTGGAGAGGAAATATCCTCTCCACATCCACCCTTTCAACATTCAAGTGGTTCATTTTGTTTCTTTCCAGTTCATTATGTAGCTCTCAATTCAATATCTCCCACAATGTGATGCTTCACATTGTTGCCTTCCATGAAATCCTAGATCTTCAAAATTTCATCAATAAGTATTTCTTTGCCTATAAAGTTTCCTTCATATCTGTTAGAAAATCAGCCCGCATTTTATGGATATGAGAAATTGGCACTAGCTCACTGGGCACCATGGTCAGCATGGATTCATTGGGACAAGGAGCTAATATCCATTCTGTATGGTTCTACAACTACATGATTCTTACTTTCTTACTGTTTGTTGCGCTGCTGGCATTTAGGGCAGCAATGAAGGTCCTCCTTCTCTGTCCATGCCAACTGAGATGTAGAAGGATCCTTCATTGCTGTTTCCATAACAATTTTGTTTTACCACTCAGGGTTGTTAGCCCTGTGCTGAACCTTCAAACCTAGAGGACAGGTGGACCAATCTTTGTCTAGTTTTTACCCTTTGACCTGTTTGGCATGGGTAACCCTACCAAGAGCGAAAGCCAGCTGATTCTAGCCTGCCAACAACACACACAAAATGCTGGTGGAACACAGCAGGCCAGGCAGCATCTATAGGGAGAAGCACCGTCGACGTTTCGGGCCGAGACCCTTCGTCAGGACTAACCGATAGGAAAGATAGTAAGAGATTCGAAAGTAGTAGGGAGAGGGGCAAATGCGAAATGATAGGAGAAGACTGGAGGGGGTGGGATGAAGCTAAGAGCTGGAAAGGTGATTGGCGAAAGTGATACAGAGCTGGAGAAGGAAAAGGATCATGGGACGGGAGGCCTCAGGAGAAAGAAAGTGGGGGGAGCACCAGAGGGAGATGGACAACAGGCAAACAACTAAATATGTCAGGGATGGGGTAAGAAGGGGAGGAGGGGCATTAACGGAAGTTAGAGAAGTCAACGTTCATGCCATCAGGTTGGAGGCTACCCAGCCGGTATATGAGGTGCTGTTCCTCCAACCTAAGTTTGGATTTATTTTGACAATAGTGGAGGCCATGGATAGACATATCAGAATGGGAATGGGACATGGAATTAAAATGTGTGGCCACTGGGAGATCCTGCTTTTTCTGGCAGACCGAGCGTAGGTGTTCAGCGAAACAGTCTCCCAGTCTGCGTCGGGTCTCACCAATATATAAAAGGCCACACCGGACGCAGTATACCACACCAGCAGACTCACAGGTGAAATGTCACCTCACCTGGAAGGACTGTCAGGGGCCCTGAATGGTGGTGAGGGAGGAAGTGTAAGAGCAGGTGTAGCACTTGTTCTGCTTACAAGGATAAGTGCCAGGAGGGAGATTGGTGGGAAGGGATGGGGGAGACAAGCGGACAAGGGATCCCTGCGAAAAGCAGAAAGGGGGGGAGGGAAAAATGTGTTTGGTAGTGGGATCCCATTGGAGGTGGCGGAAGTTACGGAGAATTATACGTTGATCCCTACGCGACTCCCTTGTCCACTCATCCGCTGAACACCTATGCTCGGTCCGCCAGAAAAAGCAGGATCTCCCAGTGGCCACACATTTTAATTCCACGTCCCATTCCCATTCTGATATGTCTATCCATGGCCACCTCTATTGTCAAAATGAATCCAAACTCAGGTTGGAGAAACAACACCTTATATACCGGCTGAATAGCCTCCAACCTGATGGGATGAACATTGATTTCTTTAACTTCCGTTAATGCCCCTCCTCCCCTTCTTACCCCATCCCTGACATATTTAATTGTTTGCCTGTTCTCCATCTCCCTGTGCTCAACCCACCTTTCTTTCTCCCGAGGCCTCCCGTCCCATGATCCTTTCCCTTCTCCAGCTCTGTATCACTTTCGCCAATCACCTTTCCAGCTCTTAGCTTCATCCCACCCCCTCCGGTCTTCTCCTATCATTTCGCATTTCCCCCTCCCCCCACTACTTTCGAATCTCTTACTATCTTTCCTTTCGGTTAGTTCTGACGAAGGGTCTCGGCCTGAAACGTCGACGCGCTTCTCCCTATAGATGCTGCCTGGCCTGCTGTGTTCCATCAGCATTTTGTGTGTGTTGTTGTTTGAATTTCCAGCATCTGCAGATTTCCTCGTGTTGACTCTAGCCAGCATAGCTCTCTGCATCATTGAGGCACAGAGGCCTCCAAAGTAAGACAAGGTCATGGTTCTCTTGGAGGCCTCTATGATTCCCCCAGTTCATGAAGGCATTCAATGTAGCGCTTCTGTACTCACTGACAAAAGTGACATCACTTTGGGACTTAAAAATATTTGGTTGGATATTTGTTTTCCATTGAAATTATCTTTCCAACACCATTCTTTAGCCCGAAGGAACCAAATTCTGACTGTTCCAAGCATTGGTGGCAGATCAAATAAGTCCCTTAGTGATTCCAGCAATTTTTATTTATGGCTAAAATTTGCATTATAAAATTGAACAGGGATTGACTGAGGAGGCATTGTTAGTACTCACGTTGTGTAATGTCACTTCAGCTGTGTGATTGACATCTCCACCTGCGGAAGCAATGTATTTATTCACTGCTACAGCAGGAGAACCATCACCTAATAGGAAATGTGAATGCTCTGCTCCAATTGGCATGCAGTTTTGCCTGAAATAATGGTTCAGAACATTTTGATGTAATCACGTTCAATGATGTTGACAACCAGGGAAGCTCTTGGCTTACTAGGATTTTTATCACAGCTTCATATGCAGATAGGGGATCGTTTTAATTATCACACAAGTATTGCTGGCAAAGAGAATCTGTTGTTGTACAATTGAACATGATCCCATTGACTGTACACCTGAATTTACTGTTCACGGCATACTTTATCTGTGTGTATTGATGGGTGCCATGAGGATTAGTGCTTGGAACTCAACTACAGGCCCTGCTCAGGTTATGAATGCACAACTTACAGACGTTCCCACGTACAAGAAAGCTCTCGTCATATTACATTTAAATAGTTTTAGTAAGTAGGTACAAAGGTACAAGGGATTTTGGACTTCGTTGTATTGGAGTATAGAAATTCCCTATAGGAGTAGCAAATTCTTGAAAAATATTAGTGACTCCATATTTGGAGTCTGGTCCCTTATTTGCAATTCCATTTGCCTTTTTAAAAGATGTATATACCTGCTACGGAAGCAGTTCAGAAAGGATTTACCAGGGACACTATCATGCATTAGACATTACTGAATTTGAACGTGCATCTTTGCTCCCCTTACAGATAGACACTAACACAGTGAAGGACATTTGCAATCTATTATTGGCATGCATTACGGCAACTTCCTCCGAACTTTCACCTCAGTACATACTGCAGGGCACTATGAATTAAACTTGGGTCCAATTAAACTGTGCCTTTCTCAGATAAAGAACATTTACAAGGTGTTTGGTCAAATGCAGGACAGAAAACAGTATCATGCTTGTAAGAAAGAAATCGATGCATATTCATTATATTGGAGTACAGGTCTGGTATATTTCCCATATTAAATGGAGACAATATATTTGCATTATACTATGCAGAAATTGTATATTTAGGATGACAGGTATTTAAATGAATATTTCCCACCCTGAGGCACAGGCTGTGTACACTTTCCAAGTGGCAGGGGTACACGCTGACACTGTATGGAAATATTTGGCCAACACGTGCTCGATCCAACCCTGTAGAAACACTCAGCCTCTTTATCAATCTCATGGCTGCTCCCGCCTGCTGTTGCAACATGATACAATTGCAACATGGAAGAATGTCATTCAGCTCATTGGGCAAGGCCAGTTCCCAGCAGTGCAATACCATTAGTTCCCCTTATGCCATAAGACCATAAGACGCAGCAGCAGAATTAGGCCATTCAGCCCATTCAATTGTGCCTGATTTAATTTCCCTCTCAACTCCATTCTCCTGCATTCTTCCCATAACCTATGAGCCCTTACTAATCAAGAACCTATCAAACTCCAATAACTTGGCCTCCACAGACAGCTGTGGCAACAAATTCCACAGACTCACCGTACCCTAGCTAAAGAAATTCCTCCTCATTTCTGTTCCTCAGGGACGTCCTTGTAATCTGAGGCTACCTCCATTACTTGTAGCATGTTTTCTTGTCCTTTTCTTGTAATGTGTTCTCTTTCACACGCTCATCAACTTCCCCCAGATTTCCTGACACTCACCTCCACTAAAGGTAAATTCCAGTGGTCAGTTAACCTTGCCCGTGCAACTTGGCATTGTGGGAAGGAACTGGAGTGCGTGGGAGGCAACCATGTGGTCCTTGGGGAAATGTGCAAACTCCACACAGACAACGCTGAACGTCAGGATAAAGGTTGTGATGCTGGAGCTATAAGGTGCGCACCAACTATTGCACCTCTGTGACACCCTAATCACCGGCCTTTCTGTGAGGCAGAATGATCTACAACTGGGGGCCAGGCCAGAGATCAACGCTGGCAACAGTTCTCGTCACAGTATTTAAATGTTTCTGATATTCAGAAACATTGGAATGGAATTAAGTAATTTAAGTAATCTGGCCCCTCCGATCAGTGTGATCCAGAATATCATTGGCCTTGGAGTAGAATGTTAGATGCGCCAACGTCCTCATTCCAGTACATTTTCAATTTTTGTAGAAGTCAAAGGCTAAACAGTAGCCATGGTAGTGTCGAGGTTAGCACAACATTACTGCAGTTCAGGGTGTCAGAATTCGGAGTTCAATTCTGGTGCTGTCTATAAAGAATTTGTATGTCCTCCCCAAGGGCCACATGGAATTCTTCTGGATGCTCTGGTTTCATCCCACAGTCCAAAGACATACTAGTTAGTAGGTTAATTGCTCATTGTAACTTGTCCTGTGATTACGCTAGGGTTAAGTCGGTGGTTGTAATACTGTGCAATTTGTTTGGGAGTGGGGAGGGGGTGTGAGAAATGGGCCTGCAGAGTGCTGTATCTCCAAGTAAAATCAAAATTTACTTTGGAGGACAGTCGGTCAGTAATTAGCTGCAGAGCCGTTGCCCACATTGGAGCTCAATCTATCCCAGTGTAGAGTATATGAGCGTACTTGATACTTGATTAATTAGAATGTCACTTTAATCAGATTTTGCTGCATGAATATTTGATGGTTGATACTTCAAAGAAATAAAGAGAAAGCAGATTGCTTCTCATCAAAGGAACATTACAGATTGCCTAATGATGGTGGGGGCCAAGGTGCTTTGAAGTCCAGAAGCACCATTTCTGATGCTCTGCTATGCTCCCCCCAACAGGTTTCGATCGCTGTTGGACTTGCAGCTTTTGCGTGCATCCTCCTGCTTGTCTTGTTCATCATGATTAACAAATATGGACGGCGTTCTAAATTTGGAATGAAGGGTGAGTAATGACAAGGAAGAGTCTGCAGTGCTGGTTCCATGTTGTTGCAATCTCACTGTGCTAAAGGAAGCATGGGATGGGGGGGGTGGAGTTTCCTGAAGACAGCATTATTTATCAGAAAATGAATAAGTTATTGGGATTTCATTGGTTGAAATTTGTTGTCATTGTGCTGAAGTATGATCAATTCAAGAGTTCAGGTCAACAAATAGAAAGGATGAGACAATGAAGAATTCTATTATTGTTTTGTTTGGTGTGTCAATGTATCAAGAGCAAAAATGAATGGTAATCACATCCACATTAAACACAATCAGTTGTTAATCATCGGGAAGTAATCTGCTCCCTTGAAATTCTCCGCAATAGGTGCTGCCATCAATTCCATCGATTTAATTCAAATAGTTATGTAGCTGGAACAGAATAATTTTAGTGTCTTTACATCTATCTTCTGCTCAAAGTAATCAGTGGTAAGATGGGGATCACTGTGGCAAAGTACTTGCATAATCTATGAATTAGAAATTGTAATACAACCTGAACCAATTGCGAGCGTAACATATGGATAGTGACCTCGATGATACATTACATGATTTTCCACTACTTCCTATGCTGGTTGCCTGGAATATTCATTTATATTTGAATTGTTTAAGTCACATTGCAATAAGTGGAGGACTTACTGATAAATTTTCCATTTCTACTAAGGCGGATTGCTGGGTGGTGTGGCTTATTCAATGCTGTACCTCAACGAATATATAATGAACAAATTCTAGCAGTGTAGTTGTTTGGTCAGTCCTGGACATCATGACCACCAGGGACCCATGCTAACTGTTTGAGGTTATTAACTAATTACAGTGGAAGAATATTTCCATTCATTTTCAGACTCCGCTATAATTCCTTGTTTCTCCCCCATTTCACAATGGGAGCTTTATCTTTTTATTTATTCATTCACAGCCGGTAGCTATCACTGGTGTGGCTGCTTTGTATTGTCTACTCCCAGTGGCCACTGAACTGACTGCTGAGCCAACCACACTTGTGGGTCAGAAGTTGTATTTAGCTGTTCCAGTCAAGGGTAGCATGGTTCCTTCATTGCTGAGCCAGCTGTGTTTTTAAAAAAAATTATTTAGAGATAAGAGGGGTGATTGATAAGTTCGTGGCTTAAGGTAGAAGGAGTCAATTTTAGAAAACTTTTCAACTTTTCAACATAGTCCCCTCATATATTTATGCACTAAGTCCAGCGGTCGTGGAGGATACGGATCTTGGACCTCCAGAAAGTGTCCACAGATGGGTGATTGATAAGCTTGTGACCCAAGGTAGAAAGAGATGAGTTATACAGCTGTCGTTACATGCAGAAGCAGTTCAACTCTTTGAGTGATTAAGCAGAAAGTTTGAAGTTACTAACTCATCAGGTAATAACTCATCAGGGGTGATTGATAAGTTTGTGGCTTAAGATAGAAGGAGATGAGTTATTAACTTCAAACTTTCTGCATAATCTCTCAAAGAGTTGAACGAGATCTGTATAACATCTCCTTCTACCTTAGGCCACGAAGTTATCAATCACCTCTGCTATGGACACTTTCTGGAGATCCAAGATCCGTATGCTCCATGACTGCAGGACTAAGTGTGTAAATGTAGGAGGGGACTATGTTGAAAATTAAATGTGCTATGTTTTCTAAAATTGACTTCTTCTACCCTAGGCCACCAACATCAATCACCCCTCGTATAGCATAGAAACAGGTCCTTCTGTCCCACGAATCCATGCAGGTCAATTTTACCCAAATGTCTATGTCTATGACCAATCATTCTACTAACCCCTACATCTTTGGATTGTGGGAGAGAACTGAAGCATCTGGAGGAAACCAATGCAGTCACAGGAAGAACGTATGAACGCCTCACAGACAGTGGCGGGAATTGAACCCAGGGTCGCTGTTACTATAACAGCATTATGCTAACCACTACACTACCATGCCCACTCATACAAACAATCCAGTTGTTTAATACATGTAGTTTATTATTTCCAGGACTTACAAGAAATAGGTAGTTTAATAAACTAAATGTTATTAGTTTAATAAATTAATAGCAATCTGTAGTTTCATTGTTATTGGTAATGAGAACAGCTTTAATTGAAAATTCAAAGAAGTCTGAATGGCAACATGGTGAGAAAATCAGATTATTGTCTTCATTTAGCCAGTTGAACTTTAATGCCCCAGTTGCCATGGCATTGATTCGACTGTGCCACATCAGTTCATTGCTCCAGATCTCTGGTTTCTATCCGTTTAGTTATCATACCTCTAATAAACATTCTGCTCAGCATTTAGTATCTGTCAGGCTTCTTCTTGTAACATGTGCTTGTGCTTCCCTTCCCACTGTCCAGTCCCCTATTCTGCTCTGTCCCTTTTGTCTTTGCACTTGGTTTAAGGATGACCTGCTGCCCAGTCACTCACACTTCCCTCTCCCAGCATGTTTCACTGCTGAGCATTTTACACCCCACCTCAGTAGTCCACTCAGTAACTTTCTAACATTGGTTCAGCACGGAAGTGTAGTGGTTAGTGTACAGTATTTCAGTGCCAGTGGCCCAGGTTTAGTTCTGTCTGTAAGAAGTTTATGTGCTGTCACAGTAACCATGTGAGTTTCCTCTATGTTCTCCAGTCTCCTCACATGTTCCAGAGACACACAAACTCGTAGGTTAATTAGTCATATGGATGTAATTGGGCAGCATGAGCTTGCTGGGATTGGATGGCCTTTTACCATGCTGTATCTCTTAATCGCTTACAGCAGGATACTCTATGATCACAAACTCTGTTGCAAAAGCTCTGTTTTAGAACATTTTCAGGACAAGCTGTTCCCCTCTGCCATCAGATTTCTGAATGGACATCCATATACACTACCTCACTATTTTTTGCTCTCTCTTTGACAATAGACAACAGGTGCAGGAGTAGGCCATTCGGCCCTTCGAGCCAGCACTGCCATTCGCTGTGATCATGGCTGATCATCAACAATCAGTACCCCATTCCTGCCTTCTCCCCATATCCTCATATATTTGCATTACTTATTTAATTTTATGCTTTTTTCTTTTTATAATTCATAGTCTTATTATTATGTGTTGTACTGTTCTGCGTTGGCGTGTGGCCAAGTGGTTAAGGCATTGGTCTAGTGATCTGAAGGTCACTAGTTCTAGCCTCAGCTAAGGCAGCGTGGTGTATCCTTGAGCAAGGCACTTAACCACATGTTGATCTGTGACGACACCTGTGCCAAGCGGTATCGGCCCTTGCCCTTCCCTTGGACAACATCGGTGGTGTGGAGAGGGGAGACTTGCAGCTTGGGCAACTGCCAGTCTCTCATACAACCCTGCCCAGGCCTGCACCCTGGAAACTTTGCAAGGTGCAAATTCATGGTCTCTTGAGACTAACAGATGCCTGTAACTGTACTGCTGCACGTTACAACAAATTTCACAGCATATGTATGTCAGTGATATTAAAGCTCTTTCCCCCTCACACAATAGCTCTGTTGCCTTCAGCACCGATGTGAGAGATCAATCGTAATTGTGACCACCTCATTATCTGTAATAAGCTTTGATATGTTGGAAAAAAGCGAAATACAGAGCTCCGTGATCAGTGCACTTTTAATGAGGCCATTTTTTTTCTTTTTAAATGAAAGTTGGAGTAACAGTATCAGCCAAAATCAGAAAGTGCCTTAACAAAAGCCATTACGCAGCACAACAATTTATCCATCCCTTCTTGTGGCGTTCACTTTGCAAAAAATTGGAGTTGATAACAGTTCCTACCATGGACCTTGTTTGCTGATATTACTCTGTCATTCTCTGGCATTACTCTGTTCTCTTTTTCCAGCTTAGGAGGTTTATGATGTTGTGTACACATACAGGGGTAGAGGAAGGACACGAACCCCTGCCAAACCAAGCAGGGTACAAGGAAAACAGAAGTGTCTGTCCACGTTACCCAACACTGACAGAGTGAAGTCTCCAGAACATACATTAAAAGTTTTAGTAGTAAGCAATTCTGCCTGAGCAAGGGTTCCCAAACTTTCTTATGCCTTGAACCAATACCATTAAGCAAGAGGCCCATGGACCCCTGTTGGGAACACCTGCAGAGAAATTTTATGGGCCGAGTAGCATCTGTTGAAGGGAGGTTGGGTGTGTGATAGAGGAAATACCACCATTTCAGAATGAAACCTTGAGTCATAAAGCCTTTCCCCCTACAGATGCTGCTCAAACCACTGAATACCTTCAGCAGATTGTTGTTCCGGTTTGCAGCATCTGCAGTCTCCTCATGCATTGAAAGCTATTCCTTTTCACCTGCCTGCTTCAAGCAAGCTAAATGGGAACAATCAGGGCCCAGTCTGGCAGGAATGACTTACTATTCCTGAAGAATGGCATGGTCATGCAGTGGTTAGACTTCAAATGGTACTGGTTGTAAGATCAGGGCTTGATTCCCACCGCTGTCTGTAAGGATGTTCTTCCCATGTCTGTGTGGATTTTCTCTGTTTCTGTGTTCTGTGCTTCAGTGCTCTGGTTTCTAAGAAGCTTGGTAGCACGTATGGGCTTCCCAGCGCAACCCTTGCTAATCTGATTTGACTCAATTAACGCATTTCACTGTATGTTTCAGTGTTGTAGCTAATACATTTTTTAAAAACCTTGAAATCTTTACTTCAGTCGCAAGAATGAACTGATGCCTGCTACAATACCTGCCTCCTTTCTTGCAGAGCCTATGACCCAAGGGGACCCACTGCTGGATTTAAATTCTAATGTAGTCCTAATGTTGTGTTTGACATTTAAACAGTGCTCACACTTGACTGTGTAAAATATAAAGATGGCTCATGGTTGATATAAAGGACCATGTTAATTGACAATGTTTGAACACTGGTATTTAGAGTTAATTGCCGGTATTGAATCGAAGTGCATCTTGCACTCTCCATACAATGGCAGCATGTTGCTCTCCTGCCTCCTCCATGACCTTTAGGTGTTAAATGCGACAGTGTGAAGAATTGATGGCGCTGACATAGTGACAGCCTTCACATTCAGCCCGCCCTTTGCATAAACCTGGCAGGAGCTGGTTCTGCTTCTGTTTAAGGATTCAAAAGTAATAGAAATGAAGGATTCTATTTTTTGTATGTGATTCAAAACATTAAATTATGGGAATGTGGGTGGTGGGCAGAGGTCCAGAAGCAATCTCATAAGGAGAATTGATTTTCCATCTCACGGAAGAATTAATGCAATCATTTCTAACTAGGAGCAGAAGTGCCTTTTATGCTTGCTTTGAAAGGGAGAATAAAACTACAGCTATAAGGGTCACTGCAGCACACGGTGACCCCGTGATCTCTGTTTTGGAGGCCGATGTCAGACTGTCTTCTAAGAGGGTGTACCCTCGCAAGGCGACAGGTTCTGACGGAGTACCATCATGACTCAAGAGGAGGCCACGATCCAACATGGCAGAAGGGGAATAGGTATCAGAATTAGAATATTTGGCCACTGGGAGGTTCTGCTTTAGGTGGATGGGCAGAGGTGCTCACACCTAAGGGGTTTTGAGTGGTAGTGATTGGATTCACCCCTGTTCCAAGGATTACTCCTTAGTAATAAAGACCAGGTAGGCACAGAGAGAAACTGTACATCCGGACAAGTATCTTTATTGTCACAACTAACACGCATGTGAATTTACAAAATGACTAATTGTGTGCACAACTACAAGGTTTCCCTGACCCTTTGTAAACAGTTGAAGAACAGAAAAAGTAATATCCAGGCAAAAGAGTTTATGCTGGTCAGAATTCCTCATGGTACCAATGTGATCTGCACGTGTCTGATATGGGGTTCTCGGTGACTGCAATAGTCAGTCTCATGAGTTGTCACTGCTTCGCATTCAAAGCTCCTTACACTTCTTATCAGCTCAAATGCCCTGTTCCAATCTTGTTGGCTTGAGGTCATTTGAATAACTTGTGTCAGTTCTTATCGGCTGTGGTCGCAGCAAACATCAATTTGTTGCCCTCTTCAGCGAGTGACAACTGGTAATTTATGTCTCTGTTCTAAATCAGAGCAGACCAGACAGTTACTAAACTCAAGTTACTCAGGGAAGACACAGACCCCACTATTCATAAACTAACATGTTCTATCATACCAAAGAACACCTCACAAATAATTTAGTATTTGGAATTGATCTCTACTCTGGCAAATTATCGGGAGTATCAGTGTGTCCACTTTCAAGCACTTTGATACAGCTATTCCTGAGCAATACCAGTTCACAAGACTACCCACAAAATGGAGCTCTCCTCTCCTCTTGTGTCATGATGAGGCCCCCCTCAGAATGGAGGAGCAACACCTTATATTCCATCAGGATGGGCTCCAACTCAATGGCATGAGTATTGATTTCTCCTTCTGGTAAAAAAAAAACTCCTTCCCCTTTCCCTCTTTTTTCTGTTCCGCATACTGGCCTCTTACCTCTTCTCACCTACCTATCACCTCCTCCAGAGCCCTCCTCCTTCCCTTTCTCCCTTGGTTCACTCTCCTCTCCTATTAGATTCTTTCCTCTCCAGCCCTTTACCTTTCCCAACCATCTGGCTTCAGCTAATTCCGTCCAGCTATCCTCCTCCTTTTCTCCCCCACCTTTTTATTTTGGTGTCATCCCCTTCTGTTCCAGTCCTAAAGAAGTTCTCAGCCTGAAATATCAACTGTTTGCTCATTCCCATGGATGCTGCCTGACTTGTTGAGTTCCTTCAGTATTTTACGTGTGTTGCTTTGGTTCTCCTGCATCTGCAGAATTTAAGGAATCTACAGAGCAGCTTTACAAAATGGCAGCCTCCATTCTTTCAGCCTTGTGGCAAGAATAAAGAGAATTAACTTGTCTACGTCCACTGACCTTGACTCATTCAAGTTCACTGATTTGTAGATTATAATTCTTTCTGGCCAACATCCCTATCTGAAGTTCTGTTCCTTTCAGATTGATTGCTTGACTATGAATTCCTCTCATGCTGTTTAATTTTTTTCTAAGCAATCTCACTCTATAAGATGGGCAAAGCTTTTCCTAAGAGGGGATACCTAAATACTAGACAATACATGAACATTGGGGGAGAAAAAATGAACTGATTGCTTCAAAAGTGGTCTTGACTACACTGGGAATTTAAACACTAGGCTGGGTTCTTGGGAAGTGATGGCTCAGTGTGTGCTCAGTGATGTCTGCCTGCCCAAAGGCAAAGGGACAGGGAAGAAGTGGTGAGTGCAGACTCTCATGAGGAGCCAGTGATCTGTTCACCCCCATCACTGAATGTCCTTGTTACCTACATTTGCACAATTACGAGAGTACTTCACTAGTATTCCACCAGTAATGCGAACTATCAGTAAAGTTAGCAAATTTCATGTCACCTGCCGCTGACAATAAACCTGATTCTTATATCTTCCACTTTCAACCAACACCACATACTTACATAAAATTGGAGTTGGCATCGAACCGGCAAGCCGTTGGCCTCCCCTCTAGCTGTGGCAGGAGCTGTATCTCTCCCTCGTTAGTGAGAAAGAGGGCCTGTTGAGATGTTCAAAAGTGTTGGGATGAACAGTGGTTTTTGATGGACTGTAGATTATAGTTTTTGAGGGCTTGTTATTGCTTGCCCGGAGGGTGGCACGGGGGCTGAAACATTTTGCTGGAGCAAGTGTGGGGAGGGAGAGCAGGAAGATTGATGATTTGCTGCTGCTTGTGTATGGGAGTGGGCTGGTGGGGGGTTCCAACATTTTTCTGTCATTCATTCTTTCTTTTTATTTCTCTGTGTTTTGTGGATGTCTGTGAAGAGAAAGAATTTCAGGTTGTATATTGTATACGTTCTCCGACGTTAAATTGAACCATTGAATGAAGTTTCAATGTTTGTGTATTATGAGGGCTGGGGATTCCTCTGCAACAAAGATGCTCTTCAGCTATAGACCCAGTGATTATAGTGTTACGTACCCCATAACTGGGTCACTTACCAGCACAGATAGAGAGGTCCATTGAAGTCTGATGGTACTATTTTAACAGTATTTATTGATAAAAACACACAAAATAATATCAATGCAAACATACAGATAATATACGTCGTCAATACTAAATCTAAAAGCGCGGGTATAATAATAATCAATAAGAAATAGCTCTATCGTTGTCTAGGGGATAATGTATTGTCCGATGGAAATATGAAAGTCACTGTTCAAGCTGCAGCGTTTTTAGTTTGAGAGAAAGACGGGTTAAAACTTGCCCCAGTCCTTTTATGATGTCAACCCTTCGAGAGTCATTGGGAGTTGGTTTCCCCGTTGTTAGCTAAAAGCCATTCTTCCATGGTAAAAGCCACCGGTTCCATGGCAAATGGAACCGAACGCACGTGGCCTCCTCCCATCGGCTTCCGCTATTATGGGATCGCTAGCGTTTCTTCTGGTGCGTCTGAGGGGCTGTTCCCACAGACCCTCTTTTATCCTGACTCACAGGGTCTGAGATGTCAGTCAGGCTGGGGTGATGCAATCCCTCCCTCAACCAGCCCACTTTGCCTGAGGGCTTCCACGTAGCACAGTCTTGTAATACACAAGTTCGTGTCCAAGAGACAATGGCCGTTTCCCGTAGCTTTTATATCACTGAGGAGGTCAAGACATTCCTCACGTCTCTCTCTCATTTCCTGGGTCTCCTGACCCAAATCAATAGCGATCCTGCGATTCTCACAGAGGAGGAGGGGGCTACCCCGCACCCTTTGGCCCCTCAGAGCTGTGGTACATTCATAACAAAAGCGAGATGGTTTGTGCAGGTAAAACGATGACTGAAGCATTCAGCGCATGTTGAAATGTGGGTGGGGCAGTTGCAATATCATTGCACTACTGAGAAGTTTAAATTCTTTTCACCACTACCCAGACCATTTCCAGAATCTGACAGACATTAATGCACCAATGGTTCCTTGGTTCAAGTAAGCAGCAGTAAAAAGATTTTTGGTCCCTGGTGTTTGAGTCCAATTTCCCACCAGATCATCCAGTTTGCAGCAATATTTGTAGATTTATTTCATTTTTCCCCCCTGAGGACCATGTCAGACACATGATTGGGTGCCTTTGAGAACCTCACCCAAGAGACTACTCCATCTACAGGAGGCTGTGTTGGGGGTATTTCATTGTGACATGATTCTCAGATTACCATCAGTGGAGAACAACTAAGTTGGGTTTGAGTATTTTCATTTGCTCTCAATGTTCATAAGGACATGCAAAATGGGAGCAGGAGGGAGCCATCTAACCCCTTAAACCTGCTTTGCCCCTTAATAAGATTATAGGTTAAAATTGTACAACCCATAGTTCAACAAACATCAAAGCTCAAAGTAAATTTATTATCAGAATATGTATACATTACCCTCTCCTACCTTGAGATTCATTTTCTTGCAGGCATTTACAGGAAAACTTAAATAAAATAGGTCTTACGGAAAACTGTACACAAAACAACCAATGTGCAAAAGAAGTCAAACTGCAGATAAAAGAAGTAGTGGGAACAAGAGTTATAAAGAGTCCTTGTAGGTGACTCTGTAGATAATAGAAACAGATCAGAGTAGTGGTAAATGAACAAACACGAGGAAATCTGCAGATGCTGGAAATTCAAACAACACACACAAAATGCTGGTGGAACACATAATAACCTTCATAATATTAGATAAGGAGAGACAGTACTTCTCCCTATAGATGCTGCCTGGCCTGCTGTGTTCCACCAGCATTTTGTGAGTGGTAAATGAAGTTATCCATGCGGATTCTGAAGTCTGATGGTTGTGGAGTAATACTGTTCGTGAAATTGCTGGTGTGGGACATAAGTCTTCAAAGTTCCAAGTATGTTTACTATCAAAGTATGTATAGATTATACAACCTTGAGATTCATCTCCTAACAGGCAGTGATGAAAGAAAGAACCCCCCAAAACACTTATTAAAAAAGACCGTCGATCACCCAATGTGCAGAGAGAAAAAACACATTATGTCCATAAAAAAGACCCCGTAGAAAAATCAAAGGACCCATATAAAACAAAGACAGTCGAACACCCAAAATGAGAGAGAAAAATATGCAAGCAAGTAGTGTTCTGAAATGAAGTTGGCAAGAGAGTCCCATAGTTCAGGTCGGTAGAGCGCAGAGTTGAGTATATCTTGCGGAACATTGACCTGAACTGGCCTGTATGTCATCTCAGGCCCCAACACCCTGATCTTTTCAATCTGGCCCAGTGCCTAAATCGATGGCCAAACATCAGGTTTAATCCTCTCAATGCGCCATGGGGCCTGGGCCTCACCGCCTTGACTCGGCCTGTAACCAAGCTTTCTCTTTACATCCTGCCTGAAGAAGAAGGAAGCTCAAAGAGTGGGCACAGAAATTTCCTGGGCAGTAGTTTCACCACCAAGGTGGTGAAGAAAAACCACTGTGTTCAAACGATCCCCTGTACTTTATAGGGGGAAAAAGATCACCATTATTGAATGTCGGGGATGTTGACTTTGTCTTGTACACAGCCTCCATCAAATCCACTCTGTGAATGAGTCTGTCACTATGTGTCCACATCATACATAAATAATGTGCCATATATAATAGAAAACACATCCCTCAAAGCCTGTTTGAATCTAGCTGTCAGCGATGTTGTTTTAAAGCATTGTTCTGTGTGACAATCTTTGATAGTTTAACAAGATGTTCAGCAATGTAAGACACGATTATTGCTATAAGCCAACAGCACAGCTCACAACTGTCAGCAGGAGGCCAGAAATGAATAGTGATTGAGCATGAAAATTGCAAGTTTATTACAAAGCTCATCTGACTTTAGAGCATGAATGCGCCATGTGAATGGTGTTTTAATTAATGGACACAAGATTGGTTTGTGGACATTACGAGTGGAACTCTGTTGCAGGAGCCTCAGAGCAGTATATGGTGTAAGGGTCACCCATCCATTGTGACATCAGAAGGCTTCGCATGGGTGAAATGATTTCTTTTTCTCTACTACTAGGAATTATTTCAGACGCATCTAAAACTTACAGCTAGCTGCTTGGGGAGGGTCGGGGTGTCTGTCTGGGGTCAGGGCATCACTATCTGTTTCTTTTCTTTTCAAAATAATTCCACTGTTACAATGCAGCATCATGTTTAGACAGATGAAGCATATCCAAGGCTTCCTGTTAAAAGTCCCTGTCATAGCAGTGCAGCTACCTTTGTCTGTGGGGTGCTCCATGTTCTAAGTGCTGTTGGATTGGGAAAATGCTTTTATCTTCCTTTTTTGTTGTCAGATAATATTCTTGCAAGGTGCTGTAACAAATGTGATGTATATGGAGGTTGTTGTTAATATCAGGAGTGGCAATCCAGCTTTGATTTAATTTCTTGACTACCTCAGGAAGTAATGCATTGAAAGGAGCAGGATGAGCAAAACCCAAGGACCCGCAGATGGAGGGTAGTTTCGTGTTTTATTGATTGGTGCTGAATACGAGCTGGAAAGGGGCGAGGGCACATACTGCCCCAGTCGAGTCTCATTGACAGTCTGCCGTTTTGAGGTGGTGGCACGGTGTGCTGATGCAGGACTTGTTCCAAGTGCAGGGGGACGGCAGGCTTTCTCTGTCACGGGGTGTCGCTGTTACCAGCTCAACCCAGGAACCGTGGGCAACAGGCTCACGATTCGAGTGGAGGAATGGATGAAACCCCATGAAGAGACAGAAACAAAAGGTTTGACATAGGAATTCCAGCCGAGCCTTGGAGGAGTGACTGAGCAACACCATGAGACAACCCATTCTGTCCAACACAATGACTCCACTAAGGCACTGAACCAGAGTCTTCTTTAAATAATCAGAGAATGTGGGAATCTCGTGCCAGTCACAATTAACTTGACAAGCTAGTAGTATCCATTGTATCCAAAACATCTTCAAGGAGTGGTGCCTCAGAAAAGCACCACTACTTTCACTACTACCTAGGACATGCCCTCTTTTCATTGTTACCATCAGGAAGGAAGTACAGAAGCCTGAAGGCACACACTCAGCATTTCAGGATCAGCTTCCTTCCCTCTGCCATCAGATTTCTGAATGGGCATTGAACCGATGAACACTATCTCACTACTTTTTTTAATATATTTCTGTTTTTACACTACTTACCTTAATTTAACTATTTGAAATATATATTTACTATAATTTATTTTCTTTTTCTGTATTTATCATGTATTGCATTGTACTGCTGTCACTAAGTTAATGAATTTCATGTCATATACCAGTGATAATAAACTTGATTCTGATTCTGACAAGATTAAACCAAAAGCCCAAGGCTCTAGTTAACATGATGATTAGTATATACAGGTGCTCAGGAACCCTAGAATCTCAGTGTTCTGTAACAAACCACAGAGGCCGCAGGGCTTATGACAGGTGAATTTAATAAAGGGTGGTAATCTCGGCCACAGGCCTTCATGGAGACATACTCGGTCTCACCCCAATCAAGTCTTTCCACTGGAATCCCACTGAGTTTGCATCTTGCTTCTTGGCCATTGCCTTCCTCTTCCTTTTGCTTTCCCAATGATCTGACTTGCTTTGTCCCCTCTCCCAACTGAGAATTGTTTTTTTTTTGTTGGTTTGTTCTGACGGCAGATTCAGATCTATTTATCACATGTGCATAGGAACAAACGGAGAAGTGTGGTGTTTATGCCAACAGCCAGCACAGCCTAAGGATGTGCTGAGGGCAGCTCTCAAGCACCACCACACACTCCAGTGACAACACAACATGCCCACAATGCTCATCAGGACATCACCGAACACAACGAGCAATAGAACAACAGAATAACAGGCCCCATTCCTCCCTCCCACCTACCCAGATACACATTGTCCTCCATTCCCCTGTCACAGATTCCTACTCCCTCACTGTAAATTTGCAAGCTAACCATAGATCCAGGACTAAAGTGGCACTCTTAGAATATGGCACTATAACATGTTTCCCATAGTGGGGGAGTCTAGGACTCAGGGCACAGCCTCAGAATTCAAGGTCATCCCTTTAGAACAGAGTTAAGGAGGAATTTCTTTAGCCAGAGGTTGGTAAACCTGTGGCATTCATTGACACAGATGGCTGTGGAGTCCAAGTCATCTAGTATATTTAAAGCAGAGGTTAATAGATTCTTGATGAGTAATGGGGATCCAAGATCACAGAGAAGGTAGGAGTATAGGGTTGAGAGGGATACTAAATCAGCCACAATGGAATGGCAGAGCAAACTCAATGGGCCAAATGGCTTAATTCTACTCTTATGTCTTACGGTTTATTGATTTTATAAATACTATATATGACAGGGCCCTTCCCTTGGACAACATCGGTGGCATGGAGAGGGGAGACTTGCAGCTTGGCAACTGCCGGTCTTCCATATATAAAAAAAACACCCTGCCCAGGCTTGCGCCCTGGAAACTTTCCAAGGTGCTAATCCACAATCTATCGAGACTAACGGAGGCCTACTACTGCTACTATATGACAAGGAAATAGGCCATTTAGCTCATGAAGTCTACACCTTACTTGAGCTTCTTCAGACTCATCTAATTGAAATCTGCTATCAAAACCTTCATTTCCCGATCCTTTCTCATTCTTGTCCAGCCTCTTCTTATATGTAACTATACAGTTTGTTTCCACCGTTCCCAGTGCCAGCAGGTTCATCATTCTCACCACACTTTTGCATGAAGAAGCCTCTCCTTCATTTGCCAATCAGCCAGTTCGTTCTATGGGAAAGCACTTGTTTGAAATCTTGACCAACACATCCATGGAGGGGAATAAACAATTGCTGTTTTGGGCCAAGGCCCTTCGTCAGGATTGGAATGGAAGGGGGCAGAAGCCATAATAAGAGAGTGGGGGGCGGGTAGGAAGAATTACAATCTGAGAGGTGATACATGATTCCTGCTGCTGCCTATAAGAAGTTTGTATGTTCTCCCCTTGACTGCACTTGTTTCCTTTGGGTGCTCCGGTTTCCTCCCAGTAAAGACGACTGGTTGATAGATTAATTGGTATTGTAATTTGTCCCGTCTAGGGTTAAATCGAGTGTTACTGGGTGGTTCCATGCTGTATCTCAATAAATAAATAAATAAATAGATAGATAGATAGACAGACAGATAGATACACCGGATGAAGGGGAAAGTGAGTGGGTGGGGGGGGGGGAGGTTGAAGTAAGAAGCTGGATAGACAGAAGAGGAAAAGGGCTGGAGAAGAAGGAATCTAACAGGGAAAGGGCTGACCTGCTGAGTTCCTCCGGCATTTTGTGCGTGTTGCTCAAGATTTCCAGCATCTGCCAAATCTCTTGTGTTTGAAATCTTGTCTCTCACTGAGAAATGCATCATGCAAAAGAGCACTTTTTATTGCCAGTGTGGCCTCGCTGGTGTTAATGGGGGGTTCAGGCATAGTCAGGGGATCCATTTGAAAATGTCAATGTAAATGAGTTGTTGGGAGTGCATTTGGATTGGTGCCGCAATCACCGACAGATCTCCCATGTCACCTATTCATCACCTTCGTTTCCTTCCTTATTTTCTGCTGCACCTCTGATCGGCAGAAGGTCTCATTTCACGTCTTCATTTCAATAAACAGAGCTAATTAAAAAAAAATATTAAATGGATCTTGCAGCATATGCAGTGGAGGGGTTATGAGGGGTAGCATTGTGATTGCTTTTTGGAAAATTTACCGGAGTCACTCACAATTCTAGTTAATTAAAGTGAAATTAGTTGTATACTTTTCTGAATTGACCACTGCACCCGAGCAAATGGAATGTCACATTTTACAAACGCACCCTCAGAAAAACCATATTAACCCTTTGTTGGGTGTACTGAGCTTCAGTTGCTCTGCAGTAATTTTAGATTGTATCAGGATATCATAGAATCGTTAATATTTATAAGAAGAAGAAAGCTATTAGACCCATCACATGCATCTGGATAAAAGTGAACCAGACTAGTCCCCTTTCCATTTCTTGCTCCATTGTTCAGCAAATTTTGACTTCTCAAATGTTTATCAAATGCCTTTAAATGCACTCAGGCTTTCTGCTTCCACCATCTTTTCACGTTGTGACATCCAGTGCTTCTGAATCAGGTTTATTACCTTAAGCATATGTTGTCAAATTTGTTGTCTTGTAGCAACAGTACCACACAATCCATAAACGATGCTATAAACTACATTAAGAAATATACACGTGTATATAAAAAAATAAATAAGTAGTGCAAAAAGAGACCGAAAGTAGTGAGGGAGTGTTCATGGGTTCATTGTCTGTTCACAAACCTAATGATGGAGGAGAAGAAGTTGTTCCTAAAACACTGAGTGTGCATCTTCAGGCTCCTCTACCTGATAGTCGTAAAGAGAGAACGGCCTGCATAGTGGGGGTTCTTAAAGATGGGTGCCGCCTTTTTGAGGCATTGCCTCTTGAAGATGTAGGATTGTTCACACTTGCTAAAAGAAGAACAATCCCCAAGTCAATGCAGTCCTGATGAAAGGTCTCGTTCTGAAACGTTGACTGTTCATTCGTTTCCAAATACACTGCCTGATCTGCTGAGTTCCTTCAGAATTTTGCATGTGTTACTCTGGATTTCCAGCATTGGCAGAATCACTTGTGTTTGCTTTTTTTCCCTTGCCTTTTTGCATCTGGATCTTGCAGAAGTGAGAATTGCCAATGTTGTTCCTGTGTTTAAGAAGGAAAATAGGGGCAAAATAAAATTATGGACTGGTGAGCCTTACATTAATGGTAGGGGAATTATTGCAGAATATTCTTAAGGATAGGATTTACTCATACCTGGAAAAGCAAGAGCTTTTTTGGAATATTGCTATAACATGTTTAGATTCTACCAGAATAGCACACAGTCTATTTCTGGCTATAGGTCCTCTCTCATCTCCACCTCTTGCACCATTAGCTGAGTGAGATGTTCCACCTGTGAGGTACTCAGTTTATTCAGGACTGATATTGAGGTTTCTGGTTATGAAAGTATTTGACAGAAGTAGAAAAATATTTTAGGCCATGGATAAAGATTCAAGATTAGATTTATGATTCACTAGGACTAATTCAAAGTTCAATGTAAATTGATTATCGATGTACATTTATGTCACCATATACAACACTGAGATTCATTTTCTTGTGGGCATACACAATAAATCCATGACAGAATAATAACTATAATAGAATCAGTGAAAGACTGCACCAACTTGGGCATCCAGGCAGTGTGTAAATAACAACAAACTGGGAAGATACAAAAAGAAAGAAAAAATAATAATAAGTAAATAAGCAATAAGTATCAACAACATGAGATGAAAAATCCCTGAAAGTGAGTCTACAGGTTGTGGGAATATTTCAGTGATGGGACTGTGAATTTGAGTGAAGTTATCCACTTTGGTTCAAGAACCTGATCGTTGAAAGGGTAATAACTGTTCCTGAACCTGGTGATGTGAGTCCTGTACCTTCTTCCTGATGGCAGCAGTGAGAAGAGAGCATGTCCTGGTTGGTGGGAGTCCCTGATGATGAATGCTGTTTTGCTGTGATAGATGTATAGATGTGCTCAATGCTGTGGAGTGTTTTGCCCGTATTGGACTGGGCCATATCTACTACTTTTTGTAAGGTTTTACGTTCAAGGGCTTTGGTGTTTTCATACCAGGTTGTGATGTGGTAGGTCAATATACTCTTCCTAGAAACATACAGTGAAATGCGTCATTCCATTAACAACCAAATGAGCCTGCAAATGTCACCATGCTTCCAGTGCCAACATAGCATGCCCCTAATGTTCAGCAGAACAGCACATAGCCAACGTACAACTAAATAGACACAACAATGGCAAGACAAACCCCTTCCAACACACCAAGTCGGAACACTAGGACTGTCAACCACAAAATTGATCAGTCAATGTAATACATATAGCCAGTTGATGCCTCTTCTGTTACATTCTCCAGCTTCCAAAGAATAGTAGATAATATTTACTCTGTGTGTTAACTGGATTGCCATATTTTTAATGAATACTTGTAATAGTCAGTCACAGTGTGCTTAATTTGATCACTGAGAATTCTGATTGTTTTTAATGCAGTTCCCACAGAGACTGTAAGACTTCAGTGGGTATATATCTATTAAACTGAGTCTTGTGCAATTGTTAGTGATTTTTAATTATAGAACAGGATAATATTCTTACATTTGTGAATACACTTTAAAACTAAATATGTCTACAAGCATATTAATATCAGCTTGCATCCATGTAAAGAAAGATTCAAATGAAATCTGATTGCTTTTTGTCTGTGTTGGAGAAGGATTCACTAAGTCCATTATTCCAAAGGAAAGTATTTACAAGGGGAACAATATAACTAGGAATCTGAAATGCAGACAGAAAATTCTGGAAATTTTCAAGAGGCTAAGCACCAATTGTGGAGTGAGAAACAACAAAATTAGATGCTGGTTTTATGAATGGAATAATGAGGAGAGAGCAAAAGGTATTCAGAACCAGAATCAAGTGTAATACCACGGACATATGTCATTAAATTTGTTGTCTTTGTGGCAGCTATACAGGGCAATATATAAAAAGAGAAAAAAACATGAATTACAGAAAGTATATATATAAAATAGTTAAATTAAATAGCTAGTGCAAATATAGAAATAAAGAAGTATTGAGGTCGTGTTCATAGATTCAATGTCCATTCAGAAATTGGATGGCAGAGGGGAAGATGCTGTTCTGAAATCACTGAGTGTGTACCTTCAGGCTCCTGCACTTCCTTCCTGATGGTAGCAATGAGAACAAGGCAGGTCCTGTGTGATGGGTGATCCTTAATGATGGATGCTGCCTTTCTGAGTCATTGGTCTTTGAAGATATCAAAGATACTATGGAGGCTGGAGCCCATGATGGAGCTGACTAAACTTAGAACTCCCTGCAGGTGGTTTTCATCCCATGCAGTAACCACACCAGACAGTGATACAGCCAGTTAGAATGCTCTGCATGGTACATCTGTAGAAATTTGCCAGTGTCTTTGGTGACATACCAAATCTCCTCAAACTCCTAATGAAATATAGCCACTGTTGCGCCTTCTTTGTAGCTGCATTGATATACTGGGTACAGGACGGATCTGGAGAGTGTTCTCTCGTCTTACCCCTTCTGAAATCCATGATCAGTTCTTTGGTCTTACTAATGTTGAGTGCAAGGTTGTTGCTATGACTCCACTCAACTAGCTGGAATATCTTGCTCCTTTTCGCCCTCTCGTCTCCATCTGAAATTTATAGGTGCCGTCTGAGTTGTACCTAGCCACACAGTCATAGGAGTAGAAAGAGTAGAGCAGTGGGCTAAGCACACATTGCTGAGGTGTGCCAGTGTTGATTGTCAGTGAGGTGGAGACGTTACTTCCAATCTATACAGATTGTGGTCTTCAGGTTAGGAAGCTGAGGATCCGGTTGCGGAAGGAGGTACAGAAGCCCAAGTTCTGGGGTTTTGCGATCAGAATGATTCTGTTAAACGCTGAGCTGTGGTCAATAAACAGCACCCTGACATAGGCATTTGTATTGTCCAGGTGATCCAAGGCTGCATGGAGACCCAATGAGATCGCATCCTCCATAGACCTAATGTGGCGATAGGCAAATTGCAGTGGGTCCAAGTCCTTGGTGAGGCAAGAGTTAATTCTAGCCATAGCTAACCCTCTCAAAGCTCTTTATCACTATAGATGTGAGTGCTACGATGATAGACATTAAAGCAGCTCACCCTTCTCTACTTGGGCACTGGTATACAGTAATTGCCGCTCTTTCTGACTGTAGCAATGAGAGATTGAGAATGTCTTTGAACGCCCCCGCCAGTTGGCAGGCATAGGTTTTCAGAGCCCTTCACAGTTCAAAACATGTGACTTGAGGCAAAGGTGAAAAAAAACCTCAGAAGATAAAAGTGCAGCCTGCAATTTTAGACTTTGAGATGGTGTGCAAAGTTTGAGAAACCTTTCTTGAAGCCTCAGTAAACATTGTATGAAAATATACAGATCCCAAGTGAACTGCTCTAAGTTTCATTTGTAAAATTTACGTGGCAATCTGGACCAAAGGTGTTAGGAATGTTTTGGGGGACTTACTCTCTCCTCTTTATTGATTCCTCAGTTTAGGGGTCCCTCAGTTGGATGCATTTAAATGGAGTCTTTCACATCTCTTTCAAGCCATCCCAATTTGCTTACAACCAGCAAAGTACTTTGTAGTATTGTCATGTTAGAATTGATGAGGCAATCCACTTGTGCACCTCCAGCCCCCAAATTCAGCAACGTAGTAATGACCATGTCTCCAGATCTAGCCGTGTATTCTTGCAGAGTCCGTCCTGTGGATATAACAACATGTCACTCAGATGCTCTTTACCTGTTGCTGCTTACAAACCAATGCAAACAAAGCAATGATGTTTCATTTTCCGATATGCAATATTTTTTAGTCCTTGAGGGGACGAAAATGAAAAGAGAAAAGGATACACTCTGTATAAGCCAGAGAAACAGTTGGTAGTCACCCAAAAGAAGTGAAAATGTAACCTGAAGCACTCAGATATTATTTGAACCTTTCTTTTCAGTGGTGAGAATAAGGCATGCATATGTGCATACGCAGATGACATGCATCCACACACCTGGAGGGGTTTGTGTTAAATGTGTGAATTAAAGCTGTTCAGAATCTCCTGACTCCAGGTATATTGGCCATACTGTGGTGGCACAGCAGCGTAGTAATTAGCACAACTGCTTACAGTACAAGTGACCTGGGTTTGATTCCCACCATTGACTGTAAGGAGTCTAAACCTTCTGCCTGTGACCATGTGGGTTTTCTCTGAATGCTCGGGTTTCCTTCCACAGTCCAAGGATGTACTGGTTGGTAGGTTAATTAGACATTGTAATTTGTCCTGTGATTAGGCTAGGATTAAATCAGGGGATTGCTGGGTGGCATGGCTCAAAGGGCTTATTCTGCATTGCATCTCAATAAATAAAAAAAATAAGTGAAGAAACATTAATGACAGTCTCCGTGAAATGTTGCAGAAATTACTTTCTATATTGCTTGAGACAACATAAGCAAAGTCTGTAGTGGCTCATTTAGGGTAGATTGTTTTTGTTATGCGCAGAGGGTTACAGACTCAAATCCCACTCCATGTGAACAGGTGGTAATTCAGTACAGTAACATGCAAATGTTGCACTCCATTTTGAGTGAAACATGAAATGGAGAATCATCTTTCCTCTCAGGTCTACATAAAAATCCATGGCACCACTTCAAATGAGGGGAGTTATTGTTTGTGTCCTGACCAATGTTTATCACTCACACATCACAAAAAGAGAAAATTATTTGATCAGTGCAAATTACTGTTGTTAATGGGATCTTGCTTCAGCTATTGTGCTCGACCACAAATTACATTCTTGATTCAGTTACCACTTAAAGGTGATGCTCTCTATCAAATGATGCATCATCGTCCACTTGCCACTATTCTGTATGTTTGTTGTAGATGTCGTGGTCTTTGATAATTGTTTTGAGGTTTTCGTCTGCAGCTCTACGACAACTCATTATGTGTCCTCCTGCATTTTGTCATGAATACAAAGGCCACTAGACCAGAAGACATGGGAGCAGAATCTGGCCAATAGGCTCATCAAATCTGCTCCACCATTCCATTTAATGCCCCTCTCAACCTCATTCTCCTGCCTTCTCCCAGTAAACTTTGATGCTGTTACTAATCAAGGAACTATCAACCTCCATTTTAAATATACCCAACGGCTTGGCCTTCACAGCTGTCTGTGGCAATGAGTTCCTCAGATTTTACCAGCCTGGGACTAAATAAATTCTTCATCTCTGACCTTGTATACTGAGGTAAATGCAATGGGGAGGTGCCATTGGCATTGGAATTATTGAGAGGAAAATGTGAAATTAAAGCACATGCATGATTGATATAGATGGCATGAACATCAATTTCTCTTTCCATGAAAACAAATTCCCACCCCCTCCCCTATTCTTCTATTCCCTTTTACCTCTTCTCACCTGCCTAACCTTCCCTGGGTCCCCTCCTCCTTCCCCTTCTCTTATGTTCCACTCTCCTCTCCTACCAGACTCCTTCCTCTTCAGCCCTCTTGGTTTCTAGCTAGCTTCCTTCCCCTCTCCCACACCTTTTTTTATTCTGATATCTTCCCCCTTAATTTCCACTTCTGAAGAATAGTTTGGCCCAAAATGTTGACTGGTTATTTATCACCATAGATGCTGCTGGACCTGCTGAATTTCTCCTGCATTTTGTGTGTGCTCTGATAAACTTACTGTGCCTTCTGTGTGAAACCTTTGTAGACTGATAGTTCAGCTGTATGATTGTTTAATATCTTCTCCCAAACCCACCACCGGTACTATTGTCCCGTAAGTTGTTACAGCATTTGTCATTACTTAGACTTGCTCTTGCCTTAGGTCCTTAATGGGTTTTTTTGGCTGGCAGTTTTTTTTCTCAGATATGAATTGATGAAGTTTCAGATGAGAAAATGGCTGACTATGATCTGAGTGTGCAGGGCTGGCCATTGCATACCTCCTTAACAACTTGAACAAATGCTTTGTGAAATTAATAGATCAGGGTAAGAAGTATAAATTAGAGGGAATGGTGGATTCAATTCCACAATCATAACAGCAATGGAACGAAAATGAAAAAGAGACTAAATGAAAAAGTTAAAAAAAGAACATCTAATATTTTTAATATCTTCAATAATTAAAAAATGCTGAGATAGCACATTTGTAATAGCTAATTTTCAGCGGCAAATGAGTTGATCAGCAGAAATCAAAAACTGTGACTGAATGGGTAAAGTGAAGTCGGATAGTACAATGTCTGTGAAGAGACATCTTCTTGGCCAGCTCAGTCTAACCGTCCATTTGCCCTCATCCAAAGTTTCTGTAGAATCGGCACAGAAGTGTCACAGTGCATTACCTTCTGAGGGACTTTTGTTGACAATTGAGGGTTGTAATTACTGCTGGATTTTCTACAGCTGAATATCAGAATTAAACAATACTCTGTTACCACTCTGCTGCTTATTAAACTGACTCATTTGCAAATTCCTATTTGCCTGGGTTCGCATCTCTGATACCCTGTGTGTGAGTAACGGGAACTGATTATTAATGACAGTGATGTGGGTCACACTCTGTTCACCTTCCCAGCTAAAATAATGAACTCCAGTTGTGTGGCTGACACCTATTTTTCTTTTATTGTGGGTAATATTTGATTTAGCTGTAAAATATGCATTCATGTTCATGTGTGTGGTGTTTCTAGATAGTTGACAGACTGGGCAGCAGGGTTTCTATAGCGAAGTCAAAAGAAGTTGGAATTTCAAAGATGCCACGTGTTCGCAAAAGGTAAATTAATGGCTGTAATATTTCTGAAGGTGCGAATGACACTCAGACTCTGGGTTTAACATTGTAATTATCTTAGACTCAAGGGAACTCAGAAAGGTAGAATTCAATATCATTAGACACAATCTCTATAGGTTCTATATACATCAAAGAGCTTTTCCCTCTGCTCTCTGAGGATGCTTAAAAATTGAGTTTTATTAAGAGGGAAAGTGTCTAGTGATCTGTTTGTCTGATTTGTAATAGAATTGTACTGTAGAGAAATAGCCCTTCAACTTGCCATGTCCATGCGAACCTTTCTGACTATTTACACTCATCTCATTTGCCACTTTGAGACCGTATCCTTTAACTCTTCACCTGTTCAAGAGTCTGTCTAAATGCATCTGAAAAATAGTAATCATAGTATATCTGATGCCTCCACTTTTTCTGGTAGGTCACTTCATATTTCAAACATTCACTGAGGTTGAAGCTCACCTCAGGAGTTTGGTGGCTCTTGGCCTGCACCCTTTGGAGGGGGGGATCTCATTGAAACTGATCGTTGGAGAGGATGTTTCTGATAGTGGGAGGGTGTCTAGGATTAGAGGCCACCACCTCAGAATACAAGGGCACCCCGTTAGAACAGATTATTGATGAGGAATCTCTTTTGCCAGAGGGTGGTGAATCTGTGGAGCCATTGCAACTACGGCTGTGGAGGCCAAACACTGGGTTTATTTAAGGCAGAGGTCGATAGGTTCTTGAGTAGTAAGGGTGTCAAAGGTTACAGGGAGAATGCAGGAGAATGAGTTTGAGAAGAATAATAAATCAGCCTTAATAGAACGGCAGATTAGACTTAATGGGCCAAACGACCTAATTCAGCTACTATGTCTCTGGTCTTATGGTCTTACCACTTAAAACCTCTTGAAACCTCCTTGCTCTTAAATTAAACATAGGCCCCTATCATGGGAAATAAATTTTGATTGTCTGACCTATGTAGGTCTCTTATGATCTTGTATAATTTTATTAGGCCACCCCCTCGGTCTCCTTCATGCGGATCAAGTTTGGCCTTTCCAATCTGTCCCCATAACTGATGTCCTCCAATCCAGGAAACATCATGATTCTCCTCTGCACGCACTGGAGCATGAAGGCATACTTCCTAAAGAGTGGCAACCAGAAATGTGCTCAGTGCCCTGGACCCACTTCTCCAATAATCCAGTATGACAGTACCTCCAACGTATAGTCCTCCGTAACTTCCACCACCTCCTATGTGTTCCCACTACCAGCCACATCTTCCCCTCCCCCCCCCACTCACGGCTTTCCGCAGGGATCGCTCCCTACGCGACTCCCTTGTCCTTACATTCCCCCTCCCCCATCCCTCCCCACCCACCTCCCTCCGGGCACTCATCCCTGCAAATGGAAGAAGTGCTGCACCTGACCCCACACTTCTTCCCTCACCACCATCCCAGGCCCCAGACAGTCCTTTCAGGTGAGGCACCACTTCACCTGCGAGTCAGCTGGGGTGATATACTGTATCTGGTGCTCCCGATGCGGCCATTTATACATTGGGGAGACCCGCCGTAGACTGGGAGATCGTTTCGCTGAACACCGGCGCTCAGTCCTCCAGCAGTGATGGGATCTCCCTGTGGCCACACACTTCAATTCCACAGACCACTCCCACTCCGACATGTCTGTCCATGGCCTCCTCTACCGTCAAGATGAGGCTGCGCGCAGGTCGATGGAGCAATACCTTATCTCCTGCCTAGGTAGCCTCCTACCTGCCAGCATGAACATTCAACTCACTGACCTCCGTTGATACCCCTGCCCCCTTACCCCCATCCCTATCTATTATTTTAGTCTGGTTCTCTTTCTCTCTCTTTTCTTCCCCGTCACTGTAATCTCCCCCCAGCCCTACCTTTCTTTCTCTTTTATTTCCTATAATTCGTCACCTTCCCCCAGCCCATTTCCCTCCAGCCTATCACTTCCTAGCTCTCTACTTTATCCCTCCCCCCACTTCTTATCCCCCCCTCGACCATCCCATGTTACTTCACTCCTGATGAAGGGTTTCGGCCTGAAATGTCGTCACTACCTCTTCCCATAGATGCTGTCTGGCCTGCTGAGTTCCGACAGCATTTTGTGTTTTATGACAGTACTTCAGTGACCCAGGGGGAAGGACTCCTCCACTCCCAGATCTTACACGAGCCTGTGCCCATGGAACCAAATGCAATTTGCCATCAAACAAATGATTAATGAATGCAGAGAAAAGAAACATAGAAAAATTAGAGCAGTGGTAGATCATCCATTAAGTCAATATCATTTTCTTGTTCTGCCACACTCCCCTTGTCTCCCCTTGCCACACCCTTCCCTCCTCCCCTTCTCCCCGCCCTTCTCCTCCCCTTTCCCCATCAACCATCCTTTTCCCTTTCTCCCCTGCCCAAACTTCGCTCCCATTTCCTCCTCCCCTCCCTGTCCCCATTGCCCTCTCTCCTTCATTATTAAATATTTTTGATGACTTGGCATTGACCAGCCTCTGTGATAGAAAATTTCACACTTTCAGCACCCTCTTTGTGAGCAAGCTTCCCTTCATCTCAGTCTTAAATGAGATTGCCTCAACATCCACAACTCGGTCTATTTAGGCTCTACGTATATCCTTTGTTGCATAAAGAGTCCAAAATGACACACAGTGCACCAGGTGTGACCTCATGAAAGTCATGCATAATTCACCTCATGTTGTAGACTATCATCAGTGTAACCCACTTCCTCTCCAGGAAAGGACATTCTGTTGAAAAATAAGAAATGCAGTGACAGCACCTACATATATGCGAACTCCACCCATCACTCTCCCCACAAGGCTACTAAAATCGTGTATTCTTACCAAAAATTGCAGAACTTTTTACCATGCAGCATGAGTATATTGCTAGCCTTTGCCTTTGGAATCTGCCAGTAACACTGATCCATCATTCCAACACCACTCTTCCAAGCCATGCATGCAACATACACTCAGCAATTATGTGGTACTCAAATGGGGTGGTGATCCACGGACAGTTAACTTAAATGTTGTTCCCAGTCGTTGCACAGAGTATGTAGTCTGGAAATTAGCTAGTAACCTTCAACATGTCCATATTGGCATGTATGGTCCACTTGAGCTACTTGATTCTCTCTTCCCTCATTTGACCCTCTATTCCCTCTCCCCTCATGTGTGTTCAGCCTGCCTTTAAATGTATCTTTTCACTTCAACCACTTCTCACAGTGGAGTTCCGCATTCTCACTTTCAGAATCAAGCTGTTCATTCTGAATCCCATATTTGGTGACTGCCTTATCACGATGGCCTATCGTGAACTCTTCAAACAAATGGAAACATTTTCTCTGGATCTGCTCCATCAAAAACTTTTCTGCAGTTTGAAGATAGGTTGAAGGTCACTCATCCTATTCATGAGAGGAAAGACGACCATTCTGCTAATATACAAGAGAAAATCTGCAGATGCTGGAAATCCAAGCAACACATGCAAAATGCTGGAGGAACTCAGCAGGACAGGCAGCATCTATGGAAAAAGTACAGTTGAAGGGTCTCAGCCTGAAACATCAACTGTACTTTTTTTCATAGATGCTGCCTGGCCTGCTGAGATCCCCCCAGCATTTTGTGTGTGTTGCTCCCATTCAGTTCTTCCTCTCTTGCTATTACGCCTTCACCTTTCTGCTGTGAATCTTCTGCAATCTTCATAATTGCTTTAATAGACTTCCAATGAATTGCAACCAGAACAGTATGCAGTGCTCCAATTGTGGTCGATCCAAAGTTCAATGCCTAACCTCCTACTTTAATTCAAGATGCAAGATTATTCCAATACACGAGTCTAAAGAAGAGTGAAATAATTGTTACTCCAATATAATGCAGCACAAAAAAGTAAGATGAAGAACAAAATAATTAAAAAGACAATAAATATAAATACATAGGATAACTTATATAAATAAAATATATAGTGATATGAGGTACAGGAGTGTCTGTACATAAGGTGACTCTGATAGGAAAATGATAAAGTAGTGGTGGGGAGGTGGGTGTAGAGAGGTGGGTTGGGGGGGGGGGGGGGAAGTGTTGACCAGCTTTACTGTTTGGGGGAAGCTACTGTTTCTTTCAGTCTGGTGGCCCTGGCGTGGATGCTGCATAGCCTCCTCTCTGATGGGACTGGAACAAATGGTCCGTAAACAGGGTGTGTGGGATCCTTCATGTTGTGATTGTCCTTTTCTGGCACCTTTCTGTATATACTGTATGTTGTTGATGGTGGTTAGGCTGGTGCTGGTGATGTGTTAGGCAGTTTTGATGATACGTTGTAGAGCCCTCCTGTCCGTCCAGTGCAGCTTCTGTACCATGCAGTGACACGGCACGTTAGGATGTTCTCTATTCTACGTCTGTGGAATGATGTGAGTATAGATCTGCATAGTCCAGCTCTCTTCAGCCTCCTCAGAAAGTACAGGATTTGTCGACCTTCCTGATTGTCATTCTGGGATCATGAAGCTTTGTGGGTGATGAGCACCACCAGGAGTTTGAAAGTGCTTTCAGTTTCCTCTGCTGTGTCGTGAATTTAAGGAAGAGAGTGAGTTGATTGAGTTCTCCCGAAGTCGATAGCCATCTCCTTTGTCTTTTTGAAATTGAGGAAGTGGTTATTTGCCTGGCACGAGGCCTCGAGCACTTTCACAATCTCTATAGGCTGTCTCATCGTTGTTGGTGTTGAGTCCCACCACTGTTGTGTCATCGGCGATCTTGACACAACGATGAGACAACGACGTGCTTACCTGGGTGCCTGGCTGTGCAGTCATGTGCAAGTGTAGTGTTCAGCAATGGCTCAGCACCCAGCTCTGGGATGCTTGAAGATGATGCGGAGGCTGTGCATCTTGACTACCTGAGATCTGTTTGGTTAGGAAGTGCAACACCCAGTTGCACAGAGGTGTATTTAGACTTAGGAATAGGAGTTTGTTCATCGAGGTTTGTAGAACAATAGTGTTGAATACCAAGCTAAAATACTGAAACAACATTCTGATATAAGTATTCTTATTTTCTTGGTACGTCAGGGCTAGGTGCCGAACAGACGATGAGCATCAGTGCCAGTGGGCGGCAGTCATAGTTTATTTTCTTTAGGATCTTGCTAACCTGTAGCGTGTTTAAGAGCGATTGATATATTATACCCTAAGGTCTTTGCTCTTACCCCATATAGACTGCATCTTGCAATTAATGTGGCTTCCCAGTTCCTCTGATCAAACATATACTGGATTGAATCTCACCTGTAAATTATTTGCCAAGTTCCAGAAGAGCACAGTCTGTCTTTTCCTTTCTACTTTGAGCCTTTGAAAATCTTACATGATTTGAGGAGACTGAGGTTGGAGGCTTCCAGTGGGAACCCTGGAGAGGCAATAGGACTGCCAAGTTTCCAAAACACTTAATATCCCTGATGGGACCGATGTAGATTCTTAACTGAAACTGACGCATTGAAACTCCGCGGTAAAATGTCAAAGAATCGATTGAATTTCCCATGTTTAACAACTTTGGGCTGTGAGAGTGAATGAATTAGCTTTTTTTATCACATTGCTTTGGGACAAGAATAAATTTTGCAAATAGCTCGTTTCTGGATATGCTTTCTTTAGCACAACTGCATGCATATGCTGGCCCTGAGGCTAGCCTGGTTCACACTCATCCATACAGCAAACAATGCAATTAGCAAAGAATAAGTGGATATAGTGACAGTGTAAAACTGGATTCATATGGCTAAACTTGTTGCTGGTTTCCCAATGGACTCACCAGTAGCGACAGGGCACAAGGGGACTCCCACCCATAGCTTCAGTGACACTTCAATGAGCCACAGGTATAAACTAAAGATCCAAAGCCATGGGCTGAATCTCACTTCAGCAATTGAGAAATTTAATTGTAGTTTATTAAAATCTGGAATAAAAATCTAATATCTGTAATGTTGCCAAGAATGATTCGTTATGGTAGCGTAGTGTTTAGTGCAACACTAGTTCAGTACCAGCAACTGCAGTTCACCTCCCACTGCTGTCTTTAAGCAGTTTGTACATTCATTTTGTGACTGCTAGGGTTTCCTCCACAGGCTCCAGTTTCCTCTCACATTCCAAAATGCATGGGTTAGTAGGTGTAACACTTACCCAACAGGCTGGTATATGTCTCGGGGAAAAGGAGATCCAGCCACTCACCAACCCCACCTCCCGTACACGCAGGTGCTGTGAGAATCAAGTTTATACCGTGCGTACGCACACACAATATCAAACTCACACCAGATACTGTTATGGAATACACTTTAAAGATTTTACTTAAACTAAAAGAGTACTATGCAATACAGTATATATGAAGGAAAAGAAAATAAAGTAAAAGGCGCCAACTTATCAAAGTTCAGTCAGTTTAGTGCACATCGTTGGAGCTCAACCATCGAACCATTCGACCCCTCATCATTTTCCTCTGACCTCCATGTCCTCACACCTTGGACCACCCCCGGTGGTCAACCGAGCAGTGTAGCGCACGTCCACCTTCCTCGGCGTCTCCTTCCCGCCTCCCCTGAAAAGACCGCGAAACCCCCAAGCTCCCAGCCTCACAAGACAAAATAACAGTCCCCATTGGTTAACAAATGAATATAATCCCCATATCAACAAGTCCAAAGCTAAACAACTGCGAGAGAAAACACTTATCAAACATAAAAGCATTCCTACTCTAGCAAACCAAAGAAGCCATTTTGATTAACATACACAGTACATTGGTTACTTGCTTAATTGGTCACATGGGTGCAGTTGGGCGGCATGTGTTCATTGGGCTGGAAGGGCCTGTTATCGTCATGTGTTTCTAAATAACAAAGATGTATCCACATCCCTGCATGTGCCTACCGAAAAGCTCCTGAGCCAACATTATCATGTCTGCTCTCCCCACTACCCCTGGCAGAGCTTTCCAGGCATCTACCAACTTCTATGTAAAAAAAAAGTTGCCCCGCACATTTCCATCACTTTTAGGCACTATTATTTTTAATAGCGGGTTATTGGAACACTATTACAGCTTGGGCATTTTGGAGTTTGGAGTTCAATTCTGGTGCCATCTGTAAGGAGTTTGTATGTTTTCCCTGTGACTGTGTGGCTTTCCTCTGGGTGCTCCGGTTCCCTCGCACATTCCAAAGATGTATCAGTTTGTGGGTTATTGGTCATTGTAAATTGCCCTGTAGTGTTAAATAGGTGAGTTGTTGAGCAGTGCAGCTCATTGGGCAAGAAAGGCCTGTTTCACACTGTATCTCCTATTAAGTAAATAAATAACTTTGTGAATACCTCTGCTGGACAGCTGATGCTTCTCATGGAAAGAAAGCTTGTATACTGACAAGAGAAGTAAACTTGTATCCTTACATGGTCTGGTGACACCTGACCCACAGCCATGCAAATGACCAGCAAGCCACTGCATTTCAGGGCAATTCGGGATAGATAATGAAACATATCCTTGCCAGAAATGGCCACGCCCTGCAGATGGTAAAAGAGTAATTAACAGGAAGTAAATTGCCAATTTACCAATAGCTTTAGGGCATATCTTCCTGTTCAGTGTTGAGGTGTCAAAGTTCAAAGTGCATTTATTATTAAAAGGATGTATGCATCATGCAGCCTTGAGGTTAGTCTCCTTACAGGCAGCCACAAAGCAAGAGGTCCAACAAACCATCAGACACCCAATGTCCAGGGAGAGGGGAAAAAAATCACAAATAGTGCAAATAATAAAAACAAGCAGTAGCGCTCAGAATGAAAGTGAGTCCATAGGCACGAAACCCGGATCCGGCCCACAGCCTCAGCCTGAAGTTCATCACCGGTGGAGCAGAACGTCGCGGGGCTCACAGTCGTGAAACCCAGAGTAGATGGAATAAGCTCACTGCCTCGGCCATAGTGCAGCAAATAATTGAGCGAGCAGCACAGGATAGCAAGCAGAATGGGCCCGACCCTCACCTCCGGTCCTGACTCCTTGCCTTTTCAAACTGCTGTTTGTGCGGACCATCTCTAATATGTTCTTATTTAACGGAAGTGTTGCCTAAGCTTGGAGTCCCCCAGTCACTGCAGCCTGGTTGAATGCTCTTCTCCCTAATTTTTCTTGACATCAATAGGGTATGTCATTGCATGCCTGTGCCTTTATGAAGAAAAATGTGCATTGCTAACTTCCATTCATGGTCAAAAGATAAAAATTGACATTATATGATTTCAAGGAAGGTATCTGAATGCAGAAGAGCAGGATCAGCAATGTGCATTCATCCAACATCACTGGGCAACAACTTTTTTTCAAAAGTATTGCTTCCTCAGAATTTTTTTTGTTCATGATAGATCATCTCAAGTGGAACGTAAATATAATTACAGACTACTTGTGGCACATAGGAGTTTGGAGAAACCAGAAATTAACTTTTATTGAATAAAATGTGTTTAATTGCATAACGGCACTGACGTTTTTGCAATAGTTCAACCGAGCTAAAAATGCTTTGTTGATGATTTTCATTTGTACTCAGTGTCTGAGGCTTCTCGCCTCAGTGTCTAACAATAATCAGCCAGCATTGATGGATTACAGTTGCCCTGATTCTGTTTCTCCACGACCGCAATGTTCTGGAGAAACCTTTCACCACGCTCATCACTGTCAGTGCCACGATTTGCAGGGAAGAAGTCCAAATGGGAATGCTGAAAATGAATCTTTAGTGTCATTCCGGGAATGAAAGGGTTAACATACGAGGAGCATTTGGCAGCTTTGAGCCTGCACTCACTGGAATTTAGAAGAATGCGGGATGGGGATCTCATTGAAACCTACTGAAAGTTGAAAGGACTAGATACGGTGGATGTGGAGAGGATGTTTCGGATGGTGAGGGTATCCAGAACTAGAGGGCACAACCTCAAAATTGAGAGGTAACCTTTTAGAACAGAGATAAGGAGGATTTTTTTTTTAACCAGGGGGTAGTGAATTTGTGGAAAGCTCTGCCATAGACTGTGGTGGAAGCCACGTTCATGGGTATAATTAAGGCAGAAGTTGATAGTTTCCTGATCAGTCAGGGCATCAAGGGATATGGATAGAAGGCAAGTGTACGTTGAGTGGGATCTGGGATCGGCCATGATGGAATGGTGGAGCAGATTCGATAGGCTGAATGGCCTAATTCTGCTCCTATGTCTTATGGACATGTTGTGCTTCATGGTTTTATATGCTTGAAGAATATTGTCTACCACCTGCATGCAGCTCGGTGCTCTGTAGTTGCCAAGAAAATTTTTAGCATCCTTGAATGCTTTCCATGCGATTGTTTCTGGTCCCCCTAGAAGTTCTTCAGATTAGTTGTCATTGATGACCTGCTGGATTTGTGGACCAACAAAAATGCTTTCCTTAACCTTGGTATCGATTATTTTGACTTGAATTATGATTTGAAATAACAAATACAGGTGATTTAAAAGAAGTAGTGCTTGATTGGGAAATTTCATGGTGATCTTCATGATCAGCAGCCCCAAATCCAAAAGATACATCCAAAAGTTGGAAAATGCATGGTCATACACTTTGGTAGGAGAAATAAATGTGTGTTTTTCTAAACGGGGAGAAAATCCAAAAATCTGAGATGCAAAGCGACTTGAGAGTCCTTGTGCAGAACACCCTAAAGGTTAACCTGCAGGTTGAGTCGGTGGTGAGCAAGGCAAATGCCATGTTAACATTCATTTCAAGAGGTCTAGAATACAAGAGCAGGGATGTGGTGCTGAGGCTTTATAAGAAACTGGTGAGGCCTCACCTTGAGTATTGTTAACAATTTTGGGCCCCTCGTCTTAGAAAAAATGTGCTGGTATTGCATAGGGTCCAGACGAGGTTCAGAAGGATGAGTCCAGGAATGAAAGGGTTATCTTTTGAGGAATGTTTGACGGCTCTGGGTCTGTACTCATTGGAATTCAGAAGGATGAGGGGGGATCTCATTGAAACCTTTCAAATGTTGAAAGGCCTATGCAGAGTAGATGTGGAAAGGATGTTTCACATGGTGGGAGAGTCTAGGACAAGAGTGCACAGCCTCAGGATAGAGGCTTTCAAACCAGAGATGCAGAGAAATTTCTTTAGCCAAAGTGTTGTGAGTTGTGGAATTTGTTGCTATATATGCAGCTGTGGAGGCCAGGTCATTGGGTATATTTAAGGCAGAGATTGATAGGTTCTTGATTGGAAATGGCGTCAAACATCAAGGGGAGAAGGCCATGAACTGGTGTTGAGGAGGAGATAGAAAAAAAGGATCATCCATGATTGAATGGCGGAGCAGACTCGATGGGCCAGGTGGCCTACTTCTGCTCCTGTGTCTTACGGTCTTTTGGTCTAAAAGTATTCAGGAAGCAAAATCTTTATTTTCCAGTGTATTTAGAAAATGTGAAAAGGAAAATTCTCAATTGAACCAACATTCAGTTACAGGCTTTGTGCTGGAACCCAGCAAAGTGTTTCATTTTGCCAAGAGATGAAAAGGAAGTGTCTGAATAAGTTCAGTCTCAGACACCAATAGTTCAGTAACTAACCTAACCTTTCACATCAGAAATCTACAGTATATTTACATTCAGCACAATTCTCTCTCTCTCTCTCCCTCTCTCTCTCTCTCTCTCTCTCTCTCTCTCTCTCCCTCCCTCTCCCTCTCCCTCTCCCTCTCCCTCTCCCTCTCCCTCTCCCTCTCCCTCTCCCTCTCTCTCTCTCTCTCTCTCTCTCTCTCTCTCTCTCCCTCCCTCCCTTAATCCATCCTTTACACAAATACAACCCACAAGTGGGTTGCCTTGAAATAAACAGAAACACTCTGAATTATTCAAATTAAATCAAAGCGCAAATTGTTGCATCGAAGATTTTAATCATTTAGGTTATAATCTGATTCATTATTTATCTGAAATAAAATGACCACTCTAACCATTGGAATACTGCCAATGGGAATGAATTGATATCAACACCAGCTTCACTCATATTTAAATCCTCTTAAGATGGTTCTGTGATTAAGCTTTCCAGGAAGTCAGGGAAGTTAGATAGAGATGAGGAGGAATTTCTTCAGCCAGAGGGTAGTGAATTTGTGGAATTTATTGCCACAGATAGGTGTGGATGCAAAATCATTGTGCATATATTGATAGGTACGATATTAGTAAGGTTATGGGGAGAAGGTCGGAGAATGGGGTTGAGAGGGATAATAAATTGGCCATGATGGAATGGTGGGGCAGAATCGATGGACTGAATAGCCTAATTCTGCTCCTATGTCTTATGGTCTAATGCAGATAATACAAGGGACCAAGGTTTCAAAGGCTGTGTTCCTGCACATTTATACAGAATGGGCAGATGGAACATGAATCAAGCATACTCATGGCCTATAGGACAAAGTCATTTCCAAGGTCGTTATGACTTCTGGTGCATCGAATGTTCCGCAAAAGGTTTGGCATGATAAGATATTCTTATGGTACTCACCCCTTCTCCTGAAACCTACGTCCTGCATTCTTAAGTAGTGTCCCACCTGTGCACCATCGAACCCTGAATCCGCTCAGTTTTCTGAGCTGTATCCAGGTAGGACCAGTAAAAGATTGTCCCCAACCTTGAGGGATCAGTTGAAAAGAAGAGTGAGATATTGTGTGTAGAATTCAGATTACCCTCTGAGATTTTCCTCATTTCGAGATCCCAGAGGACTAGTATTTGGGTAATCAGAAGTCATTTGCATTTTCTATTCACCTGGACCTTGGTTTCCATACTCATTTCCATATACCAGAGCCCTGATTCCCAAATCCCCTTACGCTCACATGGTTCTGTTAATTGTCTTCCCTTGAAATTTACTAACGCCTTTATATTTCAAAGTGAATTAATAGCCTGTTGCCATATTGAAAAGTGGCATCCAGTTGTCTGGGAAATGTGCTGGTCCAGCACCACCAAAGTCCTGAGAGTGACACATTAATAGAGTTTCAATTTATATTGCAGACTCAGTGTTCACATAGACTTTTAAGTGTCCATATAGACTTTTAGAGACAGAGCCCTCTTAGTCAATGTTTATATTCAATCAAACTTCCTTCCATCGTTCCTCATCTAACTTCATCTCTGTCAAGTTCTATTATCTGCTCCCTCAAACATGTCTCACGTCCCCTTAAAATTGGCAGCATTATTTGTCCCATTCATTCTCTGTAGTAACAAGTTTCACATTCTCAAAGTTCTTTAGATTAGAACATTTCTTATGAATGATTTATTGGAGTTCTTGCTTACTCTCATTTAAATGCCTCTACTTAATTACTTCTGACATTGTACCCATTCCAAAAATGTCTTTCATCTTTAAATTAATGTCTTTAAATTACTTTATTAGGTTGAGTGGGTGGTGGGTTGGAGATACATTTTGTACCAAAGGTGCTCTTTTCCTCTGTTAGACTGCAGGTCACCCTTGGGCAAGGTGTAGCACCTGCTTAAACCTCACCCCTCAAATCAGAGTCAAGGGAAACTACAAAAGCAGGTCATAGATGGTCATATGAGCAGCTGGTGCAGATCGCAAGTCCTGGTTATGCAACCACACATACCAGGCAGGCAATCTCTGAAGTGTATTGATAATGGCTGGAGTCACCCAGCTTGTAAAGACACTGCCCAGAAGAAAGTAAAGGGAAAACACTTCTGTGGAAAACTTTGCCAAGAGCAGTTGTGGATGTTAAAGACTATGATTGCCCACATTATATGATATGGCACATAATGATGATGACGTTATTAGGTTGAACAGTAAAATTTCAGGTCTCATTCCTTTTTTGGGATGGCACAGTAGTTTAGCGATTAGTGGAATGCCTTACAGTGACAGCAACCCAGGTTCAATTCGTGCCGCAGTCTGTAAGGAGTCTGTACGCTCTTCCAGTGATGTGTGGGTTTCTTCTGGGTGCTCCAGCTTCCTTCCACATTCCAAAGACGTAAGGGTGAGTAGCTAAATTAGCTACGTGGGTGTAATTGTACTGGGCTAGAAGAGCCTGTTACCATACTGTATCTCTAAATAATACAGAATCTGAAGTCTACTGACTTCTGCTCTCACTTTTCTTAGAGATGCATTGACTGTCAATTATGAAGGGGAAACAGTAAAATGACCATTTTTTGACTTCAGAATTCAATTTGAGATTCTTTATAGATTCAGGAAGTAGCCACGTGTAGTTATAAGGGTAAGTTTGCGTAAACTAATAGTTTACTCCACCTAAAATAAGAAAGAGTGGAGGTTCTAGCTGCAAGGAACTGAGAATTTGAGTTGGTAATGGTACAAATCTCTTGGGTGCGTCACATCAATTTCCATTTTACTTTATAGGAATCTCATTCTGATAGGCTGAAGAAGCTTGTCATGTGTCAAATACACTTAAATTTAGAAACACATTCTGAAAGTGATTTATTTTTCTTTCATGAGTAACTTGTCAACCACATGGTACTTTGTGGATTAAGGAACAAGTGGGAAATCATTTTCTGAAGTGTTGCTTGTAGCTGTGTCTTCTGAAGTTGAAGTTTCCAATTAAAAAGAGAACTTGTTCTTAGTCACAAATTACACTTAACAGTTATCCATCCCCACTTTTACCATCTTAACCTAGAAATTGGCAAAGAAACTTTGAAGTTACATAATACCGACATTGTACAAAAAAAATTTGAGTGATTTCTTCTTCTTGGGCAATTCCTCAAAGTCAAGTCATCCTTGATCTCACTTTGGTTTTATGGTTCCAAGGTAGCTGATATGGGTAAGGTGGAAATGACAGAGTTTTCCCGAGTTGGGACAACTGATGGGATGGGTAGAAGGGAAGTTTAAAGTAGTGCACTTCCTCCATCATCAAAACAAAGCTTCTGTGTGCTCCTGATACGGTAGATGGTGCTTAATGTCATCCTGAATGCTTCTTCAGTACTTTGAGATTCCCAGGAGTCAGCAGAGACATTGGACTCTTACAAGGAGGCCTCCAGTTTTCTGGTAATCTCATCCCAAGACAAAGCTTGGAATAGACTACCTGGTTCAGGAGTTTGGTGAACAATGTGACCTGCCCAACATCTCAGGTGGCACGGTCATGTGGCGGGTAGTGTAACACTATTACAGTGTCAGTGACCCAAGTTCAATTCCACCGCCATCTGACCGTAGGCTCTCCCCATGAATGTACGGACTCCCTTCAGGTGCTCCAATTTCCTCCCACGTTTCAGAGAGATATGGGTCAGGAGGTTAATTGATCACATGGGTGTAATTGGGTGTGTTGACCATGTGCCTATGACCATGCTGTATCTCTAACATAAAATAATTAAATGTAAGTGGGGCCTCAGTGCTGGTCTGGGAGGGGTCAATGATAATGATTGCTTTACCTTTCTTGAGTTTGGAGAAGTTTGTTAACATAGTTGTGGTGATGCTTGATGTGTCTCTTTGGGATAGTCCAGGTCTCAGAAGCTCACAGGAGGATAGGGAATGCTGATATCTGTTAGACCATGAGCTTTGCATTGGGTGTGAAGTCTTGACTTTTCAATATCCATTCCTTCAGTGGGCCATAGGCTGTGCTGGTACATCGAAGGCTGTGATTTATGCTAGAAGCATTGGGCATATAGCTTAATTCAGCTCCAGAGGATGGTATTACCATGATTCTGGTGTGTCAAAAGTTCCGAAGGTAGAACAGTACACACTCTTCGGTCCAAGATATATTTTTGCTGACCTTTTAACCTACCTACATAGCCCTCCATTTTTCTATCATCAATGTGCCTATCTAAGAGTTTCTCACATGTCCCCAATGTATCTCCTTCCACCACGCGTTTCACAGCAGGTTCCATACACGTGCCACTCTCTATGTAAAAAAACCTACTGTTGATATCCCCCCGATACTTTCCTCCAATCGCCTTAAAAATTTACCCCCTTGTATTAGCTATTTCGGTGCTAGGAAAGACTCTGGCGCTCCTCTGCTGAACTCCTTTTGAAAGAAGTGAGATGTAGCATTGTGATGCAAAAGAAATATTGCAATGATGTCACAGCTTTCTATAACACTAGTCTTCACTGTGAGACAAAAAAATACTCCCAACCACGAAGGAATGTATTTGTTAAGTGGCCGTATTTAGGTTATTTTTATCTGGATAATAAATGAAGGATCACAGGTTTATTTTATTATCAAAGTATGCACACAAAATACAACCCTGACATTTGCCTTCTCCAGATAGCAATAAAACACAGAAACACCATGGAAGTCATTGAGGCCCCCCTCCCGCACGGAAAAGGAAAAGGATTAAGGGAAGATCATTAGTAATTGATCCCAAAATAGGGCACTGCTGATTAAGTTATTGCAAAGTCTAATGATGGATTGGAGTGGATGGCAGAGTGCATGTTCTCAAAGATATTCAAATGAGCATGGTTGACAGTAGACATGAAAAGGGAAGAGAGACAGAACCACAAGCTTGTACTGTGGAAAGAAAATGACGCACAGGCTTCTCACCTTTTCCTTCAAACAGACTGTTAATGCCTTATGAGGCAATGTTCTATATTACGCACCATTAACTGGTAATGAGCAGGCCAGAAAAACAAAAGAGTATCTTACATCACTGGGATATACTGGAGCTGAACGTTGAAGTGATTTATTGGCTGAACCAGCAGTGAATTGGAAATTAGGCTGAAGGAATACATGGAGCAGGCCTGTGCATGGATTGCTCGTGTCCCGCAGTGAATTTGACTGTGATTGAGGCTGCTCTCACAAGTGCAAAGGGGAAACCTATTAAAGTCAAGGGTGCAAACACAAGAGACTCTGCAGATGCTAGAAATCTTGAGTAACACACACAGTGTGCTGAAGGAACATATCAAGCCTGGCAGCATCTATGGAGGGGAATAAACAGTTGACGGTTCATCCCTTCATCACGATGTGTTAGCCTGGAATAACCAATTACTTCCCCGGAAAGTTAATTAAAGTTCGCTTTTCTGTTGCATTCAGACTAACCTCTTGCCTGTGCCTCCATAGAATTTCCTGAAGTGGCCACTTTATGTATGCTCATGGTCTTCTGCCACTGTAGCCCATCCACTTCATGAATGGGCATGTTGTGTGGTCAGAGAGCTCTTCTGCATTCCCATAGTTATTTGAGTTACTGTCACCTTCCTGTCACCTTGAACCAGGCTGGCCATTCTCCTCTGACCTCTCTGATTAACAAAGTATTTTTGCCCACGGAACTGCCGCTCATTGGATGTTTTTCTTGTTTTTTGTGCAATTCTTTGTAAGCTCTAGAGACTGTTGAGTGTGTAAATCCTAGGAGATGAGAAGTTTCTGAGATACTCAAACCACCCTGCCTGGCACTAACAAACTTTCCATGGTCAAAATTACTTAGGTTGGACTTCGTCCCCCATTCTGATGTTTGGTCTGAACAACAGCCACACCTCTTGACCATGTCTGCATACATTGAGTTCTGCCATCTGACTGGCTGATTAGATGTCTGAATTAATGAGCAGGTGTGCAAGAGTATCTAATAAAGTGGCCACTGAGTGTGCCACGATGGTTCATCCAGTTTCAGAGTATTTGAATCATGTAGCACTGCATTGGCGGAGCATTGTTGTAGATCTGGTAGCGGGTGACAGTGCACAACCCTCCTGGGGATAACATCAGTAGTTTGGGACATGGGTGCAAACTTGCTGAATTTGAGATGCAAGGGATTCTGCAGATGGTGGAAATACAGAGCAACACACAAAATGCTGGAGGAACTCAGCAGGCCAGGCAGCATCTGCAGAGAAGAATAAACAATTGATGTTTCATGCTGAGACCTGTCCTGATGTATCCGAAACAGAATCTGTTTTAGTATCACTGACATATGTTGCAATATGTGTTGTTTTTTTGGCAATAATACAGTACAATGCAATGCATAAAAAAACTATAAATTACAATAAGAAATAGGGAAACAAATTTAAATTAAATAGACGATGCAAAAAGAGGACAAAAATAGTGAGGGAGAGTTCATGATCTAGTTTAACATCCTTTCAGAAATCTGATGGTGGAGGGGAAGATGCTGTTCCTAAAACATTGAGTGTGTGTCTTCAGGCTCCTGTATCCCTCCTTGATGATAGTAATAAGAAGAGAGTGTCTCTTGGGTGATGGGCGACCTGAATGAAGGGTGGCACCTTTCTGAGGCATCACCTTTTGAAGATGTCATCAGAACTGGGGAGGTTATTCCTCACGATGGAGCGAGCTGAATTTACAACACTCTACAGTTTTTTCTTTCCCAGTTGCTTCCATACCCGACAGTGATGCAACCAATTAGAGTGCTCTCCATGGTAGGTGTGTAGAAGTTTGCTGGAGTCTTTGGTGACATACCTTACTAATGGTCTTGGCTGAAAAGTCAACTGTTCATTCCTCTCAATTGATGCTGCCTGACTGGCTGAGTTCCTCCAGCATTTCTGATGTACTTGTGCTAAAGCTCAGTTTAGTATACCCTTAACAAATAAGGGCTAACACAGGCAGGGATCACCTTGAAAGCCTTTCAAAAATTGCTCATGGATAAAATTGGATATCGGTAGGGTGAAGGTCGGTGAAGTTGCAGGAGGATTCTACCCAGCCCTGATCTGTCCACCGGGATAAAGGGAGATTCAGAACCAATGGTGTCATTGGTGTTATTGCAGCCTCAGTGGTCAGCAAACCAACATGCCAGAACCAATAGAACAGGGGGGGAGACAATCTGTCAGCAATAAGTATCAATGCCTATTCAAACAATGACTGCCAAATGCTTTCTAACAGTAAGCTCAAGGAGAATATACAGCATTACAAACATCATCTCTTCTCCAAGCAGAAGGCTACTGTCTGTCCCATCCATTAGGTACGAGGAAAGATATCACATACGGCAAGCCCTGGCTGCTGTTCAAGTAATTGCTATTTTGAAGAATGGCATCAAAGAATGAATGAGCAGGAGTAGAGTACATTTCTTCATGATATCAGGAATGGGGCTGCTAAAAGCAACTCATTTTTTCTTTCAATGGATTCACTAACACTGTTCATCAGCTGCTTCTTCCTCGAAAGAGGAAAAAAATCAACTTCATCCTCTGTTACACAGATTTACCTGAGAACATTGGAGAAATGCATTCATGACAAAGAGCTGAATTCAAGCCATTGTCAGACTCAGTATTCAGAATCAGGTTTATAATCACTAGCATATGTTAAATTATAATTGGTTGTCAAATGCTTAGAGTTCACAACCTTCCCAAGATGGAATAATTAGCAGATATGTAGTATTTTGCAGTTGGTCAAGAGAGAAAATTTGTCTCTCGGCCAGGTGAGGGGAGGTTAATACAGGTAAAACTGGTGGCTATTAAGAAGCATTTTAAACTTGAAGAGAGAGTTAGAGAAGTGGAGGTTTCCATGGTATGAATACTAGAACTTGAGTGCCTTGGCAACTGAAGGGACAAGCCCAGTGTGCAAGTGAAATAGTTTGTGGAGGCACAGAGAGGCTGATGAGGAACACTGATTTCAGGAGTTTATAGGATTGGCATAAGCCCCAAAGAGGTTCTATAATCAGCATAGATCTGCAAGCACACGGGTGTTGATGCAAGTTGGGATATGGGCACCAAGAGTTTGTGAGGAGCTTAAATCAATGGCATGTGAAAATGCTGAACAGTAAGGAACAGGAGTAGTGTGGTATGAAGACAGCAGTAGCAGACCTGATGAGACAGATCTTGCCATGGAAGAGAACTTTGAAGAGGAAACATGCAGTCTGGGTGTTGGAGAAGATGTTGGGGTAGCAAAGTTGCACAGTGGCTAGCACGACATTTTTCAGGGTTCAGTTCCCGTTGCTGTCTGTAATACATTTGTACATTCTCACCCTGACCACATGGGCGTCCTTCAGGCCGTCTGGTTTTCTGCCACGTTACCGGTTAGTAAGTTGTGGACAAGCTATGTTGGTGCTGGAAGTATGGTAATACTTCCAGTCTGCCCCCAGCATGCTCTCAGACTTTGTTAGTCATTGACACAAATGGTGAAATTCACTGTATGATTTTGATACTTCGGTGAAGAGTACATGTGACAAATAAAGCTTTTTTTTAAAGATGGAAGGGCAATAGTTCGACTCAGGGTTAAGTGCTAAACCCAGGAAGCAGTTACAGGGCTACAATTTATAGCCAGTTCATCTATTCAGCATTGGATGGCCAAAGTTATGTCTTCTAATGTAAGTGCTTTGCAGCAAATTCCTGCCATGACTTGCTGTGTGGTTGCCGAGTCAGCGACAGCGTTAATCTCAGCAGTGTGTTTCTGAATAGAGTAGCTAATGTTTATAGTTTGCAATTTTTGAACTGTTTTTTGTTTCATGCTGACACTTCAGTACTTCTGCTAATCATAGCTGTTGGCTTGGTTTCTGCTCTTTCCATCTTTATTGATTAATATTGGCTTCTGGCTCTCAACATCTTTAAAGCAATAATTACTTGTTATAATATCTTATTTTAGCTCAGTATAACCAAGGCTAAAACTTGATGAGTTTTTGATCATCGGGGGCTGACGACACACTGCCTGAAAGGGTGGGGGAAGAAAGAACATCTAGATGTGCACTTTATATAATGAAACCCACAAGGCTTTGACCAAGAGTTATGAAGTGGGACCGGTGTAATCAGGTGTAGTAAGAACACAAGAGATTTTGTAGATGCTGAAAATCAAAATGCTGGAGGGACTCATCAAGTCAGGCAACATCTATGGAGAGGAATTAAAAAGTCAATGTTTCGAGTTGGGACTCTTCTTCAGGACTGGAAAGAAAGGGGGATGAAGCCAGGGTAAAAAGGTGGGAAGAGAGGAAGATGTACAACCTGCCAGGTGACAGGTGAAACCAGGTGAGGGAGAAAGTGGGTGAGTAGGGGAGGGAGGATGAAGTAAGAAGCTGGGAGGGGATTGGTGGAAGAGAGAAAGGGCTGAGGATGAAGTAATCTGATTGTAGAGGACAGAGAACCTTGGAAGAAAGGGAAGGCAGAGGGCCACCAGAGGGAAATGATGGACAGGTAAGGAGAAAAGATGGGAGAGAGGGTTACCAGAATGGGGAATGGAAAAAGTGAGAAGGGTTGAGAAATTCCCAGAAATTAATGAAATTGTTGTTCATGCTGTCAGGAATATTAAGTGTTGCTCATCCAACCTGAGTATGGCCTTATCGTGGCAGTAAAGGAGGCCATGGACTGACATGCCAGAATAAGAATGAGGAGTGGAATTAAAATGGTCGGCCACTGGGTAAACCTGTCTGTTGTGGAGTTGCTCAACACTATTTAGTTATTCCTATTTCCCCATGTCTCTAGGTCCCTTCTAAATTATAAAGTTTAATCAGACCAAACCTTGTGAATTTGGGGTTTTTTTGCAAAATGAAATTAATTAGAATGAAAATACAAATTGATTTTTCAAAACTAATAAATCCTAATTTTCTCATAACTTTTTGATCGTTGGTCGAAGAGATGGTTTTAACTGACTTTGGGGATTTTCAGTTCTCGCCTCTGGCATATTGTTTGACGCTACCAATCGATAAAGGATAGCTTGGATTGGACACTGAGTTCCAGGGCTGAGAGTCGCAGTTACATTTACTTTCTCAAGGGCTCGGCTTGAAATTTTGAAGGCAATTCTTGAGTATTACTTCCTTGTTTGTGGTTAATGTCAGTGTAAAACAGTATTTGGAATTCTACTTTTGACTGGTTGAGGTACACAAGCGAGTCAAGTGCGGTGGAGTGCTCCCTGCATTAGAGATTGGCAGGCTTGTTGGAATCAGGTTTATTACCAATGACTAATATGATGTGAAATTTGTTATTTTGTGACAGCAGGGCCATGCCAAGACATAAAATAACTATAAGTTACTAAAACAGACCAAAAGGAAGGAATAATGAGGTAGTGTTCATGGTTTCATGGATAGTTAAGAAATACGATGGTGGAATTGAAGAGGCTGTTCCCATATCAATGAGTGTGGATCTTCAGGTTCCTATACCTCCTTGCTGGTGATAGTAATGTAAGGAGGGCATTCCAGAAATGGTGAGAGTACTTAGTGTTGGAAGACACCTTCGTGAGCTTTCCCCCACCTTTGTATTCTGGCATCTTCCTCCTTTTATCTCAGTCCTGAAGAAGGGTCTCAGCCTGTTTTCCCAAGATACTGCCTGACCTGCTGAGTTTCTCCGGCATCCTGTGTGTGTTTCTTGGGGAGCCGCCTCTTGAAGATGCTCCTGATGGTGGGACTGGCTTTGTCTGTAACTCTCTGCAGCCACGTAGACCTCCATTTCAAAGAGAAAGTGGGGAGACATAAAATCCTTTCCAAGTCGGAGGCAAAAACTGGATGTAATTTGCTTGTTAGGTGTCTGTCTCGGGGTGAGCATTTGAAAATCTCACCTACTCAGAAGCCACGTTCACTCGTTTATCCACTGCCTGTTTGAAGTATTTCCTACTGTGAAGTTCCAGAAATGTGTTAGGTACAAGTATCAAAAAGCAGTCAACCTACAGGTTCAAAAATAGATTTGGGGATTAGTTGGGAGCAGGGAATCGGAATCAAGTTTATTATCACTGACATATGTCATGGCATTTGTTGTTTTGCAGAGCAGTACCATGAAATACATAAAACAGTATAAATTACAATAAGGAATATATATTAAAATTTAAATGTAGCAAGAAGAGAGTAGAAATGGTCAGGTGGTATTCATGGGTTCATTGTCTGTTCAGAAATCTGATGGTGGAGGGGAAGAAGCTGTTCCTAAAACACTGAGTTTGTGTCTCCAGGCTGAGTGTGTGGTGAGGTGACACAAGCTGTGTGACATGAACAAATTCTGAAAATGAGACCGTATTGGGCCTGAATTAACTGACAGAATCTCAGCACAAGCATTCTGCACAGCTCCTACCTTCATTGTGCAGTATCAGGCGGGGAATCCAGATGGTGTGTGGGTGAATTTGTTGGCTGGGTTTCAGCAGCAGGTCTCGAGATTTGAAGCAATTCTTCAGAGAGCAGGAAGTTGAGAATAAAAGTTCGGATTATTTCAAGCTCATCTTTCTGAACTCTTCCTGGCACCACTCCCCTAACTTCCTCAACCCCCTCTACCCCCCACAACGTAGCCAAGATGCTTGGGGGCGGGGGGGGTGGTCCTGAGTTTCAGCTGTGGCGATTCACTCTGTGCCAATCAGCTGGGCACTCTGATGTTAATTACTTCCGACAGGTCTCCTGTGAGAGTTTGTCACCAAAGGAGAAAGGCTGCGTTGCCTCGAGGGGAGCTGAGGAGTGCTCAACATCAGGCCACCCGTTTAAAAACGCAATCATTCTCACAGCTGCGGTTTAAGCTGCCGTTTGATTATGGAGTCACTCAGACTTTTCCATCTAACAACAGCACCAAAGATAGTAAAATTAACGCTTCACAAATTATCAGTGACCTGTAGCTCAGCATCCTCAGGCTCCAGTTTACTGGAAAACCTCCTGAAAATTAATCCTTTGCTGGTAAAATATACTAGCAGTTTCTCTGCTTCTAATATTCCCCATGGCCCGCTGCTATATCCTCCCCTTAAGACAATAACACATAGGAGAGGACACACAAAGTGCTGGAGGAACTCACAGGCCAAGCTGCATCTAACGAAAAGAGTAAACAGTCGACGTTTCGGGCCGAGACCCTTCAGCAAGACTCGTGCTTTGGATTTCCGGCGTCTGCAATTGTTCTCGTGTTTGTGACATCGGAGCAGATTTAGACCGTTCAGCTCATTGAGTCTGCTCTGCATTCCACGAATCCCAAAACCATATCTCATCATTGAATGATCAGAGCAGCTGACCAGCCTCCAATCCCCATCCAGTATTCAGAGCTTTCCCCTGTATTCTCTTACCCACTCCTGCTCTTCTGTGCTGTGCCTGTGCAGTCCCATTCCTGCACATCGCAGCTCTATAAAACCCAGGTCAGACCACACTTAGAATGCTGTGTTCACTTCTGGTCACCTCATTATATGAAGGATGTGGAAGCTTTAGAGAGGGTGCAGAGGAGATTTATCAGGATGCTGCCTGGATTGGAGGGCATGTCTTATGAGGATATACTGATTGAGCTAGGCCTTTCTTCTTTGGAGCAAAGGAGGCTAAGAGATGATTTGATGGAGGTGTACAAGATTTTTGGCGCATGGCCAAGTAGTTAGGGTGTTGGTCTGGTGATCTGAAGGTTGCTAGTTCGAGCCTTGGCTGAGGCTGTATGTGTGTGTCCTTGAGCAAGGCACTTAACCAACCACACATTGCTCTGCGACGACACAGGTGCCAAGCTCTATGGGTCCTGGTGCCCTTTCCCTGGACAACATCGGCGTGGAGAGGGGAGACTTGCAGCTTGGGCAACTGCTAGTCTTCCATAAAAAAACACCCTGCCCAGGCTTGCACCCTGGAAACTTTCCAAGGTGTAAATCCATGGTCTATTGAGACTAACAGAAGACACACACACACACACACACACACACACACACACACACACACACACACACACACACACACACACACACACACACACACTACACACACACTACACACACACTACACACACACACACACACACACGCACACACACACGCACACACACACGCACACACACACGCACACTTTTAAGAGGCACAATTCAAGCGGACAGCCAGAGACATTTTCCCCAGAGTGGAAATGTCTAATAGGAAGAGGTATAATTTGAAGGTGATTGGAGGAAAGTATAGGTGAGGAAGATGTCAGAGGTAGGTTTTTTACACAGAGAATGGTAGGTGAGGGGAACATACTGCCAATGGTAGTGGTGGAAACAGATACATTAGGGGCTTTTAAGAAATTCATGGGCGCACAGATGCTTGAAAAATGAATAGCTACATGAGAGGAAAGGTTTTGATTGATCTTAAAGTAGGTTAAAAGGTCAACAAAACATAGTGGGCCAAAGGGCCTGTACTGTGCAGCAATATTCTATGCATTTGGATGCCCCGTGGCTAGATTCTCTCCCTATTTCCAATCTCATTGTAAGTTTTATTAAAACAGAGGTATAAAGAAAATTACTGCTGTGCTTGCCACCATCGTAGCAGTCATTGCACTTGAGAGATGATGAGATGAGGTTCCATAAATCATGGCCCTATAACCTTTTTTCCTTGTTCTCCTCCTATAAACTGCACTTTAAATCCTACCTCAGTTTCCTAATATCATTCTATATGGTTCAGTGTCAAATCATGTTTGATAATGCTCTTTCGAAACATAATGTAGAAATGGGTTGCAGTGGTAAACCATCCCTACTGGAATCATGCAGCCAATCATCCTAATCTGTATCCTTATGAGCAAATGCGTTAATGTAGCTCATCCACTTACCAGATAAACTCATCGATGATTTCTTTCAAGTTACTTCTGGGGACGTATTATCATGCATCTCTGTAGCTCCCTTAACTCAGCATCTGCCAAATGTGGGAATCTTTCGTGTAAAAGTGGGATTTCTGGAGACTGACTCTTGAAGGTTTTAAATCAATTTTCTTTAAGAGGGATTTTTAAGTCAATAAAGGGAGGTAGAGAGAGCAAGATGGTGATTTCTTTCCTATCTAAACAAATAGCTCTTTCAATTAAACATCGAACAATCCCACAATCCCTCTCATTGCTCCTCCTTCATCACACTGTAGCGGTGTGCTACACGCAGCGCTAAAATTACGACACGGAGTCGGTAACTGCAGTAGAAGGAAAAACTTTATTCGAAATCCTCCGCCTCACTTTTAAGCCTCTCTCGACCTGTCCCCCGTGGCGCAGAGGCTCCAAAGCTCTGTGCTCGCAAACCCCCGTAGGCTATCTAATTGTGAGTCGGTTCGGATGCGCCAGCAAATGGGTCGCCACAACACCACCATTTTACCACCTGAATACTTATTAAGCCAATTCCAGATCTTACTAGACTCTCTTTAACTTGGTCTCTAAATTTCTTACACCAATAATGAATCATAGTTTGAAGAAAAATTATTCCCAAAGTTATTTATGCATAATTTATTTACTTATTCCGATACAGTGCGGAATAGGCTCTTCCAGCCCAGCAATCATTGATTTAACCCTAGCCTAATCCTGGACAAATTACAATGACCAATTAACCTATCAATCAATGCGCCTTTCAACTGTGGGAAGAAACCAGAGCACCTAGAAGAAACCCACATGGACGCAGGGAGGCCATAGAAACTCCTTACAGCCAGCGGCAGGAATTGAACCCGGGTCACTGGTGCTGTAAAGCATTGTGCTAACTAGGTCGCACAATGAAAGATGTATTTTTATATTAATGGTGGTGCTGGCATTTTAATGGGAGCAAAGCAATCTCAGCTTGTTTTCCTATTTTATGTTATATTTAAATAATTTATAGAGGGAACGTTTGGGTTAACAGTACTTCATCCTTAGAGAAAAAGAACCTTGTATTTATCCAATGATGTTCTGTCCTTCCACAGAACCTGCAGGAACATAGCAAACAATAAAGTGCGTTTGAGATGAATCTCTGATATAACAAGCATCTTAACAATCTGCCCACCACAAACTCCCTTGGTCATCAGTGTAATCATGATCAGATAGTTGATTAGTTCAGGGATAAATAGTGGACAAGATGCTTGCAAGAAGTCTCTTATTTAAAGATAATTTTATATAAATATTTTTCTGAATGTATTTTATTTCACGCCATTCACTAAATTGTGTACACCAACAGAATCACCTCTTGGAATCCCACTAATGAGGCTGAAAGTTAATGCGCAGCGTTCTGAGAGGAGAACAGAGGATCTGAGCTCATTGGTAGTGGGTTTGGAGAGTAGACGTGATCGGCCATCTGAGTATTTTGGCAAGAGACAAGAATGTTTGGCACTTTGTGTAGAGAGAAGGAAATTTAGTGCAGGTGAGCTAATCTTAGCTCATCCTCATTGAAAAACAGATTAAACAGATCCCCAAGACACAAGAGATTCTGTAGTTGTTGGAAATCTTGAGCAACAGACACGAATTGCTGGAGGAACTCGGTGGGTCAGGCAGCACCTAAGGAGGGAAATGAACAGTCTATGTTTTGGACCAAGATTCCTCATCATTTCATGGTTGAATAAACCCCTAAAACATACCTAATGTGTGGCAGATGAGGGAATTAATGCATCTACTCTTGCTGGTTGTGACAATCTACTTGAAAAGGATTGAACACGATTAATAAAGCTAGTCTTGCCCTCCTAAATGATGGTGGTGGTTTGTGGGATGAGGGCGGCAAAGGATCACCATTGTGATCACCTTTGTTAAAAAGCCACCTGTGCTTAATATCCAGTTATAGAGAGGATTGTGACTGACTTTAGTCATTGAATTCACCTCCGGGACTAGCAACCATCTGCCAGTACAAACAGGCCTCAGGTTTCAAAGTGGCAAGTTAACCCCATATACAAATGAGATCAAAATTGATTCCTCAGATAATTACTGCACTAAACTGAGATTAGGGCAGGGATCTACATTGTTTCCTGGATTCAGAGGCTATATGGAATAAATTGTTGCCTCAACACATATCCTATTCTGAACCCTGAGCTCAGCAGAAGCTAACTCATTACACAAGCTAATTGCCTGAGGGTGGACAAACAAGGGAAAATCTGTGGGTGCTGGAAGTGCTGGAGGATCTCAGCAGGCCAGGCAGCGTTGATGGAGAAGAGCAAACTGTCAGAGTTTCTGCACAAAACCTTTCGTCAGGGTGAATGGTCTCGGCCTGAAAAGTCAACTGTTTACTCTTTTCCATCAACGCCGCCTGGCCTGCTGAGTTCCCCCAGAATTCTGTGCGTGGTGCCTGTGGGAGGAGATGATTCCTGCTCAAGTGGCGACCGCTCACTCCCGATCAGTGCTTCATCCCCCGCTGATGAACCATCAGTGACAGCTACTGCTGGCCTTAATAGTGGATATTTAAAATGATTTCTGTTATCCCTGTGTCAAGCATCGAACTGAGTGTTAACGCACAGGAGCTGAGAGTGATATTTCTGTTCAGAGGACGTAAAGTAGATTACGTAGGGTATTGACAAAGCTGATCAAGGGATATTGGTGACTCTAATTTTTATCTTTTATATTACCAACTATGAAGCAAAATCAGGGTAATCATTTGCTTACTTAACATGTTGCAAAGCATCTGGAGTGATTTGCTGCTGAAGGACAGTGAAGTGACCCTAGAAATGAGCTTAATAGCACATGAGGAGTGGCTCGGACTGATTATGATGGGAAGGTGGGCTTAATCCATGAAGATGGTGCAAGCTCATTGGGGGTGGTAGCCTTTTCTTCATCCAATATGTCCTCGGCTCCAATGTAATTACCATGGTAACAGTCACTTGCTGAGCCAGAGCAATATTATAATCAGCTAATCTATATATGCAAATTAGATAAAATTAACATACTCTGTTAACGAATTCCAATCCCTAATGGTGTTTGCAGTTATAGCAGGAAGGCAATTTACTAATTAAGCTAATTTAAATATAAAAATAATGTCCAATTAGCATATTCCAGTGATGTGCTTTCCCTCCCAAGATTTTCAGAAGAATCATTGTGATACTGAAAATCATATGGAAAGCTGAAGTGTTGGTGCTGCTAGTGTACGTGCAGTCCTTTTGCTGAGCACTGGGCTGAAATCCGTTTCAACTCTGTTCCACAGAACAATCTCTTCCTGTAAGCTAGCTTGGCCTAACTCAGTGTCGGAGACCTTCAGCTGTAATACTTACTGTCTCATATAATAAATGATCTTCAAATAGCCCGTGTTTCTCAAATCAGTTTTGTGTGTGACAAGCACACAAAATAAAAATCAAGAGGAAAGAAAAGCAGTGACTACTATCAAAACAATGATCCATCATTTGCATGGTGAGAACCCAAAGGAAATTGGTTGCTAATACATAGAGGGAACTGGGCAGAGGGTCGGGAATGAACATAGAAATCAGTGGGAGTGAATAAAAAGATGGAAAGTCCTCTGCACTTGGCTTCATCCTTGCAAGAGTAAGTATTTGGTAGTGTGTGGTTCTGTTTGTATGAGATCCAGTGAGTCAAGTAAATAGAAACTGTAGGTGGAAGAGTGAGGGATGGTGTGAAATTATGAAAGGATTATGTGGGTACAGGTGTGTGTGTGTGTGTGTGTGTGTGTGTGTGTGTGTGTGCGCGCGCGCGCGCGCAGGAGATGCTCTAAATCCTATCCTGTTTGGGTCTACTTATAACTTTGAATATTACACAAAACAGAAAGCCATGTATGTTCCCTCGGCCCCAGTTTAAAGGCATCTCAATCTGGTGCCTTTCCTGAATAGCCCTCCATGTCTCGACCATTCACCCTGGGAAACTCGTCCAACTTTATAGATATTTTCACTTGCTCTTCCTGTCCTCAGTTAGTCATTAGACTATTGGCAGCTGTGTTTTCAGAGCACTGAACACCAAAAATTTCTGAACTAAGTCTTTCTAAAATCTTTAGGGCACTCATTAACACTCATCGTTTCTACCAAGGTTCAAGTGCTCGTTAGTCTCCTTCAGTAGCTAAGTTTCACCAGACCTGATATGAAGCAGTTTGGTGTTGAGGATGCTTCAGATATGTCATTGTTTATTTTCTACTGCCTGTTACACCACTGGCTTTTACAAGAGCAATGAAGGTCCTCCATCTCTGGTGGTGTTCAAGGCTACTTCCTTTCATCATGTTAGTAGCTTCCTCCCAGTTTTCTCTACTCAGTCATGCAAGCCCCAGGTGGACTCAGACGTAAGGGATTCTTCACTGCTGTTTCTGTAACAGTTTTGTTTTACCTGTCAGGGCTGTTACCCCTGAACCTGAGGGTAGATATGTAATTGCTGTCCAATAAACACGGTCCTTGACAGCACCAAACAAGGAGTTTGGTGTGTTAAACTTTCAAATGTGTTAAACACCATTTGAAAGTCCACTCACGCACTAGCCCACACACGAGATTCTGCAGAAGCTGGAAAACCAGAGCAACACGCACAAAATGCTGGAGGAATTCAGCAAGTCAGGTGGCACCTATGGAAATATCATAGCAGGCTGCTGGCGGAGTTCAGACAGACAGAGTTATTGGCAAATGCACCCCACTGTGTTAGCAATGTAACAAAATAATTCTCCTAAACAAAGTGTGTTAGGAAGCCAAGAATCCAAAGGCTGCAAGATCCTGATCAGAGGCTTTAAGTGACAGATTAGACAAAGCAAGTGTTGAAATGTAAGGGATGGAGTAGACATTAAATTACCAATCATCATGAGCAGTCCCTTTTTTCCTCTCATTCTCTCTTTCTCATTTCTGTCACTGTGACATTAACGAGGTTGCGTGCAATAAGAAGGGTCAGAGGACATCTGGTGGAGCCTTTGTATGTGACTTTTGATTTGGCTGGGCCAATTTTAAAAGCTGCTTTTTAATAAAGTTCAGGATGTAACTCAGCAGGAGGCTTGTTTGGTGTATTGAGGCAATACCCTGAACAATCTGCAACTTGCCATTGGAAATTTGCTGGATCAGACTCTCTGACTATTAGGTAAAATAATCAGATTGCTTCTGCTTCCCAGTGCCTTGAACTGTTCTGAGCTGCACTCAGCGGATATTTTATTAGGTAATGGAGTGGGATCTGGTGGAATATTCTGCTGCTGTAGCCCATCCTTTTCAAGGTTTGAGATGTGCATTCAGAGACACTCTTCTACACACCACTGTTGAAATACATGATCCTTTGGTTTACTGTCATCTTCCTGTCAGTTTGAACCAGTCTGGCCATCCCCTCTGATCCCTCTCATTAACAAGGCGTTCACCCACAGAACTCCTGCTCATTAGTTGTTGTTTTTTTTTATTTTTCTAACCATTCTCTGTAATGCTAGAGACTGCTGTGCATGAAAATCCCTAGAGATTGGCAGTTTCTGAGGTACTCAAATCACCCTATCTGGCACCGGTAATCATTCCATAGTCAAAGTCACTTACATTTCTTCCCCCATTTTGATGTTTGGGCAGAACAATAACTGAACCTCTTGACCATGACTGCATGCTTTTGTGCATTGAGTTGCTGTCGCATGATTGGCCAATTAGATATTTGCATTAATGAGCATGTATACAGGTGTACCTAATAAAATGGCAACTGTGTGTAATGCTCATGAACTTTCTCACATTGGGTGGGGCCACATCCACCACCTTAGATATTCATTTGCTCCATTACTGCCAGACACAAATTGCATATCATGTAAAAATATGCTGTAACAAATGTTATTCACCTAACCTACTCTAACTTCTCACAAACCTGCTAACTCCATAATAAAGTGGAATAGGAGCAGTTGAAATATGGGGCAGCACTATTTCCTCTCCAAGTGTATTATGGAAGTTATGGGGAGAAGTCAGGAGAATGGAGTTGAGTGGGGTAATAAACCAGCCATGATGTAAAGCTGGAGTAGACTCAATTTCGTATGCCCTTATGGACATGTCTTCCTAACTTGGGAACATATTACAAACCCAAGAAGATCTGCAGATGCCGGAAATCCAAAAGAACGTACACAAAATGCTGGAGGAACTCAGCAGACCAGACAGCGTCTACAGAATAGAGTAAGCATTTGGGCCAAGGCTCTTCATCGGGACTCTGATTAAATATATCGTCTTTGTTGTCTGGGTTTACCACAACCATGTCGGTCACTTCATGAGAAGTACATTCGTAGTTCAAGGAGTGTCTGACCACAACCGCCTTCTCAAGGGTGCTCAATCCTGGTCCTTCCGGTGATGTCCACTTCCTGTCTGTAAATGAGTGAGAAAGTGCTGGCTTGTTATCCGAGCTTTCCACTCTGACTCATGTGGAGAGTGAGATGGATTAGTGCAAAGCTCTGCTGGGTTTGGCAATTTCTTGCTACTTAATCAAACCCACTTGGGAAGAAAACAAATCTCTGGAGTCTCTTTTCTTTCTTGCAACTCTCCATGCATCCGGTGTAAACAAAGTTGCATGGAATGCAAACCGCAGTTGACAAGTAGTTGTTTGAAAGCTCAAGCTGTTTTCTTATACGGGAAGCCAGCAAGGGGAAGAGCACCCTATTTATCTCAGGTCGAAAGATTAGATCTGTTTGGGTGTCATATTATTTGATGAGGAGATTATGGGTTGAGAATAGCTTCAATTTAGGAAATCAGGTGGCACAAGCCTTGACAGCCAAACATGATCTCTCTGAACAGACAAGGAGCTGAAGTAACTCAGCAGGTCAGGCAACACACCCTAGGGAATGTTGTTTGTTAACGCAAATGGCAAATGATGCATTTCACTCTGTGTTTTGATGTACATGTGACAAGTCAACTTGAGTCTTGAATAGAGTCATAGAGAAGTACAGCACAGAAACAGGCTAATTCATGCCAAACCACTTAAACTGCCTAGTCCAATCGACCAGCATCTTGAACATAGCCCTCTGTACCCTTACACCCCATGTGTCTAACCAAACTTTTCTTAAATGTTGAAATTGAGCTTGCATGCTTGAACCTTGAATCTCCAGAGGGAAACAGACTGTTAGCATTTCATGTCAAGACCCTTCAAGGGTCCAGTTGAAGGGTCTCAACCCAAAAACTCAACTATTCTCTTCCCTTCACAGATGCTGCCCATCTTGTCGAGATCCTGCAGATAGGGCGAATTGTGAATGGTCATGTGACTGTCTATGCCAGTATCCAGTTCAAATCCTTTTTATAGGCAAGGGGAACGCTAATAGTACATAAAAAGATCTGGTATCCTCAGAGTGGTCTCAGATGATTCAATTAAGAACATAAACTTGGGATATTCTACACTGGGTTCCTCATGAAGAAGTTAATAAAGCCTGCACATTACAATCTGAACTACGAGAACTGCAGAGGTTATACCATGCTTGGCTTGTGACTTTGATGTGATGGGCTGATTGATCTGTTTAGTTAGACTAATTGACATTTGCAACAGGGCTGTTCTAAAAACATTAATTATTTAATAATTACCCCACTGAAAATGGTTCACTTCCATCCTCTATCTGAAAATGCCGGATACTTTGCAACAACAATTAAAACATATTTAAATAGCACATGGTATAAAGTGTAATACCTCAAATTGTCTCAGAGGACTGGTCACATTCAAAATTTGGCATCATGCTTGATAGACTTGAAAGGATACCCAAAGATTATCCAGCTACTTTTAAAGAGTATCTACAGGAAGAAAGATAGGTCAGTGAAGAGAAGCTGCAAGCTTCTGGCCATGCAAGCTATACAATACATGGTGGAGGATTACAAGTACCTGGGGATACAAATTGACAAAAAACTGGACTGGACAAAGAACACTGAGGCTGTCTACAAGAAGGGTCAGAGCCGTCTCTATTTCCTGAGGAGACTGAGGTCCTTTAACATCTGCCGGACGATGCTGAGGATGTTCCACGAGGCTGTGGTGGCCAGTGCTATCATGTTTGCTGTTGTGTGCTGGGGCAGCAGGCTGAGGGTAGCAGACACCAACAGAATCAATGAGCTCATTCGTAAGGCCAGTGATGTTGTGGGGGTGGAACTGGACTCTCTGACGGTGGTGTCTGAAAAGAGGATGCTGTCCAAGTTGCATGCCATCTTGGTCAATGACTCCCATCGACTCCATAATGTACTGGTTAGGTACGAGAGTACATTCAGCCAGAGACTCATTCCACTGAGATGCAACATTAAGCATCTTAGGAAGTCATTCCTACCTGTGGCCATCAAACCTTACAACTCCTCCCTTGGAGTATCAGACACTCTGAGCCAATAGGCTGGTCCTGGACTTACTTCCACTTGGCATAATTTACTTATTATTATTTAATTATTTCTGGTTTTATATTGCTATATTTCTACACTATTCTTGGTTGGTGCAACTGTAACGAAACCCAGTTTCCCTCGGGATCAATAAAGTATGTCTGTCTGTCTGTGGTGATGAGATTACGTTTAAGAAAACTTGAGCCAGAAGTTCAGGAGTTGAGAGTCTTACAATGATGGTAGTTCAGAAAGAAGTGTCAGGGATGGAGGGAGTGATGTCATAGGTTAAAATGGTCAGGAGTTCAACGGTTCACTTTATTATTAATGTATGCAGAATGCAACTCTGAGGTGTGTCTTCTCCAGATAGCCATAAAATATAGAAAACCACAGAGGTAGTTGAAAGAAAGACACTGATCCCCTCCCCCCAGACAAAGAAAAAGAAACCAAAACTCACAAACCCCAAAACCCCCAGCCCCTCCCTCACACAAAAACTAACAGATCACCCATATAGAGAAATAACAAGACCATCAAACCCCAACCCCCTAGCTCACCGATCGGTAACAAGAAAAAAATGGGTGAGAACACAAAATAAAAGCGAAGAACTGAAAGATTTCACTGGGGATTTTGAAAGCATACAGTAGGTGAGAATTTTAAGATTGAGGTATTGCTTAACTTGGAATAGTTGTCGTCCAACAAGTATCGGGCAAGCTGTGTGAGGTTACCAAAATAGTTGGAGCTAATGAAGTGGACCTGTGGTCCATAGGCTCTTCTAGGGGTCAGATGTAACACCAAGGGTATAAATGGTCTGGCGTAACTTCAGAAAGTTACCGTAGCAAAGGCTGGAGCTGATGACTGGAGGAACAATGGAAGTAACCAATGTAGTCTATCCAATATTTAGTTGGAGAAGATTGAGGAGGTGCTGGACAATTGATTGATTTAACAATAAAGAATAACAAATAACCTAAAACTGCTACCAGTATTTAAGTAAATGAGAATGTTGTTTTCTTTAAGTAATAGCCAATGAGAAGCAGTGCTTAGCCAATGACGGTGTGTCATTAAGCAGCTCGCACAAATGCTGGAGGAATTCAGCAAGATAAGCAGCATCTATGGAGGGGAATAAACAGCAGATGTTTCGGGCCAAGATACTTTCTAGGCACTATGTATTGCCTGCATATTCCCCACCTCCCCCTATAGAAGCTGCCTGACTTTCTGAGTTCCTCCAGAATTTTGTGTATGTTGTTCAAGATTTCCAGAGTCTGCAGAATCTCTTGGGTTTATCATTCAATAGCTTCTACTCTGAATTCATCTTTATTAACCGCACACTCTCTGTAGCCTACACAAAATGCTGGTGGAACGCAGCAGGCCAGGCAGCATCATCAGGACAGTCCTGATGAAGGGTCTCGGCCCGAAACGTCGACAGCGCTTCTCCCTATAGATGCTGCCTGACCTGCTGCATTCCACCAACATTTTGTGTGTGGTGCTTGAATTTCCAGCATCTGCAGATTTCCTCATGTTTGCCTCTCTGTAGCCTCTTTACCTGATGCCACTTTCTTCTTCTCCCCTGCCAACCTCCTCAAATGATTCCCACTGCTCTATATCTGAAATTATGTCATTATCTAGTCCTTGTGTGTACCCCAGCCTTGTTCTATATTAGGGATTCCAGCCTGAGGTCAAAGACCTTTCAGTTAATGATAGGCGTAATAAAAGGTTGGGAACCCTTGTTCTGTATAAAATCATCATATCTATGGTCCTTTTCCAGTTTATTTTGTCCTATTTGGACTGAATTGCCAATTGCACAACATTCTCCCTTGTACCTAATGTTGTAAATTGTTTTCTCTCATTTCAGGTCATGTTACCTCCAGCTTTTAATTCCACCATCACCACCCTGTTTCCCAAAAAAGTCATCTCTTCAGGGATCAATTTTCCCTTATAAACTGTTCCTCTTTTTCTCCTAATTTAGCTATGATTTTATGTAATGTTCATCACTCTCTCTATTCCTCTCCATTGCTGGTCTCTGCCGTCCAGTAGACTAGACCTGTTTGTTTATTCCTATTATTATGTTGTAGTCTATAGTGTGGGAATAACTCTGCTAATGGCTTCTTTCCTCCAAGGAGCTTTGCTTGTCTTTAATTCTTCTAGCGGTCAGATGTAACACCAAGGATCTGAATGTTCTAGCTCAGCGTCATAAGGTTACTGTGGCAATGTCTGGGCAAAAGGGCAATGTAGTGGTCAGCGTGGTGCTGTTACAGCTCAGAGTGTAAGAGTTCAGAGGTCAATTGCAGCCCGGTTTGTAAGGGGATTGTATGTTCTCTCCCTGACCGTGTGGTTTTCTCCGAGTACTCCAGTTTCCTCCCACAGTCTAAGGATGTACCATTTAGAAGGTTAATTGGTAAATTGTCCTGTGGTTAGACTAGGGTTAAATATGTGGGTTGCTGAGCAGTACAGTTTATTGGAAAGACCTGATCCTTACTGTATCTCTAAATTAATAAATCTTTCTCAGTACCTTTGATAGATGATTTGCCCATGATTTTAAACTAATGCTGTAAATTTATAAGAGCAAATACTCCATTAGAACTTATGCAGACTGTCGAGAATTGTTGCAGAAAACCAAGGCCTTTGGATTCATCTTCAAATTCAAGTGGAGATCAAGGAAACCACATTGCTCCGCAGAGGTTATCAAGGAGCTGGGGCTGGTATTGCTAATGGTTTATTATTGTCACATATACTGAGATGGAGTGAAAAGCTTTTTTGAGTGCATTCCAGACAGTTCATTCTGTACATAATTATGTCAAGATGGCTAAAAAGAAAACAGAACGCAGAATTTGATGTTGCAGATACAGAGAAGGCGGTGTACAGGTAGATAACTTGAGAGCAAGAGCCATGAAGAGGTAGCATAAGAGAACGAGAGTAGATCTTTTAGTGTACGAGAGGCCATTCAAGAGTCTGGTAAGAGTGGGGTAGATGCTAGCCATGCGTCTGGAGGTACACACTCTCAGGCTCTTGTGTCTTCTGACCCATGAAAGAGAGGAGAAGAAAGAATGCGACACACATTTGTGTGTGTGTTGCTTGAATTTCCAGCATCTGCAGATTTCCTTGTGTTTGCCAGAAGAAAGAATGATCAGGTTAAGAACAGTCCTTGATTATGTTAGCTCCTTTCTCAAGCAACCGGGAAGTATGAACGGAGTCAATGGGAGGAGTCTTGTGCAGAACAGTTGCCATACCATGCTCTGATAAATCTAGATAGAATACTTTCTATGGTGCATTTATAAGCATTGATTATTATCAGGGACAAGCTGAATTTCCTTAGTTTTCTGAGGAAGTAGAGGCACTGGAGTGCTTTCTTGGCTGGTGGACTGGTGTCCGCTGGCTGGAGCAGAGTAAATTGGTGATATTTACATCTAGAAATGAAGCTCTTACCTCAATTCCACTAATACACATAGGGGCATAGGGGCCATTCTTCTTCTTGAAGTCAGTGACCAGCACCTTCATTGAAGGGAAAAGTGGATGTATTGACTCCATGCCACCATTCCTTCTGTCTCCAACCTGCATTCTGTCTCATCACTGTTTGAGATTTGGCCCTCTATGGTGGTGTCATCTACAATCTTACAAACGGAGCTACAGCAGAATTTGACATGGGTGGTCAATTACAGGGGTGGATAGAGAGTATAATAACTCACCAAGGTCATGGCCTTATGGGACATGTTCAGTTATCCTGCAGACGATTCCCCCACAAACAGGATCACCAGAAAAAAATGTTGAACAGGCCGTTAATCTTGTTGTAATTTGTGAAATATTGCTGCTTGGAGAATGGAGGTGGAGGCTTCTAAGCAACAATCCTTGCAGAAATAAGTGGTACATAGCAGGAGAAGAACTCTGCCGCATTTTCTGGAGGTGAGACATTGTATCAGGAAGGATCAAATCTTTTTTTTACCACCAAAATGAACAGCAAAATATTAGATAGAAAACAAAAATGGGTGGCATGGTAGCATAGAGGTTAACATAAGTTATTATAGTGCCAGTGATCGGCATTCAATTCCCGCCATTGTAAAGAGCTCGTATGTTCACCCCATGTTTCCTCCAGGTGCTCCAGATTCCTCCTACACTCCACGACATATGGTTACGGTTAGTAAGTGGTAGGCATGCTATGTTGGCAGATCAATGATAACATTTAAAAGGACCTTGGACTGATACTTAGATGGGAAGATAGAGGGATGTGGGCATAGTGCAAGCAAATGGGATTAACGGAGATAGGTATCAATGTCAGCATGGACGAGTTGCATTTCTGTGCAGTACAGTTTTAAGACTAATGTCTTATGTTCTTAAAAGGGCCAAGGATGGAGCGCCTATACTGAATTAATTTCTATGAGGTTGCAAATTAGAATTTTAAAAATGTCTGATGAGCCTGACACATCTCTGAGATCTGGAAATAACTTAAATTGGTAGGAGATGAACCTTTTCATGCAGCTGACATTTTGAATAAGTTGAGGATGAGAAACTTTTTTTTATATTTCCCTTCTTTTTCTGCACTTTAATGCCCTATCATTAGCCATTTGTCTGTTTGACATTTCCATTTAAGAGAGGATAATGAGATATCACAGGGCTGCTTATTAACTCGAGTCCTGGAGGTGGCACCTGCTGGCACTTGGTTTACTTGGCTTGAAGTTCTTAACCATAGTTTTAATGTAACACAATTGAGGAGAGAATAAGATGGTGATTAGGATAGTGAGGAGCAGGCTTCTTAGAGCTTGAGGGGTGTTGATGAGGGGGGGCTATAAAGTATGGCAGCACTGACATCTGCACATCAGGGCAGTAAGTTAAAATCCCAATTGACAATCACAATATATAAAGGGTGATCTTTTGAAAAATTTGCTCAGTGATTAGATGAACAAATAGTTGTGACATCTGGTCAGACTTCACCATTTGCTTTTTCCCATTAAGGGACTTTATCCAATCAAGTATCATTGATGTCGCTTAGCTGCAGTGAGGAGAATGTCTTGCCACATTACCATCACAAGCAACTCCCAAAATGTTTAATTTTAAGAAGCATTAACAAAGTTGCATTCAAATACTGTGTCATTTATGGTTACTGGGCAACCCATCAAGAAAAGATTGAATAAATGAAGGAATCTGATTTTGGGAACCACGGGTGGCTGCTTTAGGAAGACATGTAATGGCAATTTTCCCAATGGAAGTACCTAATTAGTTACAATCTATATTTAGTTGCCGGCAATGTGACCACGGAGAATTTAAGACTTCTGACATGCAGACGTTTGAGTTGCTGCTTTGTCTAAAAGCAGGTTCAAAACTGGAGAACATCCCTTACTAATTACTAATCCATTTCTGTAATTTTAACAAAATCCATCAGAAAGCAGGCTTAATGTCCTCCAGTGTGAACTGACATAGAGGAAGATGAACTCGGGTCACCTTGAAAGTCTTGCAGGTTTCTTGATGCTGTTTCTAGGTGTGCATGGTTTGTGGAGTGAAGCACTTGGGATTTGAGTGAGTAGGTAATCATGTTTGGTGTATCTTGTCCTCCTTGGAGTTACAGAATCTATAGGCAGTTTACAAGATTGGAGACAGATGAGACAGCAAAGGGAAATTGGAGGGGCCTTGTTTATTTTGGCACATTACCCAGTATATTTTCCACCCTCCACATCACTATTTGTTTTGCTGTTTTAATAATAATAATAATAATTGTTATTAATTCCTGCAATCACAGACTTAAACAAAAGGAAGTCATGCAACCATTTCAGTCTAGGTAGACCAATTCATCCAGTCCAAAAGCTTCATGCTATTTTTAATTTCAAATATTTGCTTATTTCCTTTCAAAAGCTACAGTCCAATTTACATCCACTGCTCCTTAAAGCAGTACTTTCCAGATAAAAGCTACTCGCTACTTAAAGAAGTTTTTCTTTCAACTCAATCCAATTCAAGTTTACTTGCCATTCAACCATACATGAACGTTCATGTATACAACCAAACAAGACAGTCTTACTCTGGGACCAAGGTGAAAGTAAAGTACCAGCAGTCACACACAGCACAAAGCACACACAAGGCAGCAAGCACAAATGGTATCACAATCACGCAATAGAAGAGTCCCAAAGCTCGCAACATCAGTTCACAGTTGACCACAATAGAGCCCATCTCCCACCCAGCGAACACTGGGGGGTGGGGACAGCACCGACCCCATCCTGGACACTGAGACACACCACCCTGATGGAAAGCAATAACCCTCCCATGTACAGAATATCAGTAAAATACAACAACACAGAATATACACGCATATAGTCCATTCACTGTTGATTACCACTGACATATGTCATGATTTTTAAAAATTTTGTGGCAGCAGTACAGTGCAAGACATAAAACATTACTACATGTTACAAGAACAAATGAAGTAAACTGTGCAAAAGAGGAGTAGTGAGGTGGTGTTCATAGGCTGTTCAGAATTCAGATAGCAGAGGAGAAGAAGCTGTTCCAAAAACATTGAGTGAATTTTCAGGCTCCTGTACCTCCCCCCAATGACTGTAATCAGAAGCTGGTATGTAAGAGAATGTACATACGTAAGCAGATGGTGAGGGTCCTCGATAATTGACACTCTGACACAGTGATGTCAATAAATAAACCTCTCCCTCAATGTTGCAAAAACAAAGGAGCTGGTTGTGGATTACAGGAGGAATGGAGATGGGCTAACCCCTATTGACATCATTGCATCTGGGGTTGAGAGGGCAAACAGCTTCAAGCTCCTCTGTATCCACATCACCGAGGACCTCACGTGGTCTGTACATACCAGCTATGTGGTGAAAAAGGTACATCGGCGCCTCTTTCACCTCAGACAGTTGAGGAAATTTGATATGGGTCCCCAAATTTTAAGACCTTTCTACAAGGGCATATTTGAGAGCATCCTGACTGGCTGCATCACTGCCTGGTATGGGAACTGTACTTCCCTCAATCGCAGGACTCTGCAGAGAGTGGTATGGACAGTCCAGCACATCTGTAGTCGCAAACTTTCCATGAATCAGGATATTTACAAGGACCGGTGTGTAAAAAGGGCCCGAAGGATCATTAGGGATCCGAGTCATCCCAACCACAATCTATTCCAGCTGCTACCAAAAAGGAAGCAGTACCGCAGCATAAAAGCCAGGACCAACAGGCTCCGGGACAGCTTCTTCCACCAGGCCATCAGACTGATGAACTCACTCTGATCTGAGTGTGCTCTATATTACATTGACTGTTCTATTTATTATAAATTACTATGATTGTACATGGCACATTTACATGGAGACATAATGTAAAGATTTTTACTCCTCATATATGTGAAGAACGCAAGAAATAAAGTCAATTTCATCCACTGTGCTCTTGAGGCACCACCTTTTGAAGATGTCCTCAATGGTAGGGTGTCTTGTCCCTGTGATGGAGCTGGTAGAATCTACAATACTCTGCAGACTTTTTTTTAACCCCGTACATTGGAGCCTCCATACCAGGTGGTGATGCGGCCAGTCAGAATGCTTTCCACTTCACATCTGTGGAAATTTGCTAGAGCCTTAGTGGCATACCGCATCCTCTCAAATGTTTAATAAGGTCCAGCCACTGGTGTGCCTTCTCTTGTGATTGCAATTTGCTGGGCCCAGCCTAGATCCTGTGAGATGTTGAAGCTGTACACCCCTTCCACTGCCAGCACTTCAAAGAGGACTGGAGTGTATACTGATTACTACTCCTTCCTTTGTCATACTGATGTTGAGTACAAGGTGGTTGTTGCAACACCACTCAACCAGCTGATCTATCTTACTTCTGTAGGCCCTCTCGTCACCATATGCGATTCCGCCAACAACAGTGTTGTCATCAGCAAGTTTATAGATGTCGCATGAACTGTACCTAGTCCGACAGTCCTGAGTGTAGAGAATTAATCCCTTGTGCTTAACTGTGAGTTTATCCCTGAGTCATTTCACAATATTTTTAAATCAGTGCCCCCGATCTTTGAACCCTTCCATTCACAGGGAAAATGTTGTTTAATTTATTCTGTCAAAACTTGCTCAGTTTGATAGATATTTATAATGTTATTATCTGACAGAAAGCAGCAAAGTACAGGTATAGTAACTGAAAAAAATAAAATCTTTTAATCGGCAATGTCTTTGTGATTAATAGTGTGATCTGATTAACCCAGCGTCATACATAATCATGAATTGTGTCATGTTAACACTTCTGTTAAAAGAATGTCTCTATTTAACTCAATTTTTTGGTTTTCTACGATTAAAAATACATTTATTTTCAATGTATGTTTGCACTATACAACCCCGAGATTCATCTTGCCCACAGACAGCCACAAAACAAAGAAAATCCATGGAATCCTTTCAAAGAAAAACATCAAACACTGTCCCCCCCCCACACTCACAAAAACACAAAAAAAAACAAATTGTGCAAATGATAATAAAAAAAGAGTTTAAAAAAAAACACAGAATATAAAACAGGAAGTCAAAAGAGTCCAAGCATTTTCCAGTGCTTGTTATCTGCAGGCTGCCCAGGTTGTCAGAGACAAAAACAGAAAATGCTGTAAATACACCCACAAGTCAGGCAGCATGTGGGGTGAGAGAAGCAGAGTTAACGCTTCAGCTCAAAAGCCATCTCTAAGGACTAATGGCTGATTTGTGTTCACTGACTGTAGGTCATAGCTGCTCTATACAGTATCTTAAACCTGTCATCCCACTTTAGTCTACAGTACCCAATACTTAAAATAGATCTATCAACCTAGGTTCATCATTCAGAGCTTGTGAAGCAGGTTAGGTCCTTGTTGTTTCTCAGTGTGAAGTTTTCACCCATAAAAGCCAAGCAAGAGAAATTTGGAGGGTGTTAGGCTGTAGCCAGTAAACAAACAAATGTGCAGGGATTAAAAATAGAAGCAGAGTGAATATATAGAACAACGGCAGGGAAAATAAAGACATTAGAATCTGTTGGACAAAACCCAAATCAATAGCAGTGGATATCTTTAGAGTCATCAGAGATGATAAGCGAGTTCAGAGACAGAGAGTGGTGAATTATCTCATTCCTCTAACATTGACAGCAAAGTAGAACAGGACCAGTTTGTGCCTGATATTTATGAGAATGAAGAAGATGGTAATCCTGTTCCTTTTGGTACTTCTATAAATAGAGGGGATTAAGTGGAGACCTGATTGAAACATTTAAGATGATTAAAAGACACAATGGTGGAAGAAAGAGGAAAAATTACTAACCATTCTGCGGTTGTCCAGAGCAGGTGGGTACGTCATTGATATTGCAGGCAGACTGTCAGGAACCAATTCTTAGAACAAAGAGGAGTGAAAATCTGGAACTCTGTGAAGATGGAAAGTATTGACACAGACTCTGTGAGTTACCTTCAGAACAAACTCTCTTTGTTACAAGCTGAAGTCAAAAGGGGGGTCATTTGTCCTACAGCAATTGCTCCCCGATCCAAAGTTTTTATTATTCTGATTATATTTTTAATTATATTTTTGATCTCCTTTTCCCTGTTCTCTCCACCCCACGTGTTCTCTGCGGTAAGAGTAAGGTTCAGTATTTTGCAGCGTTCAGCTTTGGACTACAAGAGTTGTGAGCACATTATATCTACAATAGTGAGATTCTGCCCTGGAGTTTATGGAGTTCATGTTCAGCTGGTATCTGGGCACAAATTTACAATAGTTCACGTTAGCCTTCCGTTTGTAGCTTGGGCTGATTTGAGCCTGTTACAGACTTTCACCATCTGGTACCAACCCTAGAGAGTTCCTCTTTATCTTTCTGCTCTTTTCTCTACTGTGCTACAGAACCAAGAATTCACTATTCCCTACTTTCCCCACTGCACTCTGTTTAGACAAAAGCTATTGAAGTTAGGCCAGGTAAGAGAATTAATGGATTTTAACAAATGCAAAATAATGCAGATGGCAGAAATCTAAAATATTTAAGTAATTTCCTGTTCAAAAGTCTTAGGCAGAAACACAATACTGTGTAAAAGTCCTAGGCACATATATATAGCTTGGATTCCTAATACTGTATTTATCAACACGGAGTGGAGAGCAAGTTTTTAAATCGGGCAGGAACAAAGGATGTTGAGAATGGCGAAGGTGAATCTGCAGGAGGGGTGTGGAACAGGTGGCAGAGAAGGAGTGCCAGGAGCAGGGGTTGACATGGGTGCAGACACACCCAGCCCTGAGACACCAGGCAGGGTCATTTGATTCCAAGCAATTGGTTTATTGTCCATTACAGAATGTCTCTCTGGTGCTTTCTGCTCCCTCTTCTCTCTCTTCCCCTTTTCCCAACCATGATTCCCCCTTCCCACTCTCAGTCCACAGTAGGGACCCATGCAGAATCTGGTTTATCATCACTCATATGTGTCATGAAATTGTTTTTTTTTGCAGTGCAATGCATAAAAATTACTGCAGTACTGTGCAAAAAGCCTTGGGCACTACAGCTATACGTATATGTGCCTAAGACTTTTGCACAGAGTATATATAATGCTGAATATTCACTTCTGAATGCTGCAAGCTTTAATTTTGCTCAAAAAATACTAGTGCTCAAATAAAAACAGAGTTAATTTTAGTAAGAGGTCGATGACCTAGAGTAAATGGTAATCATTGCTTCCTCCTTTATGGTAAATGAAAATCAAGCTGAAAAAGTAGGAAATCTGAAAAGGAAACAGAAAATGCTGAGACAAACTCAAAAGGACTGACAGCATTTGTGGAAAGTGGGACATTGAACATCTTAGGTCTAGGGCCCTTCATTAGTACTGAACAAAACAAAACACCTATTACAAAGATTTTATAAGAAGGTGCAAGGCATGGTTCGTAACTTTGTGGAAATTACTAAAATAAGTGTTATTGTGGAGAAAGAAGGTTATCAAAAATTACAGGGGAGCATGATCAGCTGAATAAGTGGGCTAAGAAATGGCAAATTAAGTTTAATTTGAATAATTGAGAGGGGTTGTGTTTTGGAAAGGTACATTTGGGTAAGACTTTCATATGAATGGCAGAACTCTGGGGAGTATGGTAGAACAGAGTATACGTACATGCATCACTGAAAGTGGAGTTACATGTAGATAGGTCCATTTGGAGAGTTATATGGATTGGAGGGTTAAATGGTTTCCAGCCAAACACTGGTGAATGGGATTGCTTGTCTGGGGCATTTAGGTCAGCATATATCAGCTGGGCCAAAGGCATGTTTCTGTACTCTAATCTGATGGCATGAATATCATCTTCTCCTATCAGTAAAAGAAATTCCCTCCCCCTTCCCTCTTCTATTTTCCCATTCTGGCCTCTTAACTCTTCTCACCTGCCTATCACCTCCCCCGGTGTCTCTGTTCCTTCCCTTTCTCCTACAATCCCCTCTCCTCTCCTATCAGATTCCTTCTTCTCCACCCCCTTACCTTTCTCATTCTCCTGGCTTTGCTAATCAATTTTCCGTTCCTCCTTCCCCTCTCCTCACTTTTTTATTCTGGTGTCTTCCCCTTTCTTTCACAGTCCTGAAAAGCGGTTCCCAACCTGGGGTCCACAGACCCCTTGCTTAATGGTATTAGTCCAAGGAATTATAAAGGTTGGGAGCCCTTTGTCCTAAGGAAGGGCTTCGCCCTGAAACAATGACCATTTGTTTATTTGCATAGATGCTCCCTGAGCTGCTGAATTCTACTGGCATTTTCTGTGTGTTGCTTCTGATTTCCAACATCTGCAGAATCTCCTGTGTTTATGTATAACTCTATAACTTCTATCAAGCTACCATTGTATGGTCTTCCTAATACAGAGAAAATCCGCATAACATTGTACAAGTAATAGCATTCTCTCTTCACTTGTTAAGTCTTCTCTCCAAGTTCTCATTCCCTGTAATAATAGCTACATGGGACATGTTTAATGGAATGGAGACCATTTAATGTTCAGCGCTCTGTTAAGAACTTCCATGCACAGCGATGGCTCAGTGGAGATCAAACTTTTCAGCAATATCTGCTGTTGAAAGTGATCCAATGGGTCCAGTGGAGTTCAGTGGCTTAACTGAGTAGCAGCCTAGATGCACTTAAGGAGATGCTGACATATGCATGAGAGGGAAATAAACAGAAGGTTTTGCTAATGAAATAAGATGGAAGGATGATTATTAGAGTGTAAACACCAGCCTGGGTATGATGGGGTGATTTGCTTTTTTATTGTGCTCTGCTTCCTAAGTTAATCTACAGAATTTACCTCACCAAAGCAAAACACTTAATAGGTCTGAAGACAATTCAGAACCAGAGTCAGTATCCGTATCAGAATCAGATTTATTATCACTGACAAATGTCATGAAATTTGTTGTTTTGCAGCAGCAGTACATTGCAATACATAAAATTATAATAAAAGATATATTTAGAAAGCAAATAAGTAGTGCAAATATCGTGAAATAGTTTTAATGGGTTTATTACCTGTTCAGAAATCTGATGGCGGAGAGGAAAAAGCTGTTCCTAAAATGTTGAGTGTGTTTCTTAAGCCTCCTGTATGTCCTCTCTGACAGTCAGAAAAATAAAAATAATGTTTTAGGTTGATGACCTATCATCTGAACTCCATGGAGGCTGCTTGACCTGTTGAATATTCCCTGACTTTTAGAAAAATACTAATCATAATTTTGAGGTTGTAATGCTGATGGCAATTATGAATCAATATTCTGTCTTGTTTTCCTTTTTGTATGTTTTATTACCAATCATCATTTTAATACTGATGAAGGGTCTCTGAACTAAAATATTAACTTTGTTCCCCTTTCCTCAAATGCTGCCTGTCCTGCTGGGTATTTCAATATTTTCTGTTTCAGGTTTTCAGCATCGTAGAGTTGCTTGAGTTTCTTTTCACTCCAAAATAACTTTCCCATATGAAGGGCACAGGAGATTCTGCAGATGCTGTGAATCCAGATCCACACGCACAAAATTCTGGAGGAACTCAGCAGGTCGGGTAGCATCTATGAAGAGGAATAAACGGTCGACCTTTCAAGCTAAGACTCTTCATCAGAGCTGGAAAGGAAGGAGGAGGAAGCCAGAATCATCGTATTCAGTGATGGCTTAGTAGCAACCAATTCTTTTTCAGGCTGAACTGCAAGCTTGAGGTGTCCATCATACACAATCTGCACTCAGCACATCAGTTGCTTTCGATGCATTAAAAGAGTTAGTGTGTATATCCACTCATTTTTAGTCAAAAGTTGGGCAGTCCATCTGAGAGCTTCAGAAAGTGGGCTGGATCATTTAGGATGCTGGAATTACTCACAGTATTACAATACTTAACTCTGAAGTTCTGACCTAGGTTCAACCTGGTACCTTAGAATGATACTGCAAGAGAGTCACTGCAGGGAATTTTATGTATAATGCATTCATGGTGAGTGTAGTTATGTACATAGTTGTTGGTTAGTGTGTGGCACATCAGCATAGTGGTAACCTTAATTGCTTTACAGTGCCATTGTTCACTGATCGGGGTTCAAGTCCCACCACTGTCTGTAAGTAGTTTGTTTATTCTCTCTGTGACCGCATCAGTTTCCTCTAGGTGCTCTAGATTCCTCCCGCATTCCAAAGACATATGGGTTAGGGTTAGTGAGTTGTGGGCATGCTATGTTGGCGCTGGAATCATGGCCTGGTGACACGTCTGGCGGGGGCACAGCACGATCCTCATGCTGTGTTCGTCACTGACGCAAAACAAGATTTTCATGGTATGTTTCAATGTACATCTGACAAATAAAGCTAATCTTTACCTTTGGGTGGCATGGTAGCATAGTGGTTAGCACAATGCTTGATAGTACGTCGGCTGTAAGATCCCACTGCTATCTATGAGGAGTTTATATGTTCTCCCTGTGACTGCGTGGGTTTCCTCTCACATTCCAAAGACGTAGGGGTGACATCAGGGTTAGCAAGTTGTGGGTATGCTATGATCTTGCCGGAGGCGTGGCAAAACTTGCGGGCAGCCCCCAGCACATCCCCAATGCAAACGATGCATTTCACCGTATGTTTCGATGTACATGTGATAAATAAAAACGGTCCTTATCTTTTATTAATGAAGCACTCAATGCTCCTCTGCCGGCTGGTTGACAAGGGAAGTCTCCCAGAAGACTGCTGCCTGTGCATTATTCATGTACATGGAGCTGCTGCTATTCGAGCTGAAGGGAAAGTTCAAGTTTAATTGTCATTCAACCATACACACATATACAGCTAAACAAAACATCAGTCCTCTGGGACCAAGGCGCAAAGTACACATAGTCACACACAGCACATCAAGTCGCAAAATAATATTAGCACAAGGTCTGAATTTTAATGGAGCATCAGATGGTGTCTTGGAGCCATGTTTCTGTAAAACAAGCATGCAACAGTTCCTCATCTCATGCAGTATCAGCTGTAGATAAAGGCAATCCAGCTTTTCTTCCATACTCAGAGACCCAGGGCTCGGGCTATCAACCTCTGGGCTACCAATCAATCTTTGATGATCTACCAGTCAAACTCTGACTATCTATCATGTCTGCATACTTAATTTTATGAACTTCCATAAGGTCAGACTTTAGGTTTCAGATTCACATTTATTGTACATCAATGTACATCGAACCATACAGTGAAGCTGTCAATGCGTTAACAACAGCACACCCAAGGATGTGCTGGGGGAAACCCACAAGGTTGTCACACATTCTGCATGCCCGCAATGCCCAGCAGTTCAACACAGAACACAACAAGCAACAAAGCATCTACAGCTAAACAAGCCCCATTCCTCCCTCTTTCTACCCACACAGCCAGGCCTTCAATCCCAAGACAGGTCTCTGGGCCTCCAGTGGACTTGCAGACGATGAGCCTCTGACGTCCCCTGGCACATGGACCTGGGGCTTCATTCATCAGCCTTGAACTTCCAGACTTCCGATCCACCAACGGTCCAATGGATCTGATGGTCCAAATCCCCCAATAATGCTTGAAACATAAAGACGCAGTATCACCCTGTGCAGTGTCATGAATGGATGCGTGAACAGCATCTCAGAAAGTAAGGACAAAGTTCTAGAATGGAACATCTAGTTATTTCATTCCTCTCTGAGAAAATTTGAATTTTCAATTGAGTAATTCCAGGGGGGAAAAAAGCATTAGGTGATTGAATTCTTGAAATAACATCCCAGGGTCCCAGTATAAACATGGCCAGATTGGAACACCACAGACCAAATTCAAAGTTCAAAGTAAATTTATTACCAAAGTACATAAATGTCACCACATACAACTCTGCGATTCATTTTCTTGTGGGCATACTCAATCCATAACAGGATAATAACCATAATTTATCATACTACACAGAACAACTGGGATCATTAAGATGCAACAGAGAAAGAATGAATAATTTCACATAGGAAAATTGCAACTGAATCAAACATAAGCATTAACATTCTGTGGATTGGGTATAAAAGAGAGGTAATAGCTGGATCTGTATGTGGAGCTATATCGCAAACAATGTGGGAACCCACCCAGCAGGCTCCAGCCTAGAACAAACTCCCAACCATCTGTTATTCTAAATGTAAACAAACTCACTGTATCTCATAGATCATTTCCACAGGCAATGGACCTGATGGTTTATCAGCAGCTCTGAGCATTGGGGAGTTCACAACTTCCTTCTAATCGGTGTCTTTATTACCTACAGACTATCATTCCATTGCTTCCCTGGTCAGCCTCATAACTTCTGCCTTGCAGAAGCTCACCATTTAAAATTCTGGTGATCCCAGCCTAACTTGCACCATATCCTGTTCATCCACCTTCTCCATTTCTGATCTAACATGTCTTCCATTCCAGAAAGCCTCTACTTCAAAAAAAAAATTTAATTTGTTTTCAAATCCTCTGCACTCTCACTTCTCTCCATTTCTGCAATGTCACCCATCCTTTGAACCCACAAGGGGTAATAGCAGGGGGCCTGCTAATTCAGGCCCTTGATGTTCCCACATTCATAACTCTACTTTGAGCAGCAATGAATTTCCGGCTCAGAATAGCCTCATAGCCCTTAAAACTTCAGATTTTCTGATGTTCTTAACACTTGTTCCTGTGACCAAATGTTAGATCACCTCGATATATATAGCCCAGTATGATTAATTTTGATAACATTGCAGTGAATTCTTTTTAGATTCACTACTGAATTATAGGAACTACATAGATACACTAAATTGTGCAGCACCGTAACAGGTTCTTTTAACCCACAGATTTCACAACAATTGTCAGTGATAATAGACTTGACTCTGATTCTTTTTCTTGATTTTGGTCTGAGACGTGACTTAGGTCTCTTGATTGTCTGCCCTGACCTAATTAGCTAAGTCAGGAGAAGGGAAAGTCTTGCTTTTTTTGGACTATTTTTGGCTCAAGATCTTCTATCTATTCCACTGGAATGACCAGGAAGCCACAGCAGGTATCCAAATCTGGCTATGTATCAAAATAAACATTGGGCCTCAATGACATAACCAAAGTGTAATCAATACATTTAAAGAAACCTTCTCCCACTCTTTTACCCTTCAGCTCTCCCTGCTATCCACACAGATCAAAGACAATATCTCTCTCCCTGACCCCAGCTTCCTCACTCTCTTTCTTTCCCATGCTCTGCTCCCCCTCTCTCCTTTTCTCTCTCCCTTCTTCCGCACAGCAGCATAATGGTTCGCAAAATGCTTTACAGTACCAGGGACCCTGGTTCAGTTCCCACTCCTGCCTGTAGGGAGTTTGTACGTTCTCCCCATGACCGCATGGGTTTCCTATGGGTGCTCTGGTTTCCTCCCACAGTCCAAAAATGTACCAGTTGGCAGGTTGATTGTCATTGTAAATTGTCCTATGATTAGGCTAAAATTAAATCAGGGGATTGCTAGATGGTGTGTCTCAAAAGGCTGGAAGTGTCTATTCCATCTCAATAAATAAATTAATAAAAAGATTAGTGTGTATCTCTCAGCCAGGCTGGGTTCAGATCCCTTCTGTAGACCTTGGATAGCAGATCTCCTTATATTGGTGATTCTTTGAACATGTCCAGGTGCCATTAAGCTGCAGGACCAGTTTCTTTCACAGCTCTGAGATATCACTGATAGCCAATGTTTCTGAGAGAGCTGAGTGTCTTGGGACAAACAGAAGTCAGAAGCTGGACTTGGATGGAAATTTGAATCAATTTTTCTGAAAGAGGGAGAGTCACCACTGACACAGTGGCAGCAGACTCAGCTGATAGTGATAATGTACTTACAGCACCCTGTTACCTCTTTACAACAACATTTGGAAAGGCTTACTCAAATGTTCTCTCACCCAAAATGTGAAACAGTAAAGAGCTCCTCTGCTTGCTCCATGCTTCGCAATTGCAGCTGTTCTGTGGGTGGGACGTCTTGTTTCAGTCAACGGTTTGGTTGTTTGGCTAAGCTGGCGAGCAATGATCTGGCCAGATCGCTGCATTGGCCACTTGGTTAAAGTGGCAGCTTGTCACTCACAATGTCCTGCTGGTGGCTGTAAACTTGGGGCATTCTCTGAAAACCTCGAGTTCTCCAGGACTAGTAGTAGTGTTGTGATCCCTCGAGTCAAGTATGATGTCGCTCGAAGGAGTTATTCCCTTAATGGAAAATGCTGATGCATTTCCTTGTTGAACTTGAGGAGAATGATGAAGGACAGCCATTACATGGTGATTGACAGATTAGGGTCAGGGATCAGTGGCATGAAATGCAAGATGACTGGAGTCCCTTCACTGCTGCAGCCTTCCTCCACCTTCACTGCCATTGTGATGTGTCATCACCTCGCGCCAACTCCAACATTGTGGTCGTGACCCTACAGGGAGCTTAGCATCAGATGACTACACTCCAGACAACATCATTCTCAGGATCTCAGGAACTCACTACGGCGATTCTCAGAGAAGCCCACTGACTGTATTGTACAGTATCTTTCACTAATATTATATAAATTAAAGTTAAAGCCTTATAGGCTCATCAGGCCAGTGCTTATGCCGGTTTCTGTGGCGTGAAGCGACTGAGAGTACGAGACTCCCCCCCGGATAGGACGCCAGTCTATCGCGAGGTATCTTGTCGGTACCCATTTTCAGCCGAGTGGACTGGAGCAATGTGTGGTTAAGTGCCTTGCTTGAGGACACAACACACTGTCTCGGCTGGGGCTCAAACTCACAACCTTCAGATCACTAGCCTTAACCACTTGGCGGCCATGCGCCACACACACACACACACACACACACACACACACACACACACACACACACACACACACACACACACACACACACACACACACACACACACACACACACACACACACACACACACACACACACACACACACACACACACACATGAACAACTGAACCTCTTTACCTTGCAGCAACGTGCTTTGAAATGGAATTGTTGTAATGTACAAAATGCAGCCCTCAGTTTGTTTCCCATAAGCAACACTAAAGTAAATGTCAGAGAATTACTTTAATTTATTGAGCAAGCCTTGCCCTGAATCCTCATGTAATTCCTTTGTAAATGCATCTTGTGTTTGTTTGGGAATTTCTTCCAGAGCATATCCAGAATTGATCATACATTCAGTGGCCGCTTTATAAGCAATCACCTGTTCCTAATAAGGTGGCCACTGAATGCATGTCTGAGGTCTTCTGCGACTGTAGCCCATCAACTTCAAGGTTTGATGTGTTGTGTGTTCAAAGATAAACTTCTGCACAACGCTATCATTTGGTAGCTATTTGAGTTAGTGTCATCTTCCTGTCAGCTTGAACTGAACCAGTCTGGCCATTCTCCTTGGACCTCTCAACAAGATATTTTCACTCACAGAAATGCCACTCCCTGAATAGTATTTTTTGTTTTCCTCATCATTCTCTGTAACATCTAGAGACTGTTGTACATGAAAATCCCTGGAGATCAGCAGTTTTTGAGCTAGTCAAACCACCCAGTCTAGTACCAACTATCATTCCACAGTGAAAGTGTCACTTAGATCTGATATTTGGTCTGAACAACAGCCGAACATCTTGACCATGTCTGCATGCTTTCATGCATCAAGTTGCTGCCACATGATTAGCTGATTAGATATTTGCATTAACAAGCAGGTGTGCCTAGTAAAGTGGCCACTGAGTGTATAAGGTTGGGCATTCAGTGTACCGACATTTATGAAGTTGGGTCCTGTATTCACTTCCGTAAGTTGGAAAGTTCTAGGCAAATGATAGTTTTCAGTTCCATGCTGGTAATGAGGATGTCCCATTGTACTGTCTATAACAAGCTTGACAAACACTAAATGTCTTCTTGAAATTGGGATTTTTGGAGCAAATCCAACAAAGGTCTGGTGATTGAACACAAGGGATTCTGCAGAAGCTGGAAATCCAGAGCAACAAACACAAAATGCTGGAGGAACTTAACAGGTAAGGCAGCATTAATGGAGGGGAATAAACAGTGGATGTTTCGGGCTGAGACCCTTCATCAGAACTGGAGGTTGCCTCCTTGCAAAGCTTAGTACTGTACGTTCATTTGTTGTCAAAAAAAGGTTCTTACCTGCCTCTCTCTAACTGTGCTACAAGATCATCTACCTTATTCCATATAGTAAGTGGATTTCAATATACATAGTATATGGAATGATGAGATGATCTTGTAGTGCAGTTAAAGATTGGGAGATATGACGTTGTGGACATCAATGAGTTGTGATTGTAAGAAGATTGTAGTTGGGAGCTTATTATCCAATGATACACATTGAAAGGACTGGCAGGTAGGCAAGTGACTCTGTTGGTAAAATTAAATGAAATCTTTAGTACGAGGTGACATAGGTTTTGAAGACATAGAATCCTTGTGGGTAAAGTTAAGAAATTACAAGGGTAAAAAGACCTTGAAGAGAATTATATAGACTTCTGAAATGTAGCCAGTATGTGGCATACAAATTACAATGATAGTTATAAAAGGCACGTAAAAAGGACAATGCTGTGATAGTCACAGGGAATTTCAATATGTAGGTAGATTGGGAAAAACAGGTAGGTGCTGGATCCCATGAGATGGAGGTTGTTGAATGCCTTTGCAATGACATTTTAGAACAGCTTGTGGTTGAGCCCGCAAGGGGGAAGCCAACTCTGGATTGGCTGTTGTGTAGTGTACCAGATTTGATTAGGTAGCTTAGGCTTTAGAGAACTTAATAAGTATTTTGCGTCTCTGTGGAAGACACTTGCAATATGCCTATAATTTCCTTTCTTCTCTCTCCCTCCCTTCTTAAAGAATAGAGTGACATATGCAATTTGCCATTCCTCAGGAAACATGCCAAACTCTCGTGATTTTTGAAAGATCATTACTAACACCACTACAATCTCTTCAGCTGCCTCTTTCAAAACCCTTGGTTGTAATCCACATAGTCCAGGTGACCTATCTACCTTCTGACCTTTCAGCTTCCCATGTACTTTCTCCTTAGTAATGGCAACAGCACTCATTTCGCATAACCCTCTATTTTACTAAGCTCCATGTACCTATCCAGGAGTCTCTTAAAAGACCCTATTGTTTCCATCTCCACCACCATCACCGGCAGCCCATTCTACACTCTCATCACTCTCTGCGTAAAAAAAACTTCTCCCTGACATCTCCTCTGTATCTGTTTCCAAGCACCTTAAAACTGTGCCCTCTCGTGCTAGCCACTTCAGCCCTGGGAAATAGCCTCTGACTATCTACACGATCAATGCCTCTCATCATCTTGTACACCTCTATTAGGACAGCTCTCATCCTCTGTCACTCCAAGGAGAAAAGGCCAGGTTCACTCAACCTATTCTCACAAGGCGCGCTTCCCAAACCAGGCAACATCCTTGTAAATCTCCTCTGCACCATTTCTATGGTTTCCTCATCCTTCCAATAGTGAGGTAACCAGAACTGAGCACAGTACTCCAAGTGGGATCTGAGCAGGGTCCTATATAGCTACAACATTACCTCTCGGCTCTTGAACTCAATCCCACGGTTGATGAAGTCAAATGCACCGTATGCCTTCTTAACCACAGAGTCAACCTGCGTAGCAGCTTTGAGTGTCCTATGGACTTGGACCGCAAGATCCCTCTGATCCTCCACACTGCCAAGAGTCGTACCATTAGTGCTATATTCTGCCATCATATTTGACCTACCAAAATAAACCACCTCACACTTATCTGGGTTGAACTCCATCTGGAACTTCTCAACCCAGTTTTGCATCCTATCAATGTCCCACTGTAAGCTCTGACAGCCCTCCATACTATCCATAACACCCCCAGTCTTCCTGTCATCAGCAAATTTACTAGCCCATAGACCTTTGTCTGCCATTTCTTTGTCCCTCATTACTACCACTCCAGTATCATTTTCCTGTGTTCTGATATCTACTCTCACCTCCCTTTTACTCTTTATACTGTATCCTCTTTTATATTATTGGCTAACTTACCTTCATATTATGTCTTTTCTCTCCTTGTGGCTTTTTAATTTACCTTCTGTTGGTTTTTATAAGCTTACCAATACACTTAAACTATTTTTGCACTATTAAATGCTCTCTTTTTTGCATTTATGCTGTCTTTGACTTCCGTTGTCAGACACTGTTGCCTAGTCCTCTCTTTAGAATACTTCTTCATCTTTGGGATGTATCTTTCCTGCACCTTCAGAAGTAGCAGAGCTAATCAGGTGATTCCATTGCACATTCATTCTCAATTGTCCTGTAAAGGTTTCAAAGTCTTTAACCCAGAGATTGTTTTTTTTAAATTTTGCCTGATATGACACATGTTTAAGATTTTCCATCATAATATTTGAAATTACCTAATCGAATGTGGGGGATAGAAGTGAGAATAAAGCAGATCTCTGATATAAACACTGTTTGTTTCACACGGTGACGGAGTCCTGGCATGTTTATACACTTACAAAACAGCCTACATGTTCAGTGGGAGTGGGACAAAGTCGATAAGCAGGGAACGCTTGTGCCAGTGATACGATAGGCAGTGTAGAGTCTGTGTATACTCAGGCCCAGTTTCTATCTGTATTCACACTGCCAGTCATTCCACACATTCATCCACACCTCAGTTTAAATAAATCCATTGTCTCAGTCTGAATCTCACTCCACTCCTCAGTCTGAATCTCTCTCCACTCCTCAATCTGTATCTCTCCACTCCTCAGTCTGAATCTCTATCCACTCCTCAGTCTGAATCTCTCTCCACTCCTCAGACTGAATCTCTCCACTCCTCAGTCTGTATCTCTCCACTCCTCAGTCTGTATCTCTCCACTCCTCAGTCTGTATCTCTCCACTCCTCAGTCTGTATCTCTCTCCACTCCTCAGTCTGTATCTCTCTCCACTCTTCAGTCTGTATCTCTCCACTCTTCAGTCTGTATCTCTCTCCACTCCTCAGTCTGTATCTCTCTCCACTCCTCAGTCTGTATCTCTCTCCACTCCTCATTCCGTATCCCTCTCCACTCCTCATTCTGTATCCCTCTCCACTCCTCATTCCGTATCTCTCTCCACTCCTCATTCCGTATCTCTCTCCACTCCTCATTCCGTATCCCTCTCCACTCTTAATTCCGTATCTCTCTCTACTCCTCATTCTGTATCTCTCTCCACTCCTCATTCCGTATCCCTCTCCACTCCTCATTCCGTATCCCTCTCCACTCCTCATTCCGTATCTCTCTCTACTCTTCATTCCGTATCTCTCTCCACTCCTCATTCCGTATCTCTCTCCACTCCTCAGTCTGTATCTCTCTCCACTCTTCAGTCTGTATCTCTCCACTCTTCAGTCTGTATCTCTCTCCACTCTTCAGTCTGTATCTCTCTCCACTCCTCAGTCTGTATCTCTCCACTCCTCAGTCTGTATCTCTCTCCACTCCTCATTCCGTATCCCTCTCCACTCCTCATTCTGTATCCCTCTCCACTCCTCATTCCGTATCTCTCTCCACTCCTCATTCCGTATCTCTCTCCACTCCTCATTCCGTATCCCTCTCCACTCTTAATTCCGTATCTCTCTCTACTCCTCATTCTGTATCTCTCTCCACTCCTCATTCCGTATCCCTCTCCACTCCTCATTCCGTATCCCTCTCCACTCCTCATTCCGTATCTCTCTCTACTCTTCATTCCGTATCTCTCTCCACTCCTCATTCCGTATCTCTCTCCACTCCTCAGTCTGTATCTCTCTCCACTCTTCAGTCTGTATCTCTCCACTCTTCAGTCTGTATCTCTCTCCACTCCTCAGTCTGTATCTCTCCACTCCTCAGTCTGTATCTCTCTCCACTCCTCATTCCGTATCCCTCTCCACTCCTCATTCCGTATCACTCTCCACTCCTCATTCCGTATCTCTCTCCACTCCTCATTCCGTATCCCTCTCCACTCTTAATTCCGTATCTCTCTCTACTCCTCATTCTGTATCTCTCTCCACTCCTCATTCCGTATCCCTCTCCACTCCTCATTCCGTATCCCTCTCCACTCCTCATTCCGTATCTCTCTCTACTCTTCATTCCGTATCTCTCTCCACTCCTCATTCCGTATCTCTCTCCACTCCTCAGTCTGTATCTCTCTCCACTCTTCAGTCTGTATCTCTCCACTCTTCAGTCTGTATCTCTCTCCACTCCTCAGTCTGTATCTCTCCACTCCTCAGTCTGTATCTCTCTCCACTCCTCATTCCGTATCCCTCTCCACTCCTCATTCCGTATCCCTCTCCACTCCTCATTCCGTATCTCTCTCCACTCCTCATTCCGTATCTCTCTCCACTCCTCATTCCGTATCCCTCTCCACTCCTCATTCCGTATCTCTCTCTACTCCTCATTCCGTATCTCTCTCCACTCCTCATTCCGTATCCCTCTCCACTCCTCATTCCGTATCCCTCTCCACTCCTCATTCCGTATCTCTCTCTACTCTTCATTCCGTATCTCTCTCCACTCTTCATTCCGTATCTCTCTCCACTCCTCATTCCGTATCTCTCTCCACTCCTCATTCCGTATCTCTCTCCACTCCTCAGTCTGTATCTCTCCACTCCTCAGTCTGTATCTCTCCACTCCTCAGTCTGTACTTCTCTCCACTCCTCAATCTGTATCTCTCCACTCCTCAATCTGTATCTCTCCACTCCTCAATCTGTATCTCTCCACTCCTCAGTCTGTATCTCTCTCCACTCCTCAGTCTGTATCTCTCTCCACTCCTCAGTCTGTATCTCTCTCCACTCTTCAGTCTGTATCTCTCTCCACTCTTCAGTCTGTATCTCTCTCCACTCCTCAGTCTGTATCTCTCTCCACTCCTCATTCCGTATCTCTCTCTACTTTTCATTCTGTATCTCTCTCCACTCCTCATTCCGTATCCCTCTCCACTCCTCATTCCGTATCTCCCTCCACTCCTCATTCCGTATCTCTCTCCACTCCTCATTCCGTATCTCTCTCTACTCTTCATTCTGTATCTCTCTCCACTCCTCATTCCGTATCTCGCTCCACTCCTCATTCCGTATCCCTCTCCACTCCTCATTCCGTATCTCTCTCCACTCCTCATTCCGTATCTCTCTCTACTCTTCATTCTGTATCTCTCTCCACTCCTCATTCCGTATCTCTCTCCACTCCTCATTCCGTATCCCTCTCCACTCCTCATTCCGTATCTATCTCCACTCCTCATTCCGTATCCCTCTCCACTCCTCATTCCGTATCTATCTCCAGTCCTCATTCCGTATCTCTCTCCACTCCTCATTCCGTATCTCTCTCTACTCTTCATTCTGTATCTCTCTCCACTCCTCTTTCCGTATCCCTCTCCACTCCTCATTCCGTATCTCTCTCCACTCCTCATTCCATATCCCTCTCCACTCCTCATTCCGTATCTCTCTCCACTCCTCATTCCGTATCTCTCTCTACTCTTCATTCTGTATCTCTCTCCACTCCTCATTCCTTATCTCTCTCCACTCCTCATTCCGTATCCCTCTCCACTCCTCATTCCGTATCTCTCTCCACTCCTCATTCCGTATCTCTCTCTACTCTTCATTCTGTATCTCTCTCCACTCCTCAGCCTGATCAATGCCATTTACTGTGAATGTACCTCCACCCATGCCAGTTCTAAGAGTATTTACTCTCAACCCTTGATCTGCACACAGACCTTCATTCTATTCACACACTTTATCCACCCCCCACCCACCCTCTTCAGCTGGTCCCAGTGATCGTAAAGCTAGGACGTGCACCCTTCTCACTTTTGCTGCTAAGAAGATGTTACAAGAGCCTCAGGACTCACACCACCAGTTTCAAGAACAGTTACTACCTCACCGCTATTATGCTCTTGAACAAAAGAGTATAACTTCACCCAACTTCACCTGCCCCGTCATTGAAATATTCCTACTTCCCACAGTCTCACTCTCAAGGACTCTTCATCTCATGTTCTCGTTATTTATTGCTATTTATTTATATTCACATTTGCACTGTTTGTTATCTCCTGCACTCTGTTTGACCGCCCTTGCTGGGTGCTCTTATTGATTCTGTGATTAGTATGCCCACAAGAAAATAAATCAGTGTTGTTTATGGTGACATATATGTACTTTGATAATAAAATTTACTTTGAAAACTCAGTCGAAAATTTGAAATTCTGTACCCAGACCTCCTGTCAGAACTGCTTCATATTTTTCTCACCGTTTAATCAGCTGCTTTTCCATTTGACGGACTCCATAATTATCGCCCTTGCTCTTATTTTCCGCTATCCCGTGGGGGATTAAAAATAATAATTCTTTCAATCTGGCTTTTTACTTCATTTGCTGCTCATTCTCTCTTGTTCACTTTCATTTAAGCAAGTTGTTTATGTTTCTCCACCACCAGCCCCTCTGGCATTTGAAAAACATATTTCATATTTCCTCTTAATCTTCACTTTGCAATGAATGCATTTTTGGTATGATGAGCTTTTCTTCATAACCCAAAGGCCCTAAATCCCCAAATCATTCTATTTGCTCTTCTCTGAAGGCTTTCACAATAATTAATTTGTTTTCACAATGTAAACTGGCAGCCTAAATGTAAGTGGTGCTGGGGGCAAGTCTTCTCTTTATTCCTTATCTTGTAATAATCTTCTATCCTGATATCTACAGCTGAGCTCTATTCCACTGGCAAATGTACAGCTTTGTGACAAATTTCTTCCTTTCAGATACAAAATCAAATCGATGACTGGACCCTGCCGTCGTTCTTGGCTGTAAATTTGAAGGAGCTTTCATCCCATTAAACAAGATGCAGTCAGTCTCTCTCTCTCTCTCTCTCTCTGTGTCTCTCTCACACACACACACACACACACACACATGAGAAATACCTGTCAAAGAGTGACAAGTGCTTTTCTTTGTGAGAGAGATATAAATCTTTGATCTTGTTAGCATGAATAATCTGCAGGCTGTCAAAAGGGAGATACTTAATTTGTGAGAGGCTGAGGTGATGCATGATGCTGCAACGGGTTAATCAGTGGTATTGCTCATTCAGATGCATTTCTCTAAGTTTCTGCGGCTGATGTTCTGCATAACATTTGCTGGTCCCTTTTCGATCTGTTGTGAAGTAAATACTCAAACGCTGTTTTTGTGCATGCTAGCTTAACTCTTAACGTGCGCTGTACTTAATACTGTGCTGTCAATTGCATGCAATCAGTTTTAGCAGGGAGCAGGTATATTCTGCTAGAGGCTACATTTACACAGTGTGGCCACTTTATTTGGTACTTCCTATTTCAAGTCAAGTTTAAAATCATTTAACTATGTATAAAATCATATAATGCATATAGAGACAATATTTCTTCGAGCCAGGTTGTAAAGCAGAGTGGTACATATAACACACGTAACTCACAATAACTTATAAAGGTAAGGATAAAATCTACAAATTAATCACACATAAATAATTAACTGAAGTGCATAAATCCAATTCTGCAAGGTATGGATTAGCCAGGTGACATTTTGAATACGATGCGGCTATGAGTTAGGAAACCTAATGGTCTTCTGCTTCTGTAGCCCATCCACTTCAAGGTTCAACATGTTGTGTGTTCAGAGATGCTCTTCTGCATGCCACTGTTGTAATACGTGGTTATTTGAGTTACTGACACCCTCCTGTCAGCTCAAACCTGTCTGGCCATCATTCACCTCCTCCCTCACCTCCATTCAGGGCCATAAATAGTCCTTCTAAGTGAGGCAACACTTCATCTGTGAATCTGTTGGGTGTCATCTACTGTATCTGGTGCTTCCTCTGCACTGGTGAGACCCAGCTTAGATTGGGGGACCACTTTGTCGAGCACCTCCATTCCATCAGCAAAAAGTGGAATTTCCCAGTGGCCAGCCACTTTAATTCCTATCCCCATTCCCATTCCAACATGTCTGTCCGTAGCCTCCTCTTCTGCTGCAACTCTCAGGTTGGAGGAGCAACATCTCATATTCCATCTAGGTAGTCTCCAACTTGATGCCGTGAACACTGATGTTTCCAACTTCCAGTCATTTTATTTTTCTCCTCCTCTTTCCCTCTTCAATTCTCCACTCTGACCTCTTAACTCTCCTCTGTGGCAGCCGATCACCTCCCCCAGTGCCCGTCCTCCTTCCCTTTCTTCAATGGTGCACTCTCCTCTCCTATCTGATCCCTTCTTCTCCATCTCTTTATCTTCTGCGCCTATCACCTCCTAGCTTCTCACATCACCCCCCACCCCCAACCTGGCTTCACCTCTCACCTTCCAGCTTGCCCTCTTTTCCCTCGCCACCTCCTTATTCTGGCTTACTCTGTTTTGGCAACAGATACAGAGTTATGAAAGCACATGAAACCTGGCTTAAGAACAACTTCTGTCTCACTGTAATCAGACTCTTGAATGGACCTTCTCCATGATAAGATGGACTCCTGTCTTCTCAATCTTCCCAATGACCTTGTACTTAATCATTTCCCTGCATTGCACTTATGTTGTAGCTTTTACACTTTACCCCACATTGTTATTGTTTTACCATATTCTCTCTTGGTATGCTGTATAATGATCTGATCTGTACAAACCAGGGATTCCCAACCTAGGGTCCCAACCCCTCAGTTGGTAGGGCTCCATGCCATAAAAAAGGTTGGGAACCCCTGGTATAAACAGTATTTAAGCCAATTTTTCACTGTACCTTGACAATGATAAAACAAAACCAAGAACAACTTCTTCCCCTTTTCCCATCAGATTTCTTAACAGTCCATGAACACTACATCAATATTTGGCATCAGCTTCAATAAACTGTCATATACTTGGAATCATTTTGGGAATCAATCTGATGACCATCCACAGATACATCATTTATGATTACTGACCATGTCACCTTTCGCTCACTGAGTGTTTTTACTTTTATGGAAGATTTGAAGGTTCTTGCTTTTACAAGGCAAATATTTTACACAGACAGTGGTAGGTAACAGGGCATTTTCAGGAGAAGTGGCTGAAACAGGTACAGAGGCTTATTCCAGATGGAAAAAATAGCACCATTTATCCAGCACCTTTTCGCTGCTAGAGATATCAGAGACTGCAGCTGCAGAAATCTGCAGCAAAAACAACCTAACTGCTGGAGAAACTCAGTGGATCAAGCAGCCTCTGCAGAGGTGAGGGGCATGTTGGTCCCTTCATCAGGACAGAGAGTGCAGAGGGAAGATGGCCAGGGTAAAGAGGTGAGAGGGAGTGATGTAGGATAATTTGGTCGATATTAGATGGAACCAGTGAGGCTTGGAATAATGGCCAGATGGAGTTATGTGGGAGAGAAGGAGTGTTTAGATACAGAGGGGGTGGATGATAGGTGGAAAGTTCAAAGTTCAAAATAAATTTATTACCAAAATATTTATATGTCACCATATACTACCTTCAGATTCGTTTTCTTTCTCACATGAACAGTAGAACAAAATATACAGTAGAATCAATTGAAAATTACATGGAAAGACTGACAAACAATACACAAAAGAGGACAATCTGTGCAATTTCAGTAAATAAATAAATAGATAAATAATACTGAAAACAGGAGTTGTAGAGTCCTTGAACGTTAGTGCATAGGTTGAGGAATCCATTATCTATGCTAGTTCAGGACTCCAAAGGTTGAAAGGTAATTACTGTTCCTGAACCCGGTGGTGTGGGACCTGAGGCTCCTGTATCTCCTTCCCGATGGCAGCAGCAAGAAGAGAGCATGGCCTGGGTGGTGGGGGTCCATGATGATGGTTGTTGCTTTCTGATGGCAGTGCTCACTGTTGGCGAGGATGCCCAAAGGGAGAGTAAAATGCAGGTGCATTCGAGAGTTGGGAATAGAGCAGTAGAGGCAGAGGCTGAAAGATAATATTTGGAATGAGGTAAGGGAGGAATAGTGTGCAGATGAAAATCTCTTTCAAGATTATCTGCACCCTTTGCACTTACACAGCTTCAGTACACATGTTTTTTTTTTAATGGTAGAGTTAATCTGGACTTTACTAAGGCGTTCTACGAAAGGGTTTTTCCTGAAAGCATTTCTCAAGGAGGTCTTGACTCAATAGTTTTTATTTACTAAGAGCTTATTTTATGAAAGTGTTGTAAATATTATTCTGGAAGCCAAAGGCCGCAGGAAGTCTGACACACGTCTCCCTCTCTCTTTTTTTCTCATTTTTCCTCTCCTTTCTCTCTGTCATACAGCTGCATAGAATCGACTTTTCATCAAACCTTGCTTCTGTCAGGGTACACGTTTGGGAGAACAAACTGTTTCACCGTACAGCTGCCCACTCCTATTAATATAGGTACAGCTAGCTCTACTTATATAAGAACATAAGAAACAGGAGGAGAAGGTCATCTGGCCCGTTGAGCCTGCTCCGCCATTCAGTAGAATTATTGAGATTATTCCTCCAGGTATCCCGGCATTATGGTCCGCGTCTTTGTCCCTTCAGGCTCTTTGCAGCCAGGAGAATTCATAACCATGCAGGTTTTGTGTCTGACTAAAACCCAGCCACATATAATATGTAACTGAGAAATATAAAATCTTTATTCATGCAGCAAACCTCCAGGAGAGAGAGATTCCAGAGGAATTCAAGAGAATCTTACTCTCTTGACGTGATGTTTTATACTTCACCAACACAAAGAGAACAATAAACAACTAGCTCAAAAAAATCTGCAGATGCTGGAAATCCAGAGCAACACACACACATAATTCTGGAGGAACTCAGCAGGTCAGGCAGTATCTATGGAAATGAATAAGCAATTGATGTTTTGGACTGAGACCTGTCACAGCATGTGATGACGGGTGACTGAACTCAAGTTCAGAGGAACAACAGACTCCTACGTTGAATAAAAACAAGGGTTTGTTCATAGGAATTCCAACTGAATGTTGGTGGCTTGACTGAGCAATACGAATCATTCTTGAAACACAAAGACCCTGCAATAAGTGCTAATTGGGAGTCCACTTTAAATAATCACAGTAGCTGAAAACCCGTGCCAGTCAAAATAAACTTGACAGGTGTGTGAAGGGATATGGTCCAGGTGCAATTCAGTGGGACTAGGCAGAAAAATGGTTCAGCACAGCCAAGAAGGGCCAAAAGGCCTGTTTCTGTGCTGTAATATTCTGTGGTTCTATGGTTTGACAAGATTAAATGAAAGCACATGGGGCTTAACGACTCTAGACAAGATGACAATTAACAAATCCAGGTTCAAGGCTGGCAGGGTTCGTGACAAAGGTTCTTGGACCCAAACACTGTTTATTCATTTCCATAGGTGCTACCTGATCTGCTGAATAAATAATTAGCTACAGTTTAATGCTATAATCATCTAGTCAACTTTCACATTTGGAATACAGTCAGATAAATATACAGAATTACTTATTTATACTTATAGCACATTCCAACTAACTGAACCTCTTCGAATATTCAATACTAGTGTCTGTTCCAAAAACCTCAACATAGAAACATCAGGCATCCAAACTCTGTTGTCACATTGTAGAACAGGGGTGGGCAAACTTTTAGACTTGTGGGCCACAAAGGGATCTAAAATTTGACAGGGGGGCCGGACCAGGAGCAGATGGACGGAGTGTTTTGGTAATACACCTCATAAGAGAAAATAAAATATCATGGGATATGTAGAAAACATGTGCTTTAATTTAAATTGAAAATAAACAAATGCATTACAACAAAATATCTGTCTTTGAAGTCCCATGGTATTTAGCTATTTATTGAAATGACTTTAAAATACTGAAAATTAAATGAATAAAATACAGCTTTTTTAATAGTAACAGTTATTATTTTAAAGCACTGAAAATTCTGTTATCCTTCAAAATATTATCATCATCACTCTCCTCCTGACTGTCTTTATTTCAAAAACGGTAGGAGATGCAGGTCTACTTGTCCTGCTCCTTCTTATTCAATTGTCCCCTGTGCCAAAACTCAACAACGACCAGCACAAGGACAGAACAGTGACAGAGTGCCAGTATGCAGAGCGCGTTATTTGATCTGGAGCGCATTTTTTATTTTGAGAACGTACGTGCACCTGCGCACTACTCATGTCCATCACTTAACAGAAATGACATGTAACATGTAAGGCTTATTGAAAAAAATATTTTCAAATGCATTTTTTACATAACACAATGAAGAAACTTATTTTTAATTTCAGTGGGAAAAGTGTTGTTGGTCTCCCTTTATAGCCAGCGCATCAAAGTCTGGATGTAGTTTTGTTGTGGCGATTCTCAGGATGGATCTGAGGTGTTGGTCAGTTAACTTGGATCTGTGGCTGGCTTTGTTGATGTTCATGACGCTGAACACCTGTTCACACAAATAGGTCGAGCCGAACAAACAGTAAAGCGCAAATGTGGAGTAATACGCTGCACCTCAACAAAGGTCAATGTATATAGAGTGCGTCATCTATTGGGAAAACGCCAGAATTGCGGGGAAAAGACGTTAACAAGGTTTATTAATATAATTTCATCAAGTTCTGCGGGCCGGATTAAAAAGCTTAACGGGCCGCGTATGGCCCCCGGGCCGTAGTTTGCCCATGCCTGTTGTAGAAGGACGGCTCCATGAATATACAGCTAACTTGATGGTGTGGATAGCCAGAGGCTTTTTCCCAGTGCTGAAATGGCTTAACATGAGGGGGGTATAGTTTTAAGAAGCTTGGAAGCAGGTACGGTGGGGGGGGTATCAGAGGTAAGGTTTTTCACACAGAAAGTGGTGTGCGCATGGAATGCACTGCCAGAGAAGGTGGTGGAGGCAGATACAATAGGGTTGTCTAAGAGACTTTTAGATTGGTACAAGGAGCTCAGAAAAGTAGAAGGCTGTGCAGTAGGGAAATTCGAGGCAGGTTCTAGAGTAGGTTACATTGTTGGCACAACATTGTGGGCCGAAGGGCCTGTAATGTGCTGTAGACTTCTATGTTTAACCAGAAGATAAAATCCAAGTAAATTTATTATGGAAGTATATACACTGTATGTCACCATGTAGTGCCTTGAGATTCATTTTCTTGCAGGCAAGTAACAAAACAGATCTGTCCCGAACTGAGCCGTAAGTAGCAGGGATACACCTTTAACAATGCGCTCCTAGCAGGTCCATTCATCCATTGTCTTCCTCTGTGCAGTTTCAATAGGACAGAGAACGTCCCACCCCCAGTGAATAATTTCGCTAGTATCAGTTGGAAGTTAAATTGTATGCAGTTTTTTTAAATTTTTTGAAGGCTGGTTCTCATTTAAGTTCACCCATAATGATGATATCATCATAATGATCCCCAACACTGTCAGTGTTGAAATGCAGGAAAGCAGCAGCTACTTTAGACACAGGAAACTCCTCTGTGTAACAATAACCGATCATATGTTTTGGAGATGAAAACATAAAATTCTGACGAACAGCTAATTGCCTTTACTCTGTTCCGCTCGTTACAATTTTGGCTGTGCAACTGTGTTTATCTGGCATTTTCTACTTTTATCTTGGATTTTGGCATCTGGAAGACTTGGCTTTTGGATTATTTGTTTTAGATGTCGGGTGAAGGATGAAGGTTGGCTCGTACTCCACTGATAGATATATTGTCTGGAGAGGGTAGTTCAATGTAACACCCAAAATCCAGAATAACTGTATGGCAGTATTATATCTGCTTACACTCAGTGACCACTTTATTAGGGGCTGTAGTGGAATCCGGTGTGGTCTTCTGCTGCTGTAGCCCGTCCACCTCAAGGTTTGATGTGTTGTGCGTTCAGAGATGCTCTTCTGCATACCGCTCTTGTAACGCATAGTTATGTGAGTTCCTCTAGCACTTTGCATGTGTTGCTCAAGTCTGCCAGCATCTGCAAAACATCTTGTGTTTATGAGCCACAAAGTAATGTACGAGCCTTTCAGCACCAATGAAGCAGGAAGCAAGGCACCTGGAAGATTAGACACTGAGATATGAGAACTACAGTCCCAGGCAGATGCTTGGTGTACTGATGATGGTAGTCAGTGAACTGGTTTGTACAACAAGATTATTAGAATTCAGGCCTATCAGTCTCTGTGTACAATGGAATTGTGCACACAATATTGTTCACTGATTTTGATTTCATTTTTCTGTGAGTTAACAGTGGCTGCAATTGAAGTATGGATTATTTTTCTGCACAATTTTTGTGTACCCTAGCGCTTTTTTAATGGAGCCAGCTCAGCCTAACGCTTTTCTACCACCCTGAGAGTGATTTTTCTCTCACTCTCTGAGGAACCAACTTTCCGGACTGCTAAGGTTATGTTTGATAAAAGCAATCTTTAGCATCTACAACTGGAAAGTGCATTAAATGCCAGGAAGTCAGGCCAGGTCGAGTTTATTGTCCTATGCACAAGTATGAGGAGTTACTTGTGCAATGAAAAACCACTTATGGCAGCATGATTATGGTGTGTAATACAGAGTATTTAAGGTATCTGGACATGTATGTAATTCAGTATCTTGTATTTTTTAAAACACATAAGTTCATACAAAATATGCTGCTGATGGCAAGATTTTCACTGTGCCTGTACCTCATTGTTCTTGTGTATATGACAATAAACTCAACTTTACATTGTCTTCCTGGGATTAAATACACACTCACAATGATGGACACAAAGATTGTATTTTTCAAATATAGCCCTCAGTACTCCTGAAAGCGGCTTCCTCATCGAGTGATCTCAATGGTAGAAGAGTGTCTGGGTCAGTCCAGATGCATATTAGCTTACAAATGGTTCCATTACAGTTGTTTTCTGCATGAAGTGATCTTTGCATAAGCACTACCTCTTGCAAATACTGCTCTATAGAGCTGAGTGCGCGTTGCCTGCTTCTGTACCCACCCCCCCCCCCCCCACCACATCTCCCCTCAACAGGCACAGAAACACCCAGGAGGACTGAGCTAGTCCCCGTCCATCACTGTAGCAGGTACTTACTTCTTTCCAGCCCTCCGAAGCTACAGTATTGGCTGTTTCATGGTAAGACTCTTTACTGCCTTTCAGCGGGTAGATCTGTGACAAGACATGCTAATAACACAAGAAATTTGACTAATAATGGGATATTTTCCTGAAACGGAGAAGTGTTATGCTAAGGAGCTTGCTATTGCTCTTTTAGAACTGGAATCAAAAACTCTAGCAGGGTTTTTTTTATAAACTGTTAAGAAAACATTTAATGCTAGCTTAATGGTTTCCTCCCACAGTCCAAAGTTAGTCGATTAACTGGTTATTGTAAGTTGTCCTGTGATTAGGCTGGGATTAAATCGGGGAGGGGGGGTGGTTCCTGGGTGGTTTGGCTTGAAGGGATGGAAGAGCCTATTCTACACTGCATCTCTAAATAAAATAAAATAATTAATAAATATCTGAAGTACAGGGCAGAAAGAGCCGGAGCTGAGTCTGTGAATCTCTGAAAGGCCACTGTAGAAGTTGAAACCCCATGTCTGCAGTCCCAAATCCATGGTCACTGGAGACTGGAGGCCTGATTTAAAGGTCTGTGTCTGTGTATGGATGGGAGGGAGGAAAAGGACTTGTTTTTGCTGTTGTTGTTTTGTTGCTTGTTGTGTTCTGTGGTCTTCTGCTGAGCATTGTGGGCATGGCATGTTGGCATCAGAATGTGTGGAAACAGTTGCGGGCTCCCCAGAACCCTCTTGGGTGTGGTGGTTGTTAACGTAAATGACACATTTCACTGTCTGTTTTGAAGTACGTGTGATAAATAAATTTGAGTCTTGAATCTTGGATTTTTAATTTCTAGGCCATGGTTCAGTTTAAGAGTTGGCTACCTTTTTACACTTTACTGGAGTATCTGCTATTTCCTTCTTTTCGTACTTACATGGATTTTTGTCTTTTGCACACTGGTTGAATATCCAAGTTGGTGCGGTCTTTCATTGATTCTATTATGGATTTATTGAGACGCCTGCAAGAAAATAAATCTCAGGGTTGTACTTTGATAGTAAATTTACTTTGAACTTTTCGGCACGAGACCTTTCTAAAATGCAGTATTAATTGCAATAGCGATGTTTGCTTTGGCTTGTCTTCAGAGGGTTTAACCCCCAATAAAATGAAATCTGTAAATGATGTAATGCTTTAGCTGTTGTATTAATAATTGATCAGATTGCTGCTCAGTGAAGATTCGGTCGCCTCTGTATTGACATGCTGTAGTTACACAATCATATCTACTGTGCATCCATATAGGGGTCTTAATTAGAATTATACAATGCTCTTAAAGTGGTTGGAATATAACATTATCAGTATTACATAAGAACACTACAGTACCTCACCAAGAGTTTCATTAGAGTGGAGGGAGAAAGGTAGATATAAAAAAAAACCTTGCTCAAGATAATGCACAAAAAATGCTGGAAGAACTCAGTATGTCAGGCTGCATCCAGGAAAAGGAATAAAGAGTCAATATTTTGCGTTCTGCTTAAGGCTCTCGGTCTGAAATGCTGGCTCTCTATTCCTCTCCATAGAGGCAGCCTGACCTGCTGAGTTCCTTCAGCATTTTTGTGTGTGTTACTCTGGTTTTCCGGCACCTGCAGACTCTCCTGTGTTTATAATGATTGCTCAGAGTCGGGATCTCGAGGAAGCTGGTGCCAGATCACAAGATCACAGGACAAAAGAGCAGAAGTAGGCCATTCGGCCCATCAAGTCTGCTCCACCACTCCACGGTGTGAGACAAAGTAATGGATGAAAGGACAGAACCATTACCCACCAGGAGCAATCCCAGAATCTGCAGCAATGTGTTAGACTGGGGCAATAAAGTTTACAAGTGACTAGATCTCATTGACAGACACGGATGGAGTCTGGTGCTTAAAAAAAAAGTTCAGGTAATGCAGTTTGAGCAGCACTCACAGATTTGTATTTCAGGTCAACAAACTTACATCAATTATGGAGAACTGGAGGGGGACAAGATAAAGGTGAGGGAGGGGAGGAGGGAACAGAAGGGAGGATATGCGATTGTGTAGAAGGCAGAAAGAATTGAATGGCAAAAGTGATGGTGGTCCAAAGTGAAAAGGAAATGGTAATGAGACAAGTAAGGAAACCATTATTGACTTGGAGATGTGTTGGGGAGAAATAGAATCACAAATCAGGAATAATAATGTCAGGGTAAAATGCTGAAGGAACTTAGCATGTCAGACAACATCTATGGAGGGGTAGAAACAGTCAATGTTTCAGGCCAAGACCCTTCTGTAGAGGTAATGATTCTGCTGTGGGAGTTCTGCGATTTGAGTAATGATCCCTCTTGTTTTGTGACTGAATATATATCTCCTTATGTTCTGTCTAAAATCTTGAACCCTTTATCTCCTACCTGTGATTAGGTCTTCCATCACTACATGTTCCAGCTTTAAATTTTGTGCGTTCACGTTCTTATTTTGATGAGCCAGATCATCGTTTCTTTAAATTTATTTAGCGTTTTTAGGCATAATTTATTGCCCATCCCTAAACGAAGGGGATGATGAGCTGGTTTCTTGAAAGTTTTTCTCCTTCCAGTGCAGATGTTCTAGAATCATTGGACAAGGAATTTCAGTATATTGAACTGGAAATGGTGAAGAACAACATTATACAAGGGGTGATTGATAAGTTTGTGGCCTAAGGTAGAAGTCAATTTTAGAAAACCTAGCACATTAACTTTTCCTGCATGTACACACTTAGTCCAGCAGTTGTGGAGCCTACGGATCCCTTCTTTGTAGAAGACGGTGTCTTGGACCTCCAGAAGTGGTCCACAGCATTGGGTGATTGATAAGTTTGTGGCCTATGGTAGAAGGAGATGAGTTATTAACTTCAAACTTTCTGCATTTTCACTCAAAGAGTGGAACTACACGTGCATGTAACGAAAGCTGAATAACTCATCTCCCTCTACCTTAGGCCACGAACTTATCAATCTCCCCTCGTATTTCTGAGTCAGGGGATTGTAAGTCTTGAAGGAGAAGCTGCAGCTGGTTACTGTTCCTTGTATGTGGTGACCATTCCTTGTATGTGCTGCCCTTCATCTTTCTAGTGGCAGGGTCCATGGGTTAGAGATATTTTTGGAATAACTTTGATGAATTCACATAGAACATGGAGTACCACAGGCCGTTCGGATACAATGTTGTCCCAATGTTATAACCTACTCTAAAATCAATCTAACCCTTCCCTCCCACATAGCCCTTCATTTTTCTAAGAATTTCTTAGATTACCCTAATGCTTATATATCTAATACCACCACATAGAGTGAGTACCTCACACCCACCACTCTCTGTGTAATCAAAAATTCAAACTCCTTAAAATTATGTCCCCCTGTACAAGCCATTTCTGCTCTGGGATAAAGGTCTTAAGCTATCCATTCAATCCATGCCTCTAATCATCTTGTACATCTCTTTCTAGTCACCTCTCAGCCTCCTTGTTCCAAAGAGAAAAGTCCTAGCCCATTCAACCTCTCCTCATAAGACATACTCTCTAGTCTAGGCTGTATCTGCAACTGCTGTAGTGCACTTGGTAGATGGAACACATTGTGGCCATGATGTGTCAAGAGTAAAGGGATTGGTGATGGACTTGGTGCCAGTCAAATGGGTTGTTTTGTCCAGGATGATAGGCAGATCCCTAGTGTTGCATTTGCCCAAGCAAGTGGAAAGCATTTCAACATTCTGTCACTAAAATAGCAGCTGATACACATTTCAGCAACCTCGTTCTGTTGAGAAAACAACGTAGTTTTGCTTTTCATGTTCCATCATTTCTAGGTGGTTTTACCACAGTGAAGAATAATTCCTCACTGTGCCAAATTCTATATTAGTTGTAAGTAGTAAATAATTGGTTGTTAACTAGCCTAATGGATGTGGTGAAGAACTGGCAGAGGCCTGACGACATGCTGCATTGGAGAACATGCCAAGGAATTTCAGTCTTTGCCCTGGAGACCAGAATTGGAGCTTGGCCCAGGAAAAGGAGTCCGAACTCTTCTGTCACAAAAACTTTCTGTCTGTGCTTGCTACATATGAATATGGAGCTTTATTCTGAATATTTGGGAAACCATAGAAAAGAACAGAGAGAGAATTCAGAAGGCAAGTTAAATTTGGTGTAATGAAAGCTATAGGGTTCAATTGTCACTCAGACCCTAGATTTGCCTCTTTATCTCCCACTTAGCATAGAGTATTACATACTTAAAGACTGTTGGCCGACGATCAGTTAACTACAGGATACATTTGGAGTTCAGAGGTGACAACACTGCAAGCCTGACAATTTTTCTGCTCTCAATTTAAACTAATTAGAAGAGCAGGTCAACGAGCCACCTTCCTGCTTCACAGCCACCTTAAAAGAAAATCTTAGTACTGCATGTCCATCACATTTTCTCATCCAATTTCACATGCCAAGAAATCATCAAATACAGTTTTGAAGACCTTAACCTTTTTCGAGCTGACAGATAGAAAATACTGCTGGAAACAATATTCAACCGCAATACAATGAAGTTGCGCTCAGTAGTAGTCATCTGCAATATTGTGCATAGTAATGAACAGTGTCCAAAAGATATTTGAAAGCATGTATTGTAGATACCTAGTTCTGGTCATCTAGAGGACTATACAAGAAATGGCACTGATGTGACCAAGAAAGGATTTTAAAACAAGAATGTAAATTTTAAGTCAGTGTATTGCTTAATTATGAAACCAGTGCATGTTAGGAAGCAATCACAAACAAGAGGAGATCTCTAGATGCTGGAAATCCAGAGCAACACACACAAAATGCTGGAGGACCTCAGCAGGCCTGGCAGCATCTATGGAAAAGAGTACAGTCGAAGGGTCTCAGCCCAAAACATCAATTGTACTCCTTTGCATAGATGCTGCCTGGCTTGCTGAGTTCCTGCAGCATTTTGTGTGTGTTGCATGTTGGGATGTCACTGAATGATAGATTGATTCATTACAACACCAAACCTGGGCTTCCAGCTTAGTCCCATTCTTAACTAGACACTTGGATATAATACTTGGCAGTTCACTCACATATTAATTATGTCATTTGGTGGTCCAGTGGTAAATAAAGGTAGCCTTAACTACCTTTGCTCAAATTAAAAACAAGGAAAATCCAAGTTATGAATTTTTATTACTATAAATATCAAAACATTTTTCAAATGGTTTTCTTGTGAATCCTACAATCTCAATGGCCTGAAGGCATAGATAGCTGCTCTGAAAAAGACAAAATAAATCTTAATTTCACCTGTACAGTGTGAAGTTAAAAGTATGGAAATGGCACCTCTTTGACCTACAGGTCTTCTCACAGGTATTTCTTTGCAACAAAAATTTGCAATTATTTCTCCCCTGCTTGGCAAATACTGTGGGAAAATCAGAAGGAATTCATCTGGAATCGAGACGCTGAGCTGCCATGAGATTGATTGCCCTCTTTTTTTGGTGCAATTGATCTGTTCATTTTCCTTTCACCTATAATAATGGTAAATGTTTAATGGGTTGAGCTCAATACCCTCCCATACTTCTCTTTAATTTGAATGATGCAATGTCATCAATTCCTCTTTCACTTGCTGGAGAGAATAATGATTTTTCTCACAGATATCCCTCCGAAAGCTTTTTCCAATTTCTTTCTGTTAACCTCTTTCAGCTGCATTTTCCTTGTCCTGTTCTGGTTTGTTGGGCCTGCCTCTGCTGCAGGAATCTTTGTGGCAATAGTCACAGTGAGGATGGTGTCTGAAGTGTAGCTTTCAGAACAGCTCAGTTAGTTCAGGAAAGTTCTTTGACAGCAGTCATGGAATCCCATACTTTGCAAGTAAAGAAAAGTGGCAAAATGAAGCAAAGTGTTTGAAGAAGTTGTGAAAAAGTGGGAATGGAGCAAACAAGGGATACAGAAGGGGAAAGAGATGCAATGAAGGTCAAATATGGGACATGGCAAAGTACATCAATTAACGACAGGAAAGAGCATAACAGAATGGAGATATAACGAGAGAATTAAAGTCAAAGTAAAATTTATTTTCTATTACTTATACTGTATATTGCTATATACTACTTTGAGATTCATTTTCTTGCAGGCATTTACAGGAAAATAAAGAAATACAATAGAACTTAAGAAAAACTATACATAAGCAAAGACTGACAAGCAACAAAATTGCTAAAGAAAACATACTGCAAATACAATAAGGAACAAACAACAATAATAACTAACTAAACAAATAAATAATATAATACTGAGAATATGAGTTGTAATGTCCTTGAAAGTGAGTCTCCAGGCTATGCAATCCATTCCAAATGATGAAGGGTTAAGTCATCCACGCTGTTTCAGGAGCCTAATGGTTGAAGGGTATTTCTGAACCTGTTGGTGTGAAGCCTAAGGCTCCTGTACCTCCTGCCCGATTTTAGTGAGAAAATTTTAAAACTTACTGACAAGCCTCAAGTGCAGCAATGGGGCAGATGGGATCGTTAGAATGCCTGTTAGATGAAATTTCTTGGGATGATAAGGACATGAGGGTTTTGGACAGGTAAGCATATTTAATTCTTCTTTTAATTTAATGGGCTTTGTTGCGACACCAAATGAATGAATGAATGACCAAAAGGATACCGGCAGAATACTATTCACCCAGGAGGGTAAAGAAAAATAAGTACATTCTTCCCACCAGTCCAGGCAAGCATTGCTCTCCATCAATCACAATTAGAATTAAACCTGCACTTTTGGCTCTAGAATATTTTTTCTTTAGTTCTTTCATTACAGGAAGTGAACATCACCAACATTGGAAGAATGTGTTATGTAATTGTGCATAAATGAGAAGTTAGTTAACAGTCAACCACACTTGTAATTTGGGCACAGTAGTAGATATCCTTTCCTGCAGATCATTAGTGATAAGGTGGAAATTTGATGGTTTTATGATCACCATTAATAATACTAGTGTTTTAAAGTCCAGAATTTGTTACACAATTTAATCTTAATTCCCCAAGGCTATCATGGAATTTCAGTTCAAGCCCCTATATCAAATGTTTGGGATCTTTTTTGAATAACATAAACATTAAGTGGTCATGACTTGTCTCGCTTGTACATAAGCATTTCACAGAATTGTCAAATCCAGCATTGCTCCGGCATCATAAGGTTACTTCATGTTTTCATCTGGGGTGTGTCAACAATGTCAAGGTCCAATGAGTAGTTTGAGCAGTCCACTTATTTAATATTATTGAGTTCTCCCAGGTGGCCATAAATATCCCATAACACTACCTATTGGAATTTTTTCACATTAGCAGTTGGACTGAAATGTGTGGGTATAAATCTATTGGAACATAACTGGTCTTTTATCTTGATTTGGCTAGAAATATGGCCACATTTATTTCAACATTTTGGAAGAAATTGCATTTTTCCTGGAGGGAAAATTGGTAGCACCAGAGAGACATCTCGCAATGAAAAATAAACCAATTTTCTGGAATCAAATAACCTTGCCTGGTCTCTCAGGGCTGGATGTGTCTGCACTCACAACCTCCCCCCCCCCCCACCCACCAACCCTGGCACTCCTCCTCTTCTGCCTGCTGCACACCACTCCCATGGCACTCCACCCTTGCAATTCCCAACATGTTTTGCACCCTCCAGATTTACAAACTCACTCTCCGCTCCATGTTGACCAATACAATACCATGCGAAATAAGGATAGTCAGGTAAAGTTGATGATGCTATTGTGTCCAGTGTCTATAATGAGTCAAGGAACAAGAACGCTTTCATGGTATCATGCTGACTGTCACCCTATTAGGTTACGTTCTATTTCTCACCTTCTGCCTTTTACCTCTTGGGCTCTCACTCATCGTACAACCCAAGTTACTGATCTACTCCTGACTGCCTGGCTCCCTGAGCCCCTATTACAGATCCCCCAGATCTGCGGCTATATGTACAAACTGGCAACACTTGGGGTCTAATCTTTATTTGCTTCCTTTAGACTAGAATAAAGTCTTTTCATTTCAGAGAACTGCAGAGAGAAAGCTGTCTGTATTCTGCCTATTCAGTTATTGAGTTTCCTTCCTTAAATGGCATTCCACAGAGTGAAGCCCATAACCTTAGACTGAATCTCTCGTGCAATAGTGGTGGTGAGGAATTGTCTGAAGTGTCTCTTTATGGATGATTCATTAAGTCAAGTTTGTATGTTCATTATTTTGGTCATAATGATCCCCTTATATTTACTTTGTGGTGTTCAAGTCAATTATTGCTATGCTTTGGGCAATATTTAATTCTTTGTGGAAAAAATAGTAAAAAACTAATTATTTACTCAACACTTTTTGGGAAAGCTTACGTTAGGAATTATTTGACATGTTTCCAATGTTACAAGAGTAATACATTTTGAAAATGCTAAGTAATCTGTAAAATGCTCTGGGATGTTTTAAAATGGATAAGAAAGGTGTGATAAAAATGAAGGCAATTGGCCTAGAAACTGTCTATGCCAGGAAAGGTGCACTAATCTGGCTATGTATAAGACACCAATGAAGACTCATTTGGAGTGTGTGCTGTTGCAGGATTCTGTAGCTGATGTTGCCCCAGCATTATGCACTACAGGACAGGTCTTACACACTCTGTCCACTCAAAGACCTTTCTTTCACTATTCTGGTTCCAAGTGCAAAGGGAAGAGATGCTGAGAATAAAGGATGTGGAGCATGGGAGGAACCTCAGCTCAGGCCTCTTTGTCGACAGGGTGAAGGATGCAGTCAAGTTCAGCAGCTAGAGTCTTGCAAGTCATCTTGAGGGATGGTGCTTAGGAGACTAGTAGACGGAGGAATGATGAAGAAATGTGGGCCTGACAGGCAGGCAAGGCATTGGATCTTCTAGAAATTTTATTTGGTACTGGACTAAATGGGCTGAAACCAGCTCAAGCAAGTCCCCTTTGACAGTCAAGAAGAGGGCCTCCTATGCTTAGTGACAACCTGATTCTCTGCAAGTGTCTTACTGAATCAAGTCAGGTGATCACAATTCATATCTTCTCGAGTGCCCTGCAGATCAACCAAAGGGACTGAGAGGTTTGTCAGATTATTCTCGCAATCTTTTGTAATGGCATAGAGTGCTATGGTGCCACAGTAGCATCAAGGTTAGGCCGATGCTGTTGCAGCTCAAGGAGCTATGGAGTTCAAAGTTCAATTCCAGTGCTATTCCGTTTGGCCTCTCTGTATGCCCTCCCCGTGGAATGCGAGGGTTTTCCCCAGAAGCTCCAGTTTCCTCCCACAGTCCAAATATGTACCGGGTAGGTTAATAGGTCATTGTAAAATTGATTAGGTTAGGGTTAATTGAGTTTATTGGGGGTTGCTGAAATGGCATTGGCTCGAAGGGCCCTAATAGTCTACTCTGTAACCTTTAATCTTTGTCTATCCAAGGTGATGTTTTTTGCTGTACTTAATAGGACTATTCTAATACTATTGGACCAGGATTGCATTCCTGCCTCCATCCATAAGGAGAATGTACGGTCTCTCCATGACCACATGGTTTCCTCTGGGCATTTCAGTTTCCTCTCACATTCCAACGATATTTCCTTTAGAGTTAGTGTGTTGTGGGCATGCTATGTTGGCATCAAGATCGTGGTGAAACTTGAGGGCTGCCCAGCACAATCCTCACTGATTTAACTTGACTCAAACAATGCATTTTATTAACACACACAAAATGCTGGTAGAACTCATAAGGCCAGGCAGCATCTGTAGGAAGAAGCACTGTCGATGTCTTGGGCCAAGACCCTTTGTCAGGACTAACAGAAAGAAAAGGTAGTACGAGATTTGAAAGTAGGAGGGGGAGGGGGAAATCTGAAATGAGAGGAGAGGACCAGAGGGGGTGGGGTGAATTTTAGAGCTGGAAAGGTGATTGGCGAAAGCGATACAGAACTGGAGAAGGGAAAGGATCATGGGACGGGAGGCCTCGGGAGAAAGAAAGGGGGACAGGAGCACCTGAGAGAGATGGAGAACAGGCAAAGAGTGATGGGCAGAGAGACAAAAAAATAAAGGGGGGGAATACATGAATCAGGGATGGGATAAAAAGGGGAGGAGGGGCATTAACAGAAGTTACAGAAATCAATGTTCATGCCATCAGATTGGAGGCTACCCAGACGGAATATAAGGTGTTGTTCCTCCAACTTGAGTGTGGCTTCATCTTGAATTTTATTGCATTTTATTGTATGCTTCACTGTACGTGTGACAAATATACAACCAATATTTAATCTTTAGCTGTAAAGAAACCCTAACCAAACCACCACAAGCACAAGAGACTGTACAGATGTTGATCCAGAGCAACACACACAAAGTACTAGAGGAACTCAGCAGGTCAGGCAGAATCTATGGAAAAGAGTAAACAGTCACTGTTTCAGGATGAGACCCTTTATCAGGAATGGAAAGGAACAAGAAAGAAGTCAGAATAAGGTGATGGGGAGAGGGGAAGGACTACAAGCTAGAAGGTGATTGGTGAAGCCAGGTGGGTAAGGGAGGGAGAATGAAGTAACAAGTTGGGAGGCGATAGGTGAAAAAGATAAAGGGCTGAAGAAGAAGGATTTTGATTGAAGAGTAGAGTCGACCATGGGAAAAAGGGAAGGAAGAGGTGATAGGCAGATGAGAAGAGTTCAGAGGGGGAAGCAGAGTAGGGAATTTTATTTATATATCTTTTATTTTTATTTAACAATACAGTGTGGAGTTGGCCTTTCTGACCCTGAGCCATGCTGTCCCAGCAACCCCACAACCCTGATTAACCTGAACCTAATCGCAGGACAATTTACAATGACCAATGTCTTTGGACTGTGGGAGCAAACTGGAACACCTGGGGAAAACACGTGCATTCCATGGGGAGCGTAATAAAGACACTTCACAGAATGATGCCAGAATTGAACTCTGAACTTTGGAACGCTTCAAGTTGTAATGGCATCCCGCTAACTACTGTGGCACCCAGAATTGAAGATGAGGAAAGGGTTAGGGGAAAATTACTATAAGTTGGAGACTTTGTTGTTTATGCCCTCAGGTTAGAGGCTACCCAGAGAGAATACGAGGTGTTGCTCCTTCAAACTGAGAGTAGCCTCATCATGGCAGACCAAGGCCTGACATGACAGAATGGGATTGGGGATTGGAATTAAAATGTCTGGCCAGCAGGAAGTCATTCTTTTAGCAGATGGAATGAAGGTGCTCGAGAAAGCCATCTCCCAGTCTACGTCGGGTCTCACCAATGTAGAGGAAGCTGCATCGGATAGTGTAGACAGTCTCAACAGGTCCGCTGGCAAAGTGTTTTGCCTCAAATGGAAGGACTGTTTGGGAGGTGAGGGAGGAGGAGGAAGGAGGAGGAGAGTGGGCAGGAATAGCACTCCTCCACTTGCAGAGGTAAATGCCAGGAGGGAGATTAGTGGAGAGGGATGAATGGACAAGGGAATCACAGTGGAAAGCAGTGAGTGGGGCGGGGGGTGGGGGGAGCAGTGTGGTGCGGGAAAGATGTGTAGAATCACATTTAAAAAAACAGAAATAATTCTCTAATCCACAAACTTTATAATACATTGAGGCTTACCAAGTCATTAACAATAAAAGAAAAACTGCAAGGGAATTGTGTTTGGTAATTAAAACACTTGACTGCATTTAGGAGTGATGTGACATAACAGCAGATGTCTCCAACTTTCAATCTGGCTATCCCTCTGTAGCCCACAACCATCGCGTTCTACTGATACTGGCTGCCACCATTCGATCGCTAGGCCAAAAGCAATTCATTAATTCACAAGATGTTAATTACAGGGAAACGTTTGGTTGTTTAGCAATTTCATCCCTAATCAGTCACCTTAATCCTAAACACACGTCTTTTCGACATCCCTCGCGCCCTTTGTATTCTGAAATCAGACCATTAAATCAACTGTTTGCCTGTTAATCACGTCCTCTCAACTCACACTCAAAAATAGATTGTGAAGCGGACCAAGAAATTCATAATAAATTGTAGAGGGAGCCTCCGTTCATTATTCAATTAAAGGATTCTCTGTCCTATAATGTGTATCCTGCTTCTGGACCATGCTTTTACTTCCCATTTCTCAATTATTCTAATTTCATTGCTCAGTTTGTCATTAATTTTAATCCTCTTAAGAACAAAAAAAACTGCAGATCTTAGCAAATATTTAAATAAAAAAATGCTAGAAATACTGAGCAGCTTCTGTGGAGAAAGAAATGATTAACATTACAAAGATACTTCACATCCATTGGGCAGGAGATATAGGAGCCTTAGGCCTCACACCACCAGGTTCAGGAGCAGTTATTATCCATCAACCTTCAGGCTCATGGAACAGTGTGGATAACATTAGTCACCTCAACACTGAACTGTTTATACAACCTACAGACTCACTTTCAAGGACTCTACAACTCATATTCTCAGTATTATTTATATATATATTTACACAATTTGTCTTTTACACTGTTTTTGTCAGTCTATATTCAAATATAGTTTTCATAAATTCTATTATATTTCTTTATTTTCCTGTAAATGCCTGGAAGAAAATGAATTTCAAGTTAGTATATGGTGACGGGTCCATAGTTTAATAATCAATTTACTTTCTCTCCACCAGAATCAGTGTGTTCAACTCTATTCTCGTTTTTTCAACATTGATCTTGAAACAAAACAAGCACAAATGAAGATCTGAAAAAGCTGTCTCAGTCCTCTAAATCAAAATAAGCATTGCATAGTTGGCTATGGTCAAATAACTGAACATGAATGGAGAGTCCGGAGGAGGTTCACGAGGATGATTCTGGGAATGAAGGGGTTAACATATAAGGAGCATTTGGCAGCTTTGGGCCTGTACTCACGGAAATTTAGAAGAACATGGGGGGGATCTCATTGAAACCTACCAAATGTTAAAAGGATTAGATCGGGTGGATGTGGAGAAAATGATTCCTATGGTGGGGGTTTCCAGAACTGGATGACACAGAGTTAAAATTGAGGAGTGGCCTTTTAGAACAGAAGTCAGGAGGCATTTTTTTAGCCAGAGAATAGTGAATCTGTGGTATGCTCTGCCACAGACTGGGGTGGAGGCCAAATCCGTGAGTGTACTTAAGGCTGAAGTTGATAGTTTCCTTATCAGTCAGGGTATCAAAGGATATGGCGAGAAGGCAGGTGTATGGGGTTCAGTGGAATACAGAATCAGCCATGATGGACTGGTGGAGCAAACTCGATGGGCTGAGTGGCCTAATTCTGCTCCTATGTCTTATGGTCTTACGGTCTCAAGTACCAGCATATCAGACATTTCCTAGATACTCACACCACCCCATCTGGCTCCAGAAATTATCCTGTGGTCACTTAGATTACATTGCTTCCCCATTCTGATGACTAGTCTGAACGACAACTGAACCTCTTGACCATGTCTGCATGCTTTTATGCAATGGCTTGCTGTTACGTGATTAGCTGATTAGATGTTTGCATTAATGAGCAGGTGTAGTGGTGTACTTAATAAAGTGGCCTCTGAGTGTACTTTGCTGACTGGTTACTAAGCAAGAAACAAATTCCTCTCACACACACACACGTTCTCCCAACATTGTCCCTTAGGTGCTGTTGGAAATAATGTCATTCTTTGACCTTATGAAATGATCAAAGGCTTTTGCTCATCTTCTTTGTGCCATAATCTTAGGTACCGCATAAACTATCAGATTTGTTTTATTGCACAGTTCAATAGGGAGAGCACACAAACTTTCCTTGGAGAAAATATCCAATTAACTATAAATTAATTATTGCCTAGCCTTTTCTGATTCCATGAGCAATAATATCAGGTTGATATTGCTCTATCCAAAAAAAAGATTGAAGAATATTCCCAGTCAATGGTATAATTTTCTTGCTCTCTTCCCAATTACTTCCTGACTTTCAGTTTTACATAGAGATTATCATTTCAGACCAGGAGAAACTGTACTGTACAAAAAATTCTAGAAATATTGTTAAAAACCAAAATATTTGCATTTTAACCAAATTGTTAACATATTTTCCTGGAAATTCTAGGACACCCTAAACAGTGGCTGGAATGATATTGATTCATGCCTCAGGTTTAACCACAATAGGAGCTTGAGGCTCCACTTTGATTACCTACATGGATGAATACTGGTCAAAGACATAAGGGGTGGGAGACGGGTCAGCGAACATTGCGAATTATAAACTTTTGCCTTGATTTAAAAAACACCCCTTTTATTTTAATAGCAAATTCGAATTTAGTATTATGATCATTGGTGGAGAAGGATCAGCTTGACACATGTTTATTGGGAAGGGTTCAGCCGGAAGGAATTGATCCAACTGGATGCGTGGTGTTGGGCCGGAGCTGGAAAGCAATCAGAAGCAACCTGTAGCAGCTTCTCGAACAATCCAACACTGCTATTGCAGACCAAGTACAGGGAGTTATCCAGTGTAATGTACCCTCTGATCCAATCCAATAGTAATGCTCAAGAAGTTGAAGAAATGTATTTGATCCTTTATCAGCAACTAGCAAAACAAACAACCTTGCAGCGAGGAAACTAATGAAACTAAAACTAGCCATCCTAAATGTACTTAAGTGGACTTGAACAGATTTACACAGAGTTAAGCGATTTCAAATGTAATTAAACAGTCAACACGGCAGTCCTCAGCTCTAAACTGTTCAAAATAAAGCATGAATTCAGAACTAAACCCTTTGCTTTTACCACGCCCCACTCATGGGACTAATTACCATAATAAATGCGCAATACAGAATACAATGTAGATAGAAAGGAGATACCTGGCTCCTACACAGATGTTTCAGTTGTGGTTTGGTTTAAAGAAGCCAAGCCTATCAAAGGAACACCAGCTCTATTCTGATTGCAACTAACACCTGGATTAATTCAGAATTTCATTTATCACGTTACTGCTCAAACTTTGGAAGTAAACCAAAGTCAAAATGTCCACATCAATATCTTTACGTCACAGTTTAAGTGTTTCCTAATTCCGTGTTAGCCATCACAAAACTAATTATGTTCAACTTTCCTTGCAAGCTGGAACTGTGTACGTACAGTATATTGCTTTCTCACAGCAGTGCTAACTTTCATTGCAGGAGTTCATAAGACTTCTTTCTCCTTTTCCCCAATAACTCTTTATAAACTCTGCCTATTTTGCTTTTGTTTGGACTCTTTTTGCAATATACAAGCAGCTTCTTCCCCCCTCCCAACAGTTTTCTGAACAGTCCATGAATTCATAAACCTAAACAGCATCTGTATTTATTTCCTTTTGTACTATTGATTTTTTTTTGTCTTTGTACTGCCGCAAAACTGAAAATGTTATGATACACGTCAGTAAAAAATAAATCTGATTCTGACGGAAATTCAGAAAGCACGTACCAAATTTTAGAAATGGATTTCATTACGTAAGCATTTTCTCATCACTGATTCAGCGGGTACAAGCATGGATGGTTTTCTATTTCTCTACCTCCTATAGAAATTGTCTTTAATGACGTATATTTATCCAATTTGAACTGCCCTTTGAGTATTCACTTGCCCATTTGGCTAAATCAATGATCACTCAGAATCCCCATGCATTGTCAATAATCCCTCCCATCTACCAAGCAACCTCCTTAACCCCCTACCATCAGACAGGAGGTACTGTAGCATTAGGACCAGGACCGTTAGGATGGGAAACAGCCTCTTCCCACAGGCGATAAGACTACTGAATGCCCTGACACCACCCAGAGCCCATCATGTATCAATCACCAATAGTATATACTTCTTGACTCGGGCTGTCAATGCACAATGTTTTACAGTACCAGTGACCAGGGTTCAATTCCTGCACTGCCGATAAAGAGTTTATATGTTTACCCTGTGACCGTGTGGCTTTCCCACAGTCCAAAGGCGTATCAGTTGGTAGGTTAATTAGTCATTGTAGCTTGTTCCATGATTAGGCTAGGATCAAATTGGGCGATCGCTGAGCAGGGCAGTTCAAAGGGCCAGAAGGTTTGCAGTTTGATTGACAGATACGTTGTTTCAATTGGCAGTATTTTTTTCATGTATATTTATTGTAATTCAACTGTGTGTGTGTGTGTGTGTGTATATATTTGAAGTACATTTATTGTCAAATATGTATGCAGTATACAACCCCAATTGATCTTCTGGCAAACAGCCACAAAACAAAGAAGAACCATGGAATCTGTTTAAAAAAAAACCATAGAAACGACATATCCATCTATCTATCTATTTCTCTCTCTATATATACAGTTGAATGATAATAAACTTGAACATGAACCATCTTTAGATGTCTTCTGTCCATTAGAGTAGGTTCCTTCTGAGGTAAACAATGACTGCAAAAATCCTAGACTTAACTTTATAGTCTAGCTATTGATGTACATTCCCTTTGAATTGATCTAAGAGATTGGTACCTCAAAAAGTGCCTATTATACTGCATGGATCATTCAAGGATTAGTTGGATCCTTTTTTTGTGTGTGCCAATAGCTGAAATATATATTAAAATATGCTCATATATTCACCACTCTCACAACAATTAAAAACTCCTCCTTGGTTATGATCCCTTTAACTGGTTTTCAACATGTAGTTTAACATTGTTTAAGCATTATTACATATTTTACAACATATTGTTCAATTTCCCATAGTTGGAGTATTTGGTTTTGCACTTTTGATCTTCCTGTTGCTCTCTTTAAGTACTTGGAAATTTGCCCTTCGTAGGTCTAACAACAGCTTTGCAAATACAAATCCAGCTTGGCTGATATATCATTACATTGCTACCACCTAATTGTGGAAAGAGAATTGGGAATTACAAGGTAGAATCCATTGGATCTGCATTTGGGTTGTCCTGATACAATTGCTGTACAACTAGGAAAATTACAGATTGTGAGAAACTAAGATGGCCTACACTGTTGCCATGGTGATGGCATTACTATGGTAAAATTACAGAGTACAATGATGAATGTTGTTTTCAAGAAATGGCATTTTTCAGTCTTCGTAAAAATGTTTTATCCAATGTATGCTGTAGTCAGCATGAAGCACTTTTGCGTCCATTTTTGATAATCCCAATTGTCATTTTTGTTTATAAACACAATTTTCTGTTTGGCAAAACACTGGATCCTTGGAGAACATCATTGCTCATTATCCTCTCTCCCCTGTGGAAGGTGAGATTCACTGATGTTCCCATCCACCCATCTGCCCATCTGTCTTTGCCAAAAATGACAATAATATAACTGAAGAATGGTTTTGCAGATCTTGCAACCAATTCCCTTCAGAGCAAGGCCTTTGCCTTTCAAATTTTGATTAGATCCAATAAGGAGCAGCCCGAAGAATAAAATATTAACACATAGGCTTGCACTTTGACTACAAACTAGGATACACCATGAAAGAACTGTGTAATGTGCAGTAATTACATATGAAATCTTGAAGGGAGAATTTTACAGATGAGAGCTTTAACTGTTAGAGATGAGGATAAAAGCAGCCTTATAACAATGGGGAGAAGGACTGCTGTCTCCGGTCTAAGAGAGTGAGTGATAATCTACTATTTATAGAGGAGTAATCGACTGTCTTCTAACTGCTTAGAAGTGTGTGCGTCTTCTCAAGCAGTATTTAGAGCCACTTTCTTGAAGGATAAGGATGAAACAAATACCTCTTGCAGAAAAATAATCATTTCTCTTGAGCATCTCCAAGCAGGAAGGAAGCAAACAATTGTCTTCCATTGATAGGATAACATAATGGACAGCATGTTAGTGTAGTGGTTAGCACATTGCGCTGTAGTGCCAGAGAGCAGGGTTCAATTCCCGCCGCTGCCTGGAAAGAGTTTGTATGTTCATCCTTAAACTGTGTGGGTTTTCTCTGGGTGTATTGGTTCCCTTCCACAGTCCAAAGACGTACCAGTTCTTTGGTTAACTGGTCATTGTGAATTGTCTCCGCGCTTAGGCTAGGATTGAATCGGAGAGTTTCTGGGCAGCATGGCCCCAAAAGCTGGAAGGGCCCATTCCACGCTGTATTGCATTAATAATAATAATAATAATAATAATAAAGTGAGGTAAAGGAGGGGTATGGTGTGAGGAGAAGAGATGTTGAGAAATTATAGGAGTTATTCAATACTGTTGAGGTTTATGGAAGGTGTGAGAGCTATCTCACATTTAGGAAGTGTGGCTTGTCAGGTGTGTTTCCAGGATTTAAGGTGCAAGTTTATTTATCATGTGCAAATCGAAGTGCATCGTTTGTGTTGCGGGCAGCCTGACAGTGCTGTGCCACAAGATAGCACGCCTGCCATGCTCTGCAGAACAACACAGAGCATGACAAGACCGAGCATGGCAAGCAACAAACACCAGCAGCAAAGGGACCCCACTCCTTCCTCCCTCTCACCCGCACGCGTACATAGTCATCTAACCTCGAGACAGTTTGTCCTCCAGCCTGCTGGTTTCCTCCAAGATATTAACTCTTTATGAAAGTATCACTGACAGGCTGGGAGATATCTACAAGAATCATACAAAACAAATTACAGCAAGAGTAACCACCAAAGTCCCAGGTTGCTGCATGAACCTATCTGCCTCACCCTCATCTTTCAAGGGTGGGTCCCTACCATCTGTTGTGTATTTAATATTTCAGTAATATTTGAGTAATCTTGCATATATGTTGTTTGATTCAGCATTCTTGTTCGGTTACATAATTCATTAATAATTAAATAATTAATACTACGTGAATTGCAAACATCGTGACACTACCACGAGGCGCGTGTGCACCTCACTTAAAGTAAAAGACAAAGTCAGACTTGCATCTCTGGGCTCCTTGTTTTCTTTTGGATTAGTTTAATGTTTTGAAGTTTCAAAACACCCTTATCTGGCCTGTATCTGATTCCAGACCCACTAAAGTGGTTAGCTGAAGTGAAGAGCATTCTAACAGGCTGCATCACCATCTGGTATGGGGGCGGGGGGGGGGGGAACACTGCATAGGATTGAAATAAGCAGCAGGAAGTTGTAAACTCGGTCAGCTCCATCACAGGCACTGGACCCCATAGTACCCTGGACACCTTCAAGGAGTGATGCCTCACAAGGGAGACATTCCTCATGGAGGATCCCAGTAACCCAAGATCTGTCCTCGTCTCATAATCATCAGGGAGGAGGTACAGGAGCCTGAGGGCACACACTCAACAATCCCAAAACAGCTTCTTTCCTCGCTGCCATAAGATTTCAGAATGGACACTGAACCTATGAACACTACCACACTGCCTTTTTCTCTCTTTTTGCACTACTTATTTAATTTAACTGTTTAAATATATGCATTTACTGAGATTCACAGTTTTTTTTATTATGTATTATTTATTCAGGAACAGTTTCTTCCCCTCTGCCACATGATTCCTAATTAACACTACCCACTTTTTTTAATAGATATTATTTCTGTGTTGGCACTATTTTTAATCTATTCAACATACATACATATATACTTACTGTAATTTATGTATTTATTTATTTATTCTTTCTATACTATCATGAATTGCATTTAATTGCTGCTGCTAAGTTAACAAATTTCATAACACATGCCTATGATAGTAAGCATGATTCTGACCCTGCAATGCACTGCGGCTGCATAACAACAAATTTCATGACATATTCCGGCGATATTAAACTCGATTCTGTTTCTGATTCTGATTAACTGACCTCTCATTTCAGCCATGGGAAATTACAGATTGTCAATAAATGCCACTTGCATGAGGGCTGCCTGTGCATCATTATTAACTTTTTAGAAGTCCCAGATGTTTGTTGCCTGGAAACACTGCTATTCAGTGAGTTTAAAAAATAGTTACACCTAATAATTCATATTTCCAGTTCGGTTATGCTGCAGGTTTGTGTCAGGGCTTTCAAAGATTATTTCAATGGACACCATGGAATAAATGAAGGAATTAACTCAGTCCATGCTCGTGCCCCAGGGAGCTTATATATTGCTGTTCAGTTAAGACAGGTAAGAGAGACAAAGTTCCTGAACAAATATCTTTTATTGAAGGCAGTTGATATTCAACTGCCAACAGTGGCTGATGCTACACAATATCAGAAGTTACATCACAAGATAGATACAGTGCTCCATAAAAGTCTTAGGTGTATATATAGAGTTTTGCACAGTACTATGTTTGACATCAAGAAGTGGAGAGCAAGTTTGTAGATCTGTTGGGAACAAAGGATGTTGGGAATGCCGAGGCTGGAGCGCCACGGGAGGGGTATGGGGCAGCTGGCCGAGAAGGACTGCCAAGGGTGCGATTGGCACAGGTGCAGTCATACCCAGCCCTGAAACACCAGGCAAGGTCATTTGATTCCAAACAATTGGTTTATTGATCATTGCAAGATGTCTCTCTGGTGCTTCCTGCTCCCTCCCCTCTCCCTTTTCCTTTACCCAACCATGATTCCACCCTCCCTGCCCTCTTCCACTTACAATAGAGACCCATATCAGAATCAGGTTTATGATCACTCAAATATGTCACAAAATCTGCTTTTTTTGTGTCAGCAGTACAGTGTAATACATAAAATTACCTCAGTCATCTGCATACGTTTCAGGCACCCTGGCCATATACATATATATACCTAAGACTTTTGAACAGTACTGTACGCTTCTTAAATATTTGCACATATTTAGCATATAGTACAACTACAAGAATCAGGATCACGAAAGGTGGTTTAGACTAACCTGCTACAATTGGTGATAATTTTAACATTACAGTCCATCACCAATCAGTATGGAGGCTTTCCTTTTGATGTTGCCCTGCACTAAGTTTAAACGCCATCTGTACTACGTACGCATGAAGCAAGAATGGTGACGGAGTAGTACAATTAAATGTTTTTATTGAGTCATGGCTGTCATGGCATACGCTGAGCAACTTACAGTGCGGGAACGACAAACCGGGCCCTCCGAGACGGAAAACATGCGCACTCGAAAGCCCACGTATAAAGAGAGTGCGTCACGCAAGCAGGAGGCCCAATCGGGTCTCAGCACTATCATACGGCTGTATGTGCATTTTCCATGTTCTTCAATCAATCCTATGTGGCCCAGGCTGGTTACTCTTGGATGCTGTAGGCGCATTAAGAAGACTTCAACTGGTGGACCCACCGTTTCTGTGGACAGTGGGTAACTGCACTAGGGCAGAGAGCGTAAAAGTCAGATCCCAACATTTTTTTATGCCATGGACCAATGCCATTAAGTAATGAATCTCAGGTTGGGAACCCCTGCTCTATTCTGACTTGGTGCTGCTACCTCTCAGTGCTGTTGTTACATAGGTATCAGCCACCTTCTACATAAAAGATGACAACTAGAATGCGAAAGTTTGTAGGAAACTTTCCATTTTATTACATGCTTCAAAGCATCTTGAGGCTTCACACCATTAATTACTGTTACACTGTAAGCCTGTTGATATGTTGGCAAAGATGGCAGCCATTCAGCACCAACAACATTCTGCAGAGTGCAGCGAGGCTAAAGGGTGGATTTGGTCCAGGAATAATGTTGGCAGTGGAAGTCTGCATTTCTTCAGAGAGTGTCATGGCACCTTCAACTCCCTCCTGAGCAATGGAAGCAAACAGAGTCTCAGTTAATCACCTTTATCTGAAACACAACAACAGGACACGACCTCACACATCTGTCACTACAATTGCAGAGATTAATCCTGCAGTGGAAGAGAATTAAATAAACCATAAAGCTCTTTTAACAATCGATATAAGCCTTTAAGTGCTGATTTCACAATCATATTTACTTTATTTCTCCTTCTCTTTTTAAACTGTTTCCAATAATGGAGACTTTGTTGTTTCACAGCTGTAAAAGATTTTCTTTCCCCCACTTTGACCAATTATTGGGCAGGCCATTCTATTTGCTCATCTATTGTGGCTGCTTGTGCCGCTTTGCACTTAGTTGCCAGGACCCAGACTCAGTTTGCCTCCTTCTCTGATTAATTTTCTAGGATTCCCTGAAGTCATCTGAGGTCACAAATCATCCAGATGGTGAGGAATCTGCTAACCAAATAGAAAGGAGAACTTGTGACCCAACCACAACCCTTTAGAAATCTAATCAATTATAGAGAAAAGATGTGATTTTTCTCCCCTCTTTCCTGTCTTCTCTTCTCCATGGGCTCTATCTACATTTTCCAAGACTCAGTAAAGCAGCCAGCATAATCAAAGACTCCCTCCTGCCCTTGACATTCTCTCTTCTTCCCCTCCCCTTTCATCAGGCAGAAGAGACAACACCATTTACCAACTGGTTCAAGGGCAGTTTCTAACATTGTTATTAGACAATTGAATGGACCTCTTGTGTGATATGATGAACCCTTGACTTCACAATCTACCTCATCATAGCCTTGCACCTTATTGTCTGCCTGAATTGCACCTTCTCTGTATCCTGTGTTCTATAAGATCATTAGATATAGGAGCAGAATTAGGCCATTTGGCCCACTGAGTCTGCTTCACCACTTCATAGCTGATCCAATTTTTCCTCTCAGGCCCAATCTCCTGCCTTCTCCCCATATCCCTTCATGCCCTGACCAATCAAAGATCTATTTAAGTATACCCAGTGGCTTGGCCTCCACAGCCTCCTATGGCAGTGAAGTCCACAGATTCGCCATTTCCTGGCTAAAGAAATTCCACCTCATCTCCAATCTGAAAGAACTCCTCTTTATTTTGATGCTGTGTCCTCTGGTCCTAGACTCCCCCGTCATAGGAATCATCCTCTCCACATCCAATCTATTGAGGCCTTTCACCATTCGATAGGTTTCAATGAAGTCACCCCTCATTTTTCTGAATTCATGTGAGTACAGGCCCAGAGTCATCAATCACTCCTCGTATGATGAGCCTTGCAGTGCAGTAATCATTTTCATGAACCTCCTTTGAACCCTCTCCAATATCAGTGCATCCTTTCTTAGATAAGAGGTCCAGAACTGCTCACAATGCTCCAAGTGAGGCTTTATCTGTGATGTTATTCTCTTTCCCTTGTACTACCTCAATGTGCTGATGTGATGAAACAATCTGTATGGACATTCATAACAGAGTTCTCCACTTTCTCCACTTGGTACATGTGACAATAGTTCTACCAGTTTACTTTTACTTTCACAAAAGGACATAGCTTTGTTGCACCTGGTATCTAAAATTTATCAAGCGTCCTTTACTGCTACAAAATGATTACATCTACAGCAAGTACAGGTGCATAGAACAATGACTCCCAGCCTAGGTCTGCATCATTGCTGATATTGTGGTCTCTTATCAGTTGCTTGGAGGACTTTCATTGGGTGAACCTTGATAGTAGCTTACTGTGCACTTCATTGCAGTTACCATGGCACCATCTCCTAGGGGAAGCACCCTCTGGAAAGGAGGTCCAAATGTCTATGCACCCTCAGTCACCCTTCTAACAGCTCATAATTAAATTTAGAAAGAGGCATCTGTTTGAAAATGGAAAGGTTGGATGTAGTATGCAAGTATTGGAATTAAAGTCAAGTTCCATGTTTCTACTTAATTAATTTGACCATTTTCTGAACCTTGTTCCCTTGTGAGACTTTCTCCATGACCCAGTAATTACTCCACTGCCCTCAGACTGCACACGCTCTCTCGTCCTCAACTTTATTCTCCTGCCAATAACTGAGCTACAATGTTATTCCTTAGTATTCACATAAATTACTCAGCAGTCTAACTTGAGGCTGAAAAGACTATTCATTTCACCATTGCAACAAAAGGAAACATTCTTTAAAAGTGATTTTTTTTTTCACTAAAACCCGTGGATTCAGAATTGCTCATTATTTTTTTTAATTGGACCAATTGTTCTGTGGGGTAAAGAAAGACAATGTTTAATCTTCTCTGAACTTCAGCTACGAATAAGGAAGATTATTAATTCATAGTGCAGATTACCGTACTGCAGCTGCAATCTTGCATTGGCACAATATTTATAAAAATTCTGTGTAAACTTCAAATACTTCAGGAAGTGGCAAGAGCTCAGGAAGGAATGTCATGCTTTGTTTTATATGTAATAGCTATACTATGGAACTTCAGGTTTCTCTGATCCTGTCCGAAAGTAACTGCGAGGAAATGGCATGGATGGAGGAGTCTTGGTGTTAGATGTTGCCTTCTTGGGGATGATACAAAGGGATTGTACAGCCAGAGATGAAGTCCACTGGGTCTACCAGAGTTTGGTTCCATTCCGTGAATCTAGTGTTTTATGTCAAGAGCATCAATATCAATTGAAACAGCCCCTCATACTTTAACCCTTTCGTTCACAGAATTATTACCGTGAACCTTCTCTCCAATGCTGGCACATCTTTACTTAGATATGGGGCACAAAATTGCTCCAAGTGAAGCTTTATCAGTGCCTTATAAAGCCTCAGCAATACATCCTTGCTTTTATATTCTAGTCCTCTTGAAATAAATGCTAACATTGCATTTGCCTTCCCTACTACCTACTCAAACTGCAAATTAACCTTTAGGGAATCCTGCACAAGGACTCCCAAGTCCCCTTGCACCTCTGATTTTTGAAGTTTCTCCCCATTTAGAAAATAGTCCACTCCTTTATTCCTTCAACCAAAGTGCATGACCATTCACTTTCCTGCACTATATTCCATCAGCCATTTCTTTGTCCACTCTCCCAATCTGAAAAGTCCTTCTGAAGACTTCCTGCTTCCTGAACACCACTTATTTTTGTATTATCTGCGATTTGGCTACAAAACCAACAATTCCAACATCCAAATCATTGACATACTGTATAGTGTGAAAAAAAGTGGTTCCAATACTTGTGGTGTCCCCTGCGGAACATCACTAGACACTGGCAGCCATCCAGAATAGGCCTACTTTATTCCCACTCTTTGCCACCTGCCAATCAGCCAATCTTCTGTCCATGCTTGTATCTTTCCTGTAATACCATGGGCACTTACAATGCTGCCAGAAAGTTTGTGAACCCTGTAGAATTTTCTTTGTTTCTGCATAAATACGACTTAAGATGAGATCAGATCTTCATGAGTCCTAAAACTAGATAAAAGGAGCTTGTTGGTTTGTTCATTTAATTATTGAAAAACATTATCCAATATTACATGTTTTTGTTGGAAAAAAGTACGTGAACCTTTTGCTTTCAGTAGCTGATGTGATCCCCTTGTATAGCAGTAACTTCAACCAAGCTCTTTTGGTAACTGTTGATCAGTGCTGAGACTTGCCTTGGAAGAATTTCAGGACATACCTCCCTACAAAACTGTATCAACTCTGGGATGTCGGTGGGCTTCCTAGCATGAATGACTTGATTCAGGATTAAGGTCAGGGCTTTGAATCAGCAATTCCAAAACACAAATTTTATTCCTTTAAACCATTCTGTTGTTGATTTACTCTTGTCTTTCAGATCATTGTCTCATTGCATTGTCTAACTTCTATTAAGCTTCAGGTGATGGACTGCTGCCCTGACATTCTCCTATAAAATGTACTGATACAATTTTGAATTTATTGCTCCCTCAATGATTGCAAGCTGTCCGGACCCTGAGGTAGCAAAGCAGCCCCAAACCATGATGCTTCTTCCACCATGCTTCACAGTTGAGGTGAAGTTTTGGTGTTGGTGTGCAGTGGCCTTTATCCTCCAAAGATAGCAGTGTGCATTTTTGCCAAACAGTTCAAATTTTGTCTTTCTGTCCACAGAACATCATCCCAGAAGCATTGTAGAAGATCCAGGTGGCCTTTTGCAAACTTGACACATGCAGCAATGATTTTATTTTGAAGAGCGGTGGTTTCCTCCGTGGTGTCCTTCCATGAACACCATTCTTGTTCAGTGTTTTCTTCTAGTGAGCATACGAACAGAGACTTTAGCAAGTACTAGAGATTTCTGCAGTTCTTTTGCTGTTACCCTTGAGTTCTTCTTCACCTCCAGCATTGCATGTTGGGCTTTCTTGGCGTGATATTTGCAGGCTGCCCACTCCTACGGAGAGAAGCAATTGTACTAAGTTTCCTCTGTTTGCAAGCAATTTCTCTTATTGTGAACACCCAGGTCTGGAGAAATGTTTTTGTAGCCTTTTCCAGCTTCGTGAATCTCTACAATTCTCCAAAGGTCCTCTGAAAGTTGTTTTGATCAAGGCATGGTGCACATAGTTTTAATTTCTAAAATAAATAGATGTTCGGCACGGCATCATGGGCCGAAGGGCCTGTAGGTTTTCTATGTTTCTATGGAGTTTGGATATAGATTAATAGATTCATAGAGTTATACACCATGGAAACAGGCCAATTCGTCCATGCTGACCAAGATGCCCATCTATGCTCATCTGATTTGCCAGCATTTTTGACATATCTGTTCGTCCCTTTCTTATCTGTGTCCATGTCAAAATGCTTTTAAACTCTGAAATTGTACCTGTCTCTTCCACCGGTGCAGTGGCTCATTCCATATACCCATCTACAATGAGTTTTTCGGGCAGCCTGTGCCAGAAGGCATTGGGCTTTGAGGTATTTAGAGTACCTGAAATGGTTAATTCCTGTTCAATGGAAGTTGTTAATCATTTAAAGTTCCTTGTCTACTTTCTCAAGAAGTTCGCTCTTTGTAGTTCGATTTCCTGGTGCTTTATATTTAAACTTGATATTTTGATGGTTTATTTTGATAGGCTTGGGGATTCCATGTTACTTGCGTTATTTAAACAGATGCCCGATTAGCATTAAACGCAGGGCCCTAGTTTTGAGAATGTTATGTCTCACGGTGTCGATTGGCTGAGCCATTGATGTTCTGTTTGAATTTTTATAAATAAACTCTGGTTGCCAGCTCTGCATCAGAGTCTGTCTTCCCTCCGCACTTGGGTTCCAGCATTGCCTGCGCACTCTGTGACTCCCACCACCACCTAAGTGAAAACTTGCCCCTCAGATGCCTTTCAACTCTTTCTCCTCTCTTCATAAACCTGTGCCCTCTAAGTTTAGACTCCCCTAGCCTGGTAAAGAGGGGAGTGGCTACACTATCAATGCCCCTCCTTATCTTACAAATATCCTCAATCTCTTTCATTCCAGGGAAAACAGTGCCAACCTATCCAATCTCTTCTTATATGTCAAGCTGGATTTCAGACAGCATCCTTGTGAATCTTGTTTGCACCATCTCAAGCTTAATTGCAGCCTTCCTGTCGTATGGTCACCAGAGATGCCCACAATACTCCAGGTCTGTTCTATCCCGTGTTTAGTTCACCAGCAATATGACCCTCTAACTCTTGTACTCAATGCCTTGGCCACTGAACTACTGTCTTCATTCCCCTCTCCACTGCCATACGTAGTTTTAGAGCAGCTGGTCATCTTGCTGACTTGGTCAGTCTCTCTTCTCTCTTCTATATCTATCAGACTTTAAGCAGTAAATGGGGGGGAGTTAAGAATGAAGTCACAGTATGGTTGAGTTGTCTCCATTTCACTCGGTTCCTTTCCTGAGGTAATCCAATCAATTACAGCAACATCCCTCATCTTGAGGATGGACATTGTTCCCCTCTTATTGGGAGAAGGACAGTGTATCTCCCTCATTAGTAGGCGGACACTGTGTCTCCCTCACTGGAAAGTGAGCAGTGAATCTTCTTCAGTTTGAGACAGTCTATCTCTCACACGGAGACACGAACAGCATTATCTCTCTTACTAGAAGGATGACAGATCTATCTCTGCCTGCTTCTGTCTCCGTCTTCTCTCCCTGTCTCTCTGTCTCTGTTTTTTTTCTGTCTCGCTCACACTTTTTCACTTGCACACACACTCTCTGTCTTGCACGCATAGTCTCTCACACACACACTCTCGCTCATACACACGCTTCCTCTCTTTCACACACACACTCTGACTCACACACACATGTAAACTCTCTTATAGACACACTCTCACACAATGCAATCTCTCTCGTACAGAAACATTCTCCCTCTCTCACACACACACACACACACTCACTCTGTCTCACTCACACTCTGTTTCTCTCTCACCCATAACACTCTCTCTCACGTGGAGATTGACTACGGTTTTGAATCAGAGAATTGTTTGGGGTTCATGTTTGTAGAAACTACAATCAGTCCATAATTTCCATTGATCTTTTCTTACATAAGAGCCTGTGCGTATAAAAACACATTTCATATTTTATAGTCAATGAAGAGCTTTTGGATTGTAAATGCTACTGTAATACAGAAAATACAGCAGGCAATTTTCACCAGGCTCCCTTAAACAGCAGATGGTCTGTGTTATATAATGACCTTAGAACAGAAGGATGAACTTCGTAAACTGGTGGAACCTAACATGGATTGGACAGCCTATAGGACACTTAGACATTCACAGTCCATCTCTCATAAACAAGCATTAGGTAAAGCCATACTCCTGCATTTAATAAATGTTAATTCATTGCATCTTTCTGCTTAGCATTTGTTGTTCAAGCTCCAGAGTGGAGCGTGAGGATTTTTTTAAATTGGGAAGAATGGAACAAAAATGAAGAAAGATGTCAACGGAAGAAAACAATTCTCTTTCTTCCATCTAACCAAGCTTTAAATAATTAATTATCTGCAGCTACACTCAATTAATGGTTAATGAGCTGCTCTCTCTATGCATAGGAATATCTTTCTTACAAACCTCAGTATTCAGTAAAGTGAAGTGATGTTTGTGAAGGCCGATCTCCTCTGTTCTTAATATATTTTGAAACTGAACCATAGGTGAGTACCGATTACAGGAAGGCCAGCGATAACTCAAAGAGAAACATTCTTATTCTCAGTCAGAAGGTAGGAGTTGAAGGAAAGCCTCGACTGAACATACTATCATACTATCTTCCACATACTTGGCGGGGCAAGAACGTTCTGCATTTAAGTGCAGCACATACTGAGATGTCAGTGGAAACATTGAAAACTACATAGTTCTCAGTGTCAACAAAAATAGGACAAAGTGCTGAGGCCATGGTAGGTGACAGACTGGGTCAAGCACTAACTGGGCAATTTCTCAGATGATCATAACATGATCCCACGGGATTATTTTTTTAAAAATTGGAAGAATTATCATCTGCTTCTGAAGAAATATTTATTTCTCACTCAATGTTCCTAAAACAGATTACACAGGTGTAACATTGCCATCCGTGGGAATGCATTGTGTTAAATTGGGTTGCCACATAATATACAGTATGTGCAAAGTCTTAGGCACCTACTGTATATATAGCTGAGGTGCCTAAGACTTTTGCACAGTATTGTAGTAATATCATGTGTTGCACTGTACTGCTGACACAAAGAAAAAACTGATTTTATGACAAATGTGAATGATGATTCTCGTGCTGATATGGGTCTCTACTGTGGACTGAGCGTGGGAAGGGAGCAGGGAGAGTGGAATCATGGTTCAGAAAAGAGGAAGGGAGAGGGGAGGGAGCAGAGAGAGGGAGGGAGTGGGAAGCACCAGAGGGACATACTCTAATGATCAATAAGCCAATTGTTTATAATCAAATGACCTTGCCAGGTTTTCTCAGGGCTGGATGTGACTGCACCTGTGCCCCTGACACTGCTTTTCCACCGATCCTTCACCCCTCCCATCCTTGCCATTGACTGCTCCACCAGGTTTACAAACTCACTCTTGCACTCAGCATGGATAAATACAGTATTGTGCAAAAGTCTTAGGCACTCTGGCTATGTATATATAATATGTATATACCTAAGACGTTTGCACAGTACCGTAAAAGGTTGTATGTAAGGTATGTCAGTGACCAAGATGTGAAAAACATTATATTAAAGCATCTTTCTTTTTCATTTCACTATTTTAAGAAACATCAAAGTTTAAAGTAAATTTATTATCAAAGTACATATACTGTGTTAGGGCATATTCTGGAGTTGTGCAATATGGCAAATATTAATTTCAACAGCAACCAGTCTTCAGATCAGAATATGGATTGTCGATTGAATTTAAAATGCAGCTCCAAACAATGATCTTTCTGGAGCTGCAGACTGAGTTTGATTGCAAACAAAGGAACAGTCCATTCACCTGAGGTGTCTGCATACGCATGAATGCAGAGCCAGTGGTGATTAATACTGATTTCGGGTGTGTTCATGTGAATATCTAGGTAGTTGACATTATATGCAACTCAAAGGAAGTATTGCGAATGTGTTGTAACTATAGAAAGTGTCCTGTTGTTACCTTTGTCCTTTAACATATAAAAATGTGTTGTAATAGTGGGTCAAGGATCCTCTATCCAGAGTGATTCAAAGGCTGTCAGCTTGTGGGTGCTGAATAAGGACTTTTATACTATCTGTATCGTGTTCCTCCAGTGGCTTTTGTTGACAATCACAACATATTTCATGTCACCATGTACTATCCTGAGATTCCTTATCCTGCAGGTATCCCCAGTGGAACAAAAAATAAATAAAATCAATGAAAAGCTGCAATTTTTTCCTCAATCAGGTTTTACCAGCTTGAGATGAGAAAAAATAAATAATAATAATAATAAGAAGAAGAAGTAAATAAATTTGTGTCACATGGGGGTTTTTGGCTTACTTGCCGATCAAAAGCCACTTCTGTTGTGTCAGTCATTGATTGATCCGTTTAAATGTTGTGGCTACTCTTTCCCATTGGTTTTGGGCACCTCGAGGATATAAGAGTAGAGACTTGGCCTCTCTATCCTTTGTCCCAGGGTCCATTTCACAGTAAGGTGGTGATCGGTGCTGGAGAACCATTGGGAAAGGATGCTCTAAATGCACACTCTTCGCTAAGTATCTGTTTGTTGAACACCTAGCTTTGTTGTCTGTGTTATTTAGGTTTGCTCGAATTTTTTACTGTTTGTAAATAAAAGATTAATATGCTTATTCATAGTCAGTGACTTCTGTCTCACTCACCAAACCCCTGAACCTGCTGCCAGGTTAAGGTCAGTCAAATCTCCACTCTATTACAGTCTACACAGTGGAGATTAAGGTAAAGTTTTTTCTATCCAATTTACTGCATTTTAAAGAAAGAGAGAAAAAAATTTGTTTTGTTTCATACTTAAATTATTTGTGACAATACTTTCAAGTAGATAAAAGGTGTTTTGTAGGCAGTCTTGACCTGATTAATTTTTTCAGTTGCAATCCAGAACAATAATAGAAAATGATTATCAGATGAAGAATTAAAAATAACACTTCAATGTTATTTGTAGAGGCCAAGATACCACTAGTGTCTGCTGTTCATGATACCTGTAAGCAAAACATTCGCAATGAAGCAATTCCTCAATGATCACATTCTAATCAGAGTGTTCAGCTTTAAAGTGCTTCAGAATAAGATTAAGTGAACTCTGCAAAGAAATCTGAGTTTAAAGCTGATGTGGGAATAGACAGGAGAGCTCTAGCCTTTGGGTATTCAATCTCAGACTCCGAGATTCTGACATCCCTGGATTTCCCCAGCTTTAATGGTTCTATAAGTTAGTTTATCTTTGAAATCTTTTCCCCCACAGAGTGAATAATTCTGTAATTATGGATGCTGAGTGTTGATAGCACCTAGAATTTGATAACACACTCACCTTCGTGTTAAAGGCATAAATTCGTCTTCATACATTGTTGACCAAATGTTCCGAGAGGTGTTTAAGTCCCAGCCTGAACTGAAACAATGACTGATTTGACTTTGAACTGCAATCCACTAGTCAAGTTCCTTCAACGTAATATTTATATCAGGACCTAACTTCCTCTCTGATCACCCTCGCACTTCTGTTGTGGAAAAAGCACTGCTGTCCTTATTAGGAAATACAGAGTTTGAACTATCTCCAGAGTGCTTTCACATGATAATGTGGTAACCTGGTGATTACAGCTCATTTGCTGGTTAGCTAGTCTCAGCTCATCTGGTGCCTGAAACCCTCAACCATGTCCTTGCTAACTCTAGACTGAACTATTCCATTGAGATCTTTGTTAGAATCCAACATTCCATTCTCCAGCACTTGTAAACTTCACCAAATGTTTACTTGCATTGCTTTGATTTAGAGATAGAGCATGGTAACAGGGACCTTCTGGCCCAATGAGCCCACTCCACCCAATTGCTCCCATGTGACCAATTAACCTACTAACCTGTAGATCTTGAGAGGAAACAGGAGAACCCAGAGGAAAGCTGAATGGACACGGGGAGAACATACAAACTCCTTACAGACAGGGGAAGAACTGAACACAGGTCCCTAGCTCTGTAATTGTATTATGCTAACCTCAATGCTACCATACCATACTGCTTTGTTCACTTACCACCTCTGTTAGTTGACATCTGTAGTAAAATGTTGCCTTGATTTAAAAATTTGCATCCTTGCTGTCTACCTACATGGCTTTGACTCTTCCTAACCATGTAAACTCCCCCAGCTCTGTGACTCTATAATGTCAACATCTCTCTCCAGTTTCAGTTCCACTGCCATTGATGGGTTCTCCTCCACCAGCCAAGGCCTGGCCTCGAATTTCACTCTTAACCTCTCTGCCTTTCTCTAAAAAAAAACTTGTTAAAACCTAACTCACTGATTAAAAGCTACACCTACCTTAATCAATTTATTAATATGAAATTAAGGGACAAATATTATTAGCTGCATAATATATTATGGGTTAGTTTAATCTCTTTCTGTGTGGTTAAAGCCTTCATGAAAGTGGATACACATGCAGAAACTTAATAAGTTTGTAGTATTACTTGAGGGATCATGGATGCAGGATACATCATGAAACTGCTTGAGTATTATACCTAATAAAGTAGCCACAATTGTGGGTTCATGGTCTGTAGCCTGTCTACTTCACAATTTGATGTGTTGTTTGTTCAGAGATACTCTTCTTCACACCACCGTTGTAATGTGTAGTTATTTGAGTTATTGTCAGCCTTTCTGTTGGCTTTTCTTATTAACAAGGCATTTTTTGCCCACAGAACTGCCACTCACTGGATTTTTTTTTTGCTTTTGACCCCATTTTCTGTAAACTCTAGAGACTGGTGTACGAAAGTTCCAGGAGATCAGCAGTTTCTGAGAAACTCAAATCACCCCGTCTGGCATCAACAATCATTCCACAGTCTAAGTCACTTAGATCACATTTCTTCCCCATTCTGAAGCTTAGTCTGAACAATAACTGAACCATTTGACTATGATTGTATGCTTTTATGTATTGAGTTGCTGCCACATGATTAGCTTATTAGATAGTTGCTTTAACAAGAAGGTGTACAGGTATGCCATAAAAAGTGGCCAGGGAGCATAAATGTAATACTACCTGCTTCATGCACTTTATTACATGTGGAATTCCCATTGTCAATGTCTCAGCTGTCAGGATGCGACTCTTTGTCAGGGGATTTTGTCTGCTCTTCTTTATTGTTGATGGATCCATCAACAGCAGATTCTCTTTGTCTATGAATTTCTGTTATACCAAGGTCAGATCCCTGTTGTCGGTGTGATCTAATTAACTGTAGTCACCATTCTTAGAATATTTCCATTGTCAATACAGCCTCAAATCAAGAGCACCCACATTGTTATTTTTTTTTCTTTTGGACAATGCTATCCCATTATTACTCGTCGCGTAGCAACCTCATTGCCATACGTACCCAATGGAGATTATGCTTTCATTTCTAATATAATCTCTTACTGCATCCATCTCTCTTTCAAACATATACTTGCTCATTAAATATAGATCCTGATTAAAAACCATATTTAAACTACAAAATTTGTATTTTAACAATATATCTCATCTAAATGACCTGGATCTTAGCCCTGACTATAACACTCATACTAAGTCACATTTATATGAAAATAATCTTTTTCTGAAGAAATTCTTATTTACTCCTTTCATCTATGTCTTAATTTTATTGGAGTGGTTGATATAATTTTATTTTGTTTATTTATTTATTGAGATGCAGCCTGTAAAATGCCCTTCAGACCCTTTGAGTCACATCACCCAGCAACCCCCCCCCCCCCCGATTTAATCCTATCCTAATCACAGCACAATTTACAATGAGCAATCAACCTACCAACCGGGATGTCTTTTTGTCATGGCTGAACTAGTTTTCAAAATGGTTCATGTTGTTTGACTAAGTTCACCCTGAGTACTTTCACCGGGAATTTCTCATCATTATTTGTAATGTACTGACAATAGTTCATGTGCAGCACCCTGCTGATTATTGATTTATTTCACAAAAATACAACTGAGTCATGAATTGTCAATATCTCAGCAGGTTGTGTTGTTTGGCTTGTTGTGCTGATTGACAAAGTAACGAACCTCAGTGCCATCTTCTTCAAGTTACTCTTGGTTTTATACTATTTATTTGGGAAAAATAACTGTATAATAAAAAGCTGTAAAGAACTTATTTCTCCATTGGGTAGATATTGATGTTGTAAAGAGCAGTGAATCACAAGTAACAAACAACAGATCAGTAGGCCTAGATCTGAAGCAAAACATCACTAACAAAGTATTAGAACATCATTTGACCATTCAGATGCATAATATGGTCACTCGTTTGTTATGTACTGTATCGTATCGCATAGCTGATCATGGTCTTGACCATGACTGTTCTTCACAAGGTTTTCTACAGAAGTGGTTTGCTATTGCCTTCTCCTGGACAGTATCTTTACAAGATGGGTGACCCCAGCCATTATCGATACTCCAGAGATTGTCTGCCTAGCATCAGTGGTTGCATAACCAGGACTTATGATATGCACCAGCTGCTCATACAACCATTCACCCACCACCTGCTCCCATCGCAACCCTGATCAGGGAATAAGCTGGTGCTACACCTTGCCCAAGGGTGACCTGCAGGCTGGTAGAGGAAAGGAGTGCCTTACACCTCCTTTGATAGCAACATATCTCTAAACTGCACAATATGTAATTCCTCTGAATGTTATGTGTAGTTCAATGGGATGTTAAATCAGCCATGATGGAATGATGGAGCAGACTCGATGGACTTCTTCTGCTCTGATGTCTTATAGTTAATTGCAGCACTCAGTTAAATACTAATCCAAATTTTTACTTGAATGCCAGACTCAGTTAAATACTAATCCATGTTTTTACTCCAATACAAGACTCAGTTAAATACTAATCCATATTTTTACTCCAATGCAAGACTCAGTTGTATACTAATCCATGTTTTTACTCCAATGCAAGACCAGAAGCTCTTCGATCCATTCCTGGTCAGTCCTACATTCACAAAAGAGAGGCTTTGATGGCTTTTTGTTCTAATTTGTTATTCTGCCTTTCTTATCAGAAGAATTCAGAAACCAAATCTTACAGACACACAGCAATATAAAATACAGCTTAGGAAAATACCTCAACAGATTAGAAGCATTTCAGTAGGCACATGGAGGAGAGAAAAATGGAGGACAATGCTGGAGGGAAGGGTTAGATTGATCTTAGAGTAGGTTTAAAGGTCAGCACAACATCATGGACTGAAGGGCCTGTACTGTGCTGTAATGTTCTATGTAGATCTTTAATGGTCTAAATGTTCCACACAACACTCCCAACTCTGCTTTATCCTCAAGGCATAGGCTTCCGCTTTTTCCCTATTTTTCTTTCTTGCCTTTGTGAACAATTTTAAACAATACATTGGAAAGACAGGGTGCCAGGTTCAGAGGCACAGCCAATTTTGCTTGCTTGCTCAATCACAATGTTCACTCCTCTCTCCATGGTGCTGAAGCTCGGAAGACTGTCCCTGGCTGCTGTGCTCCATGCCCGCTAATATTACAGGCCGATATTGAGGCTTGGGCCTCCGGGGTTCAGATCTAAGAACACATTTTAGTTTGATGTGTTGTTGCTTGCTCTATTGTTTGCATGATTTGTACTTGCTTCCCCTCTTTTACTGTGCATCGGGTGTTGATCTTTATTTTTTTTCCATCGCCAGCTAAGCTAGCACCATTTTCTGCAAACTCAAGAATGTGTTGTGTATGAAAATCCGAGGAAAGCTGTTCCTGAGATACTCAAACAAGTGTCAAAAACCATTGAGGATACTCATTCCACTAAGTCACTTAGATCACTTTTCTTTCCCATTCTGATATTTGGTTTGAACAACAACTGAACCTCTTGACCATGTCTTCTATGCTTTTCAAAGCTTCAATTATTATCAAAGTACACAATTATTCTTCTCCAGATAGCCACAAAACCAAGAAAGAAATAAAAGGCAGCACAATCATCAACCCCTAAATCCCTCCTCCCTACCCAGAGAGAAAAAAAAACGAACAAAAATGGAACAGGCACATCAACCCACAAATGACCCCCACACAAAAAAAATAAAGATCAGACAAAAAACACAGAATACAAAAAAAACCATAAGACTGAAGAAAGTGCACAGTAGTCCAAGGCACAGAAAACATGAGCAACATTCTCCCTCTCTGTGACAGAGCAACCTCACCAGTGATTTTATGCATTGAGTTGCTGTCACATCTTTGATTGGCTGATTGGATATTTGCATTAACGAGCAGCTGTACAGATGTACCTAAAAAAGTGACCACTGAGTGAATTCTTAAAAACTCTAAGGTAGGTCTGACTAATGCCATCAGTCCAATTGACAATTTCGGCAAAGCTAACTTGACACAATTCCAAATTTAATTAATTTAATGATGTTGAAATCATTATGATCTGCTGCAGAATGAAGATGGAACAATCAAAATGCTGCTCTATGGAAACTGATGAACTTTTACCTACAGCATTTCAGTCAAGCAAGTCATGATTCAAGAAGAAGATTGTCTTGTTTTGCTCATGACTTGTTGTCCACCTTTGTGTGTCGTTTTTCATTGATTCTGCTGAGGTTCCCAATCTGGGTCCATGAACTCCTGATCAATGGTAGGGGTCCATGGCAGAAAAACGATTGGGAACTCCAATGTATTTCTTTACTGTAATGTAAATGCCTACAAGATAAGTTAATCTCAGGGTACTATGGCAGCACAACAGCACAGTGGCCAGCACAATGTTTTACAGTACGGTGACCAGCGTCCAGTTCCTGCCGCTGTCTGTACGTTCTCCCCGTGACTGCGTGGGTTTCCTCCGGGTGCTCCAGTTTCATCCCACAGTCCAAAGATGTACCAGATTAGACGATGCTTGGTCATCGTAAATTGTCCCGTGATTAGGCTAGGGTTAAATAGGTGAGTTGCTAGGCAACGCGACTCAAAGGGCTGGAAGGGCCTATCCCGAGCTGTATCTCACTACGTACAGTAAATAAGTATGGAACTACATATGTGTACTTTGGTATGGTCACATACATGTTTTAATAATAAATTTACTTTGAGCTTTGAAATTAGAAAGGAGATGACAGATTAGCAGGGTGTTGGTGAATGGTGATCTGGGGCATTTTTTGGGGGCCTCTTGGTTGAACTATTTGTTACATGAAAGTGTAAACCAAAATAATAGACTGAACTTCCAGTGAATTGGAAGTGGAAGCAGGATGTAGCACACCCATCTTAAGCATCTATATATACATGGCTGACTGCAAGATTGCATTTATGGAAAGAAAGGCTGACATTTGTACACAACCTTCCACGTCCTTCAGATGTGTGAGAAGTGGCTTGCAATCGACAAACTGCTCTTGAGTTTTCAACTTTGTTGCATTGTAGAGAAAAAGAACAGCCAAATTGCACATGGCAAGCTCCTACTGACAGCAGTTCAATAAGGAGCAAATGATCTGTTCTCTAGAAATGTTGTGAAGTACAAGTATCGTTGAGGAAATTCTCCTGATGTGCATCAGAATAGTTTTGTGGAATTGTTTAAGCCCACCTGAGTTTTTGGAAGGGTCTCAGGTCTAAGAATTTGAAAGCTTGATAGTCACTGGGATGATCATTGATGAAAGTATGGTCCCTGGAGCCAACAAGTCTTGTTTCTATATACTGTAATTATCTTCCATTGCCTCATGCTTGCTTTAGAATTCATCAAAGTGTGAACAAGAGACATCAGGGAAATGTGGTCACTATGTGGACATGTTGTATGAAGGGTAACACACTCAAAATGCTGGAGGAATTCAGCAGATCAGACAGCATCTATGGAAGGGAATAAATAGTCACCATTTCAGGTCGAGACCCTTCATCAGGTCTGGATGCAGGGTCTCGGCCCAAAACATCAACTGTTTATTCTTCTCCATAGATGCTACCTGACCTGCTGAGATCCTCCAGCATTTTGTGTGTGAGTTGCTCTGGATTTTCACCATCTGCAGAATCGTTTGTGGTCCTGTATTCCTTACAGTGAGCTGGCCTTCTCTACGGGCTTCCTCGGTCTTTTGTAGCTGCAGGTAAATGTAACCTGTTGTCCTTGCTGTTAATCTTGACAGCCCTCCACTGAAATCTATGTCATTGCAGTTCAGGCAGCTTCCATGGTGGTGTGATTTGGAGTGCTGCCAGGAGTGACTAGCTAGTGAAAGACCCACTGCTCATGGGTCATGAGCACTGTGAGCAAGAGTAACAGGGACTAAGAGGGTAGGGATTGCTGTGAGTGACTGTAATTGGCTGTGGGAGGAGTGACTGATGTGCAGATTGTGATTAGTGATCAATGAGAATCTTGTAATGAGCAGAGAAAGAGATGAGAGTGTCTAATGTGGAAGTGATGATTAGGAATGGTCAGAATGTTGGTGCCTGATTGTGCCTGGTTCTGAGAGAAGGAAGCTGCTGTGGATGAAATGGTGTTCTGAAAACAGCTCTTTGAAATATGCAGCTATAATCTGGAACTGATTAAAATATAGACCTTAAACAGAAAGTAAGTGAATTGGATTTGCATAATAATGAAATCAGGGTGAAAGTTTCTTTGAGAAAGTGAAAGAGAAATGGGTTCAATGCTCGTGGTCCTTTTCTCTGAGCTTTGAAAACCTCCCAAAGTAGTTGAAGAATGATGAAGTGTACTGGGTAATGAAGCTTCACTGACTGTGCCACAAACATTTAAGGTTTGGATTTTCCCTACTTAAAAAGAAATGCATTCTTAATATTCCTCAAGTATAATGCAATTTAGTACAGAAGAACCACACAGTAGGAATCAACTGATGTTTATTCTGTAGAAATTCACTGATGGGTTCTATACATTCTCTTATCTTGAGAATTCTTTTGTTTCTGTAGTCAAAGAAGGCACTTCTCCAAGTTTCCAGGAAGATAATTTCTAGATTGCAGTTCACCAGAGTAATATAATTAAATATCGAGTCAACAAATCCCTCCCAGAATAGAAAGAGAAGCAGCACCTCCAGCACTTGACTCATCCTGAAGAATAACTCCAATAATTAATCTGGCTTGCTGTTGCAGATAATTAATGACCTTTGCAATAGATTTAATTTAATAAGGTGTAACCTTCTGATGGATGTCTAACGTTAGCTGAAGATGCAAAACAGTGTTTATTGAAGGACTACTACTTTTGTGAGGTGAGTGCTGTGAAAGGAACCGGGTGTACAATTTTCTGTCCTGTCACCACAGGCTTGATACCACATTGGAAATATGCAGAGTAACATTTCTCTAAAGTGACCCAGCCTGACACTTAATTCCAAGCTCTGAAGAATGACATTTTCAATTCCCTTGTTAATCAAGCTCATTACATTTAAAAATTACTAATTTATTCAGTTTCTAATCAGCTTTGAAACCATGTCCACCCCATGGAATGTGGCTGACTATTTTAATCATGGTTTTTTTTTATCTCCTTAATATTTGAGCACATAAAATATTGAGGAGATTCGATTGGGCTGAAGATTGGAAGTTCCCCTCCAATCCTACTTGATCTTACCTCACTGTCTGTCAGATTTGGTGTGAAATAAGTGCCAAGGGTGGCAAAAGTAAGGATGTAATGCTGAGGTTTTATAAGGGGCTGGTCTGACAACACGTGAAGTATTGCGAGCAGTTTTAGGCTCCTTTTCTAAGAAGGGATGAGCTGACATTGGACAGAGTCCAGGGGGGTTCACAAGAATGGCCCTGGGAATAAAAAGTCTAATGTATGAGTAGTATTTGATGGCTCTGGGCCTGTATTCACTGGAGTTTAGAAGAATGGGGGGTGGGGAATCTTGTTGAAACTTATTGAATATTGAAAGGTCTAGATAGACTCGATGTGGAGAGATGTTTCTGAGAGTGGGGGAGTCTAAGACCAGAGGGCACATCCTCAGAATAGGACATCCTTCTAGAACAGAGATAAGGAGAAATTCCTTTAGCCAGAGGGTGTTAGATCTGAGAAATTCATTGGCACAGATGGCTGTAGAGGTCAAGTATATTCAAAGTGGAAGTTGCTAGGTTCTTGCTTATTAAGGGCATCAAGGGTTACAAGGAGAAGGCAAGATAATGAGGTTGAGAGTGCTGATAAATTAGCCATGGTAGAAGAGCAGAGCAGACCCAATGGGCCGAATGGCCTAATTCTGCTCCTGTGTCTTATGGTCTTACCTGGACTTTCCTAACACTAATCTGAATTAGCTGCAGGTATGTTAACTATAACAATTCGCTTGAAATGGTGATTCAAGGGACTGCAGAAGCAGGAATCACAAGCTTCAATGTGACGGAGGGAGTCAGTGGGTTGAGCAGCATCCATGTACAGGCGGGGGGAATAGGGCTGTTCAGGCCAGCCATCATGTTGGCGCTGCTCTCCAGTGTTTGCTCCCTGGAAGATTGCCTTCATCTGCGGCTGACCAGGTGCGAGATGAGAAACTGCTGCGTGCTTGTTCTTGCGGAGATATGGCTCCAGAACAACATCCCATGCATCATCAATCTTCAGGCCATGCCACTCACAGATTTGTGCTAACATTATTTAGTAACTGTAGGAGCTATGATAATGGTATGTGTTGTGTGCTGTGTGTGACTGCAAGTGCTTTGCTTTTTCCCCTTGGCCCCTGTTTCATTTAGCTGAATACGTGAGTATGGTTGACTGATGATTAAAATTGAAGTTGAAATTGTCAACATTTTGGGTAAAAGCCCTGCATCAAGAGTCAAGGAATATGAAAGTCTTGAAGTGGTTTATCAGCTGGCTGTGATATAAATTAGAAATTTCTGGCTAGGTTCCTGACAGTGTACTGCTTTAAGCCTGTGCGCACTTTGTATTTGATTGGAATCCAACAGGGATCTGACACGGGTGAATAGATCAGCATTAAGGATAGAGAAATAATAAGAGGATAGATCTAGAAATTGGATGGTAAATGCTTAAGTGCTTAAAATTCTTTATGACTCAAAACTAATTTTATCAGCAGTAGATTTCATTAGTGGTAATGTCCAAGTGAAATTGTGCCAATCGTGAAATTGGACAGTGTGTGATCTATATTAATGCACCTGACTTCTCCTCAAAAATAGTTGCAAAGCTAATAATGTCTTTGTTCAAGCGTTGATACACATTAGGGCTCTAAGTTTCACACAACACTGATCTGGAACAGTTTCAGTGGAACCAAGGGGTAATTTAAAAAATGTCACTATCAAAGGGACACCACCGGTCTCAGGAGACCATGTCCAGCGACCTGAAAACTGCATGAACATCCCACAGCATTTACAACACGCTCTAAATTTTACATGGAGTGGTTTTCCAGTATTTAATTTTTGAATGGCATTGACAGTGGTGCTTCCTCTCTATTACCTGTATAGCCATCGTTGACCATTCTAGTTTGGTCTGGTATCTCAGAGGGGTGGGAGTCAGAGAGTTGTTCATCAATAAACTGACTTGGGAATAATCCACTGTGAGACAAAATCAAATAATAGATAAATAGAAAATTATGGCATCGATCTCCAAAATTACACATCCTGACATCCTTCTGTTTAAAAGGGTTGTAGGTGGGTTTTGATGGCCTATCACTTTGTAATTCTGTCCCCTCTACAGCTGCAGTGTTTTTGCAGAAAAGATATAGAACATTGAACAGTCCAGGCTCTCCAGCCCAAAATGCTGTGCTGACCTTTTAACCTACTCTGAGATCAATCTACCCTTTTCCTCCCACATAGCCCTGCATTTCTCTATTATCCAGGTGCCTATTTAAGTTTCTTAAATGTTCCTAATGTATCTCCCTCTACCACCACTTCCAGCAGGGTATTCCATGCACCTCCCACCCTGTGTGGTTAAAAAAAACCTCTAGCAATTCTTCTATACTTTATACTCCATCACCTTAAAATTATGCCTCCTCATGTTAGCCACTTCCACCCCGAGGGAAAAAAAATTATCTGGCTGTCCACTTTATCTATACTTTTTATCACCTTGTACACCTCTATCAAGTCACCTGATCTCACTCCAAAGAGAAAATCCCTAGCTTGTTCAACCTATCCTCACAAGACATACTCTCCAATCCAGGCAGTTGATTTGATCTGTTCTGCACCCTCTCTAATACTTCCACACCCTTCCTGGAATGAGGCGACCAGAAATGAACACAATATTCCAAGTGTGGTCTAAAATCAAGGTTTTATAGAGCTGTGACATTACCAGTTTGATTTTCACTTTGGGTTCATATAGCTGTCCCACAAGAAACTCTTACACCAAATGGAACTGAGGTAATACTTAAATGGGCTGGAATTACTCTCTGTACTGGGAGTCTTCTCAGGAATGGAATCACATTGCTCAGTGATGACACCAAGCTGCTCCATAGTGTTGTATCACTGCTCAGGGAGAACTTTAACCTGCCTCTTTGTTACAAAGATGAATTTGCACCACTCTTTGAGTTTTATTACTAAACTATGAGTTCCACTTATCTGTTTGTTTGGAGGAGCTAAATTAGTGCCTTAAGTGATATAATTTATATGATGCAGCTGTGAGGCTGAGGAAATCTGGTAGTTTCCAGGAGGTAAAACTGTTTATTTATCATGGTGAGATTTTTATTGCTGAAAACAAGCTGGAGTACTTCCACTAAATCCAGCGGGCTACCTGATCAACCTTGCTCCCTCCATGATCTGGTAGCTCTAATTACACTACCACAGCATCTACTGGAGAATCTACGTGACTCCTCCACCATTCATAACCTCACTCTCCGGTACGTCTATTTACTCTCATAATCTTCACCAGGTGTGGTTAAGTTTCCCACCCAAAGGGCTTGGCCTTCAGCAATTTACCAGGAATTGACAGAGAAATATTTGAAGCTACCTGCTGTTTAGAAATTAAAGGACATAGGACATCGTAAAATCCTTTAGAAAATCCCAGAACACCAGGCTAAAAATCCTGGCTTTAGAATCTCAGAATCAGGTTTATTATCACTGACATACAGTATGTCATGAAATCTGTTGTTTTGTGAAACATACCGTACAATATCTGCCCAATGAAGCGGTGTAGCCTCAGTAAATATATTTAAGATAAGGTTGGATAGATTTTTGCACATTAGGGGAATTAAGGGTTATGGGGAAAAGGCCGATAGGTGGAGATAAGTCCATGGGCAGATCAGCCATGATCTTATTGCAAGGTGGAGTGGGCTGGATGGCCTACTCCTGCTCCTATTTCTTATGTTCTTACATATGAAAAATATGCTATAAATTGCTTTAACAAATAAATAAATATATAAATAGTAGCGTTCATGGGTTCATTGCCTGTTCAGAAATCTGAAAGTGTAAGGGAAGGAGTTAATTCTAAAACATTGACTGTGTGTCTTCAGGCACATATCTTCCGTACCTTCAGTACTTCCTCCATGATGAGAAGAGACATTGTTCTGGGAGGTGGCAGTCTTTAATGACGAATGCCGCCTTTTTGAGGCATAGCCTTTTAAAGATGTCCTTGATGGTATGAAGACTAGTGCTCATTTTGGAGCTAGCTGAGTTTACAACCTTTTGAGTCTTTTTCCAATCCTCTGCAGTGGCTCCTCCATATCACTGAACCTTTAGATTTTGTTCAGTTTAACAGTATTGTTCCACATCCAACCTCTTCAAGTAATCTCAACCAGAAACTACAACGGCTTTTCAACTCAAAAGTTATTAATTTGATGGTTAAGTAGGCCTTTGAGAGAATGACCTGTCAACCTCGCAAGGTCTGAGTGAGATTATGAACAGTTTTGGGCCTGTACTTAACATGGCAAGGTTCAGATTGCCAGAGATAATCAGTGTTAGGGTATTTCCCTTATGGTGTGTCACTTTAATATTGCAGGAACACTAATTGGTTTTCCTAATTAAGAGCAACACATAATTTAGTGCTGGAATTGGCAGTACAGTTTTTTATTAGAAAATACATGCCACTGCTGAGTTTTAACTGCCTACAGCATAAATTGTTTTATATATTCATTCGTACTCTTGCCCTGCTCAAAAAGCACTGTTTGACAGATGCTGAGATGTTTTAGTGAAAATAGCAAAATGATACCCTGCTCCGTGAGGGCAACATTCCCTTTCAAGTGTCATCACACTGTGAACTGTTGGCTCAGCCTTCAACTTTAAAGGGAAAATGTCCAAGTTTTTCCTCCGTCACTGCTTTCAAGCAGCACGCATGCAGCGACTGCACCTCCAAAAGCCAGGGCAATGCTGAATCTGAGATCCCTCACAGTCCACAGAAGCAAAACTACATTGCACATTCTCTGTGATCTTGACACTTACCTCGTGCAGTGGTGGAAGCACCAACTCCAGGGACTTTGTGCTTTATGTAACTTTCCTCCTTTCCTTTTATATTCTAAAAGATCCATGTTAGTACGGTGAACAAGAGAGACCTGTTAGATTCTGGAAATCTACAGCAGCACACAAACGAGCTGGAGGAATTCATCAGATCAGGCAGCATCTAGGGAGGGAAATAGACACTTGATGTTTTGTGTCAAGACCCTTCAATGGACCTCTTCATCAGTTAAGATGCAGGATCTCCGCCTGAAAATCAACACTCCACTTCCTTCCATAGATGCCACCTCACCCACCTAGTTCCTCCAACCTTTTGTGTGTTGCTCTTTCTGGTAATAAGCTTTTGTTTTTTATTGGGCGAAAGCGTTGTAATCGCGTAGGAGATGATCTTATAGATGTGTGTGAAATCATGAGGTGCAAAGGTACGGCGAAAATACTTTGGTTTTTCCTAGGCATGGAGCATCAAGAACTAAATGGCATAGTTTAAAGTGAGAGGGAAAATATTTAATAAGAACTTGTGGAGTAACATTTTTACATAAAGGAATGCATGCACAGTACTGTAGTAATTTTATGTGTTGCACTGTACTGCTGTTGCAAAAAAAAACAGATCTCATGACATATGTGAGTGATAATAAGCCTGATTCTGATATGGGTCTCTTTTGTGGACTGAGAGTGGGAAGGGGGCAGGGAGAGGGGAATCATGATTAAGAAAGGGAAAGGGAAATGGAGTGGGAGAGAGTGGGAAGCTCCACAGAGACATTCTGTAATAAACCAATTGTTTGGAATCCAATGACCTTGTCCAGTGTCTGCACACATGCCACCCCCACCTCCCCGGCACTCCTCTGCAACCCCTCCCCCACACATCCCAAAGTGCTCTACCTTCACTATTCCCAACATCCTTTGCACCCACCAAATTTCCAAACTCACTCTCCGCTTCACGTTCACAAATACAGTATTGCTGTAAAGCCTGAGGTACCCTAGCTGTCTATATGTGCGTAAGACTGTTGAACAGTACTGTAAGTGGAATTATCTCCTGGAGGAAGAGGCAGAAGCAAGTACAATGATGGCTTTTAAATGACATTTGAACAGGTACGGGGATGGGAAATGTATAGAACATAGAGCAATACAGCACAGTACAGGCCCTTTGGCCCACAATGTTATGCCGACCCTTCAACCCTGCCTCCCATATAACCACCTTAAATTCCTCCATGTACCTGTCTAGTAGTAATGTTGAGAAGTTTAACTGGCCACTGTGAGCTGCCACTCCTGTGTAGGTGAATGATGGAATCTGGTGATTAGGTTGGAGGTGTGACATTGATTGGAATTAGAGGGAAGAGGTTATGGAGCAAATTAATGGGGGGAGATCGGAATACTCTGAGGGCTAGCATAAACTTGTTGGTCTGAATGGCCTCCTGCTTTGTCATAAAGAGAAGTGTGAAGGTAGAAATATGGGCTGTGTGTTAGAGAACCATAGAGGAGCTAAATTTGATTAGATTCTGGGCTAACGGGGATTTTTGGGATGCACTTGAAAAGTATTGAACTCAGGATTGAAGCTCATTCCATGGTTTATTGTTTCAATATAATAAGTGACTGAAACTGGAGTGTGTTATAAAGACCCTTTTGCCCTCTTTTCCATTTAATAAGGTCACGGCTGATCTGTTGCCTCAGTTTTCCTGAAGCAACCCCATATCCACGTTCATATCCAAAAATGTTTTGAACTGACTCTTGAATATACTTCATGACTGATCCTCCACAGTATCCCAGGGTGAAGAATTCCAAGGATTCACTACCTTCTGGATGAAGGAGCCTTTGTTCCAGACAAACCAGCCAGGATAAAAGGTCATCCTTACACCTAACCCTTCGAGCAAATGAGATTTATCATGTTTCAGTGAGATTACTCTTGGCAACATTTGCTGTCACGTTTCACTTAAATGAATCTTGGCTGTTAGAGTGAGGTAGCAGGATGATTGTAATTGTGCTTTCAGCTAAATTCACGAAAGAAAGAAGATAAAATTTGCACTCTCTCTAGGATAATTCAATTGGATCTATATGAGGATTTACTTTAGCCTTGGAAGGGGAATACTATTTACAAGATTGTTAAAAGTTCCAGTTACAGGGTGTGCAAACTTCTCTTAAAGCTATTATACCAGTAGCTTTTAAAGTATCTTAGCAATATTCAAATATCACTTTGTGTTAGCTTACAAACTCCAAGGTAATAAGCAGTGTCACTGTGTATAAATAGCTTCACACAGTAGAGACGGATTTGGGCTTGCTGAACTGGAGATACACAATTTGCTTGTGAGACGGCGGGTAAGAGCTCTGGCTGAACTGAAAAATACAGCCCAAATCTCAGGAGGTTGCTCTGAACTTGTACAAGTTCACTGCTTCATCTCCAGATGGTGTGCAGTTGTAGGCACGGCATTGTACAGAAGTATGTAGAGGTTTCAAAAAAAGGCACCTAAATTGATAGCTGGAATTAAGGGAGAGTTAGTGGGAGAGGGAACAGATGCTTGCAGTGTTTACACTAGTGAAAGGGAGGCTCAGAACGATCAAAAACGATCAAGGCTCAGAGGCTGCAAAGATCCCACAGGGCAGAGACAAGCAAAAAAAAATGAACGACATTAGATCAAAATTTACACTCAGTGGCGAAGCAGTAGTTTTCATAGATAACCCTGAAGTAAGCTGCTCTTAAGTATCTAGCAATCCACTTGGCCTGGATTTCACCTCTCATGAAGTCAGGTACTATTACCCATCAGCTCTAGAGTTTGAGAACACAAAATCAGATTGATAAGAGTAGCCAAACACACAGAAGAGTTCTCACACACAATAAATCAGGAAATTAAAATGACAATTATTAACTGACTTTTTAAAGCTTTTACAAGGTGCAAGACGACATTTCAACGTAAATATGAGATTAAATAGATGCTGAAATATGATAAATAGTTTTTTAAACTAAATAAGAATTGCTTATTCTGCTAAATATATATCATTTTGAAATATTTATGAAAGATGAAAATCCATGCAGATGAAATTATTCTTTGAAGGGTCAGAGAGATTTTTAGGTAATCATTATGGCATGATTAAAAGCTCAAATACGGCTTATGGAACATGTGAAACATTTCCGACAATGTTCCCTCTAAGGTGTGCGAGCATGTGTGTGCATTTAACTTTTGCTACTAGCGCACTAAGGAGTTTAAACTGCACACTCGACCTCATTGGCATGTCCAATATATTTCACAATCATACACAATGGCATTCTTTTCTGGTTTCTGATGTGAACATTGTTGACATTATTCAGTGCACATATGTTGTTGTCACTGGGCAAAAAAAGTGTCCAGCACAAGATTTTTGCACATACTGGTCATTATAAATTAGAGGGAACATTGATTTCCAGTTTTTTATTTATCACAAGAAGATTTTGGTTTGAGTATGTGCATTTCCACTAGTGTACTTCAGCTGGTTAGAAAGCTGGTTTTGGATTCTCCACTCTCCATGGCTTTTTACTCCATTGCGGCTGAGAAGTTCGTCATCAGCTGGGAAATATAAAGGGACCCTGTGTTAGTGGCTGTGAATACCACTACATTTTTGAAATTCACTGAGGCTGCTCCTATGTGGCTTGTTCAGCACTTCTGGGATGAGTTTCTAACACATGTATGTTGGTGGTTAACAAGTTTCAGCTGCATTAATAACGTTATAACAAGCTCCCTTTTTCCAACAAATCCAGGGTTTATTTTTAATGCAGCTTTTCTTTGTTGAAGAAATAATGGCTGAAAACATGTATGGAAGATCTCCATACCAGCATTGGGAAATGTTTTTGAGCAGAAATTTGAAAAAGAAAAGGTTTGCTTTACAAGGCCAGATCGACTGTAGTATTATTTGACCCAAGGACAGGGTGCTTGGTCTGCAACTCTGCAATGGCATCACCAGTTTTAAGGCAAGAGGGGAAAAAGTTAAAAGGGGTCTTTGGGCCAACTTCTTCACACAGAGGTGGTGTGTAGGTGGAATAAGATACTAGAAAAAGTGATTGATTAATGTACAATAACACCATTGAAAAAATATTTCAGCAGATGTATAGGGAAGGTTTGGAGCATGATGCTGGCAAATGTGATAAGGTTAGATGGGCATCTTGGTTGGCCCGGAAGAGTTGGGATGAAAAGTCAGTTTCTATAAGGCAAAGGAGTAGATTAGGTCATTTGGCCTATCGAGACTGCTTTGCCATTCGATCATGGCTTATTTAAGATCCTGTAGCGGTGTGCTACGAACAGCGCTAAAATTACGACACGGAGTCGGTAACTGCAGTCGAAGGAAAAACTTTATTCGAAAACTTCAGCCTCACTTTTAAGCCTCTGTCAACCGGCCCCCCATGGCGAAGAGGCTCCAAAGCTCTGTGCTCGCAAACCCCCGTAGGCTATCTAATTGTGAGTCGGTTCGCATACGCTAGGAAATGAGCCGCCACATAACCCCCCCCCAGAACCGGCGATACACCCCCCAATGTCCACAGCCTGGGCCAGAACCTGCTTGGGAGGTCGGCCTCTGCGCCGAGGCGCCGGAAACTCGGCCGGTTGCGCCAGGTCCACATGGGCCGGCTTGAGGCGGTCCACCGTGAAAACCTCCTCCTTCCCCCCAACGTCTAGCACGAACGTGGACCCGTTGTTCCGGAGCACCGTAAACGGCCCCTCGTATGGCCGCTGCAGCGGTGGCCGATGCCCGCCCCTTCGTACAAACACAAACTTACAGTTCCGTAGGTCTTTGGGTACGCAGGTCGGGTGCCGCCCATGCTGTGAAGTGGGTATGGGGGCCAGGTTACCGAGCTTCTCGCGAAGTCTGCCCAGGACTGCAGCGGGTTCTTCCTCTTGCCCCCTCGGGGCTGGTAGGAACTCCCCGGGGACGGCCAGGGGCGCGCCGTATACCAACTCGGCCGACGAGGCGTGCAGGTCGTCCTTGGGCGCTGTGCGGATGCCGAGAAGGACCCAGGGAAGCTCGTCCGCCCAGTTGGCTCCTCGCAGGCGGGCCATGAGGGCCGACTTCAGGTGACGGTGGAAACGCTCCACTAGCCCGTTCGACTGTGGGTGGTAGGCAGTGGTGTGGTGCAGCTGAGTCCCCAAAAGGCTGGCCATAGCTGACCACAGGCTGGAGGTGAACTGGGCGCCTCTGTCGGAGGTAATGTGGGCTGGTACACCAAAGCGGGATATCCAGGTGGCGATCAGGGCTCGGGCGCAAGATTCGGAGGTGGTGTCGGTGAGCGGGACCGCCTCTGGCCATCTTGTGAACCGGTCCACGATAGTCAGGAGGTAACGCGCTCCGCGCGACACTGGCAGGGGGCCCACGATATCCACATGAATGTGGTCGAAACGCCGGTGGGCGGGATGGAACTGCTGCGGTGGGGCTTTGGTGTGCCGCTGAACCTTGGCCGTCTGGCAGTGCATGCACGTCCTGGCCCATTCACTGACCTGTTTGCGGAGTCCGTGCCAAACGAACCTGCTGGAAACCATCCGGACAGTTGTCCGGATGGAGGGATGCGCCAAGTTATGAATGGAGTCGAAAACACGTCGCCGCCAGGCTGCGGGGACGACCGGACGGGGCTGGTTGGTGGCGACGTCACAGAGTAGGGTCCTCTCACCTGGGCCCACGGGGAAGTCCTGGAGCTGCAAACCAGAGACTGCAGTCCTGTAACTCGGAATCTCCTCATCTACCTGCTGTGCCTCTGCCAGTGCCTCAAAGTCTACCCCTTGGGAAAGGGCATGAACGGTAGGGCGAGAGAGCGCATCCGCCACGACATTGTCCTTACCCGAGACGTGCCGGACATCCGTTGTGTATTCAGAGATGTAGGACAGGTGGCGTTGCTGGCGGGATGACCAGGGGTCGGATGCTTTCGTAAACGCAAAGGTAAGCGGTTTGTGGTCCGTGAACGCGGTGAAGGGCCGACCTTCTAGGAAGTACCTGAAATGCCGGATTGCCAGGTAGAGCGCCAACAGTTCCCGGTCAAAAGCACTGTACTTGAGCTCGGGTGGCCGCAGGTGTTTGCTGAAAAACGCCAGGGGTTGCCAGCGACCTGCGATGAGCTGCTCCAGCACCCCACCGACTGCCGTGTTTGATGCGTCCACTGTGAGGGCGGTAGGGGTGTCCATTCTGGGATGTACTAGCATTGCGGCGTCAGCCAAAGCTTCCTTCGTTTGAACGAAAGCGGCGGCGGACTCCTCGTCCCAGGTAATGTCCTTGCTCGGACCCGACATCAGGGCGAACAGGGGGCGCATGATCCGGGCAGCTGAAGGGAGGAAGCGGCGGTAGAAATTGACCATACCTACGAATTCCTGAAGGCCTTTGACCGTGGTGGGTCGGGGGAAGTGGCGGACCGCATCTACCTTAGCGGGCAGAGGGGTTGCCCCGTCTTTAGTAATCCTGTGGCCCAGGAAGTCAATGGTATCAAGTCCGAACTGGCATTTGGCAGGGTTGATTGTAAGACCGTACTCACTCAGTCGGGCGCAGAGTTGACGGAGGTGGGACAGATGCTCCTGACGACTGCCGCTGGCTATGAGGATGTCATCCAAATAGATGAACGCGAAGTCCAGGTCCCGTCCCACCGCGTCCATTAACCGCTGGAACGTCTGTGCGGCATTCTTCAGGCCGAACGGCATGCGGAAGAACTCGAAGAGGCCAAACGGGGTGATGAGAGCCGTCTTGGGGACGTCGTCAGGATGCATCGGGATTTGATGGTACCCTCGGACAAGGTCGACCTTGGAGAAGATCCGGGCGCCGTGCAGGTTTGCCGCAAAGTCCTGAATGTGCGGCACAGGGTAGCGGTCCGGTGTGGTAGCCTCGTTCAGCCTGCGGTAGTCGCCGCACGGTCTCCAGCCCCCCGTCGCTTTGGGCACCATGTGCAGGGGGGAAGCCCAGGGGCTGTCGGACCGCCGGATGATCCCCAATTCCTCCATTCTCTGGAACTCCTCCTTCGCCAGTCGGAGCTTGTCCGGGGGAAGCCGCCGAGCACGGGCATGGAGGGGTGGTCCCTGTGTCGGGATGTGGTGCTGTACGCCGTGCCTGGGCATGGCTGCTGTGAACTGCGGTGCCAGAACCGATGGGAACTCCGCCAGGACCCTGGTGAAGTCGTTGTCGGACAGCGTGATGGAGCCGAGGTGAGGGGCTGGCAACTGGGCCGCGCCCAGGGAGAACGTCTGAAAGGTCTCGGCGTGTACCAGTCTCTTCCTGGGCAGGTCAACCAGCAGGCTGTGAGCTCGCAAAAAATCCGCACCCAGAAGCGGTTGGGCTACGGCGGCCAGTGTGAAGTCCCACGTGAACTGGCTGGGGCCGAACTGTAGCTGCACCTGACGGGTGCCATAGGTCCTTACTGTGCTGCCATTCACGGCCCTCAGGGGGGGACCCGGTGCCCTGCTGCGAGTGTCGTAACTTGTCGGAGGTAAAACGCTGACCTCAGCCCCAGTATCGACCAAAAAGCGGCGTCCCGACCTGCTATCCCACACATACAGGAGGCTATCCCGATGGCCAGCCGCCGTAGCCATCAGCGGCGGCTGGCCCTGGCGTTTCCCGGGAACTTGCAGGGCGGGCGGCAACGGCGGGCTTCTGCGCCCCACCGCTGGTGGTAGAAGCACCAGTGGTCATTGGGCCGGGGGTTAGTGGGCTCTGCGGCCGGGCCTGGACTGGTTTGCTGCCGGGAGCGTGGCTGGGTGATCTGTGCGATGGACGCCCCGCTCACCTTTTTGGCGTTCCACAGCAAGTCCGCCCGGGCTGCCACCTTCCGGGGGTCACTGAAATCCGCGTCGGACAGCAGCAGGCGTATGTCCTCGGGCAGCTGCTCCAGGAATGCCTGCTCAAACATGAGGCCTGTGTGTCCCTCGGCCAGAGACAACATCTCGTTCATTAAAGCCGATGGAGGTCTGTCGCCCAAGCCATCCAGGTGCAGTAAACGGGCAGCCCGCTCGCGCCGTGAGAGTCCGAAAATCCTGAGGAGCAGGGCTTTGAATTCCGTGTACTTGCCGTCTGCCGGAGGCGACTGTATGAACTCCGCGACCTGGGCCGCTGTGTCCTGGTCGAGGGAGCTCACCACGTAGTAGTAGCGGGTGTCTTCTGAGGTGATCCGGCGAACGTGGAATTGGGCTTCGGCTTGCTGGAACCAAAGGTCCGGGCGCTGTGTCCAGAAACCCGGCAGTTTCAACGAAACCGCATGAACAGAGGCGGCGTCGGTCATTTCTGGTCCAAAAATCGTTTGGACCGTCGGGGTCACCAATTGTAGCGGTGTGCTACGAACAGCGCTAAAATTACGACACGGAGTCGGTAACTGCAGTCGAAGGAAAAACTTTATTCGAAAACTTCAGCCTCACTTTTAAGCCTCTGTCAACCGGCCCCCCATGGCGAAGAGGCTCCAAAGCTCTGTGCTCGCAAACCCCCGTAGGCTATCTAATTGTGAGTCGGTTCGCATACGCTAGGAAATGAGCCGCCACAATCCCTCTTATCCCCATTATCCTGCCTTCTGCCCAAAACCTTTGAGACCCGTCCCTCTCTCTCTTTAAATATACCCGGTGACTTGGCCTCCATAGTTGTCTGTGACAATAAATTCCATGGATTCACCTCCCTCTGGCTGTACGACTCTATAACAATACAATATCTGAATTAAATTCTATTCCCTTTGCTTGGAATTTCTCAGCAATTTCTCCTTGGGAATTTGGGAACAAATTTCAAATGTACGTTTGGAAAGGTCGGTCCCACACTGTAAATAGAAATGAAATTGTGGCTATGATTGCTCAGTCTGTTGATGGCAGTGGGCCATTCATGTGTAGGACAGTCTGTACACTAACCATGAGGTTTGCTTCAATAAAATCTGTGTGGGTTCTGCCTGGTCAGATAAGCAGCTGTGGAGTCTGGTGATTGGAACCTTCTGCAAGCAGGTCCCATCTGAGCCGCAACTACTGTCCCACAGGGCCTCCGCCATTTAATCCCACTCTAATCCCAATCCAGTACCCAGCCTTTATGTTGATATAAACTCATAGAGTGGCATAGTAGTGTCGCATTTAGGGTAATGTTTTATATTGCTAATGATCAGAGTTCAATTGCTGCTGCCTGTAAGGAGTTTGTCTGTTCTCCCATGACCTTGTGGCTTTCCTCCGTGCGCACACTGGTTTCTACTCTCATTGCAAAGGTCAACGGATTAGGGTTAGTAAATTGTGAAAGATTCTTAACTTCTGTCATAAAGTGTTTGCGCTTCCATGTTTGGACCTGTATATGAATCAAGCCAGGCTGTGATGGTGGGCTCTCAAACTTCTTTTAAAAGTATATTTTCCTGTATTGTCTCATTTGGTTCTGCAACTTTGATGAGGAGGTCAACATTCACATGTGGGAAGGAAAGGAAAGCCTTTGCATTTTCAGGATCTATTCCACAGACAAGAGCAGCGAACTTTAAATCCAGCACGGAAATTAGGAGAGCCTATTACCTCTTACCCAGGGCACCTTTTAGCTGCTATCTGGTACCTGCTATCAAGCGGTTTTTATGGATGGACCCCTTCCAACTGAGGGGTCCATGGACCCCAGGTTGGGAACCTTTGGTTTAAAGTGACCTCAGCAACTCACTTAAAGTGAAGTTGAAAACCCTTGTGGGAGGAAATGTAGTTGAGGGGAATGATAAGACCTCAAAGAGGACCACAACCTTGTCGTAGGGTTTGGACTTTTGCATACGTCAATGACCCAGAGAACAATATCGGCTGGAGTGAGGGCTTCGTATTTTGGCTCTTGGTAGGGTCGCCCATGCCAAACAGGTCAAGCAGTAGAGGCCAGACTAAGAGCAGTCCACTAGACCTCCAGGTTCGGGGTTCATCTCAGACTGGTAAAACAGAATTGTTATGGAAACAGCGGTGAAGAATCCTTCTACATCTGAGTGTGATGGTATTCCTGAGTCTCCTTCAGGACTTATATGACAGACAGCAGTGAAAACTGAGCTGCTGACACAATGATGGAAGCCCTCAACAGCCAGAGATAGTGGACCTTCATTGCTGCCCTAAATGCCAACAGCATAACGAGCAGTAGAGTAGAGAGAGTATGATGAGAGTAAGATTTAAGAACAGAATATCAACTTAGGTATAGATTAGTGTCATCAGCAAGGAGTGCAGCAATACAAATTGTGGAGTACTATCGGCAATAGAGTTCTCTAATACAATTTAGTATATCCAGTGACGGTGCAGTGCACAATGATGGAAGATTCCAGCACTGATCATAGGGTAACCAACAGTGGTGGAGTGCTCCAGTGCAGGTAGAAGACAGCATTATCAGTAATGCAGATTGTTGAGAGTATTTCAAGCAATGGGTTGTAGTGAGGATTAGCAGCGGCGTTGTGTTCCAGAACAGATATTAGAATGTGTTATCACCGATGAAGAGATCAATTGCAAATTGCAGAGGTTGGTGGCAACAGCAGAGTTCTCTAGTTGTAGAGAGTATTCCTAGCGATGGCGTTCCCTAACATGGACTGTAGGGACGTTTGGCAGTCACGGAGTTCCCTGGTAGCATAATGATTTATAGCACCAGCTGTAAGGTTGGGCTCTGTAAGGAGCTTGTACACTCTCCCCGTGAATGTGTGGGTTTCCTCCATGTGATCCAGTTTCCTCCCACATTGCAAAGACACGTGGGTTATTAAGTTCCGGGCATGGTATGCTAGCACTGGAAGCACGACGAGACTTGTGGGCTGCCTCCAGCACATCAGTGTGGGTTGTTGATGCCAACTACGTATTTCACTGCAACTTTCGAGGTACATGTGACAAATAAAGCTAAGCTTTATCTTTACCTTAGAGTTCATAGTAATGGGATGATGCATTATCAGCAACGGACAATATGTTGAATATGGTCAGTAATGGAGTGTTCTGATACAAATTGCAGAGAGTGCTGGCCGATATGTAGTGCTCCAGAAAGGGTAAGCCAAGGGAACACATACCTGTCCTCATAGAGGGATAAGAAGTGGAAAGAGTGAGCAATTTCAAGTTGTTGGGTGTCAATATCTCTGAGGATCTGTCCTGGGCCCAACTTATCAATGCCGCTAAGAAGGCATGACAGCAGCTATATTTTATTAGGAATTTTAGGAGTTTAGTTATGCCACCAACAACACTCACAAGTTTCCACAGATATACTGCGGAGAGCATTCTAACTGGCTGCGTCACTGTGTGAGGTGGAGGGTGGTGTATACTGCACAGGATCGAAATCAGCTGCAGAGTGTTATAAACTTAGTCAGCTGCATCATGGGCACTGGGCTCTGTAGCATGAGGGGTGATTGATAAGTTTGTGGCCCCGGGTAGAAGGAGTCGATTTTAGAAAACCTAGCATATTTATGTTTCAACGTAGTCCCCTCCTACATTTACACACTTAGTCCAGCGATCGTGGAGCACACGGATCTTGGACCTCCAGAAAGTGTCCACAGCAAGTGTGATTCATAAGTTTGTGGCCTAAGGTAGAAGGAGATGAGTTATACAGCTCTCACATGCATTTCAACTCTTTGAGTGATTATGCAGGAAGTTTGAAATTAATAACTCATCGGGGGGGGGGGGTGATTGATAAGTTCATGGCCTAAGGTAGAAGGAGATGAGTTATTAACTTTAAACTTTCTCCATAATCACTCAAAGAGTTGACCTGCATGTGTAATTAACGAGAGCTGTATAACTCATCTCCTTCTATCTTAGGCCATGAGCTTATCAATCACCCATCTGTGGACACTTTCTGGAGGTCCAAGATCCATGTGCTCCACGACTGCTGGACTAAGTGTGTACATGAAGGAGGGGACTATGTTGAAAAATAAATGCTCTAGGTTTTCTAAAATTGACTCCTTCTACCTTAGGCCACAAACCTATCAATCACCGCTCGTACATAATATCCAGGACATCTTCAAGGAGCAATGCCTCAAAATGGCAGCAGCCATTATTAAGGACCCCAATCACACAGGATGTGCCCTCTTCTCATTGCTACCATCAGGAAGGAGGTACAGAAGCCTGAAGGCACACACTCAGTGATTCAGGAACAGTTTTTTCCTCCCTGCCATCGATTTCTGAATGGACATTGAATGTTTTATATTTTTGCACTACTTCATTAAATCAACTTTTATTTTATATTTATTTTATAACTGTTTTACTTTACAGCTAAATAATCACACACACACATCCCTTTACTATAATTCACAGCTTTTTCTGTTATTATGTATTACACTCTTCTGTTGCCACAAAGATAGCAAATTTTGTGACATAGGTGGGTGATATTAAAACTGATTCAGATTTTGGTTTCCATGTAGATGGAAAGAGAAATAGCAGTGATGAATTTCTGTAAAACAGATTACAGAAAGTAATGGCAACAATGAAATCCTCCAATACAGATTATCAAAGATGCATGCAAAATGCTGGAGGATCTTTTGTGTGTGTTACTCCGGATTTCTTACATCTGCAGAATCTCTTGTGTTTAAGATCATCAATGACGGTGTTTCCTATTTCAGAATTAGAAAAGTACTGGCAGCAGTAGAATTGTCCAGTTTTTAATGTTGAGTAACGACAGTGAAGGAGTTTTCTTCTGCAGGTTGTGGAGAGCATTGCTAAAGATAGTAAAGTGATAGAGAATTCAATCATTGCATTTTCGAATGCAGATAGTATAAAATATTGGCAGCACTGGAGACACTACAGATTGCTGAGAGTATAATTAGTAATGGAATTCTCCAACACAGATTGTGGAGAATATTCACCATGATGAATTTTTTAAATGCAGAATGCAATGACAATGATTGAGTGCTCAAAAGCAGATCGTACAGAATACTATCAGCAAATAAAGTTCTCTGACACAGATTGTTGAGGATATTATCAGTGATATAGTTCACTAATACACATTGTGGATATCTCCAGTGATGGAGTCTTCCAGTAGAGTTTGCAAAGCATTGGCATTGATGGAGTGCTGCAAACCTGATTGTTGTGATGGAATGCTATGGTAGATGATATGGTAATAGGAAGTCACTCACTGTTAAAGTAGCAGAAAATCTAACTTTCTTCAAATGGTGGATGACTACTTTATATATCACAATAGTCAAACGTAAATCATTCCAAAACCTAGCGCAGGAAAGGAAAAAAATTGTCTGTATATCTGGCAGTTTCCCAATTTATGCAGTGTTCTTCCAGAAAGTGACACTTCATCATGAGTAATTGTGCAAAGCACTTAGCTTTAAGTTAAATTGGTTATCTGACACAAAAGGCAAAAAACACCACAGTCAACTCCCATTTTGCTGAGTAAATAAACAGCTGAAAAGCCGATTTAATTCCAAGCACAACGATATAAAGCTCTGACTCACATCAGTTAAATCTTCAGCATTCTGCCTCCATTCAGAAGACAAATAGCCAGCAGAGAAAGATCCACCACCTTGTGTCCGGTTATTAACACTTAATTTTGTCTTCGCAGTATTATCAAATGCTCATCAAGGGATTTTTTCCCCAGACAATTTGTTACTAGTTGCATCAGTTGTTGGGTTAAACCAACTGGAATATTAATCAAAGGGAATATAGATGGATATAAACTCAGAGGGAACCAGTATTGTATCACTGAAGAGAAGTGGATTTATAAAGTGGCCATTTTATTAGGCACCCCTACTGGTTAATGCAAATATCTAATCATCCAATCATGTGGCAGAAACTCAATGCATTAAAGCATGCAAGATAGTCAGTTGTTCTTCAGATCAAACATCAGAATTGGGAAGATTCTCGGCATGAACATCACCGAGATCTCACGTGGTCTGTACATACCGGCCGTGTGGTGAGAAAGGCACAACAGCGCCTCTTTCACCTCAGATGGCTGAAGAAGTTTGGTGTGGGATGCCAAATTCTACGAACTTTCTATAGGGGCTCAATTAAGAGCATCCTGACTGGCTGCATCACCGCATGGAATGGGAACTGTACGTCCTTCAATCGCAAAACTCTGCAGAGAGTGGTGCGGACAGCCCAGTGCATCTCTAGATGTGAACTTCCCACTATTTAGGACATTTGTGAAGATAAGTGTTTAAAAAGGGTCTGAAGGATCATTGGGGACCCGAGTCACCCCAACCACAAACTGTTCTAGCTGCTACCATCCAGGAAAACAGGCCAGGACCAACAGGCTCCAGAACAGCTTCTTCCACCAGGCCATCAGACTGCTTAATTCATGCTGACACAACTGTATTTCTATATTATATTGACCATCCTGTTGTACATAATATTTATAAATTACTATAAATTGCATATTACACATTTAGATGGAGACGTATCGTAAAGTTTACTCCTCATGTACGTGAAGGATGTAAGTAATAATGTCATTTCAATTCAATTCAATGGTGATCAAAGTGACTTTGACCGTGTTGGAATATCGCAGAAACTGATCTGCTGATTTCCTGGGATTTTCACACACAGCGGTCTCAAGAGTTCGCCGAGTAAGGTGTGAAAAACAAAAAAAAAGACATCCAGTAAGTGGCAGGTCCGTGAGTGAAAATGCTTCATTAATAAGAGGGATTGGAGGAGAATGGTCAAGCTGACAGGAAGGCGTAGCTAACTCAAATAAACATGTGTTACAACAGTGGTGAGCAGAAGAATATCTCAGAATGCACGGCACATAGAACCTTAATGTAGATGGCCACAGCAGCAGAAGGCCATGAAAATATACTCAGTGACCTTTTTATTAAGTACAGGAGGTATCAAATAAAGCAGCCACTGAGCATATATTTCCTTACTGTTAAAAAGAAATATCTTTACAGAGTAGAACAACTGTATTATTGACCAGTGAATAAATTGTATTGCACCTTTTTGATGTAGTATTTGACAGTAATAATTTTATTTATTCTGATAACCATGCTTCTGAAAATAAAACTGAGCAATTTTTAACTGATGGAGACTATCTTTAAATGTTAAGTGATGTTAAGTTAATTTGCAAAGAATATTTTTGCCTAGAAATGGATCGGACGGTGTCATATATTTTTGCACTGCATAATTCAATTGCAGTGAAAAGTAAAATGTAATAGAAAATAAAGGACTTAACATCAGTAACAAACAAGTGAAACTCTTTTTGTTTCACCTGCTTACACACAAAGAAGCCAACCATGTGTACTGGTGTCCCGGTGTATATGAAATACAACCAGTAGCAAGTGCAATTATTCCACTTTCAGATTAGTCCTGATGTTAAGGTGTTTTGAGTGTTTGGACATAAAGCAAATATTGACTTCAGCGTTCAAACTTCAGATCTGATATGCATTGAAGATTAAATCTAAAACGCAACTCTGAACAATGAATAGATAACCCCGATTTAAATCTGTTATTTGTGTGTCTGTAGTATGGGTGCGAAGGAGGGTTGCGTGAAAGGGGTGTGTAATTCAAAGGAAGCATTGTAAATATGGATTTGTTTGAATTGATCTGAATTTTTCTTCGATCGTTAGCATACAAGATGTTGTGTAGGGCTGGGCCAAGCAGACCTTTCCACTGAAAAGGCTTTCAATATGATGGCTGCAGTACCTTGTTTTGTCAAATAAAGAGGCTACTTCATATCTACCAGTACTTCTCTCTGATGACTTCATTCACACTACAACACTGATTCCTTTGCTTACCTATCAGCCTTCCTCTGCCCTCCATTCATCTCCATGACACTATATCACACAATGCTCACCTACAGCATCTCTACCCTGAACTGATCCTAAATACTTTGCAGATGTGTGTGTTGCTGGCATTAGACGGGCTAGTTATTTATCACCCCAAAGCAGGCACCTTTCATTTATAAGTCATTTCCTTTGTGTCTTTATGCATCACAGAGAATTCCTGTGTTATAGCTGTTCTGGTCATAGATATCTGCCCTGATAGAATTCACAAATCACTGCCCACAAATTGGAGATACGGAATAAAATTTGCTTTTGCAGAATTTATGTGAAAACATATAAATATCAATCCGAATCTCTGATGAGTGCACCGACGACACAGCTTCACTTTGCGGAGAATCACCATATGGGCTGTTTTCTAGGAAGACAAGTCCTACTTGCCATCTGCATTCTGAACTGCTAACCCCTTCACTTTCTGTCACGTTTTAACACTCAACCTTCTGGCCTGCATTATCCTTCAGATGACCAGTGTCTCCGTTTTAAAATTTCCATCCCTATACCTAAATCAGTTCATGATCTTAAATTCCACTCTTGATCATTTCCACTCACAATTAGAAAATCTTTTTCACTTGATTCTAACCTTTTCTACAACTATGAAATTAACCTTGTCAATGCCACTAAAATTTCCTTTCAATCACTCAACCTCCACCTAACATAGAACAACATGAGTAAAGGACACCTATTGATTTCCTATACTGTCAGTTGCCTTTATTGCAATGGAGACAAATCTGACACAGGGTTTAGATGGTAATAGAACATGTAGATAACAAACTTGTTAAGAGGGCATTTCTCCCCAGACTACAGACCACTGCAAGTGCCTTAGGCAGATTATATTGCTAGAATGCCCAGGACTTTTGCACAGTTCTGTTTTTGACAACGTGGAGCAGAGAGCGAGTTTGTAACTCTGGCAGGAGCAAAGGATGTTGGGAATAATGAAGGAGGTCCACACACCAGAGGACAGGTGACGGAGAAGGTGAGCCAAGGGCAGGGGGTGGCACAGGTGCGGCTGCACCCAGCCCTGAGACATCAGGCAAGGTCATTTGATTCCAAATATTTGGCTTATTGATCATTGCAGAATGTCTCTCTGGTGCTACCCACTCCCTTCCCCATTTCCCAACCATGATTCCCCTCTCCCTGCCCCCTTCCCACTCGGTCAACATAGAGACCCATATCAGAATCAGGTTTATCATCATTCACATATGTCATGATTTTTTTTTGTGGCAGCAGTACAATGTAATCCATAAAATTACTAAAGTACTATGCAAAAGTCTTATGCACCCTAGCTATATATAGGTGCTCAAGGCTGCTGCACAGTACAGTATGCATTTGTATTCAAGTACAAACTACAACCCATCAATTTGCTTAAACCATGAATATAATGCACCAGCATATCATGTGTTATTCAAACTAATTTAAAGATAAAATGAGAAATAAGATTGCGTGGAAGTTTATATTTTGATAACTGTGTATTTCTGTGATTACCTATCAACTACATGACATTACAACTTGGTCATATACTTGAACAATTGTGGTTACTGCTTGGGTGTGTTGATGGGATCTGGGTGAATGTTGCTGGGTTTGGTAAGGATGGAGAAAGTAATGTCGATCATGTAAGGTCTAGAGGAGGAGTTCCCAACATGGGGTCCGTGAACCCTTTGTTTAATAGTATTGGTCCATGGCATAAAAACGGTTTGGAAACCCGGTCTAGAGCATGGAGCAGGTCAATTGCCATTTGTGATGATGGACGTAAGCAGCATGTGTTGCTCTGTTACAGGTCCCGTGGCGGTGATGAGTGGTGAGGAAGACTCTGGCAGCCCTCTCCATCACATCAATCATGGCATTATCACCCCCTCGTCCATGGACATCGGACCAGATGCAGTGGTTATTGGGATGACCAGGATCCCAGTGATTGAAAACCCCCAGTATTTCCGGCAAACCCATACCCTCGGCAAGCATCCGGAGACATGTAAGTGCAAATATTTCTGAGCGCTGTGTGTCTTTTGCGCTATGATCCTCCACATTACACTGTGAATAATAACTGCTGGGAACGAGCTTGCACGCTAGACAGCCAGTGGGCTACATTGTCCTTCCTTATATATGGGTGCAATTTAGACATCAGTGCCCTCAGAGAGGACAATTCCGACGGTGTGCGAAATCCAATCAAGTCTAAATGGTTGCTGAAATGTGCTACGACACAAGGGTCATGTGCACTAAATGTGAAATAAATCGTAACACATGCTTCGAAGGCAGTATTGCCCAGATTGTATTCTGATAGTAAAGGGAGATCAGCTCAGCCATGATCTTCAGAACAGCACAAGTTCTGCAGGCTAAGCTGTCACCTGGGACCATGGACACTTTATGACATTGTTTTAGTTCAAGAGAAACAACATATAACACAAGATATTTTGGGAACCCATTCCTGAAGTCTAAGGGGAATAAATGTAAGGCTGAAACATTGAACAAGTGTGCTGTCTCTGTCTTCCTGAAAGAGGAATAGCAGAGAACTTCAGACTGCAAGGGAAGGAAGTGCTCAGGACAATTAAAATAAGTAAAAAAGATACCACAGTGTTGAAATAAACGAAGATAAAACACCAGCACTAATGGCCGTCAAATCTTGAAGGACGTGGTTGTGGAGATAGTGGATGTGGTGCTAGTTGCTATCTTCCAATGTTCCATAAATGCTATAAACAGTCATCTGCTTTGAAAGCTATCAAATGTACAGTATGTCTAATGTTTAGGAAAGGAGGCAGAGGGAAAATCAAAATCCACAGACCAAGTAGACTAACATCAGTCATAGTGAAAACATTGGAATATATTACTGAGCTAGTGAAAACAGTGGACTTAGAAAGTCATAAGAAGGCTAGACAAAGTCATCATGGATTTAGAAACATGGAAACATAGAAAACTTACAGCACAATACAGGTCCTTCGGCCCACAAAGTTGTGCCGAACATGTCCCTACCTTAGAAATTACTAGGCTTACCCATAGCCCTCTGGTTTACTAAGCTCCATGTACCTATCCAAAAGTCCCTTAAAAGACCCTATCATAGCCACCTCCAGCACTGTTGCTGGCAGCCCATTCCACACACTCACCACTCACTGCATAAAAACTTTCCCCTAACATCTCCTCTGTACCTACTCTCCAGTGTCCTCTTTTGGCAACCATTTCAGCCCTGGGAAAAAGCCTCTGACTATCCACACGATCAGTGCCTCTCATCATCTTAACCAGCTCTATCAGGTCAGATTTACAAAAGGAAAAGCATATTTGAAAAATAAGAAACTGCATGCAGGAGGATAGATAAGGGCAAACAAGTTGATGGCAATGCATTTGGACTTTAAGAATACTTTAAGATAAGCTAGCACTTACATTAGTGAAGTACTGTACTAAACTGATGGGGACTGAGAGCAGCATTTAGATAGCTAAAATCTCAAAAAATCTATAATAAAAAACAAAAACACTGGGAAAAACTCAGTAGGCTAAGGAGCCCCTCTTTCCTCAGGTGATAGATGACTTGCTGCTGAGAACTTTCGGCATTTCTACTGATAATGCAAAGTTGGGGCTGGTGTAGGATGTGTGGTGAATGCAAAGACACTTCATTGGGATATAGCTATGTTACTTGAATGTGGGAGGCCAAAACACCTAAACTGTAATGCTGGGAAATGTAAGGTCAACTGAGTTAGTAGGAAAAATAAAAGGGCAGATTATTTTTCAATTAGTGTCATAGAGTCCGAGAGAACTACAGCACGGAAACAGGCCCTTTGGCCCATCTAGTGTGCTCCAAACTGTTAATGTGCCTTGTCCCGTCGACTGCACCTGAAACCTAACCCCCAACCCCCATCCATGTACTTATCCAAATTCCTCTTAAATGTTACAATCAAACCTGCATCCACCACTTCTGTTGTTTGCTCATTCCACACTCAAACCACCCGCTGAAAGAAGATGTTCCCCCCCTCAGGTTCCCCCTAAAGTATTTGACCTTTCACCCTTAACCTAGAGAAAGAAGAGTTCAATGGCTCCAGAGTGCCCTTGTTACTGAAGTTACTGAAAGCATACATTTACGTCCAGCAAGCAATTCTGAAGGCAAATAGCAGGTTGGCATTTACAGCAAGGGAACTGAAGTACAACTGTGGAGATCACTGCACCTGGAGTATTGTATACAAGTGTATACAAAGATCTTGCCCAGACCTAAGGACCTGAGTTTTAAGAATATGTTGACTAGGTTAGGATTTTATTCCCTGGAGCGTAGGAAGATGAGGGGAGATCTTATAGAGGTATACAAAATTATATGAGATATGGATAGGGTAAATACATGTGAGCCTTTACTCCAGTAAATGGGTGAGACTAGAACTAGAGGTCAAAGGCTGAGAGTGAAAGGCAAAAGATTTAAGGGGAATCTGAGGGGGATCTTCATCACCCTGAGGGTGACGTGAGTGTGGAATGGGCTGCTGGCAGAAATGATGGATGCAGGTTTGATTGCAATATTTAAGATTAGTTTGGCTAGATACATGGATGAGTGGGGTACAGAGGGCTATGGTCCCGGTGCAGGTCAATGCAACTGAGCAGAAAAACAGGTCAGCCTGAATTAGATAGACTGAAGGGCCTGTTTCTGTGCTGTAGTGCTCTAGGACTCCCTGTTATAAGGTCTCTCCATTGTAAGGGAGGGTATATGTGTAATCCAGAAGAAGGTAATGGCAAAACAGTTCTGTAGAAAAATTTAGCAAGAACAATCATGGTTGAGACCATGATTGCCCACATCATACGACAGGGCACATGATGATGATGGTGATATGTGCAGTACAGGGAGTGAGTGAAGCTTGATCAGACTGATTCACGGAGTGGCAGATTTGTTATATGAGGAGAGATTAAGCAGATAGCGTATATACTCTTGTGTTTAAAAGAATAAGAGGTAATCTTATTGCCGCAATTAGAATTTTCAAGTATTTGACAGGGTAGGTGTCAAGTTGATGTTTCCCCCGGTTGTGATGTTCTTAAAACAGCGAACAGTGCCTCAAAATAATGGCCATTGTGGAGCTAGATGAGAAGAATGTGCATCACGCAGAGAGCAGTGAATCATCAGAATTCATGACCCAAGACAGTTGTTGAATATAATCAAGGCAGAGATCAGGAGAATTTTTTTTTCATATTAAGGAAATCAAGGGATATAGGATTAGTGCAGAAATATACAATGAGGTAATGGTTCAGTCCCAATTGTACTAAAGGACAAGAGGGTAGGTGAATATTCATGCTTCTATTTCTTATGACCTTAACACACTGAGTTTTTTTAAGTGAATTTTTTTTCCACTTCAATCTTTTCCAACAAACCTAGTGGGAGGAAACTAGACCTTTCTGTCCATTCTCTCAAACCATTGTCCATCACTTCTGCAAGTGCTTTCATTTCACACATATGTACCCTTGGCCAGCAAAATTAAAATATCTCAAGGAGACCAGGGAAAATGCAATAAATCAAGGTACTTTATAGTCCAACAATTCTTTAAAATAATACTTTAAAATGCAATAAGTAAAAGCAAAAGATGTGCTCAAGTATAGGCAACTCATAGCTTCTCAGGCTCAGTACTGGATGGTTATCAGGCACCAGGACCTGGGCATCTCAAGGATCATGGTGACGTGTCACCAGACTTTTGGGTCAAGTTCAAATTTCATAGTAAATTTATTATCAAAATACATACTGTATATGTCACCATATGCAATCGTGAGATACATTTTCCTGCAGGCATTCACAGTAAATACAGCACCATAGAATCAATGAAAGACTGCTCCCAACCAGTGTGCAAAAGACAACAAGCTGTGCAATACAAAAAGAAAAGAAAGAAAGAAAGAAAGAAAGAAACAAACAAACAATAAATATCAAAAACATGAGGTGAAGAGTCACTGAAAGTCAGTCCATAGGTTGTGAGAACAGTTCAGTGATGGGGTGAGTGTAATCGTCACCTTTGGTTCAAGAATCTGATGGTTGTGGGGTACTAATTGTTCGTGAACCTGGTGGTGAGGGCCCTGAGGCTTCTGTACCTTCTTCCTGATGGTAGCAGCAAGAAGAGAGCCTGGCCTGGATGGTGGGGGTCCTTGATGATGGATTGTGCTTTCCTGCAACTGCACTGTATGTAGATGTGCTCAGCGATGGGGAGGGCATTACACGTGATAGACTGGGCCTTATCCGTTACCTTTTGTGATATTTTCCATACCAGGCTGAGATGCAACCTGTCAATATATTCTTGGTCACACATTTATAGAAGAGTGTCATTGTTTCAGGTGATCTGTAGAATCTTCACAAACTTCTAAGAAAGTAGAGGCACTTCATTATTTTCTTTGTAATGGCACCTGTATACTGGACCCAGGGCAGATCCTCTGAAATGACAACACTGAGGAATTTAAAGTTTCTGACCCTCTCCACTCTGATTCCCCCATTGAGGACTGGCTCTTGGACCTCCGATCTCCTCCTCCTGAAGTCAATAATCTGCTCCTTGTCTTGCTGTCGTTGAGTGAGAGGTTGTTGTTGTGGCACCACTCAAGACCCCTGCTTTATGCTGATTCGTCAGCATCTTTTATTCGGCCAGTGATCAGCAAACTTAAATATGGCATTGGAGCTCTGTTTAGCCACACAGTCACAAGAATAAAGAGAGTAGTGCAGAAAGCTAAGCACATAGCTTTGTGGTGCACCCATGCTGATAGAGACTGCGGAGGAGACTTTGTTGCCAATCCAAACTGACTGGGGTCTGCAGTGAGAAATTCAAGGATCCAGTTGCACAAGGTGATATTGAGGGCAAGTTCTTGAAGCTTATTGACTGCTTTGATAGGATGATAGTATTGAATGCATTCAATGATGTATGTATCTTTGATGTCCAGAGTTTCCAGGGTTGAGTGAAGAGCCAGTGAAGTGGCGTCTGCTGTTGACCTGTAGTGCCAGTAGACAAATTGGAACAGGTCAGGCAGTGATATGTTTCATCACCATCATTTTAAAGCACTACATCACAGCGGATGTAAGTGCTACTAGACAGCAGTCACTAAGGCAGGTGACCATGTTCTTCTTAATCACCAGTGTAACTGAAGCCTGCTTGAAGCAGGTCAATACCTCAGATTGCCAAAATGGGAGGTTGAACATATTGGCGAACACTCCAGCCTGTTGATCGGCACAGGACTTTGGTACTCGGCCAGATGCTTTCTGTGAGTTCACCCTCCTGGAGGACACTCACATCAGCCTCTGAGACTCAAATCCTAGTGTCACTGGGGGCTGTGGGAGACTGTGAATGCTCCTCCATGTTTTGACAGTCAAAGTGAGCATAGAAGGCATTGAGCTCAAATGGGAGCAAAGCCTTGTTGTCACCTTTGTCGTCTGGTTTCACTTTATAAGAAGTGATAGCTTACAAGTCCTGCCACAGCTGTTGAGCATCCCACAGTGACTCAGGTTTGGTCTGGAATTGTCACCTTGCACGTGAGATAGAGTTTCTATTTTAATGTTAGCTAGATCCCAGATCTGACATAAGTTGAGCCCGCCAGGACTGTGTCCAATGCAACATGTGCTTCCAGGTCCTGTGCTCCATGTTATATGGGTCCCAAGCACCCAAATCCAACACTGGGTGGGCCCCAAGATCTAGGCCTGAATTCTATGTGGGAAGCAATGACTGGCCTGGAAACAGTTGTTCTCTAAAGCCCTGTGCTTGATATTAGATGCTCCCCTCCTCTATTGGATAAGCCATGAAGACAAGGTGGACTATGATTAGATGAGTCACAAGCCTAACTCGAACCTTCAGCAAGAACCAGACTTCCCAGTCATTGAGTGGTGCTGGGCTTCAGGGTAAACTGGATAATGATGTAATTTGCCTTTCATTGAGTAATGTCTGACCTGAGTATTGCTGGCCTGGTCTCCACAGAAAATTGGCATCTCATATCAATGTCAAACAGGGCCACCACTTTCCCTCAGTACATCAAACTGTGCAGTACAGCACAGTAACAGGCCCATTATCCCACGGCGTTGTGGTGAACTAATTATTCTACTGACATATAATAATTTCTCCCTTCATGTCGTCCATATCCCTCAATTTCCTACATATCCATGTGTCTCTATAAGAGCTTCTTAAAGGTCTCTATCATATCTGCCTGCACCCCTATCCAAACAGGGTATTCCAGACACCTTCCACTCACTATGTAAAAAAATTTGCCCTATGCATCCCCTTTGAACTTTCCGCCTCTCGCCTTAAATGTGTGCTTTCTAGTATTAGGCATTTCAACCCTGGGAAAAGATTCCAGCTCTCCAATTTTTCTAATCCTCACGTAATTTTATAAACATTTATCAGGTATCCCATCAGTGTCTATTGCTCTGGTCCAACCACTCCTTATAAAGCATGCCCTCTGATCTAGACAGCATCCTGGTAGACCTCTCCAAACCTTCCACATCCTTTCTATAATGGGAGAAACAAAAATGAGTGCCATTCTCCAGATGCAGCTCAATCAAAAAGCTCAAAAACTGCAACATAACTTTTTGCCTCTTGAACACAGCACCTTGATTGATAAAGGCAAGCATTCCATATGGCACCTTTACCACCTATTAACTTGTTCAAGTTCAGGTTTGTTGGCATCTGACCGTACAGAATCAGATTCAGAATCAAGTTTAATATCACAAGCATATGTCGTGAAATTTGTCGTCTTTGCAGCAGCACTACAGTGCAATTGATTGCATTGTAAAAATACGTCACTTACAGTAAGCATATATATATTAAATAGTTTAATAGGTAGTGAAAAAATAAATTAAAAAGTAGCGTTCATGGTTTCAATGTTCATTCAGATATTGGATGGCAAAGGGGAAGGAGCTGTTCCTGAATCTTTGGCTTCTGTTCCTCATTCCTGAGAGTAGCAATGCGAACAAGGCATGTCCCGGGTGATGGGGACCCTTAACGATTAATGATGCATTTCTAAAGCATTGCTCCTTGACGATGTCCTGGTTTCTATGGAGACTAATGCCCATGATGAAGCTAAGTTTCCAACTCTCTGCAGCTTTTGATCCTGTGCAGTAGTCCCCCCCCCCCCCCCACAAACCAGATGTTCTCCACAGTACAGCTGTAGAAATTTGAGAGTGGCTTTGGTGACATAACAAATCTCTTCAAACGCCGAATGAAATATAGCCGCTGACGTGCCTTCTTTAAAGCTGCATCAATATACTGGGCCCAGGATAGATCCTCAGAGATATTGACATCCAGGAACTTGAAATTGCTCACTCTTGCCACTTCTGATCCTTCAATGAGGACTGGTATGTCTTCTCTCATCTTACCCTTTCTGAATTCCACAATCGGTTTGATGTTCTTTCTGATGTTGAGTGCAAAGTTGTTGCTGCAGCACCACCCAATATCTCAGTCCTGAACACTTGCTCGTCACCATTTGAAATTCTGCCAATAATAGGTGTGTAGTCAGCAAATGTATAGATTGCTTTTGATATAGATACATATATACAACCAAACTTTTTACAGGAAACTAGTATTCCTCTTTCAAGAAGCAATGGACTTGGGCCTAAGATTCCTCACTGCTGTTGCATGACCCGTTATTAATTGTGTACTTTCACAATATAATGTGGTTCTGCTGAAGAGCCTAGAACTCATTTCGGAAACTGAGCTCCAGGAAGGTGAATAGGGGAGAAATTTGGAAAACAGATTAAAATCTACATCTATAACAGATGGTATTATAAATTTTGCACATGATTCTGAAGGCAAATGTCTACCTTACTACTGTTTTTATTTTTGTTCAATCAAATGAAAATTGGTATGAAATTGATGAGAAGTTCTTAGAAGCCAATTGGTGTATATTTTGTTTAATTATGTAATGGTTCTTCCAGCTTTAGAATGTCTGTGTGGATGTGCATTAATTTTTACAGTGAGTGAAACTAGACAGTGAGATAATTACTCCCTAGAAAGGGGGAGATGGTGGGTGTGGATGAGAACTGGAACACTTGATGCTGGTGTAACTGTTTTGGGCAGAGATCCTCAAAAAAACAAATATGCCAACAACAAAAGAAAAAAATCAGATCGCTTTCAACATCCCCAAATGCTGGAAATTCATTAAAAATTTACAACTGAAAAGCGGCTCACAGCCAAAGCCTCTTCTTCATGTGTAATCAATAAACTGAATTCCCATTTGTGGTTAGATTTCCAGATTCATCATAGTACTTTCAGATGAATGTTTTGCTGTGTGTTTTTTTTTGCAAGTTAAAATCCATCAATCTTGCGGCATGCTTAATTGCGTATTACAACACAGATAGCAGTCATTCAGGCCATCAAGTCTCTGTCAACACCTGGCAGTAAAGTCTCATTCTACCTCCCTGTAGCCTTACAGTTTGGGATTATATAACTCTATTGCATCAAAGCAGGACAGTTGGACCCACTTACACTCATCTGAACTAATCCCATTTCATTTTTCTCTCACTACAATCAACACACACCCCACCACCCTAAAATGCTACCATTCACATATACTCTAAGGGGCAGTTTATCTACCACCTGTACATCTTTGGTATATGAGAGGAAACTGGAACATCCATGCATTCACAGGTAGAGAATGCAAACTACACGGGGACAGCACTAGAGGTCAGAATTAAAACTAGGTCACTGGAACAAAGAGGCAGCACGTCCACCAGCTGTGCCGGGAAATTCTCATATTCCATAAATTCTCTATCACACGATCTTAAAATTCCCCTTCATTCTCCTGCCACCTCCCTACTGTAAGGGGCAATCTATTGTGGCCAATTATTTCTGTTGTGAACCATTCAGCTAGCTATTCTAATATACACTAACAAGCTACAACAAATTCAGAGTGAATCAAATTACAAGCACGTTTATTACTTGCAAGGGAAGGTCTACCTCCATACATTAAGTTGGTAGGTAGCTTCACTCTTATAGCTCAAAACAAACTATTTTTATACTATTACAGGGACCCAGTAATTGATCAACTTCATGTCTTCGAGGTCATTCCACCCCGTAATGGCATTCCTTCCTTATCTGCATCTGTGGCATCTGGTCTTTAATCTGATCATTTATCTTTAGAGGCTTCTTTCCCTCATGACAGCTGTGCTCTGCTTTTCACTGTTGTCAAAATACCACCTGCCGTAAATGCACATCCTGCCATAAAGCAGACACAGACCTCCTGTAAGCCTCCATCCAGACCAGCAACGCACTCAGGGATCACGCAGGTTCCATTCTGTCACATTCCATCTTACGAGAGTTATAAATGAATAAAGACTTCGGTGCTACAGATATACTTCCACACCACCAAGATGTGAGAGGACGCCACATGAGCCACTATGCAGTAATGTAGCAAAGAATGCTTACTCCATACTGTTCAACCAAATTGGAAGCTGAAACTGAGAACTTCCTTGAAGTAGTGAGGCAGCATTGCTGACTGAAACCACCAACAAACTGCCCATTAGAGTTGTACTTATGCTGACATGAGTGGTTGATAGTTCTGGGTCTGTAGATGATGAGGAAGGACCTCATTGAAACCTAGCAAATACTGAAAGGCATGGTAAGAATGGACGCAGAGGTGTTTCTATCAGCAGGACATTCTAGGATCTGAGAGCACAATCTCAGAACAAAGGGGCGCCCCTTTAAAACTGAGATGAGGAGGAATTTCTTCAGCCAGAGAGTGGTACAGAATTTGTTGTCACAGAGGGTTATGGTGGTCAAGTCATTGGGTATATTTGAGGCAGAGATTGATAGATTTTTGATTGGTAAAGGGTGACAGAGGAAAGGCAGGAGAATGGAGTTGAAAAAAGAATGGGGGAAGCAGCTGTGATTGAATGCAAGTGCAGATTTGATGGATTGAGTGGTCTAATTCTGCTCCTAATACCTATTGGCTTATGACAGTGATGTGAAATGTGAATTTGCTGTGACTTAAGCTGCACCTGCAGCAAAGATTATATCAGTTTTATTATTAGGAAATTTAAGTACATGGATTGGTAAAAGAATTAGCTGCAATCTAATTGAATGGTGAAATAGGTTTGATGAACTCTGCTGCCTATATCTGTTCTTCTACATGTTTTACATAATATTTGCTGAGCTGGATTTGACTTGCTTGAAGAGTAACGTGAGTTCTGATTGCTCCAAATTTGTACGTTAATTAATCTTTTGCCTTTCGTACATAAGTTTTGAAAAACTTTTATTTGGTGATTTTCCAGCATTTTGAGTGCTTTATGATTTGGCATTAATGAGCAGAAGGGGGTCTAAATAAAAGGATGACTTGAAAAGAAGATATTGTTAATAATGTATATTTTTCAGTGGAAATTTCCAGGGAAGCATGCTACCTGCAATAAGAGAATTTTGTTTTCTTTTTAATCAAAGAAATGGGTTAAACACAAAAGTGGAAAGTATTATGGATCAGTATCTTCACACTTGCTTCTGATACAGTGAGATCGTCTTTTTGATGACAATTGGTAGTCCCAATGGCACTATTATAATCTCCATTATGTAAGTAGAACATTATATTATTGACAACATTACAATCATTTTAATAGCTGCTTTGTCACAGGAGACCACATCCTTTCCAGTCCGGAATAGTTGCCATGAATGATGTATCAGCCTTGATGTAGCTTGTCCGAGTTAGTGTGTGAGCAACAATTTGTCCACTCTGGATTTTAAAATGCTTGAGGTTGAGAATTGTCCTGTAGAAGATCTGTGAAGAGGGCAATGCAGGAACACTTGTGCATGAACTTCAATGGAACTGAAGTTCCATTGCACTTACATCTTGCATATTTTAATGCATATAGCAATGGGGGATTTCTAGCATTTCTTTCTTGTAATCTCTGCAAATTAGAAAGAAGAACTCGCATTGGAGTTGATTTGATTTTTCCAATGTAGGGAAGCGACCCTATTGTCAAGCAAATGCACATTGAATCTCCTCCTAGAACACTATGGTGGCAGTGCATGCGCTCCACAAATAGCACTGTCTAACTCACACAGGCTGTTCCCACCACACCTCCCAAACCTGTGACATCTAAGACCAAGATGTAGAGGGGCAGCAGGCACATGGGAACACAACCGGAATCAGAATCAGGTTTATTATCATTGACATGTGTCATGAAATTTGTTGTTTTGCAAAACATAAAAGTCACTATGCTGCAACGAGAAATACATATAAAATGAATAAATAACGCAAGATTGTGCGGTAGAATTCGTGGCTTCATGGATCATTCAGAAATCTGATGGTGGAGCGGAAGAAATATCGGGACAGTAGGCGGTGTGTTTGCTAAATGGATCTGCTGGTGAAAGATGACCTGTTCTCGAGCGATCCCTCTCTCTCTCTTTGAGACAGTGGGCTTGGGGGAGTGACATGGAAGACTGTAACATCAGAACAGCACATTGCTGGTCTCTGCTCTCTTTGCAGGTGTGGCCCCTCTCTCTCCCCTTCACTGGAGAGAGAGAGAGAGAGAGAGAGAGCCTGTCCGAGATACCAAAGTGCTGGGTTATGGACTGCTGATTTGAGAGATTCTGGATCAAGATCTACTTGGGGGCTTTTGCTGTTGGTTACATGGTGGGGTGGGGTGTGCCGGTGCTCCTGCTAGTGCAAGTGGGGGAGGGGTGATGCTTTTGCTGCTGCTTGTATGAAAGGTGGGGGGAGGAAGGGTTTTGGGGCTTCGACATTTCCATCATTCATTCTATCATGGATATCTGTGAAGAGTAAGAATTTCAGTTTGTACACTGTATATATTAGAAACGTAGAGACATAGAAAACCTACAGCACCCTTCAGCCCACAATGCTGTGCCGAACATGTACTTACTTTAGAAATTACCTAGGGTTGCCCATAGCCCTCCATTTTTCTAAGCTCCATGTACCTGTCCAGGAGTCTCTTAAAAGACCCTATTGTATCCGCCTCCACCACCATTGCCGGCAGCCCATTCCACATACTCACCACTCTCTGAGCAAAAAACTTACCCCTGACATCTCCTCTGTACCTACTTCCAAGCACTTTAAAACTGTGCCCTCTTGTGTTAATCATTTTGACCCTGGGAAAAAGCCTCTGACTATCCACATGATCAATGCTTCTCATCATCTTATACACCTCTATCAGGTCACCTCTCATCCTCTGTCGCTCCAAGGAGAAAAGGCCAAGTTCACTCATAAGGCATGCTCCCCAATCCAGGCAACATTCTTGTAAAATTCCTCTGCACCCTTTCTATGGCTTCCACATCCTTCCTGTAGTTAGGTGACCAGAACTGAGCACAGTACTCCAAGTGGGGTCTGACCAGGATCCTACACAGCTGCAACGTTACCTCTCAGCTCTTGAACTCAAAACCATGATTAAGGAAGATCAATGCCTTCTTAACCTCAGAGTCAACCTGCGCAACAGCTTTGAGTGTCCTATGGATTCGGACCCCAAGATTCCTCTGATGCTCCACATATTCTCTGATATTAAATGAACCCTTGAACCTTTAAAATGCTGAGTGTCTTCAGGCTCCTGCATCTCCTCCTTGATATTATTAATGAGAAGGTATGTCCCAGGTGGTGAGAGTTCTTAATAATGAACCACCTGTAGGTCCCCCCAAGCCACGTGCCATCTCGACTTGGAAGAGCATCGTCATTCCTTCATTTTTACTGTGCCAAGTTCATCTGGGCCTTGCTCTCTTCTCGCTGGTGCCATTGCTCAGGAGGTACAGGAGCCTCAGATCTCCCATCACAAATTTCAGGAACAGTTATTACCCTATGACCATCAGACTCCTGAACGAGCCTAGATAACTTTACTCACTTCAACAATGAACTGACTCCACATCCAGCAGACTCACTTTCAAGGGCTCTACAACTCATGTTCTCGGTATTTATTTATTATTTGCACCATTTGTCCTCATTTGCACATTGGTCATATAGTTTTCCATAAATTCTATTGTTTTTTTCTTAATTTTCCTGTAAGTGCCTGCAAATAAAAATGAATCTTAATGTAGTATATGATGGCACAGTATGCATACTCCGATAATAAATTTACTTTGAACTTTGAAATTCTGGAAGCACATACCCAAAAGCACGGTGGGAGCATTTTGATTCAGAAGCCTTGTCAGCAACACTTTATCCCCCAAAAAATTAGTGAGCAAGTAAATAAATAGTCAGTATCAACATAATCCTTGCCCAATGCCCTCGGTCTGATACTCTCATTCTTCAACTCTTTAGCCACCAAGTCCTGAGCGCCTCAGGTTTCAAAAACTATGACAGATCGACCTGGCTCTGCAATGAATGATGTCCATGATCAGTTTGCGCTCACACCATGCTGTGACATCCAGACATTTATACTCATAACAGTCTCCTATTGCTACTGTAAACAAGAGTGTGGATCATTGACCGCTCATTGACATGCTATTAGTGAGCGATTAGTTATTCATCACGATTTAGAACGCTTCACTCTAAATGACACACTAACCTCAGGTATTTGAAGGTACTAATGGAAGTCACTCAGCCTTTAGTGCTAGCTGGTGATAGCTACAAATTAGTTTCCTAATCATTTCTTATATAATTTCGTGTTACTTCTTTCCAAGTATATAGCCCATTTACTTTTAAATGCAATTATTGTCTTTGACTTAGTTGTAGCTTATCCTGGCAACCTGCTGTGTGAGATCATTGTTCAATCAATTATCTCTAGCACCTGTTTCCTTGTTGCTTATTCCACCAATCACTGGAAATAATTGTTGACAGAAAACTAGTCATCATGTCGGGAACTTGCTTTCTTTTTTTCTCATCACCTTTTCTGCTTGACTGTAAGAAGATACTTTTTTTTCAAAATCTTGTCTACAATTGCTCATTCTTGACCTCAGTCTAGACCAGTGGTTCCCAAATTGGGGTCCACAGACCCCTTGGTTAATGGTAGTGGCCCATGGGGCGGCACAGTAGCGTAATGCTTAGCCCAATGGTTTGCAGTACAAGTGACCTGGGTTCAATTCTCAGCACAGCCTGTAAGGAGCTTGTACGTTCTCCTTGCAACCACATGGGTTTCCACTGGGTGCTCTGACTTCCTTCCACAGTCCAAAGACATATCAATTGGTAGATTAATTGGCCATTGTAAACTGTCCTGATGATTAGGCTAGGATTAAATCGAGGGATTGCTGGGTGGCATGACTCGGAGGGCTGGAAGGGCTCTAAAGAAACAAATGGCATAAAAAAAAGTTGGGAACACCTGATCTAGATGGTCTGCTGCATATCCTAACTGCTGTTGTAAAGTGCCTGTAAGACTAGGCCAGTTCATTTTTCATTGAACTACTCTTGCAAGCGGAAGCTCATTCAGCATTCAAGAGTAAAGTTTATCTATCTCAGGTCCAATGATGAAGCACACAATAAACGGTATCACTTGCATTAACAACCAACACACCTGAGGGTATACAGGAGCGTTTCGCAAGTGTCTCCACACATTCTGACATCAACACAGCACGCCCACAATGCTCGGCAGATCCATACAGAACACACAAAAAAAACCAGAATGCAGTAGGCAACAAAACAGCCACAAAACAAGCCCCATTCCTCCCTCCGAGCCGCCCACCCATGGGGATACACAGTCCTCTATCCCCAAGGAAGACTGTCTTCTTCAGCCGCCAGACTTGGAGTCCGGCATGCAGACACTGGGCCTCCTCATGCAAAAACTGAACTCTTCAATGTGCTAGCGGAGTTCCATCATGGATAATTAGAAATCAACTTACTTCATATGACATTGAGCAATCAGTCTAGGAAACACCCCTCTGAGATCCTGTGCTGAATTGGACCTGTACATTCATTTCAATTAAAATTTGACTGCTGTGTGAGGAAGAAAATTAAAGTAAGATTATTTATATATTCTTTACCTGTTTGGCTTTATTTTGATGTTGTTAGAAGCTTTAAAAAGCTGTTTGAATAATTTGGTTATTTCAAATATTTTAATTTTAAAATGCAGTTGATTTTCTGTTGGTTTTTAAATGGTTCAGAATAAAAGGGGAAATATGACAGCTCTGACAGATAACAGTGCTGCAATATGATTTTGCCAAAGGTAAGAAGTTTTCACGGCTGTTTTGTGCATTTTGCGAGCTTTCTTTCAAGAGATACATATCAGGAAGATCAGAATATTTCTCGTGTGAATTCAGGCAGTTGGCCACACTGAGCAAAATCCAGGCCAGAAGCTTATGTAGTGAAACAATGTGATGCAACAAATACCATGTATATATTCAGCTTGGTATCATCTCCTGCTCAGTACTGGGCTGAATAAAATCCACCTATTCCATTTCCACCTGGATACAAAATCTTGTAATGTTTTCATTCTACAATATGTCCCTTTGCTCTCTTCAGAGTTTTATTTTGTATGCTCTTATATTCCAAATTGTGTTTATGTTTCCTCACATTGAAATGTACCAGCCAGCTATCTGCCTTTTCTGCTAACCTGGGAAAATAAACATTGTTTACAGCACAAAAGTTCAGATGAGGGCCAAAGACCTGGGGACTTGGTTCTTTCTGAATAACATGCACATCTAGTCTCAGAACCCTCCACTTTCCCTATAGGTTTACACAGGCACTCTTCCACTCCCTTTAAAAATTAATTATAGATTCTGCTTTCTTCTGCTCAGATATTCCATGTGGGCAGAGTTTTCTCGATTTGCCTTATCAGAACAGCTCACAATGTCGAACATCTGTCTACGTTCCCTTCCAGTCCCCTGCGTTTTTTTTCCACGGTTTGATGTCAACTAACCCCCATTTTATTCCTTTCATGCCTTTTGTCTGAAGTGTTTTCATGAATAGTAAACAAAAACAGGCTCTTGCACAGATCCAAAGAGCACAAAAGGAGTCACTAAGCCAAAGGACATCTATTATTCTTGCTCTCTGCCTTTTGTTTCTAAACTCCTCTCTGTCCACAGAGCTACATTCTCTATAATTCCAAGCTCTACAGCAAAGTATATGAAATTCTCTGAAAATTCATAAGTACAAAGGGGTGAATACCTGACTCCTGTTGTGTGCAGTTAATGCATGTCGAATGATACTTCTGAATTTTACTTTCATTTCAATAAATACTATAAATGAAGTTAGCCAAGCAGCCTCTGTTTTACACATTCTTGCTGTTTGTCTTGGACTAACTCCCATATACAGAACTGTGCAAAGGTCTTAGGTATAGTTATGGTGCCTAAGACTTTTGCACAGTACTGTTTGTATCGCGCTTTACTGTTGTGCAAATAAAACAAATTTGATGACATGTGAGTGATGATAAACCTGATTCTGATATGGGTCTCTATAGTGGACTGAGAGTGGGAAGGGGGCAGGAAGAGGGGAATTATGGTTTGGAAAAAGGGAAGGAAGAGGGGAGGGAGTGGGAAGCATTAGTGAGACTTTCTGTAATGATCAATGAGCCAATTGTTTGGAGTCAAATGACCTTGCCTGGTGTCTCAGGGCTGGGTGTGTCTGCACTATTCTCTGACCACTGTCCCACACCATCTCATGGCACTCCAGCCTTGCCATCCTTTGTTTCCACCAGATTTACAAACACGCAGTCCACTCCACGTTGACAAATACAGTACTGTGCAAAAGACTTACACACCCTAGCAATGTAGAACCATAGAACATTACAGCACAGATACAGGCCTTTTGGCCCTTCCTGGCTTTGCCAAACCATTTTTCTGCCTAATCCCACTGACCTGCACCTAGACCATATTCCTCCATACACCTCTCATCCATGTACCTGTCCAAGTTTTTCTTAAATGTTAAAAGTGAGCCCGCATTTACAACTTCATCTGGCAGCTCATTCCACACTCCCACCACTCTCTGTGTGAAGAAGCTCCCCTTAATGTTCCCTTTAAACTTTTCCCTTTTCAGCCTTAACCTATGTCCTCCCCTGATTTTTTTCTCCCCTAGCCTCAGTGGAAAAAGCCTGCTTTCATTCCCTCTATCTGTACCCATCATAATTTTATACTCCTCTATCAAATCTCTCCTCATTCTTCTACGCTCCAGGGAATAAAGTCCTAACCTATTCAATCTTGCTCTGTAACTCAGTTTCTCAAGTCCCGGCAACATCCTTGTAAACCTTCTCTGCGCTCTTTCAACCTTATTAATATCCTTCCTGTAATTAGGTGACCAAAACTGCTCACAATGCTCCAAATTCGGCCTCACCAATGTCTTATGCAACCTCACCATAACATTCCAACTCTTACACTCAATATTTTGATCTATAAAGACCAATGTACCGAAAAGCTCTCTTTACGACCCTGTCTGGCTGTGATGTCACTTTTAGGGAATTATGTATTTGTATTCCCAGATCCCTCTGTCCTACTGCACTCCTCAGTGTCCTACCATTTTCCTTGTATATTGTACCTTGGTTTGTCATATATGTTCTTATATACTTAGAACTTTTGCACAGTAGGGTATGACACCAAAATTTGAAAATCCAGGAATACACAACTGATCACTCAACTTCTTCAAGAAGGAGAAACCAGCTGATACTACCATTTGGTAGCAGCAGGTGGTTATTTCACCACAAGGAAATAAGTGGCAGGAAATTCCAGTACAAACTGGAACAGACAAGATGCAAATCTCTTCCAATTGAGTACAAAGTTCCCAATAATACTCAGGAAATTAGGGTTGCCACCTGTGTTCCCATGTATTTGTGGAGTTGTGATTACTTGGGGGTCAGAACACTGTGACAATTATGCAAGGTCCTGCAGTTTAACCTTACTCGGTGCAAAATACCAGTATATTTTAAGACTTGGCTACAAAGTTCCAAAGCTGCTGGTGGTATACTATTACATATCAGTGATGCTCTACATAAGCACATTAACATCACAGTGACAGACGGTGTATAAACGGTCAGGAATTTTTAAAGGACGATTATGATATCTTGGTTTCAGACCAACTGGAAAGAAAAGCAGCCTGATTGTCTGCTCTCCCATCAGCGACATTACAGCACAAATTGGCTGAGCAACTGCTCCAGGTCCGACAGATGTTTCTTGGTAGTTAAAATCTGCCAAAAATGGTACAAGTAGATTCCGAAGGCTTGGGCTTTTTCTTTTCGCAAGGCTGGCAGTGACGTTATCATCCAGGCAACATGATGTCCCAATTTCGCTGAGTCCGAGTGTTTACATTGAAAGTGCAAAGCAGTGCCTGGAAAACATCTGAAAACTTTGAAATACATTCTGACCTTGGTTAAAGAAGCTCCACTAATATTTAACACAACGTGTGATTTTCCAACCCAATCCTGGTGAATGATGGTGACTCTCTCACTATCTTACCAAGCAGTGAGTAAAAATGTCCCATTGCTATGATGAATTGAGACAGTGACAACCTGCTCACCTGTCATCAAGACCTACCTTCCTGTCTTGATTTTATGTAAAAAAAAACTACCCTTGACATTTAAATGGAGCTTCAATATTCATTCCCTGACTAGAACAATTGTTTGGAAAACCCCTTTTGAACTTTAAAATGACAAATTGAAGTTAGCACTTTGGTATCCTGAGAAGAACATACTAGAGTGAATTTTCTAGCTGCTGATTTTAAGTTGTGACTACTGCTCACTCAGCAAAAATTTTTATTACATTATTATGTGTCAATATATTAAAAGTGTTATGTTTGGCTCGGAGCCACTGTGAACTCCGCAGTAACCCCAGGGCTCTGCTTAATATCTCAGTTGTACTTTGGTGACAGTGCAGTCAGCAGAAAGAGGCCTTGGTGAGCTCTCTCCTGTTTAAGAACTCTGCAAACACTGCAGGGGACAGACTTCCCACAAGCACCGCAACGGACAGCACGGGTACTATGAAAAACAGAAGTAAGTATTGACCCGCAGCTCTGTAAATCTATACGCCTCGATTCCAATGGATGGACGAAACAAGGAGGGGTCAGAAATTAACAGTGCAGGTGCAAAATAGAGAGAATTAATTTTGTGAATAAGTATTAAAGCAACAGACAGAAGTTGTACCCTGAAACTGTAATGGACAGAAAAATGAATATGAACAGTAGGGGTAGAGTACGTCAAATGGTCTGTGAGCCTGTCTACCACTCACTTAAATCCTAATGTGGTGAACTACATATACCTGTCTGGACACGCCCCCCCCCACCCTGCTGACTGCTCCTGTGGCTCCTCCCACTGACTGTGGCTCCTCCTACAGATCCCGGTATAAAGGCGATTGAGGCCTGGGCCCAGCCCTCAGTCTCCAGAATGTAGTATGGTGGTCAACTACTGTTTGTTCTTTCTTCCAGTCAATAAAAGCCGATATCTCGCCTCACGTCTCAGAGAGTTATTGATGGTGCATCACCTAGCTGATCTGATCTTGGCCCCAGCTTCACATTCCTCCCTGTTCCCGATAACCTTAGACTCCCCTGTAGTCCAATCCCTCATCTACTTATCTCATTTTAAAGATAAGGCCTCCCCAGATTACAGAAAATCTGTTTTATGGACACCTGCTTTAACACAAATTCTCCCATAAATCTACTCAGAATTTTTCAAGATAATAATGCTAAAAATAACACGTTTTGTTGTATTGATTAACAAGTGGGTTACAGTATATGTTACATGAGTTTGGGGAGTGCTAAAGTGAACATAAAACATATTTGAGGAAAGGAAAGAATTACTGGAGGTGTATGCCAAGTGATATGATATGGACAGTTATAGAAAATGAAGAAGGGTCCCAGGGTAGGGTCTCGGCCCAGAACATCAACTATTTACTCTTTTCCATAGACGCTGCCCAACCTGCTGAGTTCCTCCAGCATTTCACATGTGTTGCTTTGGATTTCCACCATTTGCAGACTTTCTCATGTTTGCAGAAAGTGAACATCTCTGATTAAGGCTTGCAGACAGTCCTCAGGAACAGAACCCTCACCTAACTTGGGACTGCCTGTATATTGAATGACAGTCTCCACAGCAGAGAATTCCACATGCTCAAAATTCTTGAGAGAAAGTCCCTCTCCTCTCTGTCTTAAATGTCCCGTCATGTCAGATCCCACCCACATCCACCCAAAATCAGACATGCTTTAATAAGGTCACCTCGCCTTCTAAACTCCACTAGTATAGACACAGACCTTCTTCAGGGGACTGCTCTTTTATACTGGTAAATAATGGACAGAAATAACAATGTTAGTTCTGTAGTGGACAGAATTATCAATGCTCAACCTGTACTACACATAAAATTCCACTACAGGTACTGCAGTAGATAGAAATAGCCATAATGGTAATATTATGGATGGAAATAAGCTTTCTCCCTGAAAATTAATAAGGTGATTAAGAAAACATATGGCATGCTTGCCTTTATTAGTCAAGGCATGGAGTTCAAAAAGTCAGGAAGTTATGTTGCAGCTTTATAAAACTCTAGTTAGGCCACATCTGCAACACTGCATACAGTTCTGCTCACCCCATTATAGGAAGGATATCAAGGCTGTGGAAAGAGTGCAGAAGAGGTTACCAAGACGCTTCTGGATTAGCAGGCATGAGCTATTATGAGAGGCTGGAAAAACTTGGGTGGTTTCCTCTGGAGCAGAAGGGAAATCTAATCGAGGTTCATTGGATTATGAGAGGCATAGATAGAGTAGACAAACAAATGCCTTTTTCCCAGCTTTGAAATATTTCATATCAGAGTGCATCCACTTAAGGTAAGAGGATTTAATCTTAAAGGAGATATGAGAGGTAAGTTTTCCACATGGAGAGTGGAATGCACTGCCTGGGTCGGTGGCAAATACATTAAGGAATCTTAAGAGACATTTAGATATCCACATGAATGTGAGGGAAATGGAGGGATATGGGCTTTGCACAGGCATACGGTATCAGTTTAGTTGTCCATCGGATTAACAACTCATTTGGTTCGACACAACCTTGTGTGGCGAAGGGCTTGTTCCTGTGCTTTACAGGAGAATAATAACTGCAGTTTCTTCAATGGAGGACGGTGCATGAGGCTGCCGCCTATTGTCGCAAATGCAAAGAATAAGCTGAAATCTGCGGTAAACAGAAAGGACACGAGAAAGTGTATCAGTATCACGGTGAACAGATTTACCCAACAGGCAGTGAGCTGAAGTGACAGGTCAAGTGGGTATTTAAAGGAGATGGAGTTACCACTTTGGCTGAATCAGTGCTATACTGATATTGTGCTGTGAATGTGGGGATAGCTGGTGGGAATATGGACAGAGAGTGTGGATTGAATTGTAGATGAGATCGAATAGTAATGAACTTCCCACTGACATACTGGAAGATGGATGAAATGCCAACTCTGATCTCTGACCTTTCACAGTCTATCTCTAATGTGGGTGGACAGCGAAAGATTTCAGTTCTTGACCCCTCAACCTGTCACAGCGCCACTGTAGCTCAGAGCTTCCTGCAAGACTGCATTCTGAAGTAAAACCTGGAGTGAGCACTCTCTCGTTTTCACTTTTTCTATTCCCCGTTCTTCTTAACCAGGGCCTCAATATCTCTCAAAAAAAAAGGTTCCTTCAACCTGATATTCTTGCCTTTTATTCTGACAATAGTGTCTTACAACACTACAGCACAGAAGAAGGCCCTTTGGCCCATCTAATTTGTGTTGAAACATTAATCTCCTAGTCCCATCAACCTGCACCCAGACCATAGCCCTCAGTACCCCTCTCATCCATGTATCTATGCAAATTTTAAATCTTAAATGTTGAAATTGACCCTGTATCCAGCACTTGCTCTGTCAGCTAGTTCCATACCCCCACCACCCTCTGAGTGAAGAAGTTCCCCCTCAAGTTCTCCTTAAACATTTCACCTTTCACCCTTAACCCGTGACTTGTAGTTCTAGTCTCGCTTAGTCTCGGTGGATAAAGCCTATCGATACCCCTCATTTTATATATCTCTACCAAATCTCATCTTGTTCTTCTCTGCTCTAGGGAATAAAGTCCAAAGTCCAACCTTTCCCTATAACTCAGGTCCTCAAGTTCTGGCAACATTCTTGTAAATTTTCTCTGCACTCCTTCAATATTATTGACGTGCTTTTTCTGTAGGTAGGTGACCAAAATTGCACCCAATACTCTAAATTATGCCTCACCTGTTTCTTATACAGCAAAACATCCCAAATCCTATACTCAGTACTTTGGATATATGAAAACCAATGTGCCAAAAGCTTTGTTTATGACCCCATCTATCTGTGATACTACTTTCAAGGAATTATGGGTCTGTATTCCTAGATCCCTCTGCTCCATCACACTCCTCAATGGCCAGCTGCTCACCATGTAAGTCCTAACCTGGTCTGTCCTCCCAAAGTGGAACACCTCACATATGCCTGCATTAAATTCCTTTTATGATTCTTCAGCCCATTTTTCCATCTAGTCCAGATCTCGCTACACTCATTGATAGCCTTCCTTGCTCTCCACTGTGCCCCCAATTTTGATGTCATCTGCATATTTACCAATCCAGTTTACCACATTATCATCCAGGCCATTGATATAGATGACAAACAATACATCAATGATCCAGGTGACACCAAGATTCTGGCTCCCCTCTCACAACCCCCTCCCCCTTCCTCTTCTCCTCACACTGTCTATTATCTCCCTCTAATGGCTCACTTTTTTTGTCCTTTCTCCCATGGTCCACTGTTCCCTCCTATCTGATTCCTTCTTCAATCCTTTATCTTCTTCTCCTATCACATCCCAGCTTCATGCTTCAACGAAACCTCTCTGCCCTCACCTAGCTACACCTATCACTAGAATAAGAAGGAAAGGAAAGAGTAGAGTGTGGACTCCTTCCTCTTTCCCCCCTCCTTCTTATTCTGGCTTCTTCCCCCTTTCTAGTTCTGAGATGAAGGCTCCCAGCCCGAAATGTCTACTAATTATTCGTCTCCATAGATGCTACCTGACCTGCTGAGTTCCTCCAGCATTTTATGTGTGTTAATCTGGATTTCCAGCAACTGCAGATTCTCGTGTGTATGTATTTTACTCATTCATTCAAGTTTTGCAAGAATCACAGTGAAGTATTGAATTCATGCATTTTTCACATTGTGAGGACGGGCTCATTTTGTGCAGGATAGAAGGAAGCATGATGTCACACTGTTTTTTATTTAAATCAGTCACTTTGTGCTTATCAACTAAAATTATTACTTGGGTCAAAGTCATGAACTGCCAAAGACTTCCCTCAGAGATATAATTTCTGTGATTGGGGAATAAAACCACAAGGATATATTATTTTCTTCTCCCCCATTGCTGGCTCTTCTATGGTGGCAATCACATTGAGTCAGCGACTGTACATTTTTGTAGAGGTGGAAGAATTAAATATAATGTTCCTGTTTGTCCAATGTTCAGCAGCGGGGAGAGCTACACCCAACTTTCTAGCTGTAGTAATTTATGCAAAAGGCGGCATGGCAGTGTAGCGGTTAGCATACCTCTTTACAGCAGCAGTGGCCCAGACCTAGAAGGAACTTGTTCACTTTCCCCATGACCACAGAGTTTCCCCTGCGTGCTCCAGTTTCCTTCTATATTCCAGAGATGTACGGGTTAATAGGTTGATTGGTTACATGGATGTACTTGGGTGCTCTGGGCTCCTTGCACTAGACGTGCCTATTACCATACTGTATGTCTAAAATAAAATAAAAAGAAAGGAACTATAAGAAACTAATTTACCTATGTAAGTTGTTATCAAATAACCTCAAAAGATAATTCAGTAGGGAAGTCACCATCTAATACATGTTGTGGAATTTTAACTTTGATTGCTGATTAGTTTTTTTAAGTTTTAGGAAAAATTATGACACATACCTAAGTAAAATAATGTTGCAAATATTCCATCAGATCTTACAACAGATGACATTATTACATAAATGGACCACCACATCTTGACATCACAAAGACTCAATGTCTCATCCCAGTGTCTAACATCAACTCACATCTGCTAAGCCAAAAGATCCTGTTTTGCAGCCCTGCTGCCCCATCAAATTGAATACGGGATCCTGTCATCTCATCCTGTCAAACATTACATATTCCTGCCTTGTGGCCCGCTACAGTATACACCGCAGGACTCTACAATGTAACCTCAAAACAGCTACAAAAAAAAACTGACTTGAAATGATCAGGTATCCTCGTATTTTCCATAGCATCCAAGTCCCAGCCTAGTGAACAGTATTCCCAGAAGTGTGCATTATCTCAACCACATGCGAACAGGTGTTTTTTTTGAAAACTAAAATCCCAGAGGCGGCAATCCTTTGAAAGTTTTTTTGATTTTCATAACATGCTTACTCGATCCTTGATGAATCAAGTGGTTTTTGGAGTGAATTGATGAACCTTTTAGAACATGATCTGGGCTCCATCCAACCCAGGGGCTACACTTTATCCACTCCTGGTAATGTGCTTCATCTATGCCCTGGAGCTATGTTCCTCCGGGACTATGCTCCATTCGTGTTCTGGAGTTCACCTCCAAGTGGGATGCTGCAGTTGGTTTCATTGTTCTCAGATTGGGTGGGGAAATTCCAGCCCAGGCCATGGCAGCTCACTCACTCCTGCCAAAGCTTCACTCCGCTCCCATCCAGTGAGTGCATTGATGTAATTGTTTGAGACTGATTGTTCACATATCATTCGTAAGCCTTTACTATTTTCAAGGGAAACGGCTTGGCTTATCAAGTGCTGTTGCTTTAGTTTGGTCACTGGAGCCACGTGGTGAAGGTCATGAAAGCTATGAGTAAATAGACTGGGTTTGTTGCCGAGTTTAGTGAAAGAAAAATCAAGGCCTTGCTTCAGGCTGTCATCTCAAAGAGAAGCTGGGAAGATCCTTCAAGGTAAAGGTCACTTTGTTATCTGAAGCTCATTCTGTCCATACAGGGATAAAAAAAATTAACTGCCTCCTAGCACATGCTACTAAACTGCTATAAGGTTTAGAAACTGAATAGAATGAGGGTGGAGAATTGTAAAATTAAGAAATAGGAGCAGAATTAGATCATCTGGTACTTCCAAGCTACCACCACTCATAGCAACTTTAAGCAGTTATCACCTGAAAGAGAATTTTAATTTCTTTTCCTTGATGTTCCTCCCTGGGTGGGATGGGGACAAAGTGAAGAGCTGCCATTGTCATCTTCTGCCAGTTCCACCGTTGAGATCTTGGTTGGATGGTTCCTTGTTTGGAACCTCCCACCTAAATTCACCAAGAGCAAACCACCAGTTGGCTAAACTCCATGAGACATAGGAACAGAATTAGGCCATTTGGCCCACCATTGAGTCTGCTCCACCATTTGATTGTGGCTGATTTATTATCCCTCTCAACTCTATTCTCTTGCCTTCTCCCCATTACATTTGATGTCCTTACTAATCTAGAAACTATCAACTTCTGCTTTAAATGAACTCAGTGACTATTTTATAATGTACCTCCTGTAACAAATACAGTAGCCACTGAGTGAACGTTCATGGTCTTCTGCTGCCATAGCCCATCCAGTTCAAGGTTTGATGCATTGTGCATTCAGATCTATTCTTCGACACACCACTGTTGTAGCACATAGTTGCTTGTGTTACTATCTCCTTCCTGTCAGATTGAACCAGTCTGGCCATTCCCCTCAGACCTCTGTCATTCACAATGCATTTTCACCCACAGAACTGCTACTAACTAGTTTTGTTCATTTTTTTCATCGTTCTCTAGACTTTCGTGATCCCAGGAAATCAGCCAGTTTCTGAGATACTCAAACCATCAGATGCTAACAATCATTCCGCGATCACAGTCACTTGGATTACATTTCTTTCCCATTCTAATGTTTGCTCTAAACAGTAACTGAACCTTTTGACCATGGCTGCATGCTTTTATGCATTGAGTTGCTGCCACATGATTGGCTGATTAGATATTTGCATTAACAAACTGGTATACAGGTGTACCTAATAAAATAGCCAATGAGTGTATACCCAATGACTTGGTCTCCACAACTATCTGTGGCAATGAATTCCACAGATCCTTCACTCCCTTCCTAAACAATTTCCTGCTCATCTCTGTTCTAAAGGGGCATCCCTCTGTTCAGAGGCTGTGCCCTCTGGTCCTAGACGCCCCCATTATAGGCAACATCTTCTCCACATCCTTCATCTAGGCCTTGCAGTATTCAGTAAGTTTCGATGAGATCTCCATCCCCAACCCACCCCCCCAATCATTCCTCTAAACTCCAGCAACTACAGGCGCAGAGGCATCAAATGCTCCTCGTGCGTTAACCCTTCCATTTCCAGAATTATTCTCATGACACTCCTCTGAACACTCTCCAATGCCAGCTCATCCTTTCTTAGATAAAGGGGCTCAAAGCTGCTCACAATATACTCCAAATATGGTTTAACCAACGCCTTATAAATCCTCAGCATTGCATCCTTGATATTATATTCTAGACCTCTCGAAATGAACACTACTATTGCATTTGCCTTCCTTTCCACTAACTCAACCTTCAAGTTAACTTTAAGATATCCAACAGAGGACTCCCAAGCCCCTTCACACCTCTGATTTCTGAATTGTCTCCCTGTTTTAGAAAAGATGGCGTTGCTGTCGGGATCTCAGGGCTCTCTACCATGACAAGGTGATGATCCTTAGTATATCAAACAAGCAATCTTAAATTGCAATTATTGATTGGTATAACTGTAGGACATTTTCACGAGTGATATTAATCCTGAATGCATTGTCATCCACTAGCAATTATTAGGTAGTAAATGAGAATAAATGTTTATTGTGCCTACTGACATCACTGTATCAGTCACTGAGAGACATTGACCCTAGCGTTGGTGGATGATGATGCTGTTTTTAAAGACACTCAATCAAACAATATTAAAAATATAGTTAGAGAAAACTTTAAAACCATAAAGCATCTTAAAATATTTTGAAACACCCAGACACTTTAGCATTTTAACGTGTTTAAATTAACCAGAACCTCAATGCTGTCAACTCGTCAAAAAGCTGTTCAAATGCTTTTTAAACATTGTAATTGTACTTGCATCAATTGCCTCCTCTGACATTTCTATCCATATATTCATCACCCTCTGTGTGAAAAATGAACCCCTCAGATCTCCTTTAAATTCCTCTGCTCTCATCTTAAACCTGGGCCTTCAAGTTATTGCCAGAATATTCATCAGAACTGAATATTCCTGGATTGTCTGAATATACATTATATATGATGTTTAATTATTTTTCCTAAGATTTCTAAAACAAAAAAAAGGTGCTGTATATTTATCATCATTATCATTACGTGCCATATCAAATGACAGGCAATCAGGGTCTCATGACCAAGATTGTTGTTGGCAAATTTTTCTACAGAAGTGTTTGCCATTGCCTTCTTCTGGGCAGTGTGTTTACAAGACAGATGACCCTGGCCATTATCAATACTCTTCAGAGACTGTCTGCCTGGCATAAGTGATCACGTAACCAGGACTTGTGATCTGCACCAATTGCTTATACGACCATCCACCACCTGCTGTCATGGCTTCACGTGGCCCTGATCGGGGTGCTACACCATGCCCAAGGGTGCAGGCTAAGGGAGGGAAGGAGCACCTTACACCTTCATTAGTGGAGATGTATCTCCACCCTGCCTCCCATTGCCTACAATAAAGAGGCAATTTACAGTTGGCTACTTAATTTCCAATCCACACACCAGACCACCCATAGGAAATCTGTGCTGTCACACTTGAATAATTCCTGGTAGATATCAATTCTAATCATACCATTGGCAACAGGGTTAGCCTCAGCCATGATACTTGTACTGTAGTTCAGCAGCCAGCCACACTCTCTGCTTTTTAGACACTTTTGTCCATGACAATCCCAGGAGATCAGCCAGTTTTTGAGATACTCAAACCGTCCTGTCAGCTACCAACAACCATTCCATGATCGCAGTCTTTTAGATTACATTCATTTCCCATTCTAATGTTTGGTCTGAACAATAACTGAACCTTTTGACCATGACTGCATGCTTTTATGCATTGAGTTGCTGCCACATGATTGGCAGATTAGATACTTGCATTAACGAACTGGTGTACAGGTGTACCTAATAAATGGCCAGTGAGTGTATACCGAAAGACTTGGCTTCCACAGCCATCTGCAGCAATGAATTCCACAGTTTCTTCACCCTCTCACTAATCAAATTCCTGCTCATTTCTGTTCTAAAGGGACATCCCTCTGTTCTGAGGCTTCACCTCTGGTCCTAGACCAGAAATGACCATTGTAGGCAACATCTGGCTTCACCTCTGGTCCTAGACCAGAAATGACCATTGTAGGCAACATCTTCTCCACATCCTTCTGTTCTAAAGGGACATCCTTCTGTTCTAAAGGGACATCCCTCTGTTCTGAGGCTTCACCTCTGGTCCTAGACCAGAAATGACCATTGTAGGCAACATCTGGCTTCACCTCTGGTCCTAGACCAGAAATGACCATTGTAGGCAACATCTTCTCCACATCCTTCATCTAGGCCTTTCAATATTCAATAGGTTTGGATAAGATCTCCATTTCCCAACCACTCCCCCCCCCCCCACTCAATACTGTAAGCTCTATTGATGTATATGTAATCTGAGGTCATTGTTGCAATGCTATTGCAGGTATAGTCCAACAAACCCCAGAGAGAACCATTCTCTCAGGAGAGAAAGATGACGAGGAAAAGAAATTAAATTTCTTTTTCAACCTTTGAAAGCTGAATATTTCATTAAGTTTTACAATTCTTCATCTCAGCCTAATCAGTTCTAAAGCATGTTCAACATTCACTGAGTCTGCAAATCACAAGCTTTTAAGTCAACAGCAAAAAGAAAATTCTGTGAAAATAATTATATTGTAAATTTGTAATATAAGTAATTTCTGGGCAGTGCTGAATTTCAAGTCAAGGCTAGTTGAGTTTACTGTCAAATACACAGGTATAGTTAGGTCTGGGTACAGTGAAAAACTTGTCTGCATCAGGATAACATGATGTAGATTCAGACAACATACAGAACATAAAAATGTACATAAATTATTGAAAAGAGTAAAGGAAAGGCTGTGCAATACAAGACGCTAGTGCAGAAACACAATTAGCAACGAATCCGTGATGGTGTAAGAGGTGGTGTGTAGTAATCTGTTGCTGAGGTAGGATTAGGGTTGTGCAGGTTGATTCAAGAATTTGCTGGTAGTCCTGCTTAATGCCCTAAACCATGAAGGAGAGATGTTAGCAAGGACCATACCGCTGATTATAATGAAACAGCTTGGACACAGTGTGGGGAAATATTCAGGTGCCATGCACATTGATAGAGCTGTTAAAAAGGTGTATGGTTTATTGGCTTTCATTAGTCAGGGGATGTTCAAGAACTGTGGATAATGTTACAGCTCTATAAAACCCTAGTTAGAACTCACGTGGAATATTCTATTCCATTCAGGTCTCTGCATTATAGAAAGGATATAGAAGCTTTAGCCAGTGTGCAGAGGAAATTTACCAGGTTGCTTGGATAAGAGAGCATGTCTTGTAAGGATAGGTTGAGTGAGCTTGGGTTTTTCTCTCTGGAGTGAAGAAGAATGAGAAGTGACTTGTCAAGGATAATAAGGAGCATAAATCTAGTGGACAACCAGAGATTTCTTCCTCCAGGGCGAAAATGGCTTGTACAAGGAGGCATAATTTTAAAGTGATTGCAGGGAAGTATAGGAGAGAAGTCACAGATAGAGAGTAGCAAATGCGTGGAACACCCTGCCAGGGGTGGTGGTAGAGGCAGTAACATTAGGGGCATTTAAGAAACTCTTAGGCACATGGCTGATAGAAAATGGAGGGCTATTTAGGAGGGAAGGGTTAGATTAATCTTAGACTAGATAAAAACATTGGCAAAATATTGTGGGCCGAAGGGCTTCACTGTGCTGTAATGTTTTATGGTCTATGCCAATGTAATGTCCTTGGTGAAATACCTAATACTTGATCTCTGGCCCTCTCCTCATCTTAAAGAATGAAATAATTGTGAATCAAAACATTCACCTTTATCTTTGATAAATAAATGGCCTAGCTTATGCATTATAAATCACCAGAATTTTTAACAGTTGAGAAATGTAGATGATTTATCATAGATAATTCCTAGTGAGGATTTGCAAATTAATAAATAAGTTACAAGAACCTTGTATTAAAGATACCACTCATGTTTGTCTGGCTTCATCATAACAGACTTATGATACGTAACAAAGCACTGGCTTATTGACTTAATGTTGTATGTGTGAAGTTATCGGCAATAATACATTAGTGAAAAAGCATGCCACAAGTTTGCCAATTCCCTTGTCATTTATCAGCAAAAAAAACACAATGGTGAAAAATCAGACCACTGCCACACCCTGGCGCCACAGAGCAATCTGTTTACAAGCAGCAATATCACCAGTGTCTGCTTAGTATAAATGATTATTCCCTCTCTGAGCACTCTAGGTCAATGGTCCTAATTTGCAAAATATACTAAAACATCTGAGGCCTTAAGTATCCTATTTAAAATGCAACAGGCATTGTGTGGAGCAACATAGATGTCTTTCAGGTTTAGGTCTCATCCAGGGAGTCACACAACAATATGCAATGCCTACTCTTTGCTGAGTTACTCGAAGTTCAAAGTAAATTATTATCAAAGAATGTATGCTACCATATTCTACCCAGAGATTCATTTTCTTGTAGCCACTTACAAGGAAAATTGAAATACATTAGAATTTATGAAAATTTTTCACATACAGTAAACTGACGAAGAACTGATTGCACAACCACTGGACACACTTTCAAGTACTTCACGACTCGTGTTCTCAGTATTTATTTATGCATTCATTTATTTATTTGCACAGCTTGGTTTCTTTTGTTTGTTAGTCTTTGTGCGAAGTTTTTCATTGATTCTATTGTACTTCTCTGCTCTACTGTGAGTGCCTGCAAGAAAACGAATCTTGAGGTATATGGTAACATACATAATTTAGTGATAAATTTACCTTGAACTTTGAAAGGCTGACAAACAACCAAGATGCAAAAGAAGACAAACTGCAAATAAAAAAATAATACTTAATAATATTTAATAATTTAATGTAAGTATTATTTATTATTACTATTTAAATTGACAATCTGAAATAAAGTTAGTTTTTGCATTACTTATTTAATTTAACTATTTAATATTACTGTAATTTGCATCTTTTCTATTATTATACATTGCACTGTACTGCTGCCGCAAAGGTAACAAATTTCACAACATATGCCAGTGATATTAAACCTGATGCTGATTCGGAACGCAAGTAGCAAAGAGTCCTTGAAAGTGAGTCTGTAGGTCATAGAATCAGTTCACAGGACTGGTGATTGAACCTGGTGTTGTGGAACCTAAGGCTTTGTTACCTCCTGTCCAATAGTAGTGGTGAGAAGAGGGCATGGTCTGAATGGTGAGGGTCTTTCATGATGGGTGCTACTTTCTTGTGGCAGTGCTCTGTGTGAATGCACTCAATAAATCGATGCACTTACTTCATCTGTCATAGAAATGTTTGGCATGGAAGGGGGCCATTTCCCCAACTTGTCTGCCCTTCCATATTCATCTCACCCCAGCAACTGGTCCATAACCTTATCAGTAATGCAAGTGCTCATCTAGAAAGTTATTCACTGTAATCAGCAATCCCAGCGTCAGCTGCTCTCTCAGGCCAAGTGCATTCATGATGAAAAAGGTCCTCCGCATATCCATTCTAAATCTCTTTCCTCTTTCCCTAACCCTATGTTCCCTAGTCTTATCTACTTCTGATATTGGGAAAATGTTCCTGCAATCCAGCTTAGCTATACCCCTTCTGATTTTATGGAAATAATGAAATGAATGATCTCAGGTTCACATTTTGATTCCTATATCACATGGACATCAACGTACATGCACATGTAATGCAGCCCGCAAGTGTTGCCAGATTTTGAGGCCATCCTCGCATGTCTACAATGTTCAGCAGGACAGCACAAGCAGAAACAGCAAAAAGTTTCTTTCCCACCCTAGCACCAACCGACACAGACAGGCCTCCGACCCCAGGATAGGCTACCTCCTGGCCTCCAGTGCTTGGCCCAGGATGTGCAGACTCGCACACGTCAGTCCTCTGACTTATGAACAAACTGATCCTGGGGCTTCAACCTTTGGGCCTTGACCTCTGGAATTGCTGGCCTCTGGATATTGACCCCAGGACTCATTGAACTTTTACCTTTGGCCCTCGCTCCAACCGTTGGCTCGCTGACCTGAGGAGGGGGTGTCACTGGCCTTACCGCTCCTGCCTGAAAAGACCTCCGACCCAATATTCGCCGATCCACAACAACAGAAAGCAATGAGATTTGAGGCTCTGATGCCTGATATCCATGCAGTGGTCAACAGTAAAGGGAATCTGATTCAGGACAGGACCAGATTTGGCTGTGGCATCCCCCGTGGTTTAATATACAGCAGACACTGTCTATATTCATACTTGGGGAGAGGATGGTTGAGGAGGAAGGCAAATGTTGTCCATGGGCATGGGGAAAATAAAATCACTGCCTTCAGAGAAAGGAGGGGGAAAAAATTAGCATAAAGCCCAATAGCGCGATGCAGTCACTCTTTGTATCAGGTACTCCTGTAAGTTAATTATTTCATAATTTCCATTCCCTGTGGCTGGCTCAATTATGTTCCAACATGCATCTCTGTGTTGCTCAGATAATTGTACCGCAACACCTCCCTCATCAAATATGCATCGGCATCTAATAATAATGATGGGGAGCAGAATAAATAAATTATTCAGATTTTAAACTTTTATTTTTGACTATTTCCTCAGTCAGGCTTATCTAAACTTTTGACCTGTTTTTTTTAAATATATAAATATTCATTTACTAACAATTTCTATGTAGATAAAGTTTTTCAGATAGTATCAAGTCCAAATGATAGGAAAGCTTTGCGTTTATAATCTCTGCAGTTTCATTAAAACTCACCATTGATGGCATAATTCAATTGATTATGTTGATAAGAAATCATTTCTAATGGAAAATGTTCAGTCAGTACATAAAGCATTGTAATTTACATCTGCCTGACCTCCCCACTCACATCACGCTCCCAACAGAACAAAATCAGAAAGCTATGAATGCTGGAAATCTGTAAGAAATGCTGACAATATTCAGCAGGCCTGACTATATCGATGAAAAGGCGAGACTATTGAGCACCAGGTCCATGAGAATAATCCTGGGAATGAAATTGTTAATGTATGAGGAGCATTTGGTGGCCCTGGGCCTGTGCTGAAGTTTAGAAGAATAAGGGGCTGGGGGGGGGGTCTCACTGAAATCTACCGTATGCTGAAAGATGACTATAGAGTGGAGGGGATGTTTCCTATATTGTGGGAGTCTACGACCGGAGGGCAGAACCTCAGGATACAAAGACGTTGCTTTCAAACAGAGATGAGAAGGAATTTATTCTTCAGAGGATGGTGAACCTGTGGAGGCCAAGACATGGGGTACATTTAAAGCAGAGGTTGCTATGTTCTTGATTAGTCAGCGTTTCAAAGGTTATGGGGAGATGGCAGGAGAGTGGGGTTGAGAGGGATGATGGATTGATGGCGCAGAGTTAGTGAATGAATGGCTTAGTCCTGCTCCTAATATTGTTTATAATCTATAGTGCGAACATTCTCTCCACAGGCGCTCCCTGACTTTGCGAGTCTTTTTAAACTCGTGCCAATATCTGGAGACTACTTTCTCCCTCTCCATTGGTAACATCTTCTGTTTTGCCTGAAGATTTAGCAATTTCCTTATTGTCTTTGATTTTCAGTCCTCCATCCTTTCTGAGTAATTTTATTTATTGAGATACAGCGTGGAATCGACCCTTCCAGCCCTTCAAACTGCACCACCCAGCAACCGCTGATTAAGCCGGGCCTAAAAGAAGACAGTCATCATGACCGATCTCCCCACTAACTGGCATGTGTTCGGAGTGGGTGGGGGGGGAACCAGAGCACTCAGAGAAGTGGAGCGCAGATTCCTGGCAGATGACAGAACACCATGTTCCAACGGCCGAGCTGTAATAGCTTCATGCTAAACACTGCCCTATTGAGGTTCCACTTCTCCCATCCCACTCCAAACTACTTACCTCTCCCATAACTCTAAAGCAGATACAAATACAAAAGTTTAGGGGTAACACCAGGGGGAATTTCTTTACTCAGAGAGTGGGAGCTGTGTGGATCGAGCTTCCAGTAGAAGTGGTAGAGGCAAGTTCAGTATTGTCATTTAAAGTAAAATTGGATAGTTATATGGACAGGAAAGGAATGGAGGGATATGGGCTGAGTGCGGGTCAGTGGGACTAGGTGAGAGTAAGCGTTCGGCACGGACTAGAAGGGCCGAGATGGCCTGTTTCCGTGCTGTAATTGTTATATAGTTATATGGTTAAATCCACAACCAAACTTTGAAATTTCAACTGAGTGTTTGCTCATTTTTTTTCGCCTCCAAGTTTAGAGCTTAAAAGAGCGTGAGGAAGCTTGACTGAAACATGCAGTATAAGATCATGACTTTTAAGAGAGTGGATATGGACAGAATTTTTTTTTTTGGTGGAGGAACCTAGATCTAGAGTCCTCTTGTTAAATTAAAGATGCAATCAGTTATGGTGGAAATGAGATTTTCGTTCTTTCTCTCACAGAATGAAATGCCTTTGGAACTTTCTTGCTGAGAAGAATTTGGCAGCAGAGTTTAAGGCAGAGGTCAACAGATAACTGATGAGCATAAGGACAAAAGGATATTGTAGGTAGACAGGAGGTGGGTGACTGAGCTTGCATTAATATCAGTCCATATCTAAAGGACATACTTACTCTGGAGAGTGTTCAGAGTCCAGAGGAGGATGAAAATCTTGGCATATGAGGGGCTTCTGATGTTTCTGGGCCTGTACTCTGTGGAGCTCAGAGGAATGTTTGGGCACCTCATTGAATGGATACTGAAAGGCACAAGGAGAGTGGACATGGAGAGGATGTGTCTCTTAATAGGAGGCACTAAGTTCCAAGGGCACAGCCTCCAAACAAAGGGACGTCCTTTTCAAACTGGATGAGAAGGATTTTCTTCAGCCAGACAATTGTGAATCTGTGCAACGCATTTCCTTAGATTGAAGTGAAGACCAAGTCATTGGAAGTATTCAAACCGGAGAGTAATAGGTTCTTGATTAGTAAGGGATTCAAGGGTTCCGAGGAAAAGGCAGGAGAATGCAGCTGGAGAAAGAAATCAGCCATAATTGAATGACAAAGCAGACACAAATGGGCCAAATGGCCTAAACCCCTCTGTTTTATGGTCTTAATATATGATGTATTAGGCTGAGGGGCTGCATGTTTCTGTTCCTAGTTCATATATTCATACTGTATGTCCTCTGGTAATAATGAAAAGAGAGGTGATTTCTTCACAAAGGAAATTCCATGTGCTACTGGGCGCAGCAACATTTCGAAGATTAAGGGATTTGAGCTCTGGCATGACAGGATAGCTCATTTCTGCTAAATGGGAAGAGTGATTTTGATAGTTTTGTCACAATGAACTGGCACGGACTGAACACAGTTGACCCCAGGGTCATTCTGGGTTGAGTTAGAACGATGAGTAAGACACAGATGTCATAGAAACAAAAGTCAAGTCAATCATTGAGTGACGTTCCAGAGTTCAGAATTTCTCCCCTGAATTTGAAGTACTTTAATAATAAGCTGAGCAGTATCAGCATGCCTGTTTCAGAAATAGATTGTATTTCATAAATATTAAACATGCATCAGTTTCCATTATCTCCACCATGGCTTTTAACGTGATATTATGAAATTTATTGGTGAGCTGCTATTACTCCGAAATATCTTCATTTCTGCTTCTTATTAAATTCCTGCCTCACTGTCTCAAATAATCAGAATGTGTGGGATATTACTTCAGTACCACTGGCGTCTGCACTAATTTCATTGGTGTGAAAGCCTCATAAGTTACAACAACCGCCATCGTGTGTAAGCAATCAGTTTTCTCACACCAATGAAGAAGTTAAAGGAACTGCTTTTGTAAACTTATTATTATGGAATATCTCTATCGTCCAAAGGCATAAGAAAAATGGGAAATTATTTTTATTGTTTCTAGATGAGAAATTTCATTAATATGTTTTGTGGATAATATTTTATGATGGGTGTTGTGTGCTTCTAGCTGCTTTTTTTTTTAACTGAATTAATAAGATCATGGGACTCCAGTTCCCAGTATTTGGATCTTGTTCTTTAAACATCAATCCTCTATAAATTCCTACTTTATTAACACGCATGCACACACACACACACACACACACACACACACACACACACACACACACACACACACACACACACACACACACACACACACACACACACACACACACACAATAATGATGGAAATCAGCAGGTCAGGCAGCATCAATGGAAAAGAACAATACAATCAGTGTTTCAGGCCGAGACTCTCCATCAGAACTCATGATGAAGACCTTCGGACCGAAACTTCAACTGTTTCTTCCTCACCAAAGATGCTGCCTGACCTGTTGAGTTCCTCCGGCATTTTGGACAGGCTGCATTACAGCCTAGTATAGCAATTGTTAGATTTTGTAGATGCTGTGAATCCGGAGCAACACACACAGAATACAGAACACAGAAGGACAGGAAGCATCTATGGAGAGGATCAAGGAGTTGGTATTTTGGGTCAAGACCCTTCATCAGGGAGCATTTTATGTGTGTAACTCTTGATTTCCACCATCTGCAGAATCTAATGTGCTCCTGTTTTATTAGTCTGTGCACCTAAGTAACTCATTAAAAAAGCTTATGTTTTGGAGTTGTTTCTGGAGCTGATTCAAATCTCTAGAAGATCTGTGTCTCTCTTTGGGTTCTGATAACTATATAGGAAGGGTTTCATTATTCTCTACTCATGGGTACTCTCTGAAGAATTAGAACACCCTCTAAAGCTATGCATTCATGATGACTGATCACTCTTGGGGATGTTAGAGCTCTCTTTAAGTCACTTTCTGAATTTTTGAATATGTTTTCCTTATGTTAGCATGAGAACATATTAAGAGGAAGAAACAATTAGGCAATAAGTAGCACATTCATTTTACTTGCAACATGAGAATTATATAATAAATTCAATTCAAGTTTAATTGTTGTTCAACCATACATGAACATCCATGAGTATAGCCAAATGAGACAGCATTACTCTGGGGCCAAGATGCAAAACACAGTACCAACAGTCACGCACAACACAAAGCACACATAGCACATGTAAGATAGCAAGAATATGTAAGATATCAATTAAATACAGCTATGCAAAAAAAGAGTCCTGACCCTGAGTCGATGAACGCCGCTGAAATCTGTAGTCAACCACAATACAGCTTGTCTTCAGCCAAGTGACCTCTGGGGGACAGCACTGACTCCAGCCTGGATGCTGCTCCGCACTGCCTCCTGTGGAGCACACCGACTTCGACACCTCTCTCCTGGCAGATGTAAGCAGGTGACACCCTGGCTTAAGGCCTTGTCCTTGCTGCGACTGAGGCCACACAGTTCCCTGCTGTCCGCCAATAATTCAGTGAACTGGACTTAGCACTCTACATTAACAGTGTCCAAAGGGGTCTTGCAACCACAAGATAAGCAGCTAAGATGGTCACACGCTATTTGGCAGCATATTTCCTTCACGCAACAACTCCTCTGAGGCAAGTCAGCAGCACGATCTACCCCAAGTCCAGTTCTTTCTGTAACTCTGTCGATGAGCAACTCATTGTTGGAGTAACGATGAAGTACTTGCAAGAATAAACCCAAATAGCAAGGAAAGATCCCAGTTTTGCTTTGGAGAATCAGCCACAATGGGCCTTTGTTGGCTTGGTAATGTGCAGATATATCAAAAAGAGGATCAAGCACAGTGATGATGTCAACATATTATATAACTCTGCAGTCCAGACAAGCTTGAGTAAAACTGCATCCGTGCAAAAACTATTCTTTAAATAAGAGGGGTAAACTGGGATGTGTCAAAAAATTCAGTCAGAATATTGACATGGAAAATACCCAATTATGAATGGGGAAAACCAGGTTAGTAGCTTGGTTCAGATGAAAGGTCTCAAACCCACTTACTGAGCTGGTGTTTGGTTCTCACCAGAACTTTTGATAGTTTAATAATGATAGTGTTCTGTTGGAAAATCAGTATGAGTGTGTACCCACTGGCGTGAAAGACTGAGGGGTGAAAGTCTTTGTCCAGTGTTCACGCCTGGACTTTAAGAGGTATTGTCACACCTTCAAATTTTAGGACCTGTGTGTAAACTGCAGTCCTGCTCAGAACAGCAAAGACCCTGCTGTACCAGTGATATTGAGCGAAGGCTATATCCCTCTTGGGAGGTATGTTATTTGTTTAGGATTCATTAAGTCATTATGTCAGCTGCAGTAGTCTCTGCAAATGGCTTTTCTGATATTGGCCTTAGTGGTTTGAACTGTTTTTATCAGCTGTACAATCATCGGTTGTAAAATGGACAACTCTCTTGTTGGTTGTGTCATGATATTTCTGAAATTTCTAAACAAACCAGTCACCAAACCTATTTTTATGCAACTTTGCAGTAAGTGACATTCAGTAGAGGGATTTGTTTAACCTGTGGTAGCAATGCATTATTTAACAGCTGGGCAACACACACATATACACACACACACACACACACACAAAAGCATTCTATTCAGGTTCATTTTGTTCCTGAAATGAAAAAAACATGAATGTCTGTGGAAAAGATGCTAACGACGCACATGCAGCCCTGACACAAGAGGAAAAACAACCAACACAATCACTAAACGCTTGTTGGGTTTTTGAATGGGATCATTGCTAACACCCAATTCACGCCCAACCTTGTAACAGGGGAAATGTGCAGCACACACCTCATAAACCTGCGTTAAACAAATGGGCAGCAGATGAGACTTTATTACAGATTCAGATTCAGAATCACTTTCTTATCAAATGTGCATCGGAACGTAGAGTGAAATGTGTTATTTCTGTTAACAACCAACACAACCAAAGGACTGGAATATAAAGGCAAGGATGTAATACTGAGACTTTATTGGCATTAATCAGACTGTACTCGGAGGAATTAGATAGAGCTCTTAAAGATAGCAGAGTCAAGGGGTATGGAGAGAAGGCAGGAACGGGTACTGATTATCGATGATCAGGCATGATCACATTGAATGGTGGTGCTGGCTCAAAGGGCCAAATGGCCTACTCCTGCACCTATTGTCTATTGAATGTGAGCATTTTTGGGCTCCTTACCTAAGAAAGGATGTGGTGGCATTGGAGAGGGTCCAGGAGAGATTCACAAGAATGATTCTGGGAATGAAAGGGAATTGAGGGGGATCTCATTGGAACCTATCAAATATGGAAAGGCCCATACAGAGTGGATATGGAGAAGATGTTTCCTATAATGAGTGAGTCTGGAACCAGAGGGCACATCCTCGGAGTAGAAGTTCGTCCCTTTAGAATAGAGATGAGGAATTCCTTTAGCCAGAGGGTGGTGAATCTGTGGAATTCATTGCTACTAATGGATGTGGAGGCCAAATGATTGGGTATGTTTAAAGTGGAGTTTGATAGGTTCTTGATTAGCAAGAATGTGAAAGGTTACAGAGAGAAGGCAGGAGAATGGGGTGCAGAAGGATAATAAATCAGCCATGGTGAAATGGCAGAGGAGACCCTGTGCACTGAGCGGACTAATTCTGCTCTACATCTTATGGTCTTAAGCTTTTATGTGGTGGGGGCCACCAACAATGTTCAGCAGAACAACAGCAAAAGAAGTCCCTTTCCCCATCCCACTCACATTCACAGACAGTCCCGGGACCCCAGGACAAGCTGCTTCTGGGTCTCCAGTCTCCACTGGATTCACGGACTCACAGATATCAGGCCTCTGACTTTCCCGGAGGACTTGAGACCCAGCGCTTCAGCCATCGGACCTTGATTTCCACACTTCCAAACGATCTTTGGGCTTTGATCTTCAGTATCGACCCCAGGACTTGTAGGTGTTGAGGCCCCAAACTCCAGCCCTCGAACTGTGGATTCACTGATGCTGGGACCCCAGACTCCAGGTCTCAAACTTCAGACTCATCGATGACAGGGCCTTGATCTCTCGGCCTCAAATTCCACTACTGCATTAGACCACATCAGATGCAGAATGGTAATGCATTGCATTCCTAATTGCACTCTAATACAGACTAAAATAAATATATAAAATGCATACATAGCTACCGTCTTCTGCTAGCAGTATACATTAGTCTTCAAAATTTGTCTCTGTCTCCAAAATTTAATCTATTAACTTAACTCTAGTTAATAATATTATAAATTGCATTCTAGATTAGTTCAAAGTTCAAAGTAAATTTATTAAAGTAGATACATGTTACCATATACTACCTTGAAATTCATTTTCTTGCAAGCATTTACAGACAAAAAAGAAACACAATAGAATTTACAAAAGCTTATACAAACAAATACTGGCAAACAACCAGTGTGCAGAAGAAGATAAACTGTACAAGTAAAAGCTATATTGTAAGAACATTACTTGTAAGGAGTTGCTGGAAGTTATTTTATAGGAAATAGAGTCAGTTCAGAATAGTGGTCATTGGTTTTCCATGCCAGTACAGGAGCCTGATGATTGTAGTATAATAACTTTTCCTGAACCTGGAGGTGTGGTTTCTCTACCTCCTGTCCAATGGTAGGAGTAAGAAGAGGACAGGCCTGGATTAAATTGTGTACTGTCATATATGGAGTTTTATTAAATATTATCTGATTGCTGCACATTGTACAGATAGTTATGTATTTAAGGCTGATTTATACTTGTGTGTTGTATCTACGCCATAGGTGTCACGTACCCTACGCCATACCTACGTTGTACCCTACGCAGTAGGGTGATGTGCACCTCTCTAGAAAAGTTCCTCACACGTCATGGCGATGCAGACCGCAACAACTGTGATTGGTCCGCTTGGTAGCATCGCATTTCTGGTTGCTTCTTCTCCGTCATGTCTGTACACCAATGTGAAATACAGGAACCAAATCGTCAAGTCTACCTGCCGACTTGTGAAAATGTTTGAAATGCATTTCCTCGTCCATGTCTCTCATGAAGAAACTCAACACAGTGGCATAGAAACCCCACCCCACACCAACACATGCATGCTCGCTACGGCGCAGAGCAACGCAGAAGTGAAAATCAGGGTTGCAGCATAGGCTGCAGCGTAGCCTGTAGGCACAAGTATAAATCAGCCTTAAGAGCTGTGTAGTCTGTAATGTAAATATGTTACATTCATGTAATGTATTAACTACAACTGGATATATTACACACTAAATGATTATAGACTTTTATATAACTTTTCATCAAGAAATTGTCAAGTTCCTCAAAATGGAAATACATTTGCTGATCCCTATTGAGATAATAAGAACAACATTTGTTCTTTTGTATTTGATCCTTTGTAACAAGCCTCAGTGTTAAGAAATAATTTAAGGTATAAATAATATTTTGGTGGCCTAATAGGAGTTAATTAATATCAATCTGATTCCCTCTGAACATGAACCCGTATGCCTTTCACTTGAGGTCCTTCTTTCCCGTCTTTTCCTTTCTATCTCAGTGCGATTTTTCTTCCTATTTGTCTTAATAAATTGACATTGAATTTGCCATTATAACTTCAAGACGTATTTTCGATCGTTTATTGTCACTCTTCAGTACACAAGACTAGAAGAGAATGAAATGAATATTAGTTCTTGCACTTCTTTGTTAAGATTTTGCACTGTTCTTTTCCCAGCCTTTCAATCAAATCAATTAAAGTTCAAAATAAATTTATTATCAAAGTATATTTACTATATACAACCTTGGGATTCGTCTCCTTACCAGCAGCCACAAAGCAACGAAACCCAATAGAACCCATTAAAAAACAAGACTTTCAAGCACCCAATATGCAGAACAAAAAAAAAATAAAACATGAAAACAATATAAGTGAGGAAATAATATTCAGAACTGAAGTTCATGAAAGTGAGTCCACAGCCACAAAGCCAGGAGTCACTCAGCCGAGTCAAGAGCCCATTAGTTGCAGGCCATAGGCTCAGTTCAGTGCAGAAATGAGTCAATTAAAGATCTTCCTTTACATTTTTACCCAGATCCTAGATGCCTGGCAGGGAGATTTTGCGGCAATTATTTTGACCTCTTGGATGAAGTCACCCATGTGTAATATCATAGAGATTAATTGGGGAAGTCTAAATGATGGGAAGTAACATGAACTTCAGGTCAATATGATTGTATCTCAGACCCCAATGCAAAGTCTCCCTCCAAATGAACATTTTCTTCAGAGGACTTATTTCATTATCTCCCATTTAATTTCAATGATTTCTGATTTTTGAGGTAAATATTACAAGTCTATAAGACTTGGAGTACTGTGTTCAGTTCTGGTCACCTCACTACAGGAAGGATGTGGATACTATTGAGAGATTCACAAGGATGTTGCTGGCTTGGAGGGCGTACCTTAAGAAAATAGGTTGAGTGTTTTTGGCCTTTTCTCCTTGGAGCGACGGAGGATGAGAGGTGACCTGATGATAGAAGTGTATAAGATGATGAGGGGCATTGATTGTGTGGATAGCCAGAGGCTTTTTCCCGGGGCTGAAATGGCTAACATGAGGGGGCATAGTTCTAAGGTTTTTGGAAATAGGTACCGAGGGGATGTCTGGGGTAAGTTTTTCACACAGAGAGTGGTGGGTGTGTGGAATGCATTGCTGGTGACGTTGGTGGAAGCAGATACAATAGGGTCTTTTAATAGCCTCTTAGACAGGTACATTGAGCTTAGAAATATAGAGGGCTATGCACGAGGGAAATTCTAGGCAGCCTCTACAGTAGGTTACATGGTCGGCACAACATTGTGGGCCGAAGGGCCTGTAATGTGCTGTAAATTTCTGTGTTCTATGTACCAGAAGATACAGGAGCAGAACTAGGCCATTTGGCCCATCATGTCTGCTCCACCATTTCATCATGAGGTCATCCCTCATTCTTCTGAATTCCAGTGACTACAGACCCAGAGCCATCAAATGCTCTTCATATGACAAGCCATTCAATCCTGGAACACTACTAGTCACTGTCAGCCGGCCAGTAAAGACTCATTTTATTCCCAGCTTTTGCCTCCTGCCAATCAGCCACTGCTTTATCCATGCTAGAATCTTTCCTGTAATAACGTGGGCTTGTAGTTTGTTAAGTAGCCTCGTGTGTGGCACCTTGCCAAAGGCCTTCTGAAAATACAAATACATCAAGTGATTCTCCTTTGTCTCTCCTGCTTGTTATTTCTTCAAAGACTTCCAACAGATTTGTCAGGCAAGATTTTCCCTTGAGGAAACCATGCTGCCTATGCATATTTCATCACGTGCCTCCAAGTACCCTGAGACCCCATCGTTAATAATCAATTCCAACATCTTCCCAACCACTGAGGTCAGGCTAATTGGCCTGTAGTTTCCTTTCTTCTGTCTCTCTCTCTTCTTAAAGAGTGGAATGACATTTGCAATTTTCCAGTCTTCCAGATCTATTCCAGAATCTAGTGATACTTGAAAGGTTATTACTAATGCATCCACAATCTCTTCAGCCACCTCTTTCAGAATTCTGGGGTGTACACCATCTGGTCCGGGTGACTTATCTACCTTCAGACCTTTCAGTCTTCCAAAGGCCTTCTGTCTAGTTATGGTAACTTCACACACTCCATGACCACTGACACTTTCACCATACTGCTAACATCTTCCACAGTGAAGACTGATGCAAAATACTTCTTCAATTCATCCAGTATTTCATTGTCTCCCATTACTATCTCTCCGCCATCCTTTCCAGTGGACCTATATTCATGCACGCCTCTTTTTTACACTTTATCTATCTGAATAAACTTTTGGTATTCTCTTCAGTATTATTGGCTAACTACTTTCATGTTCCATCTTTACTTTCTTAGTTATTTTTTTATTTGCCTTCTGTTGGTTTTTAAAAGCTTCCCAACCCTCTAACTTCCCACTAATTTTAGCTCTAATATATGCCCTCTCATTGGCTTTTATGTTGGCTTTGACCTTGATGCTAGCCATCATTGTGTCATCTTTAGAATTTTTCTTCTTCTTTAGGATGTATATATCCTGTGCCTTTTGAATTGCTTCCAGAAATTCCAACCATTGCTGCTCGGCCGTCATCTTCTTTTCCAATCAATTCTGAGCAGCTCCTCTCCCATGCCTCTGTAATTCCCTTTACTCCATTGGAGTACTGATAGATCTGACTTCCAGGGTGAGTTTGATCATAGTATGAGGTGGCTCAAAAAAAGATCTCATAGGCACTCTAGAAATACCCCTTCCTGTAATCCAGCACCAGTATGATTTTCCCAATCTCTCTGCTTATTGAAGACCCCAACAACTATCGCAGCATTGCCCTTTTGGCATGTATTTTCTATCTCCCGTTGTAATTTGTAAGCCACATCATTACTACTGTTTGGGGGTCCGTATACAACTCCCATCAGGGTCTCTTTAGCAGTTCTTTAGCTCTATCGACAATTATTTAACACCTTCTGACCCTATGTCATCTCCTACTAATGATTTGAATTGACTTTTTACCAACAGAGCAATGCCACCTCCTCTGCCTTCCTAACTATCCTTTCAATACAATGTGTATCCTTGACATTAAGCTCCCAGCTATAATCTTTCAGGCATGATTCGGTGATGCCTACAACATCATAGCAGCCAATCTGCACCTGTGCTGCAAGTTCATCTACCTTATTCCATATACTGCGCGCATTCAGATACAACACTTTCATCCCTGTATTCATCCTTTTCGATTTTGTCGCACCATGTTCTACCTTTTGATTCCTAACTTTATCTGAGGTCTTACAATATCTGCCTCCATAATCTCTCCATTAACTGATCTGGCACTCTGGTTCCCATCCCCCTGTAACTCTAGATTAAACCCCACTGTGTAGCATTAATAAGCCTTCCCGCTAGGTGATTAGTCCTCCTGCAGTTCAGGTGCAAACCGTCTCTTCTGTACTGGTCCCACCATCCCTGGAAGGGAGCCTAATGATCCAAAAATAGTATGTCCTCCCTCCTTAGCCATGTATTAAACTGTATAATCTTCCTAGCACGTGACACAGGTAGTAATCCTGAGTTCTCAATCCTGGTGGTCCTACTCTTTAACTTATCACCTAACTCCCAAACTTCCTATGCAGAACATCATCACTCATCCTACCCATGTCATGGGTACCTTTGTGGACCATGACTTCTGGCTGTTCACCTTCCCACTCAAGAATGTTGAGGGCTCAATCCAAGATATCCCAGGCCCTGGCACCTGGGAGGCAACATACCATCAGGGATCCCATTCTTGTTCACAGAACCTCCTGTCTGTTCCCCTAACTAACGAATCGCCTATCACCACAGCATGTCTCTGCTTCCCTCTTCCCTGCTGAGTCACAGAGGCAGACTCAGTGTGACTTTCCTCTGTTAGGTCATCCCCACAACCCACCCCCTCCCGACAGTATCCAAACCTGTTCTTAAGGGGGCTGGCCACAGGGGCACCTGCACTGGCTCCTTAACCCCCTTCCCCTTCCTGACCGCCACCCAGTTTCCTGTGTCCTGCACCATTATTGAAATAATTCATGTGAAGAAAGATGTAGTAAATCCTACTTTCCAACATGAAAAGAGATTTTTTTTTTCAATTTATTTTTGTTTGTTTGTAATCTTTCTTGAGAAACCTAAGCTGCTGTTTTTGCTTTCCTGGTAGCCACCCAGTTTAAGTCCACTTCCCAGTCCCATTCCAACATGTCAATCCATGGACTCCTCCAGAGCCATGATGAGTGGTCTCAGGTTGAAGAAGCAATGCCTGATATTCTGCCTGGGTGGCCTCCAACCTGATGGCATGAACATTGATTTCTCTAACGTCCGATTATTAACATCCTCTCTCTTTCCATTCCCCATTTTCCCTCGCTTCTTACCCCTTCTCTTCTCCTCACCAGCCCATTGCCTCCCTCTGGTGCCCCCCTCCTTCCCTTTCTCCTAATGTCCACTTCCCTCTCTTGTCAGATTCCTTCTTCAACCATTCACTTCTTCCTCCTACCACCTCCCAGCTTCTCACTTAATGGATGATGCTTCTCATTTTATTGCACCCACCCCCCCCTGCCCTGACCCACCCATCTTACCCCTCACCTGGTTTCACCTATCACCACCCAGCTTGTACACCTCACCCTTCCGCCCATCTTCTTATTCTGGCTTCTTCCCCCTCCATTCCAGTCCTGATGAAGGTTCTCCACCCAATACATTGACTTCTTATTCCCCATCATAGATGCTAAGTTCCTCAGTATTCTGTGTTTCTTTCTCTGGATTTCCAACATCTGCAGAATCTCGTGTTTATGAATTTGGTTGATTTCTGGCTGCCAGTTCCTTTGGACCTATTGCAATTCTATAAATGTATGCAAAGAAATTCACTGCAGCTTGGTGATGCTAAACACAACTTGTCCTTGAATGTAATGATAATGGAATGAATTTCAGTGGAATACAAAGCACAAAGATAACTAAATAGTGAGTTTAGCGCTACAGACTGGAATGAATTTTTAGTCAATAAACATTTAAACTAATCATAGTAAACAAGATATAACATTTCCATATCATTTGTAATACATAACGCTATAGTGATGCATGCTAGCTGCAATCTCATTATTGGTGCATTAACATAAATATATTGATGGTTTCACAGATAAAGTTCAGAAGAAGAGATCCTTTGGTTCAAATTCACTGAGCCATTCATTAGTTCAAGACTATATTCTCAAACCTATCTATTTCTTGAGGCAAATGCTTGAAATCAAGTTTGATTCAATTCCACTCTGGTTTTGTCGGGAGAGAGCACAGGAATGTTTGTGGTTGCTTCAGAGTGGCCTTCAGGCCCACACTTTTGTCGTTCGTAAAGTAAGGGTTCAGGAAGAGAATTTGGATGTGGAAGAGGAGAAGGTGGCAAAGGATGGTGACTGCTGAACTGGTGGAAATGACTTTGGTTCTGGGGATTCTGAAATGATTGGATGGCCAGTGTACGGACTGCAGACACTTCCATCAACAACAGAGCAGGAGTCTGTCCAGGCAAGTAAGTGGACAGACAGGAGGTGGTGCTTCCCTGGATATCTTCATGTAGGGCTTCTGAGGATGGTGTGAACTGGAAGTTTTCAATACCACCTTGAACACTTCTTCACCACTACAAGGGATTATGGGCCAGAGTGATTACATTGGAGCAGAATTAGGCCACTCAGCCCATCAAGTCTGCTCCACCATTCTATCAAGGCTGATTTATTATCACTCTCAGCCCCATTCTCCTGACTTCTCCCCATAACCTATAAGGCCATGAAGTCTTGATATTCAAACATCCTTTCTTTGAATTAACTTCTCCTGGTTCCTGCAGATGGACATTAGTAGCTTTACTTTCATAAAAGGTTAAGGAGTTTCAACATATTAACAAGCTTCTAACAAACTTTTACACTTGTAATGTGGAATGTATCCAGACTGGTTGCATCAAGATCTGGTGAAACAATTCAAGTCAAGTCAAGTCACTTTTTATTGTCATTTCAACCATAACTGCTGGTACAATACACAGAAAAGATGAGGCAATGTTTTTCAGGACCATGGTGCTACATGAAATAGTACAAAAACTATGGTGAACTACGTAATAACAACACAGAAAAAAAACTACACTAGACTACAGACCTACCCAGGACTGCATAAAGTGCACAAAACAGTGCAAGCAGTACAATAAAGACAATAGGCACAGTAGAGAGCAGTAATTTGGTGTCAGTCCTGGTTCTGGGTATTGAGGAGTCTGATGGCTTAGGAGAAAAAACTGTTATATAGTCTGGTTGTGAGAGCCCAAAAGCTTTGGTGCCTTTTCCCAGATGACAGGAGGGAGAAGAGTTTGTATGAGGGGTTTATGGGGTCCTTCATAATGCTGTTTGCTTTGCGGATGCAGCGTGTAGTGTAAATGTCTGTAATGGCAGGATGAGTGACCCCGATGATCTTCTCAGCTGACCTCACTATCTGCTGTAGGGTCTTGAGATCCGAGACGGTGCAATTTCCGAACCAGGCAGTGATGCAGCTGCTTAGGATGCTCTCAATACAACCCCTGTAGAATGTGATGATGATGGGGGGTGGGAGATGGACTTTCCTCAGCCTTCGAGAAAGTAGAGATGCTGCTGGGCTTTCTTTGCTATGGAGCTGGTGTTGAGAGTCCAGGTGAGACTCTCCTCCAGGGGAACACCATTCAAATGCGCATGAATGCAAGAAGCTGCAGAGAATAATGGACTCGGCCTAATCCTTCATGGCAAGAGAGAAAGTATCTACTATAGCAAATAGCAAAAATTACTTGGAAGTTAGAGGATTGGGAAGCTTTTAAAAACCAACAGAAAGCAAATAAAAAAATATAAGGATAGAAAAGATGAAATATGAAGGAGAGCTTACCAATAATACGAAAGAGAGGATATCAAGAATTTTTTCAGATATATAGATTAAAAGAGAGGTGAGAGTCAATATTGCACCACTGGCAAATGATGCTGGAGAGGTAGTGATGGTGGACAAACCTAAATGGCAAACAAACCTAATAAGTACTTTGTGTCATCCTTCTCTGTGAAAGACAAGAGCAGTATGCCAGAAAATCAGGAGGGTCAGTGGGGCAGAAATTAGTGTAGTTGCTATTACTAAGGAGAAGGTGCTTGGGAAGCTAAAGGTAGATAAGTCACCTGGATCAAATGAACTACATTCTAGAGTTCTGAAAGATGTAGTTAAAGAGATATTGGAGGCATTAGTAATGATTTTTCAAGAATCTCTAGATTCTGGAATGGTTCTGGAGGACTGGAAAATTATGAATGTCACTCCACACTTTAAAAAGGAAAGAAAGCAGAAGAAACAAAATTATAGGAAGTTCATCTCACTTCAGTGGTTATGTAGATGTTGGAGTCCATTATTAAGGAAGAGACTTCAGGGAACTTGGAGACCCATTATAAAATAGGCCAAAGTCAGCATGATTTACTTAAGGGAAATCTTACCTGATAAATCAGTTGGAATAACAAGCAGACGAGACACAGAAAAGTCAGTGGATGTTATATACTTGGATATTTCAGAAAGCCTATGACAATGTGCAACACATGAGGTTATTTAGAAAGATAAGAACCATGGTATTGCAGGAAAGATACTAGCATGAGAAGAAAATGGCTGACTGGCTGGAAGCAAAGAGTGGGTATAAAAAGAGCCTTTTCTGGTTGGCTGCCTAGTGAGTTTCTGCAGGGATCTTTGTTGGGACCACGTCGTTTCACGTTCTATGTCAATGACTTGTATTTCAGAATTGAGGGCTTTGTGGCCAAGTTTGCAGACGATACAAAGATAGGTGGAGGGGCAGGTAGTGTTGAGGAAGCAGGGAGTCTGTAGAGGACTTGGATTGTTGGGAGAATGGGAAAAGAAGTGGCAGATGAAATATAGTGTAGGGAAGTGTATGCTCATGTGCTTTGGTAGAAGGGATAAAAGTATGGACTGTTTTCTGAATGGAAGAAAATTCAAAAATCAGAGGTACAAAAGGACTTTTGAGTCCTCCTGCAGGATTCTCGAAAGGTTAGCTTGGAGATTTGGAGGTTTAGTCAGTGGTAAGGAAGGCAAATGCAACGTCAGCATTCATTTCAAGAGGACTAGAAAATAAAAGCAAGGATGTGATGCTGAGTCAGACCCCACTTGGAGCATTGTGAACAGATCTGGGCCCTTTATCTACAAAAACATGTGCTGGTATTGGAGATGGCCCAGAGGAGGTTCACAAGAATGATTCTAGGAATAAAAAGGTTAATGTATGAGGAGCGTTTGATAACTCCAGGCCTCTATTCACTCGGGTTTAGAAGAATGATGAGGATTGAAACCTATTCAATATTGAAAGGCCTAGATAGACTGGATGTGGAGAAGTTGTTTCCTACAGTGGTTAGGTCTGAGACCAGAGAGCACAGCCTCAAAATAGAGGGATGCCCATTAGGAGCAGAAATGAGGAGGAATTACTTTAGCCATATTGTAGTGAATCTGTGGGATTCATTGCCACACATAGATGTGGAGTCCAAGTCATCAGGTATGCTTAAAGTGGAAGTTGATTGGTTCTTGATTAGTCAAGGCATCAAAGGTTTTGGTGAGTATACAGGTGGATAGGTTCAGAGTAATAGTAAATCAGCTGTGATGGAATGGTGCAACAGTCTCAATGGACTGAATGGCCTAATTCTGCTTCTATGTCTTAAGGTCTAATGGTCATATGGTACACCCTTCCACACTATTGGTACTCTCCACGTAAGTTGTTGTCTCAAGAAGGCAAAATCTGTTTCAAAGATTCTTACCAGCTGGGTCATGCCATCTTCTCACCGCTACCATCAGACAGGAGATACAGAAGCCAAAGTTACACACCGCCAGGTTCAAGAACATCTACTTCCCTTTAGCCAGGTCGGTTCTTGCACCTACCTGCACAATCCTAACTACTATCTCAGAATAGCAGCTCTACCACCACCTTGACCAACTTGCATTAAAATACACTTTGTATTTTGTTTAGTTCTAATTGTCTTCTTTCTCATATTATTTTGTATAATTTATGTTAATGCTTTTCTTGTGGATGTTTTGTATCTAATGCTATGTGTTCGTGATGCTGCTACAAGTAATTTTTTCATTAGACCTGTGCATACATGATTATGAATCAAAGACTTTGAAAGTAATGGAGAATCTTGTCAATGATGCCTTCCTTACAGTGGGGTGGCACTCTAGAAAAGGAAAGTGGTCGACATTTTCCAATCTCTCACTATGAATTTTAAATAGTGTTGTATGGATGGGCAGGTCAGTAGAGAAGTCTTGTTTTACCAATGTGAAGTACCATCCACTCAAATGCTTCAGTAATGAATTTACAATGGCTTGTAGCTTTGTAAAAAGGCATTTATCATCCAAGTATGTATGGTTTAGATTACTTTGTTTCTGTAGTTTGAATTGAATTTTGGTTTATTGTCACTTAGAAACCACAACTGCAATGCAGTGAGCCTTAAAAAATGAAACGATATTCCTCCAGAATGATATCACAAATGCACATGACAAAACAGACTACACCAGAAAATCCACATAACATTTGGCAATCCCCAAGTCCAGAGTCCGGAGAGGCTGCTGCTTATTAATATCGCGCTACCGTCTTAGTACGTTCCCCGGAAAGGAGCTCCAAACCCACCAGACAAAACAAGACTACCCAGACACACCAAGTCAGGAGACCAACTCTACCACCCAACAAACCAAAAACTAAAGCTATAAGACCTACACAAAACCACATAGTTACATATAATTACAACAGTGCAGACAATACTATCATTGATAAAAAAAAACAGACCATGGGCACAGTAAAAATAGTCCAAAGATGTTAAAAGACTATAAGTTACTGTAGATTAAACAGTTTCCCGTTTTTTAAAGAATAACAGTAAATTGTTTCAACTGCTGAAAGATTGTTGGAGCGACATAAAGTCACTCATGACTGTATAAACCTCTCTAAGTTCAACTATCAAACTCCTTTGCTCCAGGGTAAAAACGCCCCCAGCCTATCCACCCTCTCCCTACAGCTCAAACCCTCCAGTCAGAGTAACATCCTATGAATCTTTCCAGCATCCTTTCCAGCTTAATGACATTCACTGAGTAGGACATTGACTTGCATAATACCTTGACGCAGACCTAGGATGGTAACAAGTCTTGTGGACATCACAGCGTAAGGAGTGTGTTACAAAAGCTCTCTCAGCTGAAAAGTCGAAAGCTTTAGTTAGATTTGAAAAGGCCCTGTTGGTGCTGCTCCCTACATTTCTGTAGGTATTTTTCAGAAGTGGCGATCACGTCCACTGTGCCTCCAGATGCGTAGAATCCACATTGCGGTTGGGAGTGCAGCTCTTTGGCACTGACTGAGAGGATTGAGAGGATCCTGGTTTTCCCTGACATGACAGAAAACCCTCTGTAGTTAACATAAACAGACCAGAAACACAAGAGATTCTGCAGATGCTGGAAACCCAAAGCAACACACAAAAAAATGCAGGCCAGGCAGCATCCATGGAAATGAACAGGCAGGTGACATTTTAGGCTGAGATCCTTCTTCAGGACTGGAAAGGAAGGGGGGAGAAGCCAGAATGAAAAGGTGAAAGGAGGGGAAGGGGTGCAGCTAGTTTGTGATAGGTGAGGGTAGGTGGCATGGAAAGGTAAAGGACTGGAGAGGAAGGAATTTGAAGGAAGTGGACCCTAGAAGAAAGGAGGGAGGGAAAGGCACCAGGGGGAGGTAAGAAGCCAAAGTTGGGAATAGAAGACAGGAGGGGAAGAATTTTTTTTACCAGAAGGAGAGATCGATATCCATGCTATCAGGTTGGAGGCAATTCAGATGGAATATAAGATATTAGCCCTCCACCCCAAGTATAGCTTTGTTGTGACATGAGGAGGCCATGGACTAACATGTTGGAACGGGAACAGTAACTGGAATTAAAATGCTTGGGAACATCTGGGAAGTTCTGCTCTTGGTAGATGGAGCAGAGGTGCTCAGCAAGTGGTCCTGTAAGATAAAATGGATCCAGCAATGTAGAAAAGGCTACATCAGGAGCATCGGAAACAATAGGCAATCCCAGCATATTCACAGGTGAAGTGTCGCCTCACTTGGAAGGATATTTGGGAGCCTAAATGGAGGTGAGGGAAGAGGTGAATGGACAGGTGTAGCATGTTGACCGCTTGCAGGACTAAGCGCCAGGAGGGAGGCTAGTGATGTGTGATGAATGGACAAGGGAATCTTGAAGGGGGAAGTCCCCGTGGAAAGGGGAGAATGAGGAGAGAGGTAATGATGTGTTTGGTAGTAGGATCCCTTTGGAGATGGCGGAAGTTACGAAGAATGATGTGTTAGATGCAAAAGCTCATGTGATGGTAGGTAAGGAGATGAGGAGCTGTTAAGGTGGTGGAAAGATGAGGCAATAGCGGATGTCCAGGAAATGGAGGGCAGCATTAATAGTGGAGGAAGGAAAACCCCATTCTTTGAAGAAGGAAGTCATTTTTCATGTCCTGGAAAGGAAAGCCTCATCCTGGGAACCGTTATGGCAGAGATCAAGGAACTGAGAAAGGGAATAGATTTTTACAAGAGACTGCGGGCATTGGTAGATTTATAAAAGATGTTGGTCAACAGTTTGTCTTCAGGGATGGAGACAGAGAGATCAAGAAAAGGGAGGGAAGTGTCAGAAATAGACACACGGGCAGATGTTTCTTTTCTTGAAAATCGTCATGATTACCTCACCTCCAATGTCTCCTAATATAATCCTGCTTTTCCTGATGTGAGCAATAGGATTGTGGATTCACAGCTGATCTCTGCCAAGTTAAAACTTCACTTGAGATACCATCTGCTCCTGAGGACTTGTAGATTCCCATACCAGCGTGCAACCGACCCTGTTCTAGCCCAATTCATCTTCCCCATTTCTATTGCATGTCATAAAGGAATTGGTGTTCTTGAACATATTCCAGATTGTTTAATCTGAATTAAAGGAGATTGTTGTTTCAGGTCCTTCACTAATACCTATGCAAAAATGGAACAACCTACATATCAGGCCAGGCTTTGCGTTAACAAATAGTCAGTGAGAAGGAGGTTCGGTATCTGAGTGTCATTCCCTTGAAGTACTGTCATGAGGAATCCCTCTGCTTCTTGCAGCAGCGCTCCTCACATTAATTGGCTCCAGATCTGTGGAGCTGCTGCAGGTCCACCTCCTCTGGAACATTCCCTACCCAGGAGCATACTAAACTACTCATAACGAGCTCAATAGAAAATAATTGACACAGTGTGCTCCGATCCTTGCTCTGCATACAGGTGCCAATTATAATCTAGTCATTACCAGGGTTGAACTGTAACCGATGAACGTTATACGGTCATTGGCAGTGGGGGCACAGTACTTGAATTCATGAGTTGGAAATAAAAGGCCTTCACCCTCCTGTATCATTGAATGCAGATTAGGGGCTGAGGGCTAAATTGCTCCTTCACGTGATGTGACTGTCACTGACACGGGCAGTGTTCATTGTCTATACCAACACACTTTGGCCAGGCTGGGTAAGGATGGCAGGATTTTCTTTTCTGAAGAGCATTAGTGAGCCAGATGGATTTTTAAGACTAAAGTTGAATTGAAATTCTCTAGCTGCCATTGTGGGATTCAAAATCATAATCACTATCCTAGGTGGTATTCATTTGAAGGGAAGCTAATTCAAGAGATGTAGTAAGAGTTTTGCTGAGGTTTTTAGATGATTATTTCCTTATTTCACAGTTTCCTGAGCTCCAGTTTCTGACTATAATTTCTGGGTGATCCCCTGATTTATTATGTTGTTGACATATGTGTCTTCTGCAGTTCATAAGGCCATAAGATATAGGAGCAGAATTAGGCCATTTGGCCCATCGAGTCTGTTCCACCATTTTATCATGCCCAATCCAATTTTCCTCCCAGCTCCAATCTCCTGCCTTCTCCCCATATCCCTTCATGCCCTGACCAATCAATAATCTATCATCCTCTATCTTAGATATACATAATGACCTGGCCTCCACAGATGTCGGTGGCAAAGGATTCCACAGATTCACCACTCTCTGGCCAAAAAAAATTTCTCCTCACCTCCGTTCTAAAAGGATTCCCCTCTATTCTGAGGCTATGTCCTTCGGTCTTAGTCTCTTCTGCCATAGGAAACATCCTCTCTGCATCCACTGTATCAAGCCTTTCACCATTCGATAGATTTCAATGAGGTCATGCCTCGTTCTTCTGAATTATAGAGCCATCAAATGATTTTCATATGACAAGCCATTCAATCCTGGAAATCACTTTTGTGAACCTCTTTTGAACTCTCTCCTGTTTCAACACATTCTTTCTAAGAATGTGTTCTAAGCCCCAAAACTGCTTGCAATACCAAGTGAGGCCTCACCAGTGCTTTATAAAGTCTCAACATTACATCCTTGCTTTTATATTCTAGTCCTCCTGAAATGAATGCTAACATTTCACTTACATTTCTGTGTCTTCACAAATCAGTACACAATACCTGTGAATGACTCTGTCAGATTCAAACAGTTATACAGCATGGAAAGGATCCCTCAACTCTTCTGGTCCATGGCAACCAGGTTGCCTATCAAAGCTTGTCCCACTTGCCCCCATTTGGCCCATATCCCTCCAAGCATTTCCTAACTGTGTACCTTCCCAAGTTCTTTTTAGAGTTGTTACTCGACTTTCCTCAACCACTTCCTCTGGCGGCTTGTTCTAAATGCACACCACCCTCTGTGTGAAGAATTTGCCCTTGAGATCCCTTCTAAATGTTTTTCCTGTCACCTTAAACCACCACCCTCTAGCTCAGAGGTTCTCTCCCATTCTCATGTCGTGGACCCCTGCCATTAAGTGAGGGGTCGTAGAGCCCAGGTTGGGAACCCCTGCTCTAGATTTTATTCCTTTTTCCTGGGAAGAAGACTGTGTCCATTCTCCCTATTAATGCTGCTCATGATTTTATATACTATACCTTAATGGGATCACCCTCCATCCAAGGTAATAAGTCCTAGCCTGCCTTACCATTCCTTAAAACTCATGTCCTTGACTCCTGGCAACATTCCCATAAACCTTCTTTGCATTTTTTCCATCCGAATATCACAGAGTAAGAAAAACTGCACACAATGCTCCAGCAAAGTCTTGTACAACTATAGCATAATGTCCCAACTCCTTTACCCAAATGCCTTCATCACCACCCTGTCTACCCTTGACACAACTTTCAAGGAACTTTGTATATGGTCACAGGAAACGTACAAACTCCTACAGACAGTGACAGGAATTGAACCCAGGGCACTGGCACTGTAATAGTGTTATGCTAACCACTATGTTACCATGACCCCCTACTCACACGCAATACCACCTCCTCTTCTGGGAGTTAAAGCTTCCGTGAGACTTTTTATATTAAGAGCAGGAAGCTCTCCCGACATCTGGGCCAGCATTTCTCCCTAAATAGTAGCCAAAACAAAGTAAACAAATAAAGTATCTCATTTTACTTACAAGGTCTTTTCAGGTGTAAAAATTTTATCCAACCGGTCGGTAACAGTCACTGCATCTTTGAGTTGTTCATAAAGTACCTTTAAAAGACGTGATAAGGCATTTTCTGGTTCCAGTTCATCGGGTTCCAAATTAGCAAAATTTCCTTGCATAATTTAATATTTCAGTTCTGTTTCACCGTGTTTAATTTCAGTTCCCTTTTCATTTGCATCGTTTTAATTTGATGTTTTCTGTGTTTTTTTTTGTTTGTGTTCTTGTTTTCTTTTTTAGGTTTTAAAGAGTCGACGTTCACAATACCTAACCCACCCTGGGACCTGTGCTACTGAAGCAGGACAGTTAGACTCAAGATGCCAAAGATTTGAGTGTGTTTCACGTGCTGTTCATTTGTTAAAAGCCATTGTCTCCATTCGTGTCCATCCTTGAGCCCGTACTTATTTTTCTTCCTTTGTACGCTGCCACTCGTCTCGGGTGGTATATGCAGAGTGGAAGGACCCAAGGTTAAGCCCAGGCCAATGAATGACACTCCATCCAGGACTGGGGGAGGGAGAGGATCAGCCCCTGTCCCAGCTTCTTCCCATTATCCTGTAAGAGGGTGCAAGTATAACATCAGGTGAGAACAAATTCTGACTCGGATGCGAAGTCAAACAGTCTCCCAACTACTTGCACTCAGGCGGTCATTTTGGGCGAGGTGTTGTCAGGCGCAGGAGCAAAATTCCATGAGAAGTTCCATTCTCAGCAGTGGAGGAGAAAAGCACCCAACTTCATATCCTCCGCCGTGTGAAGGCTTAGTGATGCTGGGTGGGAAGTGCACAAACTACAACAGCTAATCACATGCACACAGAACAAAATTATCAAGGGCCACGCCTTTGGAACCAGGTAGATTTGGCAGTCCACTGACTCTCCAGTCAATCAAGCTCAGTGCCTGTTATATCTCCGATCCAATTATAAAGAGGCTTATTAACATGTACAGAAGTTCTTGAGCAAGCAAGAGGAACAGGAGCCCTTTTCCTCCATGAACCAAAGCCCCAAGATTATTCCATGAAGGTCACAACTGATTCACTAACCCGTTAGCCCTTCTTTCCTTCCAACAATGATTATAGCTTTCTTATAAATATCTCTGCTAATAGTGTACTAACCTGTTATCTTCTCCCTTACCCATCATTGTATCAAGAGTCACTTTCCATTGGGAGCAACATGGAGATCAATTGCAGCTCTAGCAGCTGCTTATTTTGGGATCAACATATTCAGCACTGAGCAGCAGTGAAGTCCAGGCCTTTGATAGTTTGCATCACCTCTGAGAAGAGTAATACCAGTGGGAAAGAGTTGTATTATTTTACATCAAACATGCAGGACTGTTGCTCTCCTTTGGCACTTGGGGATGTTCCTGGCTGAGCGGTGTTTTCGCCTCTGCTTAATACAATATTCCTGGCTGAATTTCTCGGAGATCAAGGATTAAAGCCAAGCATTCAGCTGATCTACCAGACTAGATTGACAGTCTCTTTCAACTCTGCTTGATAATATCAATGCAACCTTATTCTTTCTGAGCTGCTTTCCCTCGCAGTGATGCTCTCTTCTGAACTCCACAACGTTTGCCCAAGCATCGTGTTGTGTGTATTGCATGCATTTCAAGTGCCACCCTTTCATCTCAGGCACGTGAGAGTCAATGGTCAGCTAAACGTGCTTCATAGAGTCGAGAGTGTTCAAAGAGTAGTCAGGTTGGAGTTGTTAAAGGGTGGGAAGAGCGGACGGCTTCCAAGGGGTGAAAGGAAAGGGGGCCTCATAGATCTGTGAGGTAGCTAACTAGAAGGATCTTTATACTCAGAATGCTGATAATCAGTATCAGTGTCTCTAACAAATTCTATAGAGAATAGTTGGAAAAGAGACAGCAGCAAGGAGACGGTCTCCAAGACTTATGGAAGGAATGGAGAAGCAGTCTGACAGAAGAATCTTCACTCCTGGAGTGTTTAGAAATTAGAATCTGTGTCACAAGTTATTGCTGAATTTGAAAACCCATTCCACAAAGAGAGAACAGTAGGAAAAGAAGTCCAGATTATGGTTAGGATTCTCATTGAGCGAGCAAGTAGTGATTTGGTGGGTTGAGTGGCCTGTTTCTGTGCCAGAAACTTTCCCGATTCTGTCATTTTAATATGTAGGATTTTGGCACATTTATTTTAAAAGCATGAGAAGATTTGACCTTTCTAGTTAGGAAAACCTCTGGTTTTCGAATGTAAATGCCACTGTGGGACTTTGGTCCGTTTGTTGTCAGGATGTGATGGCACAAACCTGTAACAAAAGAGAAATCTCACTTTGTAGGATATTTAAATAAATGAACCCTGCCCCCTCCCTTGAGGTCTCCCGTTTAATCTCCTCACCGTGAAGTGCCGTTTGCCATCTGTGTATATAATTGTAGACGGGCTACTGAGCAGCACAGTTGCCACTCTGTAAGAGACCATGCAGATTTCATTATCGCATTCTTATCTGTGGCATTTTTAATACAGATTCTGGTCTTGTGTCTCATGGGATCCACCCCTGTTTTAAAACCGAACAGATTCTTTAGTTCATGCACATCAGAGGGACTGACTACAAGGAAATACTACAATCAGCCTTTAATCTACTGTTTCACTTCAGGTCGCTTTGTTTAAATTTTAATGTTCTCAGAATCATCAGTGAAATTGTAATGATTTCAGAAGATTTATTCAATGTAATTAAAGTTTTACAATTTATTATAAATGTCGTTGGTTGATTATTTAGTCAGGTATTCAGATGACATAAGAATAGGGTATGAGATACAATTGTACAATAAACAGGTCCATACATGTGCATAGTCCAGATCACATCAGTAAATGATATTTTTGTAGGAACTTAGCAAACACCTATAGGGAAGGTATAGCTTCCAGATGCTATGTGGAAACATGGAGAGGCACGATAATGCTGTTAAGATGCAGGAAAATAGATCAAAGCTGTGAAAATGTGCCCACTATAAGCTTAGGATTGTTGGACTGCTGAAATATCTGACTAAAAGTCTGTAAGTGACTTTGCAGAAACAGGACAATATCAACTTTATTGCATCAAATCATAATCGCAGGAGATTCTGCAGTTGCTGGAAATGCAGAGCAACACACACAAAATGCTGGACAGTCTCAGCAGGACAGGCAGCACCAAAGGAAGGAAATAAAGGAATAAAAATGTCTCAGGCCAAGACCCTTCGTTAGGACTGGAAAGGAAGGGGAAAGGAGCTTGAAAAGCAAAGTGGGGGAGGGAAAGGAATACAGGCCAGAACATGATAGTGGGCAGGTGAGGGGGAAAGTAGGTAGGTAGAGGAGGGCTGAAGTAAGAAGCTGAGAGGTGATAGGTGGAAGAAGTAAAGGACTGAAGAAGGAGAAAAGAGTGGACGATAGGAGAAAGCGCCAGAGCGTGGTGAGAGGCAGGTTATTGCAGCTAAGTGGAGTTACGTAGCACCAGGCCTTTCACTAACAAATAAAAACAACACAGAACGCGATAAAGTCACACTTGGGGAGGTAGAAAACAAAGCTGCTAGGACGAGAGTAATGTGTGAAGGCCTGCACCTCCCCATCCCCTCAGAGAGCCACATGTCGGTGCCCAGGACAAGACTGCACAAATGCTAGTGTCAGCAGCTCAACCGTGAAATGACATCCCCTCCAAAACCACTGTGTGATGTTGCTCTGTCTGTTAACCACCAAGCTGCCTGTGGCGTCTGTGACATGTGGTGTTTTCTGTAATTCTTGTTCAGTAATTCTCCTTGACAATTACTGGGAGATTATAAGAGCTTAAAATGGAACAAAAAAAAATCAAGTGCTTAAATCTGGAGTCTTGACAATGAAATTGAGGATTATTTTACAATGAGGCTTTGTTAATTACTAACGTTACTCTGTAACTCACCATCACCAAGCATAACAAGATAATGGTTATTTGTTCAAACACAATTTAGGATGAAATTATTGTAAAACTGATGTGAGCATTAAAATTACTGACGAGAGATATTGTTCTTTCTTTGTTGAAACGTTTGCTGTTACTCCTTCCATGTTTATCAGTGAAGTAATAAAGTTTATTTGAAATGGCTGTCAGCCCTCTGGCAATGTTGATGGATTTTAAATAGTTTTACAGGACGCGCATCTCAGAAAAGGTTCACTGAGTGTAATCGGCTGTCAGTAGGTCTAAGAACGTAAGCAAGGCAGGCATCAACTGCAGAGCTTACTGCACTTTCAGAGTGCTTTGGAATGTTTGCCATTTTGACGAATGAAGCTGGGGTTGGATTTGAGTTGTTGAAAGAGCGGGCAACATCCAGTCTGGATTGCTGCCTGCGGATGGAACTGTTCTCTCAACAACAGACTGGGATGTGGGTTCCCGGTGACAGTGTTGTGATGGAGTGGGTAAGTACCCAGTTAATTTTAAGCAAGAGAGTTTATTCAATGCCAGATGTTCAATAGCATAAAAGCTTCAAGTATGCAGTCCGCTGAACTGCTGTCGCCGCCTTGAGTCATTGAAGCACTCAAGGTGCTTTCAGATAATTGAAGACCACTCCTCGCGTTCTCAGGTGGGCTTTGAAGGGGTCATCTAATTTGTTCCAATCCCATTCACCTTTCTTGATAGTCTTGAACTTTTCTCTTCACAAGCAAAGTTACATCAAAAATCTGTCCAGCCTCCCTTCAGCAATTGCATGTTGATTCTTGCATAAATCTAAGTGGAAGAAAAATTCTCTTTTCTGATTCTTATTATATCACTCTATATCTCTATGATTCAATGACCCCCAGGATACTGAATGAATTGATGCTAATTCCTGAACTCTATGTCTGAAAGAGCCTTGGCCTGAAAGATTGATGGTTTATTCCACCCCCCACCCCCACCCCCATAGATGCTGCTTGACCTGCTGAATTCCACCAGCATTCTGTGTGTTACTTTTCAATAGTTTTGGTGTTGGTGTGAATTATCAGCTTTGCCCTGAAGGTATGGAATGTGCCACTTTCTGCTGTTTTGCACTGAATACAGTATTGGCATGGATCTGAAAGTGCCAAAGGTTATGGGGCAGCAAAATGTGGTGACCGATATTGCGTGGAGATTTCATTGGGATCCACTACACATATTTACTTTTTAACTTGTGTAGTAAATGCACCTCAGAATCAGAATCAAAATCAGGTTTATTATCACCAACATGTGACATGAAATTTGTTAACTTAGCAGTAGCAGATCAATGCAACACATAATCTAGTAAAGAAAAATGCTAATGATAAATAAAATAATAAATAAAATAATAACTATAATAGTAATAATAATAAACAAGTAAATTGATTATGTACAGTATGTTGAATTTTTTATAAATTTGCAAAAACAGAAATACTGTATATTAAAAAAAGTGAGGTAGCGTCCAAAAATTCAATGTCCATTTAAGAATTGGATGGCGGAGGGGAAGAAGTTGTTCCTGAATCTCCGAGTGTGTGCCTTTAGGCTTCTGTACCTCTTACCTGATGGTAACAGTGAGAAAAGGGCATGCCCTGGTTGCTGGAGGTCCTTAATAATGGACGCTGCCTTTCTGAGACACCGCTCCCTGAAGATGTCCTGAGTACTTTGTAGGTTAGTACCCAAGATGGAGCTAACTAGATTTACAACCTTCTGCAGCTTTTTTTGGTCCTGTGTAGGCTATTTCATACCAGACGTTGATGCAGCCTGTCAGAATGCTCTCCATGGTACAACTATAGAAGTTTTGAGTGTACTTGTTGACATGCCAAATCTCTTCAAACTCCTAATAAAGTATAGCCGCTGTCTTGCCTTCTTTATAACTACATCAATATGTTATGACCAGATTAGATCTTTAGACACCCAGGAACTTGAAACTGCTCACACTCTTCACTTCTGATCCCTCTATGAGGATTGGTATGTGTTCCTTCATCTTGCTCTTCCTGAAGGCCACAATCAGCTCTTTTGTCTTACTCACATTGAGAGCCAGGTTGTTGCTGCGACACCACTCCACTAGTTGGGATATCTCACTCCTGTCCGCCCGCTCGTCACCACCTGAGATTCTACCAACAATGGTTGTATCGTCAGCAAATTTATAGATGGTATTTGAGCTATGCCTAGTCACACAGTCATGGGTATATAGAGAGTAGAGCAGTGGGCTAAGCACATACCTCTGAGGTGCACTAGTGTTGATTGTCAGCGAGAAGGATACGTTATCGCCAATCCACACAGGATCCAATTGCAGAGGGAAGTACAGAGGCCCAGGTTCTGCAACCTCTCAATCAGGATGCTAAATGTGAATCATCTGGAATATATTTTATTATTTGTTAACTTATTTGTGGTAATATTACTTTACATTGTGTGTGAGTTATATATACTGTGTCGGAGAAATGTTGTTCTGTTTGGCAATATATACATATATGGTTGAATGGTAATAAACTTGAACTTGATCTTCAACATTCATGCCTTCACAACAACCCAGGCCATGCTCTTTCTTCACTGCTGCCATCAGCTAGGAGGTACAGGTGCCTCAGGACTCACAGAACCAGGTTCAGAAACAGTGAATACCCCTCAACCATCAGGCTCTTGAACAAAAAGAGATAGCAACACTCTTTTAAGGACTCTGTTATATTGTTATTTCATGCTTGTTATTTATTCCTATTTATTTATATCAGCATTTGCACAACTTGTTTACAGTTACTATTCTGTAGATTTGCTAAGTATGCCCACAGGAAAAAGAATCTCAGGGTAGTATGTGGTGACTTACATGTACTCTGATAATAAATTTTACTTTGAAGTTTAAAGGAGAACAAGGTTATTTCACAGTCTACATACACAATGCTGGAAGAGCTCAGCACGTCAGGCAGCATCCGTGAGAACAGAGCAGCCAATGTTTCGGGCCGAGACCCTTCATCAGGAATGGGAGGGAAGAGAGAGCCAAAGCCCAGTAATAGAGATAGAGGAGGGGGTAGGGCCTAGAGGCGCCAGGTGGAAAATCAATCAGAGGAAAGATAAAGGGGGGAGGGGGAGGGGATAAGCATGAAAGAACTGTAGAGATAAAGAAGCAGAAAGTTGAAAGGGGAGAGAGGCAGAGAGGGATCTGGGATAGGGAAAGGGGAAGGGGGAGGGAATTACCGGAAATTGGAGAATTCAATGTTCATACCATCAGGCTGGAGGCTACCCAGATGGTAGATGAGGTGTTGCTCCTCCAACCTGAGTTTGGCCTCATCATGGCAGTAGAGGAGGCCATGTATGGACATATCTAGATGGGAATGAGAGGCAGAGTTGAAGTGGGTGGCAACTGGGAGGTCCTGTCTATTGTGACAGACAGAGCGGAGGTGCTTGACAAAGCGGTCCCGCAATCTGTGTCGGGTCTCACCGATGTAGAGGAGGCCGCACCGGGAGCACTTTATGCAATAGACAACTCCAGCAGACTCGCAGGTGAAGTGTTGTCTCACCTGGAAGGACTGTCTGGGGCCCGGAATGGTGGTAAGGGGGGAGGGGTCAGGACAGGTGTAGCATTTGCGCTTGCAGGGTTAAATGCCAGGTGGGAGTTCTGTGGGGAGGGACGTGTGGACCAGGTAGTCACGGAGGGAATGATCCCTGCAAAAAGCTGAGAGGGGTAGGGAGGGAAAGATGTGCTTGGTGGTGGGGTCCTGTTGAAGGTGGCGGAAGTTGTGGAGGATAATATGCTGGATCCGGAGGCTGGTGGGGTGGTAGGTGAGGACAAGGGGAACCCTGTCCCTGTTGTGGTGACGGGAGGATGGGTTAAGGGCTGAAGTGCGGGAAGTGGAGGAGATGCGGGTGAGAGCATCTTTGATGACTCCAGAAGGGAAACCACGATCCTGAAAGAAAGAGGACATTTAAGAAGTCCTGGAACGGAAAGCCTCATCCTGGGAGCAGATGCGGCGGAGATGGAGGAACTGGGAATAGGGAATGGCATTTTTGCATTGGGCAGGGTGGGAAGAGGTATAGTCAAGATAGTTATGGGAGTCAGTGGGTTTGTAGAAGATGTCAGTGGACAGTCTGTCTCCAGAGATGGAGACCGAGAGATCAAGAAAGGGGAGAGAAGTGTCCGAGATGGACCAAGTGAGTTTAAGGGCTGGGTGAAAGTTAGAGGCAAAGTTGATGAAATTGACGAGCTCAGCATGGGTGCAGGAAGCAGCACCAATGTAGTCGTCAATGTAGCGGAGGAAAAGTTGGGGAGAGGTGCCAGTATAGCAGTATAGATTTGGAGCATAGACTTTTCCACATAACCCACGAAGAGGCAGGCATAGCTGGGGCCCATGTGAGCGCCCATGGCTACACCTTTGATCCGGAGAAAGTGGGAAGTACCAAAGGAGAAGTTATTGAGAGTTAGAACAAGCTCCGGCAGCTGGAGGAGTGTGATGGTGCTGGGGAACCGGTGGGGTCTGTTATCCAAAACGTAGCGGAGGGCTTTGAGGCCGTCTTGATGGGGGTTGGAGGTGTATAAGGATTGAACATCCATGGTAAAAATGAAGCGGTCGGGGCCAGGGAATTGGAAGTTATTGAAGAGGTGAAGGGCATGGGATGTATCCTGGATGTAGGTGGGGAGGGACCGAACTATGGGGGATAAAATGGAGTCCAGGTAGGCAGACACGTTCAGTGGGGCAGGAGCAGGCTGAAACTATGGGTCTGCCGGGACAGTCAGGCTTGTGGATCTTGGGGAGGAGGTAAAACCGAGCTGTGCGGGGTGTGGGAATATGAGTTTTTTGGCTGAGGGAGGAAGGTGTCCTGAGTTGATGAGAGTGGAGATGGCACAGGAGACAGTGGATTGATGTTCTTTGGTGGGGTCCTGTGGCAGGATTAAGTACGAGGAGGTGTCAGAGAGCTGCCATTTAGCCTCAGTGAGGTAGAGGTCCATCCGCCAGACGACTACGGCACCACCTTTGTCTGCAGGTTTGATGGTGAGGTTGGGGTTAGTGCAGAGAGAGTGGAAAGCAGTGCGTTCAGAGGGAGTGAGGTTAGAATAGGAGAGGGGGGTGGTGAAGTTGAGACAGTTGATGTCTTGGCAACAGTTAGAGATGAAAAAGTCGAGAGCAGGTAGAAGGCCCAATGGGGGTGTCCAGGAGGAGGAGGGGCGTAGAAGCCGGGAGAATGGATCATCACTGGGGGGAGGGGGGGACTCCTTGTTGATGTAGTAGGCTCGGAGACGTAGGCGGCGGAAGAAGAGTTCAGCATCATGGCGGGAACGGAACTCGCTGAGGTGGGGGTGGAGGGGGACAAAAATGAGGCCCTTACTGAGGACAGAGCATTCTGCCTCAGATAGGGGAAGGTCAGGGGGGATGGTGAAGACCCAGCAAGGGTTGGGACTGGGGTTAAGGGAGGGTAAGGAGTGGGAAGTCTCAGGGGGAGGAGGGGTGTTGGGATGTTCAGGGAGAGCGAGCGGAGGGGACGATGAGGGATCGGAGGGATGGAGAGGGGATGAGGGATGAAGGGAAGGCTGGGAGTCACAACGAGAATAGGAGATAGCAGGGGAATAGGACGGGCGACAGGACCCCGCGGCAGCACAGATGGTCCCGGCCATAGGATCCCGCTCTGAGCCGGACCCGGAGCTGGGGCCTCCAGAGCTTATAGCCCGCAGGGCGTCAAATCTGTGGTCAGAGTCCGAAGAGAGAGAGTTCGTGGCCCGCCGGGGGCTGGAGCCCATATCTGTGGTGCCAGATCTGTGGTCCAAGTGTGTTTTTATTTCACAGTCTTCCCCACATCCATTCCCAACACACTGACCCACATACTGCTGTGAATTAGTCAGAGGTGACATTGAGTCCTCAGCCAATAGCTGGCAGGGTCACTTCTCCTACCTGTTCATTGCCACCAATGGATCAGGTAACACTGTGACAATTAGAGGTTGACATCAAGTGCTAATCACTAACTAGAGGTAGATCACTAACTTGGTGAAAGTTGGCCTATGGTCTGACTGAAACTGATTGGTCTGTGTTGTAGTGTGACCAAAGTCAACAGAGGGATTCTGAAGCTAGTGAATACAGAAGTGTTTTACTCAACAAAAATAAGCTGCAGCTATCATATTGAGACACTCTTGGAGCAAGAGGCCTCTCAAAACAATATTACATCACATTTTTATATATTAAATATTAAAGTTAACAGCAGGACAATTCTCTAGTTACAATTGATCTACAATGCTTCCTTTGAATTACATATAATTTTCAAATATCAACTTCTTCGCATCCACACTACAAACACCCAAAATGGATGTTAATTCTGCTGACTCTAGGTTGCATTCATGCCTATGCAGGTATATGAGGTCAAAGGGGAGTGTTTCTTTGTTTGTGATTGACCCCAGCCTGCAATTCCAGGAAACCCGTTGTTCTGAGCTGTGTTTTAGATTCAATCTGAAATCCACATTCAAATCTGAAGAACGGCTGCTGCTGAAATTACTATTTGCTAAATACCCTACCTGTAGAACACACCCTAACAGCCCGCTACCAAATTGAGTTATCCATAGAGGAATGTTGCTGACTGTTCAATACCAGCTCTGACATAAGTTGTTAAATCTGTTGTTTTACATGAAAATTATTATACAGAACTGTGCAAAGGTGTTGGGCTGGAGTGGCTAAGTGTTTTGCACAGTACTGTGCTTGTCAGTGTGGTGTGGAGAGTGAGTTGGTAAATCTGGCAGGAGCAAAGGATGTTAGGAATGGCGAGGGTGTGGTGCCATGGGAGGGGTGCGGGACAGGTGGCAGAAAAGGAGTGCCAGGGATGGAGGGGCATGTGGGTGTAGACACACCCAGCCCTGAGACACCAGGCAAGGTCATTTGATTCCAAACTACGGATTTATTGATCATTACAGAATGTCTTTCTGGTGCTTCCACTCCCTTCCTCTTTGCCCAACCATGATTACCCCCTCACTGCCCCCTTTCCACTCTCAGTCCACAATACAGACCCATATCAGAATCAGGTATATCATCACTCACATATGCAACAAAATATGTTTTCTTCTTGCAGCAGCAGTACAGTGGTATAGATTAAATTACTATAAGGTATAACAAAATTACATATCAAAGTATCAAATGAAAATGCCTCTGTACCATACTCCTGCTCCCTTCCCAGATGCTTTTTGCATCTCAATAATTATCCGTCTCCATCTTAGATATATTCAGTGACTTAGCCTCTACAGCTCTGTGTGATCAGGAAATCCACATTCTCCAACCGCTGAGTCAAGAAATTTCTCATTACAGTCCTAAGTCACTCGCCCTACGTTTCAAATAACCTTTTGAAAAATAAACCAGAACATCTTGATCTGAGCAAAATGACATTGAACAGGAATATTCTTGGTCTGCATGAGGAAGAGCTAGTTAGTTCTGAATCATATTACTTCAGTGAGAGGCACTGCTTGTATCAATATTGCTACATGACTGTGGAATGATGATCTATCTTGGTACCTTCAAATTATATTTAAATAAGGAAGGTGATGTCTGTCTCAACAGTAGTAATGGTGTGATTACTTGAGTTGAGAATGATGTTCTCTTGAGGGCTTATTCTCTTAATGGAGAGTGCCTGTGTGTGACTTTGTTTAATGTGGGGAGGCTGATGCACAGAGAGCCACCACATGACCCTTGAAGTATGAGTCAGGGTCCATGCGCGTGGAATGCAAGATGACTGGAGACACTTCACAGCTCCAGCCTTCCTCTGGCTTCATTTCTGTTGTGATGCATCATGATCTTCTGCCAACTTCACTGTTGAGGTCTTGGTTGGATCTCTCTTCACCTGGAACCTTCCCCTTGCCCTTACCTCCATGGTTGGAACTAAGCTCCAGGCGACATCGTTCTTGGGATCTCAGGAACTCATAAGCTCCTCTACCATGGCAAGGTGGCAATTCTCAGATGATCCTGTCTCAATATAGTGCGAACAGCAGCAAAAGACCTTTAAAAACTGCAATGCTAAGCAGACATAAATCCTCAACTTACCATGTAGACAGCCGACTAACAAGGTATTGCTATTGCATTTGCCAGGATACAGTGACAATATTGTCTTCCCTTTGTCCAGATCAAATCATTACATAGCGCATTGAACTAGAATAAGGTAGAACAATAACAATGCAGAATAAAGTGTGAAAGCTACCACAGAATTACCGAGAGGGTAAGCAATAAAGTGCAGGATCATAATGAGGTAGACTGTGGAGCCAGGGGTCCAGCTAATTGTACAGTTCATCTGTTCAAGAGTCTAATGACAGTGAGGTAGAAGCTGTCCTTTAGCCTAGTGGTACATGGCTTCAGGCTTTTATATCTTCTGCCTAATAAGAGAGAGGAGAAGAGAAAGTGTCTGGGGTGGCTGAGGTCTTTCATTATGCTGGCTGTTTGAGTGGAGGCTGTTTCCTGTGATGTGCTAAACTGTGTTAACAACGCTTTGCAGTTTCTTACAGTCACCTTAAGATCATGAGATATAGGAGTAGAATTAGGCCATTTGGCCCATTGAGTCTGTTCTGCCATTTTATCATGTCTGATCCAATTTTCCTCTCGGCCCCAATCTCCTGCTTTGCCCCTGTATTTTTTGATGCCCTGCCCAACCGAGAATCTATCAACCTCTGCCTTAAATATACACAAAGCTTTGGTCTCCATAGGTGCCTGTGAATGTTAACATTGCATTTGCCTTCCTCACTACAGAATCAATCTGCAAATTAACCTTTCGGAAATCATGCACAAGGACTCCCAAGTTTCTTTCCACTTCAGTTTTTTTTACATTTTCTCTCCATTTAGAAGAAATAACACTTTCATTTCTTCTACTTATTTCGTCTGCCATTTCTTTGCCCAGTCTCCTAATCAGGCTAAGTCCTTCTGTAGCCTCTCTACTTCCTTAAAACTACCTGCTCCTCCACCTATCTTCATATAATCTGCAAACTTTGCGATGAAGCCGACATTCCATCAGCCATATCATTGACATATAATATAAAAAGAATTGGTTCAATACATTCCCCTGTGGAACATCACTAGGTCACCGGTAGCCAGGCTGAAAAGGCTCCCTTTATTCTCTGTCTTGGACACCTACCAATCAGCCACTGCTTTATCCATGCTAGGATCTTTTTTGTCATACCATGGGTTTGTAGCTTGTTAAGCAGCCTCATGTGTGGCACCTTTCAAAGGCCTTCTGCTTGTTACTTCTTCAAAGGAATCCAACAGATTTGTCAGGAAGGTTTTCCTCGAGGAAACTATGCTGACTATGGTCTATTTTATCATGTGCATCCAAGTACCCTGAGACCTCATCCTTAATAATTGACTCCAACATGTTCCCAACCATTGAGGTAAGACTAACTGGCCTATAGTTTCTTCCTTCTGCCTCCCTCCCTTCTTGAAGAATGGAGTGGCACTTGTAATTTTCCAGTCTTCCAGAACCACTCCAGAATCTAGTGATTCTTGAAAGATCATAACTAAGGTCCCCACAATCTCTTCCACCACCTCTTTCAGAATTCTGGGGGATACACCATCTGGTTCAGGTGGCTTCTTGACCTTCAGTTTCCCAAAAACCTTCTATCTAGTTATGGTAACTTCACACACTTCATGCCCCCTGACAGCTGGAACTTCCACCATACTCGTACTGCTAGTGTTTTCCACAGTGAAGACTGATGCAAAATACAGGTCCACAATCCCTTATCCAAAATTCTGAAATCCAAAAAGCTCTGAAAACTGAAGTTTTTTTTCACCAACAGCTGACGTCACTCTGGTGTGAGGTGGCAGCACGAGCAGAGGCCACCAGACGTCAGTTGTGGCTCAGCACTCCTACTGGTTACACGTGCATTTGCTGTTTGCTGCTATTTTGTGTTCACTGTTGACTTTGTGTTGAATTTCACTGTGAAAATGTCAAAAAGAGCTGCAGATACCGCTATGGGTAACAATGAGAAAAAGGGAAGGAAGCATCAATAACGCAGAAAGTGGAGTTATTGCAGAAGCTTGATCGTGGTGTGTCTGTGCGGCATCTTACTGAAGAATATGGTGTTGGAACTACCACTGTATATGATTTAAAGAAACAGAAAGACAAGTTACTGAAGTTTTATAGTGACAGTGATGTTCTCATTTATTCCAATATGTCATTTACCATGTGTTTGATTCGATTCGTTTGAAGCTGTATATTTTTATGTTTTATTGAATGTTTTTGTTGGAAATAAAATATTTCTCTTGTCATTATTCCCTAAACAGTACAGTATAACAACTGTTTACATAGCATTTACATTGTATTAGGTATTATAAGTAATCTAGAGATGATTTAAAGTATATGGGAAGATGCACATAGGTCTGGAGCTCCCCCGGGTCCTAAAGTCCACCTGCACTGGTACAGGTTAAATAAGGGACTTGAGCATATGTGTTTTTTGGTATCTGCGGGGGGTCCTAGAACCAATAAGGAGGGATTCTGAAATCCGAAAAGTTCTGAATTCCAAAATGCAATTGGCCCCAAGGATTTCAGATAAGGGATTGTGGACCTGTACTACTTCACTATTCATCCACTATTTCGTTATCCCCCTCTACTACCTCTCCAGCATCGCCCTCCAGGTGTCCAACATCCACTGTCACCTCTTTTAACGCTTTATGTCACACGCAGAGCAGCTGCCATACCAAGCCAATATGCAACCAGACAGGATGCTTACTCTTGTGAATTGATAAAAATTGCTAAGTCGATGAGGACATGCTGAACTTCTTCAGCCTCCTGAGGAATTATAGGTGTTGGTGTGGAAATGAGTTGTTCTCCTGACTCTCTTGATAAGCATAAGACCATGACTTAGGAGCAGAATTAGGCCATCTGGCCCATTGAGTCTTCTCTGCCATTCAATCATGGATGATCCCTAACACAAAGTACACTGCAGATGCTGTGATCAAATCAACATGTGCAAACAAGCTGGAGGAGCTCCAACATTGATTGCTCATTTCCATTGCTCATTTGCTCATTGATGCTGCCCGACTTTGCTGAGTTCCTCCAGCTTGTTTGTATGGCTGATCCTTGCTTTTTCTCCTCCTCAACCAAGTTCCCGGCCTTCTCCCTGTAACCTTTCATGCCATATCCAATCAAGAACCTATCAATCTCTGCCTTAAATAAACCCAACAGCTGCATGTGGCAACAAATTCCACAAATTCACTACTCTTTTACTAAAGAAACTTCTCTGCATCTCTGTTTTGAAACAGCGCCCCTCTATCCTGAGGCTGTGCCCTCTTGTCCTAGACGCTCCCACCATGGGAAACATCCTTTCCACATCTACTCTGTCTAGGCCTTTCAACATTTTAAAGGTTTCAATTAGATCCTTCTAAATTTCAGTGAGTACAGATCCAGAGCCTTATAAAGCCTCAGCATCACATCCTTGCTTTGGTATTCTAGACCTTGTAGCGATGTGCTACACACAGCGCTGAAATAACGACATGCAGTCGATAAGTCGTTTAGAGACTAGTTTATTCAAACTTCGCGGCGCTGGCATTTAATCCCTAGCGCCCACCCTCTCCGGGCGGAAATTACGTCAGAGGTGCATTACCAAAGTCTCTCCCCGCGCGCTGGCTATTTGTGAGCCGGTTCGCCTGCGCAGAAAGTGGGTCGCCACATAACCCACCCCCACCCAAACCGGCGATACACCCCCCCAGTGTCCACAGTCTGGATCAGCCTCTGTTTGGGAGGTCCGCCTCTGTGCCGCGGTGCCTGAACCTCGACCGGCTACGCCAAGTCCACATGGGCTGGTTTGAGTCGGTCCGCCATGAAATCCTCCTCTCTCCCCCCAATGTCCAGAACGTACGTGGACCCGTTGTTGTTGATCACCTTGAATGGTGAATTGCCCTCGTACAGCCGCTGTAGCGGTGCCCAGTGTCCGCCCCTTCGTACAAACACAAACATACAGTTCTTTGGGTACATGGGTCGGGGTCTGTCCGTGCTGTGAAGTCGGTACGGGTGCCAGGTTGCCGAGCCTTTCACGTAGCCTGTCCAGGACTGTTGCGGGTTCTTCCTCTTGCCCCCTTGGGGCTGGTATGAACTCTCCCGGGACGGCCAGGGGCGTGCCGTACACCAACTTGGCCGACGAGGCGTGCAGATTCTCTTTGGGCGCTGTGCAAATTCCAAGCAGGACCCAGGGAAGCTCATCCACCCAGTTAGATCCTTGCAGGCGGGCCATGAGAGCCGACTTCAAGTGACGGTGGAAGCGTTCCACCAGTCCGTTTGACTGTGGGTGGTAGGCAATAGTGTGGTGTAGCTGTGTTCCCAACAGGTTGGCCACAGCCGACCACAGACCACAGGTGAACTGGGCGCCTCTGTCTGAGGTAATGTGGGCCGGTACCCCGAAGCGTGCTACCCAGGTTGCGATCAGTGCTCGGGTGCAGGAATTGGCAGATGTGTCAGTGAGTAGGACCACCTCTGGCCACCTCGTGAACCGGTCTACCATAGTTAGGAGGTACCGTGCTCCTCGGGGCACTGGTAGGGGGCCCACGATACCCACATGAATGTGGTCGAACCTCCGGTGGGTGGGTTCGAACTGCTGCAGCGGGGCTAGTGTGCCGCTGCACCTTGGCTGTTTGGCACTGCGCACACATTCTGGCCCATTCACCAACCTGCTTGCGAAGTCCGTGCCACGTGAACTTGCTGGAGACCAGCTGGACGGTTGTCCTGATAGATGGGTGTACCAAACCGTGTGTGGAGTTGAAAACTCACCGCCTCCAGGCTGCCGGGACGATGGGGCGAGGTTGGCCGTAGCCACATCGCACAGGAGTGTCCTGTCACCTGGGCCTACGAGAAAGTCCTGCAGCTGCAAACCCGAGACTGCGGTCCTGTAGCTGGGCATCTCACTGTCTGCTGGCTGCGCCTCCGCCAGTGCTGCATAGTCCACCCCCAGGGACAGGGCCTGGACAGCTGGTCTGGAGAGTGCGTCCGCCACGACGTTGTCCTTTCCCGAGACATGCTGGATGTCCGTCGTGTACTCGGAGATGTAGGACAGATGTCGCTGCTGGCGAGCCGACCAGAGATCGGACACCTTCATGAACGTGAAGGTCAACGGTTTGTGGTCCGTTAACGTGGTGAACGGCTTGTCTTCTAAGAAGTACCTGAAATGCCGGATTGCCAGGTACAGTGCCAACAGCTCCCGGTCGAAATCACTGTATTTGAGTTCGGGTGGTCATAGGTACTTGCTGAAGAACGCCAGGGGTTGCCAGCACCCCTCAATGAGTTGCTCCAGCACCCCTCTGACTGCTGTGTCGGATGCGTCCACCATGAGGGTGGTCGGAACGTCCGTACTGGGGTGCACCAGGATCGCGGCATCTGCCAAGGCTTCCTTGGCCTTAACAAAAGCGGCCACGGCCTCCTCGTCCCAAGTAATGTCCTTGCCTTTACCCGACATCAGGGTGTACAAAGGGCACATGATACGGGCTGCTGAGGGGAGGAAACGGTGGTAGAAGTTCACCATACCAACGAACTCCTGTAGGCCTTTAACCATGTTGGGCCGGGCAAAGTGGCGGATCACGTCTACCTTGGCGGGCAGAGGTGTTGCCCCGTCTTTGGTAATCCTGTGACCCAGGAAGTCAATGGTATAGAGACCAAACTGGCATTTGGCCGGGTTGATCGTGAGACCGAAATCACTCAGGCGGGAATTGAGCTGGCGGAGATGGACAGATGCTCCTGACGACAACTGCTGGCTATAAGAATGTCATCCAAGTAGATGAACGCAAAGTCCAGGTTGCGTCCCACCGCATCCATTAGCCGCTGGAACGTCTGTGCAGCATTCTTCAGGCTGAACGGCATTCGGAGGATCTCAAACAGGCCGAATGGGGTGATAAGTGCTGTTTTGGGGATGTCTTCAGGGTGCACCATGTTTTGATGGTATCCCTGGATGAGGTCTACTTTGGAAAATATTCTTGCCCTGTGCAGGTTCACTGCAAAGTCCTGTATGTGCGGCATGGGATAGCGGTCTGGAGTGGTGGCCTCATTCAGTCTGCAGTAGTCGCCGCATAGTCTCCAACCCCCGGCTGCTGTGGGCACCATGTGCAGGGGGGAGGCCCATGTGCTGTCGGACCTCTGTACGATCCCCAATTCCTCCATCCTTTTGAACTCTGGCTTCACCAGGCAGAGGTTTTCCGGGGGGAGCCTTGGTGCGCGGGTGTGGAGAGGTGGTCCCTGGGTCAGAGTGTGGTGCTGTACCCCGTGTCTGGGCATGGCTACCATGAACTGCAGTGCCAGAATCGATGGAAAGTCTGCCAGGATTCTGGTGAATTTGTTGTCCGACAGCGTGATGGAGTCCAGGTGTGGGGCCGGCAACTTGGCTTCACCCAGGGAGAACGTCTGGAAAGTCTCGGCATGTGTGGTGAACTACATATACCTGCCTGGCCATGCCCCCTGCTGACTGCTCCTGTGGCTCCTCCCACAGACCCCGGTATAAAGGCGATTGAGGTCTGAGCCCGGCCTCTCTGTCTCCAGGATGTAGTATGGTGGTCAACCACTGCTTGTTCCTTCTTCCAGTCAACAAAAGCCGATATCTTGCCTTTACGTCTCAGAGAGAGTTATTGATGGTGCATCAGCATGTACCAGTCTTTTCCCTTGCAAGTCGATCAGCAGGCTGTGAGCTCGCAAGAAGTCCGCCCTCAGGAGTGGTTGGGTCACGGCGGTCAGTGTGAAGTCCCACGTGAACCGGCTGGCGCTGAACTGCAGCTGCACTGTGCAGGTGCCATAGATCCATATCGTGCTGCCGTTTGCGGCCCTCGGGGTGGGTCCTGGCTTCCTGTTGCGGGTGTCATACCCCGTCGGGAGCAAGACTCTGATCTCTGCTCCGGTGTCGACCAAGAAGCGGCCTGCCGACTGTTTGTCCCAGACGTACAAGAGGCTGTCCTGGTGGCCAGCCACCATAGTCATTAGCGGCAGCTGGCCTTGGCCCTTGCAGAGTGGGTGACAACGGCGGGCTTTTGTGCCCCACCGCTGGTGGTAGAAACACCACTGTTCACTGGCCTCCTCACTCCTGCCTCCATGTTGTGTGCGCCCCCCTGCTGGGCCTGGTCTGGTCTGCTGTTGGGCACGTGGCCTGGTAATCTGACCGACGGACGCCATGCTCTCCCTCTTGGCTTTCCACAGCATGTCTGCCCGGGCTGCCACTTTACGTGGGTCGCTGAAATCTGCGTCGGCCAGCAACAGATGTATGTCCTCAGGCAGTTGCTCTAGGAACGCTTGCTCGAACATTAGGCAGGGCTTGTGTCCGTCAGCCAGGCACAGCATCTCGTTCATCAATGCTGACGTCAGTCTGTCTCCCAAACGATCCAGGTGAAGCAGGCGGGCACCCCGCTCACGCCGCGAGAGCCCAAAGGTCCCAATGAGCAGCGCTTTGAAGGCTTCATATTTGCCTTCTTCTGGGGGCGACTGTATGAAATCTGCAACCTGGGCAGCTGTCTCCTGGTCAAGGGCGCTCACCACGTGATAGTAACGCGTGGAATCAAGAGGATATCTGCCGAATCTGGAACTGGGCTTCTGCTTGGCTAAACCACACGAGTGGTCGCAGCGTCCAGAAAGTTGGCAGTTTCAGCGAAACTGCGTGAACACATGAAGAGTCGGTCATCTTTGGTCCAAATCCCGTTTGGAACGTCGGGGTCACCGATGTAGCGATGTGCTACACATAGTGCTGAAATAACGACATGCAGTCGGTAAGTCGTTTCGAGACTAGTTTATTCAAACTTCGCGGCGCTGGCATTTAATCCCTAGCGCCTGCCCTCTCCGGGCGGAAATGACGTCAGAGGTGCATTACCAAAGTCTCTCCCCAGCGCGCTGGCTATTTGTGAGCCAGTTCGCGTGCGCAGAAAGTGGGTCGCCACAACCCCTTGAAATGAATGCTAACATTGCATTTGCCTTCCTCACCGCGACTCGATCTGCAAGTTAACCTTTAGAGTGTTCTGCACCAGGACTCACAAGTCCCTTTGCACCTCCGATTTTTGGATTTTCTTCCCGTTTAGAAAATAGTCCACACATTTATTTGTATTACCAAAGTACATGACCATGCATTTTCCAACATTGTATTTCATTTGCCACTTTGACTGTTCTTTTTTTTTTGCGGTTGTCAACAAAATTGGCTGCATCTGTTGTTACCAATATCACTCGCCAGAATGGAAACGATTGGATAATTCTCCCATATATCATATCTGACAACAGTACTGCTACAAAGTGACCAGAATTGATTTTATGTCCGTAATTTGTATGTAATTATCTCCAGTTACTATTTTTATGATCATCTTGATTTAATCAGGTGACGTTAGCATACATCGGTTAAGTTTTGTGTACTGTACTGTGGTTCAACAGTAGGTCAAAAGATGGATTCCATAAACTTTGTCTTTGCAATGTAGTATTCAAACAGACTCTGGGTGCTGCATATATTGTTTAAATTGACTGGGATGTGCTAGCTACATCAACCTTGTTCTCTAGATAGACCACTTATTGCATAAACTCCAGATACCTTATTCTATGTCTTACTCCATGTCATTGGCAGAGGCAATACCATCCAGGGAAGACTAAACAAAATTATGCTTTTAAGCAACAAACACAAAATGCTGGAGGGATTCCGCAGGCAAGAATATTTTGAAAGACAGATGCCATACCTAGCAGATCAATTTGCAGTTCCTTTTGTAAAAAAACAATCTATCGCCCCAGACACAGATCTCACACATAATCCAATACAGAAGATCCTCATATCTTGCTTCCTTCTTCAAGAGGCAGCACTGTTTTATTCATTTGACTTCACTGAGAGTTTTTTTAACTTCTGTAAGTAATGATTTAGAATCCAAATCAGGTTTAATATCACTGGCATATGTCATGAAATTTGTTGCTATACCACAGCAGTACATTGCAATACATAATAATTGATGCACTATCAATAACTCACACTGAGACGTAAGGCGAGATATCGGCTTTTATTGACTGGAAGAAGGAACCAGGAGTGAGTGTCCATCATACTATGTCCTGGAGACTGAGGCCGAGCGTCAGGCCTCAGATCGCTTTTATACAGGGGCCTGTGGGAGGAGCCACAGGAGCAGTCAGCAGGGGGCGTGTCCAGACAGGTACATAGTTCACCACAATAATATAATCTGTAAATTACTTTATATATGTAAAAGTGTTGGTGCATGGCTTAGTGGATAAGGCACTAGGATAAGGTTTAGTGATCTGAAGGTCAGTGGTTCGAGCCTCAGCTGAGGCAGCACATTGTGTCCTTGAGCAAGGCACTTAACAATACATTGCTCTGCGACGACACCAGTGCCAAGCTGCCTGGGTCCTAGTGCCTTTCCCTTGGACAACATTGATGGTGTGGAGAGGGGAAGGCTTGCAGCTTGGGCAACTGCTGGTCTGCCATACAATCCTGCCCAGGCCTGCACCCTGGAAACCTTCCAAGGCGCAAGTCCATGGTCTCACGAGACTAACGGATGCCTATATATAAAGATATATATATATAAATAAAGTTAAATCAAATAAGGAGTGCAAAAAAGAGAAACTGTCTCAATTAAATTCAAGGAAACACCAAATCCAAATTAGCTATGTGAATAATGGTCGCCACATGAACTGTCTTCCAAAAGGACCACAACATTGCTGTAGGGTTTAGAGGCTTGCGTGCTTTGATGACCCAGAGAGCTATGTTGGCCTTGTGCTTTGCCTCTTGGTAGGGTCATCCATGCCAAACCGTTCAATGGGTGGAATCCAGACTAAAAGTGGTGCACTGGTCCTCCAAGTTTGAAGGTTTGGTTTAGGGCTGACAACCCTGACTGGCCAAAAAGAATTGTTATGGAAACAACAATGAAGATTCCTTCTCTATCTGTGTGTGGTGGTATGGACGGACAGAGATGGAGGACCTTCATTGCTGCCCTAAATGCTATTGGTGTAATGAGCAGTAGATTTTTTTCCATCATCTGCACCATCTTGTTCTATGGTGTTCTTGCCATTTAGTGGCTTGGTAGTAGTTCCATGGATGAGGCATTCAGGACCAGGCAATTGAAGGTTACTGAGGAGATCGGTAGTTTGAGAAGCATCACGGATGTAGGTGGGAAGGGGCTGAACCAAGGAAGTAGAATGGAACCGAGATACGTTCAGTAATGCAGGAGTAGGCAGAATTTAGTAGTTTGGTCGTAGTCTTCTCCTACTTCCTTGAGATATTTTTAAACATATCAGTGCTCAATAAGTTATAGTAATCAAGAATAACCTGAGGCTTTTCTTGTTACAGTACAGAATAGGCCCTTCTGTCCCTTCGAGCCATGCCACCCAGCAATTCCACCCCCCATTTAATCTTAACCTAATCACAGGACTATTTACAATGACCAATTAACTTACCAACTGCTCTACTAACTGCTACACTACAGTGACTCCCCAAGTAATTAAAATAATTACATTTAAAATCAAAGTGTCGAATGTATGAGCAGGAAGGTCATATCTGAACTGTAAAAGGCACTAGTTCAGTCATAGCTAGACAACAATGGTTGGTCCTGGTCACTACATAAGAGGAAGACAATGATGGTTTACAAGGAGGTGCAGAAGAGGCTTCACGGCTATTGCCAAAGTATACTAGTTATTAAGTAAGTTAGTTACATGAGTAGCACAGCAACCTGGTAGCATGGCATTTAGTATAATGCATTACAGCATCTACGATCCGCAATTGGGTTTCAATTCCCGCCATGTCTGTAAGGAGCTTGTATGTTCTCCCTGTGACTGTGTTTCCTCCAGATTCCAAAGACGGGGACAAAATGACATTAGCATAGTTGTAGACACAACACTTCTCAGTACAGTGGTGATCCAGGTTCAATTCCTGCTGCTGACTCTACGGAGTATGTATGTTCTCCCTGTGGCCGTGTGGGGGTGGCGGGGGGGGTTCCAAAGATGGACCATTTAGTAGATTAATTTGGTCACTGTAAATTGTCCTGTAATTAGGCTAGGATTAAATCAGGGTATCGATGGGTGGTGTGATCAAAGGTCCAGAAGGGCTTATTCTACGCTAAGTCACAATAAATAAAAAAAACATTCAGGTTAGGGTTAGTACGTTGTGGACCTGTTATGGCTCTAGCAGCATGGTGACGTTTGTGGGCTGCCCCCAGCACATCCTTGAACTGTATAGGCTGTTGATGCAAATGACACATTTCACTGGACGTTTCGACGCTTTGATGTGCATGTGACAAATGAAAAGTAATCTTTAAGAAGGGGCAAAATGTTTCTTTGGAACAAAGGCAGCAGCCAAAAGAAGTTTCAAATGAAGCTTATAAGCTAAAATGAGGCTTGGGAAAGTTAACAGGACACTGCTATATATTCTATCAGAAAGGTCAAAAACTAGTTGACTTGGGTTTCATGTCGATGGTGGAATCGTTAGAAGACACTTGAAGAAAGCTTTTACTCAAAGGTTTCTGCAGGTCTGGAACCCACTGCTTGAAAGGATAATGAAGGCAGAAGATGCCATTGCATTGAAAAAAAATGTGAGTAATAACCTGGATGACCAAAGGTTCAAAATATATTTACTATCAAAGTTTATACAGTATATGTCAGCATATACAACCCCGAGATTATTTTCTTGTGGGCATACACGGTAAATCCAAGAAACATAATAGAACCAGTGAAACACTATACCCAACAGGATGGACAACAGGCAATGTGCAAAAACAAAAGAAAACAATAAATAATAATAAGAAGAACAAGAAGAAGAAATAAGCAATAAATTTCGAGAAAATGAGATGAAGAATCTTTGAACGTGAGTCCACAGATAGTGGGAACAGTTCAGTGATAGGGCAAGTGAAGTTGAATGAAGTTATCCCCTCTGATCCCTGAGACCGATGACTGAAAGATAATAATTGTTCCTGTGTTGGCGCATGGTCAAGTGGTTAAGGTGTTCATCTAGTGATCTGAAGGTCGCTAATTCGAGCCTTTTCTGAGGCTGCGTGCGTACCCTTGAGCAAGGCACTTAACCACACATTGCTCTGCGATGACACCGGTGCCAAGCTGCATGGGTCCTAATGCCCTTCCCTTGGACAACATTGGTGGCGTGGAGAGGGGAGACTTGCAGCTTGGGCAACTGCCGGTCTCCCATAAAAAAAAACCTTGCCCAGGCTTGCTCCCTGGAAACTTTCCAAGGCGCAAATCCACGGTCTATCGAGACTATCGGAGGCCTACACACTACAATTGTTCCTGAACATGGTGGTGTGGATCCAGAGGCTCCGGTATCTTCTTTCTGATGGCAACAGTATAAGGAGAGCATGGGCTGGATGGTGGGGTTCCTTGATAATGGATGCTGCTTTTCTGTGACCGTGCTCCATGTAGATGTGCTCAATGGTGGGGAGGGTTTTATCTGTAATGGACTGGGCTGTATCCATTAGATTTTGTAGGACTTTCTATTCAAGGGTTTTTATGTTTTAATACCAGGGTGTGATGCAACCAGTCAGTATACTTTCTTCTCCTGCACTGATCATTAGAAGTTTGTCAAAGTTTTAGGTGCCATGCTCAACTTTCACAAACTTCTAATGAAGTAGAGGCACTGCCATGCTTTTTACATAATGGCACCTACATGCTGAACCCAAGACAGATCCTCAGAAATGATAACATTGAGGAATTTAAATCTGCTGACCCTCTCCACCTCTGATCCCCTATTGAGAACTATCTAATGAACCTCCGGTTTCCTTCTCCTGAAGTCAAGCTCCTTGGTCTTGCTGACATTGAGTGAGAGGTTGTTGTGGCAGCTCCATTGAGCCAGATTTTCGATCTCCCTCCTGTATGCTGATTCATCACCACCTTTCATTTGGCCAACAACGTTGGTGTCATCAGTACATTAAATATGGCACTACAGCTGTGCTTAGCATCATAGTCATAAGCATATAGCGAGTAGAGCAGGGTCTAAGCACACAGCCTTGCGATGCACCAATGCTGATGGAGATTGTGGAGGAGATGTTTCTGCTCATCCAAAATGACTGAGGTCTGCACGTAAGGAAATAGAGGATCCAACTGCATATGGAAGTATTGAGGCCAAGATCTTGAAGATTATTGATTAGATTCGAGGGGATGATAGTACTGAATGCGAGCTGTAGTCAATGAAGAGCATCCTGATGCTTGCATCTTTACTGTCCAGATGTTCCAGGACCGAGTGAGTAGCCAGTAAAATCACATCTGCTGCAGACCTGTTGCAGAGGTAGGCAAATTGGAGGGGATCCATATTCCTTCTCTGGCAGGAGTTGATACGTTTAATTACCAACCTCTCAAAACACTACATCATACCGGATGTAAGTGCTGCTAGACAATAGTCATTGAAGCAGGTTACTATGTTCTTCTTAAGCGCCAGTATAATTAAAGCCCGATTGAAGCAGGTGACCATATACTCCAGGGAGCTTTATATAAACTCTTCAAGAGATTAGCTTTTTTTGTCTGATGTACATTGAAATATTGAAGCACACAGTGAATTGCGTTGTTTTGCATCAATGACCAACATAGTCCAAAGACTGTGATGGGGCAGCCCACATGTGCTGCCATGCTTCTGGCACCAACATAGCATGCCCACAACATACTCACCCTAAACATAATCGCACATCTTTGGAATGTGGAAGAAAATCGGAGTACCCAGAGGAAATCCACACGGCCACAGGGAGAATGTGCAGTCTCCTTACTGACAGCAGCAGGATTTGTACGCCGATCAGTGATTTCTGGCGCTCTGCGGCATTTTGCTAACTGTTACTATACCTTGAGCAGAAATATGGAACACTTCAAGAATTTGTATGTCATTCTTGTTCAGGGGCCGTGCTAATCTTCTAAATATAAAGCTCTTCTTTGGCCATCAGCATTATGATGGGCTGAATGTCCGCCTTCTATACTGCCTGTTTCCATGGTTATATTCAGCATCAAATGATTCCATCGTACTCTCTGAAAAAGACCATTATCCAGGTCAATAATTATTCTACTACAAAAAAACAATACAAAAACAAATCATCTGGTGATTTATACATGCAATCCCCACTCTAATAAACATGGGCACAGTGCCCACATCCTATTCTGCCCAACAAGCAACTCTAAAATGTCAGCCAGCAGAAAACAAACAGTCACATCTGCCGAGTGTATTACTTATGTACAACTCATTACAAAGCTAGTACTGAAGCAGAAAATGCAGACTTGGTTTTGAAATTCAAATAGAAGCATTAGTGAGGATATACACATCAGGAGAAATATTACCCTTCTGTCGAAGCTCCCGGGAATGCTAATGACAGCGGAAGAGCTGCTGGTGGCTGAAAGTGGGGCATGGAAGGTCCTGGTGTTGGAGGGGCTGGTCTCCCAGGTCACTGCAGTGTCTCTAACTCTAACAGGTTTCTCCAGATGTACTGTGGAGAGCATTCAAACTGGTTGCATTATCGTCTGAGCTGAAGGAGCCACTGTACGGGATCGGATAAAACTCAGAGGGCTGCAAACACTGCCAGCTCCATCATGGGCTCTAGCCTCCACAGTATCAAAGACACTTTCAAAGGGGCTGTGCCTCAAATATGTAATGTCCATCACTAAGGACCCCTATTGCCCAGGATATGCCCTCTAGTCCTTGCTACCGCTAGGGAGGACGTATTGAAGCCTGAAGACACACACTCGACACTTCAGGAACAGCTCCTTCCCTTCTAATGGTCAATGAACCCTTGTACACTAATTTTTTTGCACTACTTATTTAATTAAGTTATTTGATATATTTTTCTCGTAATTTATTGTGCTTTTATGTATTGCACTGTAGTGCTGCAACAAAGCAGCAAATCTCATGACAAATGTCGGTGATATTAAACCTAATTCTGATTCGGAGTCACTGAGACTAGGGCTGCTGGCAATGGCAGGGCCAACATGCAAGAGTGATGGAGGCTGGATTCTAGTGATCCACGTTCTTTTAGTTGCACGAGGAAAGGTATTTTCATGGGTGACACGGCAACGTAAGCCGGCAGCATGGTAGCAGTAGCAGTTAGCATAATGCTTTACAGTGATCAGCGGTCGGGGTTCAATTCCTGCCCCTGCCTGAAAGGAATTTCTATGTTCTCCCCGTGACCATGCCACTTCTCTCCCACATTCCAGAGGAAGACAGGTCAGGGGTAGTAAGTTCTGGGCCAGGAACATGGCGACACTTGCGAGCTTCCCCAGCACATCCCAGGTGAGTGTTGGTTGTTAGCATAAATGCTGCATGCAGTGAGACGTCAGAATGTAGCGTGAGATGCGTCATTGGCGTCACTGGCCGACGCAGTTTGAGGATGTGTTAGGAGCGGCACGCTGGAGCCACCAAACCTTCAGCACCAATGTAACACGCCCACAACTTGCTATCCCTGATCTGTATATCTTTGGAATTTGGGAGGAAACCGGAACACCTGGAGGAAACTTGCACAGTCACAGGAAGAACACACAAATTCCCTACAGACAGCGGTGGGAATTGAATACCGATCGCAGGCTGCTGGAAGCCTAAAGAATTATGCTAACTGCTACAGTATTGTGTTGCCCACCTGTACCAGCCAGGTAACTTCCTTCATGGATTGACAGACCACTCGACACGGTTATATCCATCACTAGCATACAGCTTACACCACCCTTGTATATTCTTAGTTCCTGCAGGGGGTTATTCCAGTGTGTGGGACAGACTGTGCTGGAGGCTGTCCAAAGTAATTAGCTGTGAATAAAGCTGTTTACTGTGGGCAGATTTTTGGGCGGGCTTGTTTGGTATTGGAGGAAAAGTTGGCTGTGGATAGGCCACATTCCAACATATTGTGATGTAGAGGTGGTGCTGGCTGGGGCAAACAGCCCCATTGGTGGAATGTACCCTAGTTTATTGTCTTAGATAAAAAAATGAAATACGAAACATGCACTTGCATGCCTGCTATATGAATTCTGCACTTCTTTTGGAGGTATTCAAATGGGAAATGTTGAAAGAAGGCACAAGTTCATATCTCATTTAAAACTAATCAGAATGCACAGATCTCCCTGTAATCAACTAAATAATTGATAGTCATTGAATTCAGCCACAGTAAGATGACAGGATCAAAATAAGCAAGCACCAGATAATGTTGCTGAGAAAGGTCTTTGACTCATAACAGATCAGTACTCACAATCCTCTCTTTAAATTACTTTTGCCAACTATTAATTTTATACTAAAATGTATTGAGGTTCTCAGGCTGCTCCCTTCATTGGTCCTTCTGGTATTGTTTTAGTCCCCAAACAATCCATTACTTCTTCTCCTGTTTCTTCTGACTTAAACCCAGAAATCTTTAATTTCAGTCATCATAGCCGCTCAGTGGCCACTTTATTAGGTACACTTTTGCCCTTGCTTGTTAATGCAAGTATCTAATCAACCAATCATGTGGCAGAAACTCAATGCAAAAAAGCATGCAGACATGGTCAAGAGGCTCAGTTGCTGTTCACACCAAACATCAGGGAACGGGGATGAAATGTGAATTCGGTGACTTTGAGCATGAAATAATTGCAGCCAGATGGGTGGTTTGAGTATCTCAGAAACCGCTGATCTCCCCTGGGATTTTCGTGCACCACACATCCGTTGAGAGTAGTTCAGTAGGTGAAAATGTTGTGTTAATACAAGAGGCCAGAGGAGAATCGCCAGACTGGTTCAAGATGACAGGAAGGTGACAGTAATTCAAATAACCATGCCTGATAACAGTGATGGGCAGAAGAACACTTCTGATTGCACAACACATTGAACCTTGAAGTGGATGGGCTGTAGCAGCAAAAGGACCACACCAGGTTCCACTCCCATACCTAATAAATTGGCCACATAAAGGAAGATGATTTGAGCGCACATTTGGTGTGTGAGGCTCTGTCAGGCAGGAAGGAGAAAAATTAGTTTGTAAGGTGTTCTATGACCCACGATTCTATTATTTCTCAGAATGTTCAGATTGTTTTTCTATTTGACGAGATTATGCTTCCTTTGATTATATTCAATGTCTCACTGCATCCGGCTCACCTCTCCCCCGAGGCAGGGTAGCAGTCTTTCACTTTGATTGCAGTGCAAATCTTTGAGGCTGACTGTCTTTAGAACACCTGACAGTGGTGGCACAAGTCAATATTGGCTCTCCATCTCAATCTAATTGCTATCCAAGCGCAAGTTAAATAACTCAGTACAAAGAATATTCTCAACTTCAGTCTTTCCAGAGCATGAAATCTGAAGTAAGACAGAAAGCATTCAAGTGTACAACAGGTTAGGTGGTATCTGTGGAGACAGGAGAATTAATGTTTCAGGTCAAAACATGGTTCAGTCCCACAAAAAGGGATTAACACATGAGCTGGCATACCTGAGAACGCTTTAGGAACATGAACATACGTGGATCTTTCAGCCTTCTCCTCCACTGAATCTTTTACCGCAAAGCCTCTTTCTCCTAGTTCTTTCTTATCCAAGTATCTATTTAACTGTGCCTTGAATATACTCGGTCACTGGACCTGCACAACCTATTGAGCGGAAAATTCCAAACATTCTCTAGCCTGTGGAAGAAGAATAAATTTTCCCACCTCAGTCCAGAGCCCACCTAGCCCCCTTACTGTAAGACTGTGACCCTGTTTTTAAGATGTTAAGTCATTTCTCAGATGTTCAGATACGTGTTCCAGTTGTTGAGATGTTGTTTCTGTCAATTATGTCCAATGCAGATTCCTTATGATGGAGAATTTGCCAAAGTGTGAATCAGCCTGTCATGGTTTGACATTTTCAGATAAAAGCACCCAGAACTCTTTAATAGGAAGAAGTGAGTGATGTTAAATTCTGCATCGTGCCTTTGTGTGATAAGGCTTGGCAGTGCTACGCATCCCACTTGACCTTGGTTCATCCAAAGGTCAACTCTCTGATGTCTCATCACTGAGTTTATAAAATTATTTGGAGTCTTGAATGGCTGCTATTGTTACCTAGAGACACCAAGACAGAGTTCAGTTTCTCTTTATAGATAGGATTGCATTACCATTACAGTAACTTTTTATTAGATTCCTGTTCTTTTTTATAACCCACAAATAAGTGAGTTCCTATTTATGGTCAGCAGGCTGATTAACCCCTTAGTTACCACGTCTTCTAAAAGGCTGCAAGTTCAAAGTGCTTTTATTATCAAAGTTTGTTTACAGAATACTGCACTGAGGTTCGACCTCCTGCAGGCAGCCATAATACAAAGAAACGCCATGGAACACGTTCAAGAATGCATCCAACACCCAACGGGCAAACAAGAACAAATTGTGCAAAGGGCAGAAAGCAAGCGGTCAACACAGAGAATATCAAACATTAAACCAGGAGTCCAGTCGTACTCAGTTTAGTTCAAGTCAGAATTGTATCACTAGTCCTGCGCAGAGCAAATCATTCTTCACTAAGGTCCCCCAGACCGCATCGATCGCCCTAATCAAACCGCACAAAAACAGCAAAACAAAGAGTGACCAGAATCCAGAAACACATGCAACATGAACCCTAAGGACCCCAAAACGAGTCCACAGCCTGCTCTGATCAATCCTTGCCACAGGAGTCCTGCACTGAGGAAGACCGGTCAATGGAAGCAGACGGCACCAAACACCGCACGTCCTCCGCTCTTATCCTTATCAACTTCAACCTTGCTTGATGCCTCAATCGTAGAAAAGCATGGAGTCAACCATGTGCTCAAGCCCTCGAAGCCTCCATCAGAGAGAAGCAATGTTGATCATGGCTCACGCCTCTTCTCCAGACATCCAGGCCTCCAGTCCACACCCTCCGCTGCAAACCTCACCGAACTCCCTCAGAGAGAGCAAAGCGCTATATCACTCAATCGGTCCAAAAACACGCCATCATTAAAAGTAAACTAAAAGTTCCAATTGCATGCAGCTAGTCCAGTTTTGTGCTACTACTTACATCAGAATCAGAATCGGGTTTATTATCACCGGCATGTGTCAGGAAATTTGTTAACTTAGCAGCAGCAGTTCAACGCAATATGTAACATAGAAGAGAAATAATAAGTAAATAAGTAAGTCAATTACAGTATATATATATTGAATAGATTAAAAATCACACAAAAAACAGAAATAATATATATTTAAAAAGTGAGGTACTGTTCAAGAGTTCAATGTCCATTTAGGAATTGGATGGCAGAGGGGAAAAAGCTGTTCCTGAATTGCTGAGTGTGTGCCTTCAGGCTTCTGTACCTCTTACCTGATGGTAACAGTGAGAAAAGGGCATGCCCTGGGTGCTGGAGGTCCTTAATAATGGACGCTGCCTTTCTGAGACACCGCTCCTTCCAGACGTCCTGGGTACTTTGTAGGCTAGTACCCAAAATGGAGCCGACTACATAAGACAATCCATTCGCAGGGAGTGGCCGTGACAGATCAACATCACCCGACATCTCAAGGAAATGGTGCATTGATTGTGGGTGCAATGGTCAGCAGGAGACATGTTTCCACTCCTGTGGTTCCATTGACTTACAAGTCCTGAATATCTTGTTTGCCTGTCCGCTGCTTCTAGTTTCTGAGCATTTAATAGAAGTGAAATAATGCCGATTCCCTGTGGAGATTTCATTATTCCTGAACTTTGAGGGAGGGTGCTGAGGAGACAGAACATGAAAGAAAGGGAACTGGCAGATGATATGTGGGGGGGGGGGGGGGGCTGTGCCTGAACCATGAAACCCTGAGATGCAAGATCCATGGATCTCCAAAGCCCAACCTGAATAATTATCCCATGGCTGTAATTCAGAAGACTGCTTTTATCCTTCTCAAGCTATTGTAAGATGCGTCAGTCACTGCAAGCTGTTTCTCACAGTAGCCTTGCAGGCAGCTGTGAAGGTGACAACAGTGCTTAACTTTATATGCATTGGAGTCACCCAGGCAAACTCTGGTGATATTAGTCACAGTTAGTTAGCAGTCATTGCTGCTAGACACATCACATCTGCCCTATTTATGCATCCCTCTGAGTTCATTTATTTCTACAAAGGTCCGAATAAAGCAAAGAAAGAGGGAAAGAGAAACCATCAACATTTTCCAAGTGACTGGATTCTCATTAGTGAAAATACCATTGATGGCAGTTGTGTTTATAACACCAACCCTGAAAATCCCATCAAATTCACAAACAGAAAATTCTTTCATTTCCCAAATGTTCTGATGGTGAATGAAGTTAACCCTTTCTGTTTATAAGCCAGTGTATGTTTCCTGGTTAAATGTTTTGCGAATTAGCCACAGTAGTTGCATTGCTGGGAAAGATCCCGTTTTTGTCTTTAAAGGTGCAACTAGTTAATCAGATTTATTATTACTGACATACACTCAGTGGGCACTTGATTAGGTACACCTGTACACCTGCTTGTTAATGCAAATATATAATCAGCCAATCATGTGGCAGAACTCAATGCATGCAGACGTGGTCAAGAGGTTCAGTTGTTATTAAGTCTAAACATCAGAGTGGGGAAAGAAATGTAATGTAAGAGACTTTGATTCTGCAATGACTGTGCTTTGACTGGTGCCAGATTGGGTGGTCTGAGTATCTCAGTAACTGCTAATTTCCTAAGATTTCCACCAAAACACTCTTTAGTGTTTACAAGGAATGGTGTGACAAACGAATAACATCCAGTGAGTGGCAGTTCTGTGGGTGAAAATGCCTTGTTAATGAGGGAGGTCAGAGGAGAATGACCAGACTGGTTCAAGCTGACAGGAAGGTAACAGTAACTCAAATAAACATGAGTTACAACAGGGGTGTGCAGAAGAGCATCTCTGAACACACAACACATCAAACCTTGAAATGGATGGGTTTCAGCATTTGAAGACCACAAACATACATACAGTATGTTGTGAAATTTGTTGTTCTGTGGCTCTGATACAATTCACTTATTGTCCATTATGCCACTGGTGGTTCCATCTCTGTCTGTGTGGAAGGATTCTTCATTGCTGTTTTCATAACAATTTCTTTGACCATTCAGGGCTGTTAGCACTGAGGTGAACCCCTGAAACAAGTGATCCAGTGAACCTCTCTTAGTCTAGCCTCTGCTCTTTGACCTGTAACCTGACCAAGAGCCAAAGCACAAAGCCCTGACCCCAGCCAGCACTGAGGTCATTGAGGCATGCAAGCATCTACACCCTACAACAAGGGTGTGGTCCTCTTGGAGGAGTGGTACAGGTCAAAGATATAAACTGACTATAAATTATAAAAACAAATAAATAGTTAAAGAAAAGAATAACGAGGTTCATGGACCATTCAGGCATGTGATGGTGGAGGGAAAGAATCAGTTTTCTGAATTATTGAGTGTGGATCTTCAGGCTCCTGTGCCTTCTCTGTGAGGGGGTACGTGATGGCATATCCTGGATGGTGAGAACCCTTAGGGATGGATACTGCCTACTTGAGACATCCCTGCTTGAAGATATCCTCAATGGTTGGGAGGGAAGTGCCCGTAGAGGTGCTTGTTGAGTTTGTTACTCTCTGCACCCTGCTGTGATCTTGTGCATTGAAGCCTCTATACCAAGCTGTACAGTTAACCTTTAGGATTTCTGATATCTCTGACTAACAAACCCTTAACATAAGTGGGAGAGGCTTTTCTGCAATATATACATTAGGTAAGCAGGCAAATCTATCAGAAATGTACATTCTTTTTCTATCTTGATCTTGCGTGTGTCTTGTTTCTACACCTACCTTGTTGCCATAACCACCCAGCTAAATTTTGTCTTGTTGCTTCATCATGTGACTGCAATATGTGTAGGCTATTGAGTATTGCTAGTTACTAGGGCAATGGAGAGATAGAGCTGCCATCAAACGTTCTTGATTGAAAGCAGTAAACTCTCAATTGACAGCAATGTCTGGAAATCAGAGTATCAAAAGTCACATCTACACACCTATATATACTACAATGACATCAACTGTGAAAAAAAATCAGAAAACTGCAGAAAGGTTGCTGGAAATCGAAAATATAAACAGAAGATCCTGGAAACACTTGAAGTCAGACAGCATCAGTAAAATGAGAAATGGTTAACATTTGAGGTCTGAGAATCTTCCTCATAACACGCTTCACAGATGCCAAATATTTCCAGCAATTTCTGTTTTTGTTAACATGACCTCACAATGTCCACGCTTGATTATTTCCCTCATTTTCTCATCACCATAGCTTTAACTCCCTACACCTATCGAGTGGTTCCCCGATCAGCTTTTAGGAAGCCTTGTGATTTTTGTCCAAGACAAAGAGCAAATGGCCACACAGTGGCCATTGAAAGGCAGCTTTCACTGCTATGGTGAATGAGCATCAATGTAATAGTGGAAGTCCACCTGAGACCAGAATCGCCCTTGTGAACTGGTGGCACAACGTACTCCACTATCACTGCTACTCTCCACACCCCTGTCAAAGGGTTCAACTGGGCCGATAGACGGTGAGATGTCTGGACTTGGTAAGTAGTTCTATGCAAACCCTAGAAACAGTTGCTGCTGTTCCTCCAAGACTGATGTGTCCCCCAAGAATATCTGTTCCCTTACCCCTGTACTGCCATAATGAGGCCAAGGTCAGGTTGGAGGAGCAACACCTCATGTTCTGCCTGGGTGGTCTCCAACCTGATGGCATGAATGTCAATTTTGCTCATTGCCCTGTCAATGTTATCTTCACTTACCCTGCTCTCACCTTCCTCTAGTTCTCCAAATTCCCTTTATTCCATGATCCAGTGTCCTCTCTTTTGAAATTCCTCCTTCTTCAGACCCTTTACCTCTCCCACATACCAGCTCCCAACGCCTCGCATCATTCCAATTCATCCCCCCGCCTCCCCACCCAGCTCTTTCCTCACTCTCACCTGCCAGCTTGTGCTCTTCTCCCTTTCTCCCAACTTTCTTATTCTAGCTTCTGCCCCCTTTCTTTTCAGCCCCAATGAAGGGTCTTGGTGTGAAACATTGGCTATTTATTTCCCGCATGTTGGTGCGTAGCCATGTAATTAAGGCATTGGTCTAGTGATCTGAAGGTCGCTAGTTCGAGCCTCAGCTAAGGCAGCGTGTTGTGTCCTTGAGCAAGGCACTTAACCACACATTGCTCTGCGACGACACCGGTGCCAAGCTGTATCGTCCCTTGCCTTTCCCTTGGACAACATCAGTGGTGTAGAGAGGGGAAGGCTTGCAGCATGGGCAGCTGCCAGTCTCCCATCCCCTGCCCAGGCCTACACCCTGGAAACTTTCCAAGGTGCAAATCCATGGTCTCTAGAGACTAACGGATGCCTATTTATTTCCTGCTATGGATGCTGCCTGACCTGCTGAGTTCATCCAGAATTTTGTGTGTGCCCCTGAGGCCAAATAGCCGGTTGTTGAGTCATTGTCTGGAGCTGACTACCAAAGCCAACTGCCTCCTGACCAGTGGATTTCAGATTTGAACGACTAACCTAACAACATGAATTTGAATCCAAACCTGGCAGCTGAGCGATCTAAATTCAACTAGTAACACTAAAAGGAATTTTATTTTTAAAAACACTTCTCATTAATTTGACTACTGTAAAACAATTATTTAGTTCACCAGTGTCTATTCGAGAAAGAAATACTTTATTTTTATTTAGAGATACAGCCTGACAATCCCATGCCACTCATTTACACCCATGTGACCAATTAACCTAGTAACCCGCACATCTTTAGAACGTGGGAGAAAGCTGGGGCACCTGGAGAAAACCCATGCACTCACAGTGGGAACGTACAAACTCCTTACAGACTATGGCAGGAAGTGAACCCAATAGCGGGCACTGTAATAACATTATGCTAACTGCTATATTAGCAAACCAACCCCAGATCTGATGTACTCACATGTTCTGGCCCATATGTGACTCCAAATCACCTGCAGATTTGGCTCTAAACTGCCCTCTGAAATACCCCAGCAAGCCACCAAGTTAAGGGGACATTTGAGGATGGGCATTCGATGTTGGCTTCGACCAGGAGTTCCTAATCTTTTTAATGCCATGGACCACTACCATTATACAAGGGGTCCATGGACCCAAAGTTGTGAATACCTGGTTTAGTAATATAACTAAATAAATACTTTTTATTTCGGTAAACAAGGTGGATGAAGTTAAATGTAAGCCATTCATTAACAGGTAGGACAATACTGATGGGCTGAATGTCTATCTATCCCCCTCATAATTTTAAACACCTCTATCAAGTCCCCCCTCAAACTTCTATGCTCCAAAGATTAATAATAATAATAATAATAATAATAAATAAATAATAAAGACCTAACTTGTTCAACCTACATAATTTCCTCCCACATCCCATAGACTTGCAATTAATTGGGCACGATAATTTGTGTTGGTAAGAGGTGGAATCTGCGAGGTTTGATTGGAAAGTAATAAGAATAAAATAATCATTGTGCAGCTTTGCTGTAACTAGATGCTTGATGGTTGGAATAGGGCTGAGAGGTCTGTTTCCTGTTTATAAGAATCTATGATTCTATGACATTCTGACCTCACCCTCTTCCTAGGGTTGGACAGGACAGCAAACCATATTCACCAGGATAGTGCCTGAGTTCGAGCGTTTTGTTGTAAGGAGATACTGGAGAGTCTGGGGCTGTTTTCCCTTGAGTAGTGGGTGTTAAGGGGGATCCTGATTGAGGTGTATGGAATTACAAAGGATACAAACAGGATCTTTTCCTCTTGTACTGATGGACTTAAAGTAAGGGATAGGAGACTGAGAGGGAATATGAGGAGGGCATTCAAGAGTGGTGTCTGCCAGAGTGTGTGACAAACTGGAGATTTGCCTCTAGCAAAAGAGGAGTAAGGCACTCCTTCCCTTTGCTAGACTGCAGGTCACTCTTGACAAGGCGTAGCACCTGCTTAGCCCCCCGCCCAATCAGGGTCATGTGACGCCATGGGAGCAGGTGGTGGATGGTCACATGAGCAGCTGGTGCAGATCGCAAGCCCTGGTTATGCGACCACTGACACCAGGCAGACGAGCTCTGAAGAGTATTGATAATGACTGGGGTCACCCGTCTTGTAAAGACACTGCCCAGAAGAAAGCAATGATAAATTATTTCCGAAGGAAAAAATTGCCAAAACCATCACAGTCGTGGAAAGATCAGAATCGCCCACGTCATACAACATGGCATATAACAAACAAATGAACCTGCCACAGAGAGTGGTGGATGGATGTGGAATCACTGACAGCATTTTAAAGGTACCCTGGTAAGCTCTTGAATTGGTGAAGCCTTGAAGGGTAGTGATTAAGCGCTGGATTCTGCACATAATAGTGCTGGGCTCCCACATAGATATGAATATCCTGTTGAATATTCTGTTTCCATGCTCTATGAAGCCAAATGGTTTATCAGGACGTAGATTTGACCCCTTGTGAACCCGACACATTTCACCACACATTGTCAGACTCACCTCATGGACGCACGCCACTGGTAGCACAGGGGATTAGTAAAGGGATCACAACCTTGTGTAATTATTGAGGCTTGAGCAGCTAGAGAGACTCATGTTTGTTGGAGTTAATGAGAGAAATTTGCACTATTGGCAATTGTAAACAAAGACCAATAGTTTTCTCTAATTATTAAGTATTTATGGCAAAGGTTAATTGACAAAGATCCCCTGGTAAAATAGCTGCCAGAGGAGTTTTTGTACTGTTGATAGACAATGGGGCAAATTAGATTTTCAAAGTTCAAAGTAAATTTATTACCAAAGTACATATGCGTCACCATACAACCCTAAGATCTGTTTTCTTGTGGGTGTTCACAGTTAATCCAGGAAGCATAATAGAATCAATGAAAGACACACCTCATAAGCAACCAATGTGCAAAAGACGACTATAGAAATACAAAAAAAAGAAGCAATAATAAAAATAAATAAATAAGCAATAAATATCGAGAGCATGAGATGAAGAGTCTTCGAAAGTGAGTCCATAGGTTACGGGAACAGTTCATTAATGGAGCAAGTGAAGGTGAGTGAAGTTATTCCCACTAGTTCAACAGCCTTAGGCTGAGGGGTGATAACTGTTCCTGAACCTCGTGGTGTGGGACCTGAGGCTCCTGGAGTTTCTTCCTGATGGCAGCAGCAAGAAGAGACCATGGTGTGGATTGTGAGAGTGCTTGATGATGGACGCTGCTTTCCTGCACCAGTGTTCCATGTAGATGTGCTCATTGGCGAGGAGGGCTTTGCCCATAATGAACTGCACCACATCCACTACTTTTTGTAGAATTCCCCATTCAAAGGCAGTGGTATTTGCATGCCAGGCCATGATGCAACCACTCAATATATCTCCATCACAGGTCTGCAGAAGTGAGTCAAAGTTTTAGATGTTTTGCTGAACCTTTGCAAACTTCTAAGGAAATGGAGGCACTAAAGTGCTTTCTTCATAAGTGCACTTAAGTGCTGGGCCTGGGACAGATCCTCTGGAATGATAACACTAAGGAATTTAAAGTTGCTGACCCTCTCCACCTTTGATCCTGTGATGAGGGCCAGTTTCCTCCTCCTGAAGTCAATAATCTTGCTGACATCGAGTGAAAGGCTGTTGTTGTGGCACCACTCAACCAGATTTTCAGTCTCCCGCCATCCATAATCAGAGATCCCCACCACCCAGGTCATGCTCTCTTCTCACAGGTGCCATCAGATAGAAGACACAAGAGCCAAAGGACTCATATCATTAGGTTCAAGAACAGCTACTGCCCCTCAACCATCAAGCTCTTGAATAAAAGGGGATAACAACACTCACTTGCCCCATCATTGAAATGCCCCAACAACCAATAATCTCACTTTTAAGGACACCTTGTCTCATTATCTCATGTTATCATTAGGTATTGCTATTTATTTATATTTGCATTTGCACAGTTTGTCGTCTTCTGAACTCTGGCTGATATTTCATTAATCCTGTTATAATTACTATTCTATTGATCTGCTGAGAATGCCCACAAGAAATTGAAACTCAGGATTGTATATGGTGACGTGCATGTACTTTGTAATAAAGTTTACTTTGATCTTTGAACTACATGTTGATTCATCACCACCTTTGATTCTGCCAATGACAGTGGTGTCATCAGCAAACTTAAATATGGCTTAAATGTCCTAAACTCAGCACAATTTATTTGCTAACAGCACAATTTTGGGCAGACAGAAGAAAACTTAGCAAATATTGCCGAGTTGCAGCCGGTTGGCAATTCTGTTTTGAGTAGCATCTTTTTGATTGTTGGGATTCAGAAATAAATCGTTTATTTAAAATGTCATGGTCAGCGAGTGTTCTTGTTAAAGGATGTCTTGGTCAGTGCATCCATCACTGAGATTCTGGAGATTAAGTTTTTGTCTCATGCACTGTGATCCTATTTAGACATCTGCACCGATGTCAATACGACACAGCCCTTTCCCGCTAAAATCACAACATTTGTTAGGTAAACTGAGGAATTAAATTGACAGTATACCAACCACACTTCAAGGAATTAACTCACAAAAAAAATTATGATAGATATAAAGAGGGCAAAGGGGATTATATTTTCTTTTAGGTTGAGTTAAGAGGAGAAATTCCAGTGAAGAACGCGTGTATATTTCAGCAAAGACTGTTTGTTGTAGAGTGTAGACCTCAGTCAATCATTTGCCACACAGGAGCAGAAACTCACAGTGGAGTAAATGTCAGTCAGCGTAATTGCGCTGCTGCATATTTTATGCAGATTAAGCAGAAACTCTTCACAGCCTACACATTAATTGTCTTTCACTTCAGTAATGGCTCAGGCTTCAGTGCCTGAGGCCATGGATATCTGTGCTTCAATCCCTGCCTGCCAAAAATACATCAATGCTTTTATTCAAGGTTGCACAGCATTGCTAATGTACCTTCACCAATGATCTATGTTATATATAAAAAACTGAGACTGATGTCTGGTTAGACCCTGGAATAAAAGATCTATCCAGCCAGATCCTTCGGGGATACAACTTAACAACTTTTTCTCTTCACTTCCATAAAGACATCAGTTCCGTGCAATAATTTAGAATATAAAACATAGAACAGTACAGCACAGCAACAGGCCATTTGGCCCAAAATGTTGTGCCGAACCAGCAAAAATCAAATTAAAAAAGTCTAAACGCTAGTCGCTCCTTCCTACACCATGTCCAGATCCCTCCATCTTTCTTACAGCCATGTGCCTATCCTAAAAGCCTCTGTTATATTTGCCTCTGCCACCATATCAGACACCCCATTCTAGGCATTCGCGACTCTGAGTAAAAAGCTTACCCCTCACATCTCCCATAAACCTACCCTTTTTCACTTTCAATGCATACCCTCTAGTACTAGACATTTCAACCCTGGGAAACAGATTCTCCCCGTCTACTCTATCCATGCCTCTCATAATCTTGTTGTGGTGAACTACGTGTGCCTGTCTGGACACACCCCCTGCTGACTGCTCCTGTGGCTCCTCCCACAGGCCTCTGTATAAAGGCGATCGAGGCCTGATGCTCGGCCTCAGTCTCCAGGATGTAGTATGATGGTCACTCACTGCTGGTTCCTTCTTCCAGTCAATAAAAGCCGACATCTCGCCTTTACGTCTCAGAGTGAGTTATTGATGGTGCATCACTTGTAATCCTCTATAAGAGCTCCCCTCAGCCACTGCTGCACCGGAGAAAACACTCCAGCCTCTCGTGAGAGCACATGCCCTCTAAACCAGGCAGCATCCTGGTAAACCTCTTCTGCAGCCTCTCCAAAGCCTCAAAACCCTTCCTAGAGTGGAGCAGCCAGAAATGAACACAATGCTCATTGTGGCCTAACCAGAGTTGAGCAGATGGGTCTGACAACAATGTGTCATCTAATTTATTTTATTTAGAGATACTGCATGGTAAAAGGCTAATCTGGCCCAATGAGCCGGTACTACCAATGTGACCAATTAATCTACGAACACTTACATCTCTGGACTGTGGGAGGAAACCAGAGCAGCCGAAGGAAACCCATAAGGTCCCAGGGAGACAGCATGGAATTGAACCCATGTCACTACCTTCCCCCCAGATAACTTCTATATAAATAGCAGCTGTAATACATCAAATTATAAACACCTTGGATTCTGCAGATGCAGGAAATTTTGAGCAACACACACAAAATCCAAGTAGCTTGTAACTCCTTCCTCTCGCTCCCCCTCCCATCTTCTTATTCTGGCTTTTGCCTCCTTCCTTTCCAGTCCTGATGAAGGGTCTAGGCCCAAAATGTCAACTGCTTATTCCCCTTCATAGAAACGGCTTGATTTGCTGAATACTTGGAGCATTTTATTGTATGTGGGTTGGAATACAGCAAAGATTTCCCACAGTGGTTAATCAAACAAAGCAGAAATGCTCACCCAGAAAAGGACACGTTTGAGCCTATGACCAAAAACTTGGTCAACTCATTAAGGATAAAAGAAAAGTGAAAGATAGTTGGATTTAGGAAGGTTGTGGTAACGGAAAACACGGTTACCAACGAAAGAACAATTAAATTTCAAAAAATCCTGAGGGCAGTATTGGAGAAGAGCAGATATCTTGCTGTGTTATGAGGCTGGAATAGATTTCAGAGATGAAGGGGAATGAGACCATGGACTGATTCAAAACTAAAGGAGAATTGAGGTATTGATTATCTGAGAGCCCGTCCCAAATGGCTAAATAATGTATACAGTGGCATTGTGCTTAAGTTGCTGAACTAACATTCAGTGGCTTGCCCTAGTAAATCTGAGTTATGAGTTTAAATCCCACCATGGCAGCTGGGAAATATCAGTCTAGTTAATTCAATAAATCTGTATTGAATAGCTGATATCAATAATGATAATTATAAAACCATAAGATTGATATAAAATCTGGTTCACTAATACCCCTGATATTTATTTAGAGGGAAACAGCACAGAATCGACCCTCCTGGCTCTTCGAGCTGCACTGCCAGCAACCCCAATTTAACCATAGTCTAATTATGGGATAATTGCCCATGACCAATTAACCTATGAATCTTTGAACTGTAGGTGAAAACCTAAGCACCTGGAGGAATTATATACAGATTCCTTATAGAGGATGCCAGAATTGAACTCCAAGCTCTAACACCCTGAGCTGTAATAGCTTTGTGCTAACCGCTGTGCTACTGTGGCATCCAATATGGCTGACGTTCTGCAATGGCTTAGTAGGACACACTTTTCTAGTGACAATTGGGGACAGTCCCTAAATGGAAACAAATTAGTAAATCCACACCCCATGAATAAACAAGTAAAAAAGTATTAAAATGAGCGACAGCACTCCTCTATGCTGTTTGATCAATTGTCCCCCATTAGCAACCATACCTTCAGCTGCCAAGGCCCTATTCACTGGAGACATAAGAGCCTGCAGAAGCTGGAATCTGGAGAAAACAAGCAACAGCTGGAAGAAGTCATCAGCTCGACCAGCATCTGTCAGATGGAGAATGTTTCGTGTTGAAAGCCTGCACCAGGACTGATTACTGTAGTGTTTTGTTGAAAGATGTCAAAGATTCCTTTCCTCCCACAGATACTGCTTGACCCCCGTGTTCTGCTGCACATCGTCTGTTGCCTTAAGCACAACAAATCACTCCCCAAACTCACCCAGTCTCCACCTCTCTTCCCTTCTTTAGTATGTCCATTGAAACCCAAAAATCTCATCAAATCCTAATCTGCCCTAACTTCTCTTTACACGGTTCAGCATTGATTTTATTTTGCAAACAATGTTCTTCAGATCATTTTCTGCTGTATTAAGGTTGCGATTGTTTTTGTACCCAAATCCAATCTCAGAAATAGAGCAACTTGTGAATTTATTTATAATCCAGGCGAAGATATTTTGTCCTTCATCTTGCCAGGCAGCATCCATAGAAAAGCATAAACAGTCAATGATTTGGGCCGAGACCATTCTTCAGGACTAAAGTTCTCAGCCCAAAGTATCAACTGTTTATGCTTTTCCTTAAATGCTGCCTGGCCTGCAGAGTTCCTCCAACATTTTGAGCGTGTGTTCCTTTTGATTTCCAACACTTGCAGTTTTTCTTGTGTTTGTTATCCTTTAACCAGGGCATTTGGGGGAAACATACAGGGAATGTTGTGCTAACCACTACTCCACCATGAAGCCCTGTGAATCTATAATTTTCATATCATAATTTGTGGTAAAGTAATCTTAACATAGTGTGTGTGAATATTAATATTTTTCTGGAAAATTCTATTGCTATTCGTTTTCTCATTATTGCTCTATTAGATGTTTACGATGTAATATTTCATGCTGTGACACCCTGCAGGTGAGAATAAGCCTATGGGTCCACTAACCAAATGTTTTAACAAGAGGTTTCTCTGTTGTTCTGGGAACATTACCAACAATTGCTGAGAAATTAGGAGATTTATTCAAGATTGTTCATTGCCATTTCATGTACACAAAAGTAAAGGAGAACAAAATAATTGTTACTGCCAATCTACAGCAGCCCAAAAAAAGCACACAATGAGATAAACAACACAATAATAATAAAATACAATAAATAATGGTAAATAAATAATAACAATAAACACAACAATTTGGCAACACATGCAAAATGCTGGTGGAACGAAGGGTCTCAGCCCGAAACGTCGACAGTGCTACTTCCTATAGATGCTGCCTGGCCTGTTGCGTTCCATCAGCATTTTGTGTGCGTTGCTTGAATTTCCAGGATCTGCAGATTTCCTTGTGTTTGCGACAATAAATTGGCACATCACTTTAGCGTAGTGGTTACAACGCTTTACAGTACCAGAGAATTGGGTTCAATTCCCGCTGCTGCCTGTAAGGAGTTTGTACACTCTCCCCGTGATCGCGTGGGTTTCCTCCGGGCGCTCCGGTTTCTTCCCACAGTCCAAAGACATACCGGTTGGTAGGTTAATTAGTCATTGTAAGTTGTTCTGTGATTAGGCTAGGATTAATGTCTTCTTGACATTGAGGAAGGTTATTTGACTGGTGCCAGGCCTCGAGCTCTTCCACTTCCTGTCTGTGGGTCGTCTCATCATTGTGGTGACGAGCCCCACCACTGTCATCGGTAAACTTGGCATTGTGATTATTTGGGTGTTTGGCTGTCCAGTCATGTGTGAGCTGATGGTAAACCAAAGAGCTACTGAGGATAAACTGAAGCATGAAGGCCAAATTTGTCTCGGGCCATTGACGACAGAGAGTGTAAATTAAATCAAGGGTTCAGTTACTTCTTCTTGGGAAGATGTCTGAGGTCTTGAATGAGAATGAAATCTGCTTAACAGTGAGATTTTGCAGGGAATGCAGTTCTGGGATTCTATGTAGAGTGCCCATTTAAGAAAAAATTATGTCAGAAAAGAGACACAGAAATCTTAGTTCTGGAAGCTTCTGATTTCCCCATGGTTGGCTCCATCACATCTCTTATTCCATTGATAGCAAATTTTCTAAATTCTGAATAAAGATGAAAATTCTATGTTCAGTCCTGGGTTTGTCATTTCTGTAGAAGGAGAACAAGATAAAATTAGCCTGAGATTCCTGTAATAATCCAACAGTCTAATGGCAGCTTTGTAATGGCTAGAAAAGATTGCTTGGGTGCTGGGGTACATATCTCAGAATAGACAAAGAGGCAAATCTGTTTAATCCCAAAAAGTTAAAAAGAAAGACGCATTTATTCAGATCCCTTTCAGGCTGCCTCAGTCCTAATAAAGCACATTCTGAATTGTAGTCATTATTAGAATCCAGAAATCATAGCAACTGATCTATGCACAATTTCCCAAAACAGCATGGTGATATTTTGTTAGTGATTGAGATAAAATACTGGTCAGGACATCTTGTTCTTGAATAAATTCAAGCCAAGAATCCTTTACATCAACATGGGGAAATCAAATGGAGGCTCTTTTTTGTAATGTATCAGCCATAGGGCAGCACATTCAACAATGCAGTAGTCCCTCAGAACTGGTGATAGGTACAAACCCAGAATGATGGCTCAGATTGTTAGGCTAGCACCTTGAACCAACAATCTTCTGACATAGAAATAATAATGCAAAGTAATCTTTAGTGAGCCATGGGTATGAGAGTACAAGAGGATAGTAGTTGCTACCTGGCCCCTCAAGTCAACTCTGCCTTTTAATAAGATCATAGCTGACCTATCCCAGACTTCAGCACTTATGAGTCAGTTTCCTATTGCCCTCAAGACCCCTAGTTTCAAAACTCCTCTTTAAATAATTCTAATGAGCTATCCTCCACAACTCACAGAGAATTCCAAAGATTCACCGTTCTCTGTGAGAATAAATTCCTATTTACCTTAGATTCTTTGAAGCCCCAAATCCTGAATCTATGTTTGTTCAAGACCCTGCAAGTGAAAACACCCCAAGATCTACACTGTCATACCCTTTAAGGGACTTAAGCCTTCATTTTTTCAAACTTAAAGGAGCACAGCCCAGTCTATTCAGTCTGCCTTGATAGGACAATCTTCTTATCCTTGGAATTAGTTAGATGAATTCTTATTGATTGGTTCCAATGCTACTGTATCCTTTCTTCAGATAAGGGGACCAAAAGGTTGGCACAATATTGTGGGCTGAAGGGCCTGTACTGTGCTGTAATGTTCTATGTTCTAAGCTCTAAAAGTGTGTGCAATCCTCAATGTGAAAACCCACTGCTCAAGGGATGCTGATTCTATCTGCTGCAGGGGATTAAAACTTCGTTAACTCAATTTTTCTACCTAAAATTAAAATGGAAGATGTTTATGAAACTTCTTTCATAAGCGGATATCCTTAGATATCCTAAGATACCCAGAAATGCCCAGTCTTTCTTTTGAACTGGAATCTCCACACGCAGCATTTAAGGTGGAAGTTGGAGTTCTCATCTTTAGGCAAAGCATAGTTGAAACTATTTAATGCTCGACAGCTAAGTTGGGTTTCCATGGTTAGTTAAAGATGGAATATCAGTGGCTATACTAGAATGTTTTGATATATTCAGGGATGTGGGCATCTTGTTTGCTATGGTGGGGATATCCAGAACTAGAGGGCACAGCCTCAGAATTGAGGGGTGACCTTTTCAAACAAAGGTAAAGAGGAATGTTTTTTAGCCAGAGGGTAGTGAATCTGTGGAATGCTCTGTCACAGACTGCAGAGGTGGCCAAGTCTGCAGTGGTATATTTAAGTATATTTATTTTAGTATATGCAGTGGTATATCTTAAGTATATTTAAGTATATTTATTTTAGTATATGCAGTGGTATATTTTAAGTATATTTATTTTAGTATATGCAGTGGTATGTACTGCAGTGGTATATTTAAGGTGGAAGTTGATTGTTTCCTGATCAGTCAGGGTATCAAAGGAAATGGCGAGAAGGCAGGTATATGGGGTTGAGTGGGATCCGGGATCAGCCAATGATGGAATGGCAGAGCAGACTCGATGGGCTGAATGGCCTTATTCTGCTCCTATATCTTAGGATCTTATCCCTGGGGAAATTTGGACCGCTGCAATCTGTACACTCCTCAAAGTGGGGTAGTTTGATTTCAATGAATATCATGGAACATGTTCAAGTCCAAATTCAAATCTAATTATCATTCAAGCATACATGAACGTAGCCAAACAAAACAGCATTCCTTCGGAGCCAAGGTGCAAAAAACGTTACCAACAACACACAGCACACTGCAAATATCACATCATAAAAATAGCAGATATGGTTGTGAATTCAAAAACTATAGCCCAAGTCCCCGAGTGGCAGGACTGTAGGTTGTCCTGGTTCGGTTTGTTCTGCCACTGAGCAAATACTGGAGAGTAGCACCAAGTGAACACCAGGTGGCAGCACCAGGTGAATACTGGATGGGCCCCCCCTCAACCCAGCACAATTCTGGTGAACCCAGCAGAAACCCTTGCTCTCTCCCCTGGGTGGCTGCTTTCAAGGCAACCCTGCAGCCGAGGTCTAGTCCTTTCCACAACCGAGGCAATGCTGCTACCCGTCCATTGGTCTCATCAAAGTCTTGCAGTCCCAATAAAAACACCCAAGGCAGTCTTAGCCCTTGTTTTGAGGGCAGTCCTACAATCCTAATAAAAACGTCCAAGATAATCACTGGCTCCATTTGAATCACTCACCCCATTTGTTGGATCGTGCACCATCTCAGCACAACACTAGTCCAGGCAACAAGACAACAACGATACGCGCTAAGTCCAGCTCCATCCCTATTGGGCAGCTCCCTGATGGTGTAGTCCTGCAGTACCTGACGTTCCTAGAACCCCGCAATGATGTGCGACTGAGGCAAGATAGGACCCCAAGTAGCTGCTGCATCTGAGCACACCACCATTTTACCAGGAGTAACCTGATATCAGGAACTTGCAGGCGTTCCAATCAATTCCAGAACTGTATGATTGTAATAGATAAAACACAATGAACATGTTACCATTAGGTGTCTTAATTGTAGGAGCCCTGTCTGCTAACAGCCTTGTCTGTCTCACGCTCCAGTGGTTGGGAGTCCGCCTACCAGAAGCCCTGCCTCCTGGCAGTTTTCTTTTAACTGCTTTGTGATAAACGATAACACACTGTCCTCTCTCTGTTGCCATTATCCTTTTTGTGTTAAAGCCACAGAAGCTAACCTGGGCAGAATGGGATTCAGCACTCAGGGCCTTGGAAGCTAATGTGTGGCTCATGAATAATCATGCTCAGCTCTGAAGATGTGGCTCTGGATTGTGCTCAAAATACGTAGGTGGCCAGATATGAATAAGTGGGGGTGTGCATTTTTACATTGCAATTGTCCTTTGATGTATGGGGGAAGATAACATTTTGTTTTGTATTTAATTAAATTATTTGTCGTTAGCATTTCTGTCACGTTACATTCATTCACCAGCACACTGTGTCATTTGAAAGGCTCTAATTAATCCAACAGGTTTATATGGCAAGTGACATTTTTACATGATTTGTCTGTCAGTGTTTAAGAGTTCTATTGTTGGAATTTGTGCTTATGGTGAGCAGACTATTTGGTGCAAATAGGCACCGGTTTAAGAGTGTGCAAAACAGAATATGTCGTAAGGATACTTGCTGCAGTTCAAAGTAGATTTATTATCTAAGTACATAAATGTCACCGTATGCTTTCCTGAGATTCATTCTCTTGCAGGCATTCATTGTAAAACAAAGAATCAGTGAAAAGACTACACACAAAGACTGACAATCTATGTGTAAAAGAAGATAATCTGTGCAAATACAAGGACACTAATAATACATGAATAAATAGTACCGAGGGCATGAGTTCGAAAGTCCTTGAAAGTGAGTCCATAAGTTGTGGAATCAGTTCAGATGTGTTTGAATCCTTGAAACATCCAGGATGCATACTTAATTTACTGCTCTGTTCTGTCTCTACTGTGACAGTGAGTGGCTAAACACGTTCAAGCACCACTTATAAATTGAGCAGAAGACACCACTGTTGTTGTTAAGATCTCAGATAGTAACGAGGAGGCATACAGGAGTGAGATCAATCAGCTGACTGAGTGGTGTCACAGCTTCCCACTCACCATCAGCAAGACCAAGGAACCGACTATGGACTTCAGGAAGGGAAAGTTGGGAGAACATAGGTCAGTCCTCCTTGAGGGGTGGTGGGAAGAGTGAGGAGCTGGGTGTCAACATCTCCAAAGATCCATCTTGGTCCCAACACATTCATGCAGTCGTGAAGAGGGCATGGCATCAGCTCAGCCACACTTGTGAAAATTATGTTTGTTCCTATAGGCTTCAACAGAAGTACCATGCTGAGCTTTCTGAATGAATGATTGCATCGCAGCCGGGTGTGAAGGCTCCAAAGTACATAATCACAAGAAGCTGCAAAGGGTTAGAGACTCACAGCTCCATCACGAGCCCAACTCTCCTCACCATCAAAGACATCTTCAAGAGACAGTACCCAAAATCCAGCCTCCACTCTTTGGGAGCTAGCCTCTTCTTGTTGCTACCATCAAGGAGGAAGTACAAGCACCGGTAGATCCACATTCAATTGATTCATAAACAGCTTCTTCGCCCCCCCCCTCCTCTGCCAGCTGATTTGTGAACTGTGCATGAACACGATCACATTGCTCCTTTTTTTTATTTGCACCATTTGTTTATTTTGTAATTTCTAGTAGTTTTATTTCTTTACTGATACCACAAAAAAAGAAAATTTCACATCATATAAGACAATGATAATAACCTTGATTCTCATTCCGTCTGGAACATTGGAATATAAGAAATAGGAATAGGCTATTTGGCCCCTCAAGCTGCTTTGCCATTCAATAAGATCACTGCTGGTCTTTTTCCTCAATTCCATCTTCCTGCACTGACCCAAGGGTACCTTGACTCCTCTCATATCCTGAAATCCTTTGATCTCATTTTTGAAAGCAGCCTATGAATGAGCCTCCACGGATCTCTACGGTAGGGAATTATAAAAGTCTGTCATCCTCCTAATAAAGGAATTTTTTTTCTTTTCCTTTCTAATGGTGCAACCCACATTTTGAGGCTGTAACCACTGTAAACCCTTTAATCCGAGGAAATATCCTCCCCACAGCGAATCTGCTGAGTCCATTCAATATCCATTTTTCAAAGAAGCTAAGGCTCAAGAAGTGCTGTTAAGTGCTTGTGAAGTTCATCACAGGAATTCTAAACAGCGCTTCAATGATTTGAATACAAAATAGACCAGGGCTTAATTGATTACTGTTAATTGACCACTTTTCTAGCCTGTCTCTTATCTTCAACCTTCTGAACTTTTCCATATATCCAGAACTCTGCTTCCCATGCTCTAACTCAGACCAGGATTTATTTTCTTCATCACTCACTCTCTGTTCACTGACATAGATTGACTACCTATTCAGAAGTACTTATAAAATGTGAAGTACCCACCCTTTGAAGCACACCTATCACAGTAATCTCCACCAAAAGTCTTGTCTTCCTCTAATTCTGTTGTCCCTGCTGATTCCCAGTAATCACCTTCCAAGCATTAGTGCTAATGCCCCAAGTTGTATTGCACTTGTTCAATTTGCTCCTTAAATCCTTCCACCTGTCTATCTCATCCTCTCCTGCTCTGGCCAACAGGATTATCATTGAACTTGATCTCCTTATGTGCATCAGTGGCATATTACTTTCTGTCTGAGCTTGTTTCTTTGGATGGAATTCCAGCATTTTCAGCACAAGCAGGTAATTGTAGGGTGATGTGTGGTTTGATTTGGTGTCATGTTTGAATTAAGTTGGCACTCACATTGTGGGCCAATAGGCCTGTTCTTCCTATGGTCTATGGTCTGTTAAGGTTGCTGTTTCACCTGCTTCAGGAACAGTTATTTCCTGCAGCTATCAGGCTCCTCTAGTGGCGTGGATAATTCAGTCACCACAACTCTGAACTGATTCCACAGATATATTTTTAAGGACTCTTTACGATTCCAAGTCTCTGTATATTATTTTAATTGCACTATTTGTCTTCTTTTGCACATTGGTTGTTTGTCAGTATTTGTTTATGTATAGATTTTCATAAATCCATTGTATTTCTTTATTTTCCTGTAGAAACCTGCAGGAAAATGAATCTCAAGGCAGTATATGGTAATGTACATACTTGGTTAATTTTTTTTTAAAACACCATACACATTTGTCATTGATGAAAGCCAAAATTGTGTTACAATAGTGTCTTGTTTTCAGACTCAGAAAACAAAGTACTAGAGTATTTGTATTTGTGGACTTAGAGTGTTATTCAGACACGATCTACTTCCTGTCAGGAGCATCTGATTAAATTTTCCAATGCCTTCAGCTGTGACAGGGACGTGGCAGGAAAACGAACCCAAGTGCAGGACTCTGACACGGAGGCAGAATCTCCATAGCGACTGTAGAATCGGGACCAGGCTGAGTCAGGACCTGGGAGATTCGGTTTACAAAGAGATATGGGGTTAAAGACATGGGGCAAGGTCTCTCCCTCTCCCTCTCCCTCTCCCTCTCCCTCTGTGAGAGTCGACCAACAATCTGGCAAGGGCTGACTGGAGCTGTTGGAGTCATCTTATCCTCTGGTGGCTAATGGAAACCAGGTGCTGGTGATTGAGAGGAATTGGGAAAAACTGGGAATCAAGTGTGGGGATTAAGGACCAATTAGGGAGGAAAGGGAAATGCCAGCCAGGACCATGACATCAGCACACCGACACAGCCTTTGGTCACCTGAGGAAAAGGATGTTTGAAGATCAAGATGTCAAAACTGGCAGAAAGCTCATTGTTTATAAGGTCGCAGATGATTAGTTCCCTCAGGGTGCATCAGAGTTTTGGTCTATTTACAGCAAACTATTCCAAGTACTGGATAGAAACCACAAAATGCTCCAAGTCTACCATCTAGATAAGCAACCCAACATTAGCATCCTCCACAAGAACATCATCATCAGTATCGAGGCACTGGAGGATTTACCAAATGGACAGAATCCCTTTGGAAGAGAGCTACACCTTGATACACTCCTTGGTCTCCTTGGCCCATGACTAGACACTGTGAGGAAGGGCCAATAGGAATTGCACTGTGAACCCTGGGTCCATGAATCAGGAGCATGTGGAAACCCAACATAAATGGCAGAAAACACAGATGGGTCACGATCTGTCTGCCCCATTAAACACTTTTGCCCTATTTGTGCATCCCACTTTGGCCTCATTGATCATATCGAATCTATTATGGAAGCAAGTCACCTTTGATTGCAAGGGGCTGCCAAAGAAAATAGAATGAGCTTCCCTCTCTTGTTCACAAAATACCTACCCATTTTGAGTCATGTCATCTGTAGAGATTCTCTGATGAATCAGCAATAGTTGGGTGTATAAAGGGAGAGAGGGAGGATGAATACAGGGCTTGGTGGAGGACTTTGTCAAGTGGTGCAAGCTGAATCAGCTGCAGCTCAACATCAAAAAAACAAAGGAGATGGTGATGGACTTTACGAGGACTAAGCCTGCACTGCTCCATGTTACTATGGATGTGGATGTGGATGTAGTGAGGACCTACAAGTTCCTGGGGGTGCACCTGGATGAGAGATTTGAGTGAAGCATCAACACAGTGTGGTAAACAAGAAGGGCCAGAGTCGCCTCTACTTCTTGAGGAGATTGAGGTCCTTTGGAGAATGCAGGCCTCTCCTGCACATGTTCTATCAATCTATGTTGTCAGTACAATCTTCTATGCAGTGGTGTGATGGGGCAATGACATCAACATGGGTGATGCCAACAGGCTCAATAAACTGATTAGAAAGTCTGGCTCTGTTGTAGGAGTCTAACTGGACCCACTGGAGGCTGTGGTAGAAGAAAGGACCCTCTAGAAAATCCTGGCAAAACTGGACAAAGGTTTTCACTCTCTGCGTGCCACCTTTGCTCAACTGAGGAGCACTTTTAGTGGTAAACTAAGACAACTGCATTGCTCCAAAGAGTGCTATATGCAGTCATTATGCTTTAGAACGAGTCAGCCTATAGCAGGGGAAGTGATAACCCCTTCCTGTTACACTGTTTGAGGTAACTTATTTATTTAGTTTTTCTTACTTTTCTTCTAATATTTGTATATTTCTATATCTGTGCATTTGTAATGCTGCTGTGACACAGTAATTTCCTTTGGGATTATTGAAGTATCTATTTATGTGCTATGTCTGGCACCTCCTACACAATTTGAGGAAGAGCGTGGATCTCATGTGGCTTTATCAATCACTTCAGAAACCACCAAACTAGAGTGGAGTAATGCAACTGCATAAGAAGAATGAAAAAAGAACAGCAGGACACAGGACCTACAGTCCATCAGGCCTTGTCCTCCATCCAACAAGATCTCAGCTGATCATCCACCTCAACTTTACTATTCCCTACCCCATATCACATGCCTTCCAACAAGCTTCATGCTTGCTCGGTGAGTGAGCATCGGTGGTAGAGCACCAGAAGTGCTGCAGATCCCGGAAATCCAGAGGAACACACACAAAATCCTGGAGGAACTCAGAATGTCAGACACCATCTATGAAATGAATAAACTGTCAACGTTTTGGGCAGAGACTCTTCTTCAGGACTGGATTAAATAATTCAAAAGATATTAATAAGGTTGAAAGAGTGCAGAGAAGGTTTACAAGGATGTTGCCGGGACTTGAGAAACTGAGTTACAGAGAAAGGTTGAATTTTATTCCCTGAAGTGTAGAGGAATGAGGGGAGACTTGATAAAGGTATATAAAATTATAATGGGTATAGATAGAGTGAATGAAAGCAGGCTTTTTCCACTGAGGCTAGAAAAAGATCAGAGGACATGGGTTAAGGGTGAAGGGGGAAAAGTTTAAAGGGAACATTGGGGGGGGGGGCTTTTTCACGCAGAGTGGCGGGAGTGTGGAATGAGCTACCAGATGAAGTTGTAAATGTGGGCTCACTTTTAACATTTAAGAAAAACTTGGACAGGTACGTGGATGAGAGGTGTATGGAGGGATATGGTCCAGGTGCAGATCAGCAGGACTAGGTGGAAAAATGGTTCGGCACAGCCAAGAAGGGCCAAAAGGCCTGTTTCTGTGCTGTAATGTTCTATTGTTCTAAAAGATGCTCAAAATTTTTTTGTGAAGACGTTGCACTTCACCTGAGTCCTAAACGATCTGACTCCTTATCCTGAGAATTTCAACTCTCCAGCCAAGGGAAACAGCCTCTCAAAGTCCATGAGTGGAGCTTCTTCTCATCCACTTTATTGTGATCAGCTATGGCTGATCCAACCTCCAGAGGACACAGGCATTCTCTTCAATGTTTTAAATGCTCTTATGGTCTAATTCAGATATGAGAGAATAGCAAAGCAAACTCAATTGGCTGAAATATATTCTTCTATTTAGATATGATTCTATTCAATACCATGTTCCTCAAGGTTGCCAATAGACCAGAATATTTTGAGAGCTCACACTCTGATGTGGACACAATGTGTCAGTGTGATGGATTACTCCTCATCAAAGTCAACTTAATGTGCACAAGCTCTTTCACAATGGCAGTTTCGTTTAGGCGTAGTGTAATCTAATATTGGTCTCTCTTGTTTAACTTCTTCAGAAATTATCTCTGGCAACGGATTACTCTGCGTCGAAGCCTCCTATTACAATTCAGAGGCAATCCATCTATAAACTATTGGAAATTCAAAGTATGCAGGATGCAACAACATTTCAGGAAAATGCAGAAGCCAAGCTGCGAACATTTGGACATAGGTGGAACTCCCTCACCAACGGCTCTGGGGAACAGCTTTATCAGAAACTTTGCAACAATTCCAGAGAGCTCCTCACCACAACCTTTTCAGGGGCAAATGTGTGGGTTATCATGATTGGTCTTAAATCCTATAATTAAATCTAAGAGGGAACATCTGATTCTGGGCTCAAATAGGCTCAGGATTTCAAGTCAAGTCAAGTCAAGTCACTTTTATTGTCATTTCGACCATAACTGCTGGTACAGTACATAGTAAAAATGAGACAATGTTTTTCAGGACCATGGTGCTACATGACACAGTACAAAAACTAGACTGAACTACGTAAAAAAAAACAACACAGAGAAAGCTACACTAGACTACAGACCTACACATGACTACATAAAGTGCGCAAAAACAGTGCGGGCATTACAATAAATAATAAACAGGGCAAGGTGTCAGTCCAGGCTTCGGGTATTGAGGAGTCTGATAGCTTGGGGGAAGAAACTGTTACATAGTCTGGCCGTGAGAGCCTGAATGCTTCGGAGCCTTTTCTCAGATGTCAGGAGGGAGAAGAGATTGTATGAGGGGTGCATGGGGTCCTTCATAATGCTGTTTCCTTTGCAGATACAGCGTGTAGTGTAAATGTCTGTGATGGCAGGAAGAGAGACCCCGATGGTCTTCTCAGCTGACCTCACTATCCGATGCAGGGTCTTGCGATCTGAGATGGTGCAATTTCCAAACCAGGTAGTGATGCAGCTGCTCAGGTTGCTCTCAATACAACCTCTGTAGACTGTGATGAGGATGGGGGGTGGGAGATAGACTTTCCTCAGCCTTTGCAGAAAGTAGAGATGCTGCTGGGCTTTCATTGCTATGGAGCTGGTGTTGAGGGACCAGGTGAGATTCTCCATCAGGTGAACACCAAGAAATTTGGTGCTCTTTACGATCTCTATCAAGGAATTTTATCCTAAGTCAGAATATGAACTGGCAGCAGGTTCATTCTTTTCAGCCACTGCTACTATTGGTACTCATAGCTTCTGCAGATCATGTTTCTGAGCTAAACAGGAAGTTATTTCCTTTCTATAGTACCTTCCACATCTTCAGGCAAATTCAATCACTGTCGTAATGTAATGACTTTGAAAACAGCAAAATAGAAACAGGATAATGTGTCCAGTTGGGTACAAATGCCCGCATGAGATGAATGTCCTTTCTCTGTGTGTTACTGTTCAGAAAATCATACTAAGTTGCATTAACTATTTGGTTGTGTTGGGTCTGGTGAAATTGATCTGGAGGTTCTTCAGAAGTCAAGAATGAGGTATAAAGCTGGGTGTGTTTATTGTGTTATGAGAACAAAGAACGAAGAAAAACAAGTTTGCAATCGTGTCACCCTCAGATGATTACACTCTTTGATGAGATGTCATCTATGAAATAACCAGATTCAAGAGAGGTGACACCTGCTGCAGAAAACTAAGCTTCTAGAAAATACAGAATCAGCTACACTATAGTCACTGAAAATTCACTTAACACAACCATATATAGATGATTGTATAAAAATTATAAGCATATGAAAGTTAAGCTATTAGAAAAATAATACAATTGAAGTTGTGAAGCACAGCAGCATAGAAATAGGCTCTTTGGCCCATTTATTCCTAATTCTATACCTCAATCCAACAGTTGCAAGATGAAAGTTAACCTGGACAACTGGAGCCTGTGTTCAGCATTCAATAGGTTGGTGGGATCTCTCTGTCACCCAGTGGGCAATTGGACCTGAAGTACTTCCTCAGGTCAGGTGGAACAATGGTCAATGAGCAGCCTCATCCTTGCAGGGGGAGAGTGGTGGTGGAAGGGGGGGATTGAGGGATCTCAGAGGGAAAGGAAGAGGGGTCAAGCAAAATAGGAAAAAGCAACTAAGCCACAGGGAGCTGAAAGGGGAGAAGGCAAGACAGAGGAGAAGGAGGACTGGGCTGGAGGAGTGTTGGAGGGTTTGGAGGAGGAAAGGGACCAGGATGAGATAGTAGGTAGATGGACTGAGGAACAGAGTGTGGGCAATGTCATGTTTTGTGACCATGTGTGTGGTCATCATCTGCGTGTGTGTGTAGGTGAGTGAACTCTATTTGGTCTCCAATTGTCTTGGACCTCCTTATGATTGCACTGAGATCACTTTCTGTCAGGACCATTTGTTACCTAGTGTTTAGTGATCAACCTACCTTAAAAGGATTCTCATACAGGCATCTTCCACTCCTTAGGAATGGAGTGGGAACAAGTTCTCATCAACCCCAAGGGAAGGCCTAAGATGTATTATGGATATGTGGGGAGTTAACGGTAAAAGTGAAAGAACACTGACATGGTTCTAATTGAGTTGTAGAGATCAATATTCTATAAACACAGCTAAATTGCCTTCTTGCAGCAGCAGCCTGTCAAAGTTCTGACCACAAATATATAAGCCGACACTTGTACAGTACTGAGAGAGACTGTACTGGAGTTACCTTTTTGAGATATTGAGGGTATTAAACTGAGACCACATCTGCTCTCTCAGGATCTCAGGTCATGTCTATGATGTAGAGTGGAAAATTCTCTGTTGGTCTTGGCCAGTATTTATCTCTCAATCAGAATCACTAGAATGGATGATTTGGCTTCACTCAGAGGCACGGACTAGGAAAGACAATGCGCTTTACCAGGAGTAGACAGGGGTATGGGGCAAAGTGCATTTACAGAAGGAGGGAGAGAACAGGGTGGAGCACCAGCAAATGGCAGGAATCAAGATGGGCCACCAGCAGAAAGTGGTACATGAGGAGGAGACAGAGATTAGGGTAGGACCTGCAAGAATCATAGCACGATGTGAGAAACCAGCAATTCAAATCCTGGCAGGAGATAGCATTAATGCTAATATTATTCTAGATGGTTGATAATGGATATCAAAATTCAGAGTAAATTTATTAGCACAGAACATATATGCCATCATATACAACCCTGAGATTCATTTTCTTGTGGGCATTCACAGTAAGTACAAGAAACACAATAGGATCAAAAGACCACCCCCAACAGAGTAGACAAACAACCAATGTGAAAAATCCAACAAACTGTCTTTCTGGTGTTCCCATACCAGGCTGTGATGCAATCTGTCAATATATTGTCAAAGGGTGATATGTCAAATCTTCACAAACTCTAAGAAATTTGAGGCACTTCATAATTTTTTTCATAAAGGCACTTATGTGCTGGGCCCAGGACAGAGCCTCTGAAATGATAACACTGAAGAAGTTACAGTTGCTGACCCTCCCCACC